>NC_140702.1:59464942-60664942 GCF_054131305.1 Coturnix japonica | reverse complement strand
GAGCTATTGTGCTTTTTGTATTGTAGTTTCCATGGCAATTAATAGAAAGCACTACTTATGGAATGATTTACACCTATAAGCATCTACACAATAGATGTCAGTAATTCTTAACATTTCTAGTGTTGCAATTGCCACTACTCAACTGCTAGAGCAACCCTATGCATTCTAAACCAATGAAAGCCAGTTTTCAGACTAATTCAATCAAAAGTGATATTTGTTATAGGAGTAAGGGCATTTAGAGCATGCTTACCCTGTGCAGAATCCACTGTTGATGTAAATACTCTAACCCTTGAAGTGTCATCAGCATATACGCTTTGATGTGAGACTGTGTTAATACAATACTAGTATCCTTGATAATAACCTGCAAGTGTTAGATTGATATGGGTAGACTGGTAAGCACAAAAACTTATAACACAAAATTATTCAACTCAAAAGTCAGTTTATACTTTAGGATAAAGCTGGAATTTGTAGCTACATATACATGTATAATGGGTTAATTTCTTCCAGAGCACAGATAATGTGAGCATGTACAGATTTGACACGACAGTCACCCAAAACGTCTTCTCAGCAGTGCTCCAAAATGAAGAATCTGCACTAAAGTATTCAATAAAAAGGTACTGGCAACAGACAAGCTAATGAAACATCCTTAAGATTCAGGCCTGCAAGCACACGCCACTGTCAAATTTAAAAGAAGGGTTCAGGAGTATGTGACTTCTAGTCAGATAATTACTCGGCATACTTGAATAATATCACACTTACTTGAGCATGTTTTACGTTACTGTGCTTAGCAATTGCATTCTGAGATCCTGGCTTATGATCAGTGGTTCTATGCTCTGACTGAAGCCCTAGAAAACTAATATAGTAAACATAATCCGTTTCTTGATAAAGGTGCTGACAGAAAGTACTTTAAAGGCATTTTCAATTGAAAATACTGTCTCACTATTCCAACTCTTTTAAAGGTATGATCTTAAATTACATAATGAAAGAATGAGACAACTTTCTAAAAAAGAAATAAAAAACACACAGTAACAGTAAGGCTATGAAAATATATTTTTCAAAATGCATTTTCAAAATGTATTTGAAGATATTGAAATTTATTGAAATTATCTTAATTTGACTTACCTCAAGGTCCGTTTCCATAAAATCAAATACTAAGCTAATATTAGATTTGTGTCCAAATGCATCTAACAGCTGTAAAACAAAATGTGCTATGATGAATGACACTCTCATAATTCCCGTTTCCTAAAATTCCATTCTACTTTAGTTTGCATGTGCATTTTCAATTTACTGGCAGAGACAAACAGGCACAGGGCTACTCACTGCCTAGACCTCATCATCAAGAGGAACCCTAATCCACCTGCCCACACCTCACACAGGTGGAATCCCTGCACTCTCCCCAGGCAGCAGCAGGCTCAGGCACTCCCTGAAGCCAGAGAACAGCTACATTTCTGGGCAGGCCCTCTGTCTGGGATGCCGAAGTCTTTTTGGAATAAACCCACTTTCTGATAGAGAACATGTTTAGGCCTGCAGTCCCAGAGACTTTCCAAGAGGAAAGCTAGTCTCCTGAGCACAGACTGACAACATTTACATTCATCACCACTTGATCCACATCCACAGCACTGTATGGGCACTGTGGGCTGTGCTCCCTCACTGAACCTCCCCAATCACAGTGGGCAGCAACAACGGTTAGTCACCTGGTAGCTCACCCTAGGATACTTTAAGCTTGTTATCAGGTGCAAACAATAAGGACTAGAATTTAAACTGTGCCGCTAATGTGCCAGCTCCACCCTTGCTGACTCAGGAGCCAACCCACAAGCTGGCAGCTCCCCAGTACAAGCGCAGCCTTTTTTACTTCAGATCCCTTGTTCCAGATCCCTTTCCCAGTGCAGTTTTACCTTCTCTGAAGCCAGTCTCTGCAGCAAAAATTCATTGTACTTACACCAATAACATTCGGGTGGCTTAGTTCCTGTAACAATTTTATTTCTCTCAGCGCTGTTCTGTTGATTCCTATATTGAAAAAAATAATTAAACAGAATATAATTAATAATTTCAAGTTAAACTCCAGCAAAGAAACCTCTTATTCTGTTGTTCATTGATTACTTAATATTACAGTCCTTTTCCTCAGCACTCATGTATTTGTTAAAGCCAAGCAGACTGTCACAAATACATAGACTGCTGCAGGCAAGGTATGAATAACAACTAGAAGATATAGATTATGAAGGAAAATACACATCCCTTTGGCTTACTGGCAAGCAAACACTACTGCATTATGTTGTGCAAGATGTTTTGCCTACGCATGAGCTGAAAAACAGTGTTATTTCCATGGTGGTTTCATTCAACATATAAGATTCCAGCGAAGATTTGGATGCAAAGATCTTGATGGCTTAGTTGATACTCTGCCTATTTTAATTCCTTCTTTAGAAAAAAAAAAATAGACAACGTCCGCTTTCATGTGGACATATTTTTTATATTCAGAAAAAAAAGTATGCAAGCCAATATCATTATTCCAT
This sequence comes from Coturnix japonica, assembly GCF_054131305.1. NCBI lineage: Eukaryota > Metazoa > Chordata > Aves > Galliformes > Phasianidae > Coturnix > Coturnix japonica. The sequence continues at coordinate 60,662,432 of NC_140702.1, read as the reverse complement.
GCTATACTTGTGATTGGGTTCCACCTAAACAGTCATATACGCACAGTTAAACATACAGTATGAGAATGCTGTATTTCGGATGTTATTTTTTCTGTCCCTCTAGGTTGGGAAGGAATCAATCACCCAATCAGCAGAAGCAAAACAAACAAAGACAGCTTATACAGCATGAACTTGTTTTAACACTTACCATCTTTAGCTTCTGATCGATGTCCCAGTTTAATCTGAAAATAAGTGCCTCATATTATATAAGGTCAAGTCACAATCCCCAACAGTTTAGTTGTTTAATTAAAAAAAAAAGATTAAAATAAGTTCATTAAAATACATTAACAATTCTGAATATCTTACAAGGGCTGCTCTGCAAGTAATGCCTCCTATGTTAGTGGTCTATGATGTCAGAGGCGGATGCTAGCATGGCAGTAAGAGGCTGAACCTTCCCATTACATGGTGTTGTTATCTGACAAAAGGGCAGCGGGGGGTACTCTGACAAAACGACATCTGACATGGATGCACAGAGGAAGCAAAAGTGTGTTGCTGAATTTCTCCATGCAGAAAAATGGCACCTAATAACATTCATAGAAGCTTGCTGAACATTTATGGAGATCAAACAGTAAGTGTGAGCAAAGTGAGGGAGCAGGTGATGAATTTCAGCTCAGGTGACAGCAACAGCAAGTCATCCCCACTCATACAGATTTATGGCAACACACCACGCAGGCTTTAGCTCATTGCTAGTGAAAATGACTAATTAACGGTGGTGTCTATGCTTAAAAATAGTTCTTGGTAACTTAGAGTGTGCTCTATCTGCTATAGTTTCCACAGAAGTAAAATGGAGGCACTGTTTTCAGTCCAGCACATTTCCACCTCTCCCAGCGTGGCACAGGACATTAAGGCTGGATACCCATGGACTACATGATCTTCTTTTCCAATGTACCAATCCTGTGAATTCTCACACACTACACACGACAGCAGTTCAACAGAAGCACCGTGCAGGACAAGGCTCCCAGTGACACCACAGCGGGGTGTTCCAACACTCACCTTTTTGATAGCAACGATCTGACCCGTGTTCTTGTCCTTTGCCTTATACACAGTAGCAAACTAAAGGGAGAGAGAGAAAGAGACGCGTGACCACGGCGGCAGGGCAGCCCACAGCCCAGAGCCAGAGTCACTACGGTGGGTGAGCGGGAGGGCGATCGGCCCGGCCAGCCACGCTCCCTCCCGCACCCAGCCGCCCCTCAGAGGGCCCCGGCGGCCACACCGCACCCACCGGCCGCTCACCTGTCCCTCCCCTAAGAAGTCTAGTTTCTCATAGCGCTTAGCACGAGCCCGCGCATCCATGGCTGCCAGCTGGGAAGAGCAGCACAGCCCTAAGGCCGGAGAACGAGGCACAACGGAAGAGCAGCACGGCCCTTTATCGGCGCCCGCCTCCAGACCCGCCTACCTGCACCATGAGCGCGCAGCCTGATGCCGTCAGCTCGGAGGCGGGTACTAGGCGGGCAGCGGCCCGGCACACGCTGTGCGGTGCTGCTCGTGCCCTGATGGCTGTGTGTGATTAGCTCCGGAGCGGGCAGCTGCCCCACAGAGCTCATTAAGGAGGTTAAACCATGTCCTGGCTGAGTCTGTGATCATGAGGAACGGGGGCCTGACAAAAAGCAGAGTGGGGATCCTGAACTTCAGGAGAATTAACTTATTTAAAAGCAGCTTATTATAAACAGGACATCGTAGGACTTTTTATATAGTCTGATGATGACAGGACACAGAGAAATGGTTCTAAACTAAAAGAGGTGATATTCAGATGAGATGGCAGGGGAAAACTATCAACTCGTGTTGGGGGTTGGAAGGAGTCAAAGAACTGGAAGAGTTTGTCTGAAGAAGGTGTAAATGCCCCCATCCCTGGATGTATTCAAGGCCAGACTAACTGGGGCCATGGGCAGCCTAATCTAATGGGTGTCAGCCCTGCCCTCAGCATGGGGCTGGAAATAGATGGTTTTTAAGGTTCCATCCAAATCAAGCCATTCTGGAGTCTCTGAGTGTGTCTATCTTGCCCATGAAATCAGCCATGAAAAGACCTGTTAACAAGGAAAATAAAGCAACTCAATTTGTTCTACTGCCAAATTCATAGAATGACTAGTTAGAAAAATACTCTAATGATGTAGCCATCATTTGCTATTAGTCATCAACAGAAAATCTCTCATCACCAATTAATAGTGCTGTGTCAACCTTTACACCTTCATATAGGGTTTTTATTAAAGCTATCAGTATACCATTATTTATAATATTAAGGAAAAGCTTTTATGATGAACACAATACTTCTTTCTTCAACAGTGGTGATATCTGTTGGTGGCAAATATCTTCCGTACTTATTCTGGACCTCCACGCTGTAAAGCAAAAAATAGACAGAGTTAACTATTTTCCTCTAAAAGAAAGGGAAATTGATATCCAGTCTTCTTTTGCAGTTATAGATTAATAAACAAGTCCTAGATTTAACTTCATTTTTACGCTTTGATTTTTAATCTGTAATGGAACATGCTACATGTCAGAAAAATCATTGCCTGTCATTAATAGCTTATTGTGCCTGATGGAATAATATAAACAATATAAAAACCTCTGCAACCTATATTTGCAGCTGCTCCCTATCCTCTCAGTTGGAAGAAACATGACACTTAGTGACTCTGGAAAGATGAGACAAACAGCCGTAGTAGTAGCTTTGGATTTTTTTTTTACTGCCCAAATTCCAAGGGGCAAAGTAAAAGCAAAGCCCAAGAAACCCACTATAATCTTTATGAGAAATCAGAAATTCACTATTTTGACAAAGTTATTTAACAACTTGCCTTGTGGTTAAAAACAAACAAACAACAAACCAAAAACAGAGGTAAAAAAGTATGTAACTACAGGAAAGTGATTGTTTTATTTTGAATTTAAATAGTCACCCACTTGCACGCTGAAATATAGATTTCCGCTAGTACCATTATACCCTTTAAGTGTCCTCATTTAAGAAAGCTACTGTCTAGCTCTTCAAATTCTGTGCACTCTCCCTTTGTAAGTAAAAATGTTTTCATTTGAAAACTCTTCCAGAAGAAAAGCAGTTCTGCCTTGACTTTCCCATGTTATGCAACAATTGCAAATATTTTAGGCAATACTTGCATCAAGCTTAACTAAAATGCTCCCAACTGTTAGAAGTGCAAAAATTAACTTCCTATTACATAACAGTTTCCAAACTAGTTTTTATGAATTTTGTACTTCAGTCACCTGGCAAGAGCATGAACAGCATTCTGTGCTCCCATATTCAAATTATGCACTAAACAATGGTTATAAAACAAGAAGGGAATATGCTTAGTGTAGGCTCTACCTATCACTGCCTTTCTACCTTTGCTTTAAATATGGATCCTACAGTGACAACACAAGCTACTAATTAGTAAGAGCTGTGAACCTCCTTCATCAAGGATTTGTTGTTTTGGTACTGCGTATCAACACTGCAAAAGCTCTTCTTAACAAAAATTACAATCTATTATCTCGTGCAACTTTTAAGGACCTGCAGAACTACAAAGAAGGTTGGGTAAATAAGAGAACACACAACAATTACTGAGACTTACTTGAATATATTCAATCTCTTCAGCTGACATAAGTTTCCTTCTGTATTTTTGAGGTAAGATTCTTGCTAATTCAGAAGTGTCTGGTGCACCATGTGCCCTACTAACAGGTGAAATATTTTGAAAGGCTTCATTTGAAGCATGAGGTGACGGAACACTTGCTTGTAGAGATTCCTGTACTGAAACCCAGATTGAAAAACAATGTAAAGAAATACAACAAGACTGTACAGTTAATTAGATGAGTGGCAAATAAGCCACTGACAATTAGTTGTGTCCTAACATATATTAATATACTCAACTGACTCAACTTGTTTTTACTGTTACTAAATACATCAAAAGCACAATGAAAATATTCTGAAATTAAAAGATAGTATATTCAAGTGGAAGAAATATTAACACGGAAAGAAAAATGAAATCAGTATATGTCCTAACAAAGCCTTTTTCTCCTGTGGGAAGCTTTCCTTGCAGAGAAAGTATGAGGTATCATAATTGTGTTGTGGAGAGGGTAATGCAGAATGACAGTTCAGATGAATAACCAAGGTCCACTGAGATGATGCTTTTGTCTACTTGCAATTGTAAAGGTGAAAAAGAGGCAGAGGCTTACAGAAAGGTGAACATCACAACAACGACATACACGTGCAACTCTGTACCTGTTTCTAATATTATACAGCAGGGCAGTGTAGTGTATCAAATTATGTCAGTAATGTGCAGAATGAGGATCACATATTGAGTATGAGCAACCAAACTGTTAATGAGATGTAGTGACCAAGTAGCAGGACTGAAAAGTATCAGACCTAGCACTGTAGTTGCTTTAGCTCATATACTGTCTGTTTGGTTTTTTTTTCCTCCCCTGTTTGACAGCATAACCCAATAGTAATACCATAAAATAACTTGGCTGGCCTTTGAAACATAGAGTTTCTAACAGCACAGCCTTGATCTGCAACATTGTTTGGCTATGTCCAAGCAGCAGTCTGGTATGGTGAAACAGTTACTGCCATAGACTTCCAGCAAATAGAAAAAAAAAATACAAGAAAAATACAAGAAAAAATGTATAATGGCAAAATTCTTCAGATGCAGAGCTAATCAAGATGTAAGTAACGTGCTTTTTATGCCTCCGAGAAAGCAGTTGGCATGAGAGGTGGTGTGAGTGACAAAGTTACCCCCCAAAATAGTTCCTGACTAGTTCACAGGTATGGCAGAAGTGGCACTGATAGGCACTGTAGGTACTTTGTAATGCTAATGGATAAACTAATAGAAATAAAAGAATATTTAGATGTCTAAGCAAGCCTTCCAGGAGATAATTCTGGTGCTGAAAACTTTGATGTATCAGAAAAAAAACCCAAAAAAACCCAAAAAAGATAAAAATCAGTAGTGAGCTAAAAAAGGTCAAAACAACCATAAATTCTGAACGAATGAGAGCAGTGTAAGACATCTTTGTAAGATGCTTGCTATTTTAGTAGGACACTCGCTATTTCAGTTTCAAATGCTTTATTGACTCCAAAGAAAAACAGCATACAGCTTACATAGCTGTGATGTCTAAATGTAACTGTACTGGAGATGCTATAAATGTCAACGTAACTATAGGTATAGATTGATGTCTCAAAGATGGCCATGAAAATATATATATTTTCTCCCCTCAGCAGTAATTAATAAGACCAGGAAATGTTTATTGAAATGTACAGTGGGGTAGCTCTGCCACCTGCAACCAAGGTTTTCAATACCACAAACATTAAATACCACAAAAATCAAGAAAAGATGGGATGAGGAAAATGTAACAGCATTTCTGTAATCACTGAATGCTTAAAGCTGCTTTAAACTGACCTTGACACAACCACTTCAGAAGAATATGACCATGTGCAGAGAAGAGACTTTGTGTGAGTAGGAAATCTTAAAGAATCTTGTCTAACCAAGAAACAGATGCAAGAAATAGACATGTATTATGTCTATTCCGCCTGTTGTAGAGGAGACACCAGAGTGACACTGTAGAAATGCAATGAGGAAGGCTAAGGCCCTCTTGGAATTAAACCTTGCCAACAAGGAAAAATGATAACGAAAAAGGTTTTTCGTTAAGTATGTCAACAGTAAAAGGAAGATGAGGGAAAACGTGGGTCCCCTACTAAATGAGATTGGTGCCCTGGTAAAAGCAGATGGTGAGAAGGCAGAGATTCTGAATGCCTTCTTTGCTTCAGTCTTTAATGCTAAGACTAGCTCTCAGGAATCCTGGACCTTGGAGGCAAGAGAGAGAGGCTGGGAGAAAGGAATAGTTTCTGTAGATCAAGGTGGATCTGGCCAGAGAGCACCTAGCCAAAATCCAACAAAAGACAAATCCATGGGCCACAACAGGATGCACCCACATGTGCTGAGAGCTGGCAGAGGAGATTGCTGACCCGCTCTCTATTGTCTTTGAAAGGTCTTGGCAAATGGGAGAGGTGCCTGAGGACTGGAGGACAGCCAGTGTCAGTCTTCAAAAAGGATGAAGAGGATCTGAGAAACTACAGGCCAGTCAGCCTCACCTCTGTCCCTAGAAAGGTAATGGAACAACTTATTCTGGATGCCATCTGCAAGAGAAGTTTATCAGGAGGAGACAACATAGATTCACCAAGGGGAAATCGTGCTTGACCAAGCAAAAGCCTTCTATGATGCCATCACTTTAGGTTAGGTAGATGGGGGGTAGGCAGTGGATGTGTACCTTGGCTTCAGCAAGGCATTTGACACTGGTCTCCCACACCATCCTTACTATGAAACTTAGAAAATATGGGATAGATCAGTGGACAGTGAAGTGGACTGAGAACTGACTGACTCGCAGAGCTCACAGGGTTGTTATCAGCAGTGCACAGTCTGGCTGGAGGCCTGTAACTAGCGGTGTTCCCCAGGGGCTGGTGCGGGATCTGGTCTTGTTCAACATTCTCATCAGTGACCTGGATAAAGGGATAAAGTACACCTTCAAGTTTTCTGACAATACAAAGCTGGGAGGAATGGCTCACACACCTGCAGGCTGTGCTGCCATTCACCAAGACCTGGACAGACTGGAGAGATGGGAGGAACGTGATGAGGTTTAACAAGAGCAAGTATAGAGTCTTGTACCTGGGAGGGAATAGTCTCATGCATCACTACAGGTTAGAGGCTGACTTGCTGGAGAGGAGCTCTCGACTACAAGTCGGCCATGAGCCAGCAGTGTGCCCTTGTTGCTAAGGTCAGTATCCAGAGGTGTGTTAAAATGAACACAGACAGCAGCTTGAGGGAGGGAATCCTCCCCCTCTACTCTGCCCTGGTGAGGCCACATTTAAACTACTGAGTCCACTCCTGGGCTCCACAGTTCAAAAAAGACAGGGATCTCCTAAAAGGAGTCCAGTGGAGGACCACAAAGATGATTAAGGGCCTGGAACATCCCTTGTGCAAGGAAAGGCTGAGTTACCTGGGTTTGTTCAGTCTGGGGAAAAGAAAACTTTGTGTGTGTGTGGGGGGGGGCAATTAAAATTTATGAATATCTAATAGGAGGTGAGAGACTAATGGATGAGGCCAGTCTCCTTCGGTGCCATGCAGCAACAGGACAATGAGTTACAGCCTAAAACTTGAACAAAAAGTTCCGTAAGGTGCAAAAGAACTTCTTTACAGTAAGGCTGACAGAACAGCTAGAACAGGCTGCCCAGGGAGGTTGTGAAGTATCCGTCTATGGAGCTATTCGAGACCCACCTGGACACCCAACTGTGCCACCTACTGTAAGGTACCTGCTCTAGCAGGGGTTTGGAGTCAGTGCTTTCTCGAGGTCTCTTCCTACCCCCATGATTCTGTAAAACAATCCTTTTCCAGAAACCTTACCCCGAATCAGTGGAGGCATTTGGCTGAAGCAGAAAATACGTTCTGGCACAGAACTGGTAAGGCAAAGACATCTGGGGCATGCTGCGTCCCCAGCCAAAATACTTACTTTTAGGCCTGGGACCGCTTTTTCTGTCTGGAAACTTAATCAGCGGAGTATGTGGCTTCACTACCTGCAACGTAACAAGGCAGAAGAGAAATGAGGGGAACAACGCGTTTCCGGACAAACATTAACACCGCAGTAATACAAAGGGCGGTGTTATACAACTCCACACCGCTGCTCCGTGCACTGACAGTGTGACCACCTTCCCCGACGGCCGTTCTGTTTCCACACACGGAGGCACGTCACCCTTGAAGCTATTATTCCTCCGCCCTCGCGTCCCAACAGGGCGGCGCGTTCCCTTCGCGTCCCTCATCACGGCCGGGCCGCACAGGGCGCAGCTCACAGAGCGCCAAGCATCGCACGACCTGCTCCCGGCTCGGCCCCGCCGCACGCCCGCTCCCCACGCCAAGGACACCGCCGGCCCCAAGCCGCAGCCCCTTGCCCAGCCCCCCTCAGGCCCGGCTGACAGCGAGCGGGGCCCGTGGGCCGCGCCGAGATACCGGCCCCGTCATCGCGCCGCTCCCGCTCCGCCCTGCCGGAGGGCGCCGATACCTGCACGACCCGAGTGGCCGCCGCCATCTTGCTGCCCATGGTGACCCCCGCCCCGCAGTGCCGCCCGCACGAGGGGCAGCGCCGCGTCCCGCCTCGTGGGCAGGGCGAGCGGAGCGGGCGGAGCCGCGGGGCGGAGCGGGGCCACAGCCAGCGTGTCTCCGCCCATTTAAAAAGCAGATACCGCCGAGTTTACTGAGTCACAGAATGACCCGGGTTGGAAGGGACCTCAAGGATCATGTAGTTCCAACCCCCCTGCCTGGCAGGGCCACCAGACATACACATTTACTAGATCAGGTTGCCCAGGGCCCCGTCCAACCTGGTCTTGAACACCTCCAAGGACGGGGCATCCACAACCTCCCTGGGCAGCCTGTTCCAGGACCTAACCACTCTCCTAGTGAAGAACTTCCCCCTGACATCCAACCTAAATCTTCCCTCTTTTAACTTAAAACCATTTCCCCGTGTCCTGCTACTGTCAGCTCTTACAAAGAGTTTACTCCCCTCCTGGGAGTAAGTTCCCTTCAGGTATTGAAAGGCTGCAATGAGGTCACCCCGCAACCTTCTCTTCTCCAGGCTGAACAAACCCAACTCCCTCAGCCTGTCCTCATAGGGGAGGTGCTCCAGCCCCCTGATCATCTTTGTGGCCCTCCTCTGGACCCTTTCCAAAATCTCCATGTCTTTTTTGTACTGAGGGCTCCACACCTGGACACAGTACTCCAGATGGGGCCTCACAAGAGCAGAGTAGAGAGGGACGATCACCTCCCTATCCCTGCTGACCACCCCTCTCCTGATGGAGCCCAGGATCCCATTTGCTTTCCGGGCTGCCAGAGCGCACTGCTGGCTCATGTTGAGTCTCTCGTCCATCAGGACCCCCAGGTCCTTCTCTGCCGAGCTGCTCTCAAGGACAACTCCTCCCAGCCTGTACAGGTGCCTGGGGTTCTTCCGGCCCAAGTGCAAAACCTTGCACTTTGCCGTGTTGAACCTCATTAGGTTCTCCTGAGCCCAGCTTTCCAGCCTGTCAAGGTCCCTCTGAATGGCATCCGTTCCCTCCACCGTATCGACTGCACCACTCAGCTTGGTGTCATCAGCAAACTTGCTGAGGGTGCACTCCATTCCCTCATCGATGTCATTAATAAAGATGTTAAAGATCACCGGTCCCAAGACAGACCCTTGGGGGACACCACTCATTACCGGCCTCCACCTGGACATAGAGCCATTGACCACCACCCTCTGTCTGCGGCCTTTCAACCAATTGCTTATCCATCGAGTTGTCCACCCATTAAACCCTCTTCCCTCCAATTTGGAGATGAGGATGTGGTGGGGGACCACGTCAAAGGCCTTGCTCAGGTCCAGGTAAATGACATCGGTTGGCAGAACAGTGCTTTATTTAGGCCACTGCACACAGACAGGTGTAGCGGATAGAATACAGGTTAGGCAGGTAGGCGTCAGCGTGCAAGGAGCCAGGACACAGCGCTCACACACAGGAAGCCGCTCCTCTCACCTCTGTCCTGTTTTCCAAGTGGAAGCACAGCAGCAGCTGCCTGCGTCTGATTCCTGGTGCTCACCACAGCTAACCACCGTGTGGTGCAGAAGTGTCAGAAAGGTTAAAACCTCATGCTTTAGCAAAAGTAGGATAGAACGTATCAAGTAAGGGCAATCTACAATCAAACACCATCTATCTTCCCCAGCTAGAAGAGATTCCGAATGGTGAAATCTTTCTCGGCCTGTAGAACAACTGCTTTTAAAGATGGATCTTTCGCCCAGTTGATTTGGCATCCCAATATGAGATTCTGCAAGACAGAAAAATATAGTTTAAAAACTACAAATGTCTTCAAAAAAGATCAAAATGTGGACTGTTGGCTTTTGTTATCTGCTTTTTTTCTTCCTCAGTTTGGAAGTGCTGTGCCTCTCATCTTTGTATTACATACATACTTCTGGAAGATGCGTTGTATCTCTATAGTTTTAAGGGAACAGAGAAATGGACATTAATAGGCTGTTTCTAAACTCTGTACATAATTATTCCAAAGAAGTTTCTAGTAATTTAATGCTTCTGGTTTTTAAAAACACGATTATGTTAGGAGTTACATTCAGCATGCAGTATGTCATCTTTTTGCAACACAAACTACAAACCTGCTTCTGAAAGCCATGACATTACCTGGAGTATGTGTTGAAGTAACACAGTCATCTTCTTTTCGTGCTGTAAATTCTTATGGATAAGCTTCAACTTGTCAGTAACTGTCATTTTCACTACTTCCTTTTTATTCTTCGTTGTGGTAAAAGTTTGCATGGCCTTCACTGCAGACTGCTTCAGAGCTGCTCCATTATGAGCAAAGCAAAGCATTCAAAAGGTGATTAGCAGGCAGAAGACATCTAAGGCAGTTCTACTGCAATAGGCCAAACTCACTCCATCCCTCCCCTCCAACACACCTGCCATGAGGAATAAATGCTGTGGGTATCTGGTACCAACATACACTCACTGGCTCCCCAGCTGCTAACAGCATGGTCTGTGTTTCCATCAGACATGGATGTGATTTGAACAGCCATCCCACACCCTGTCTTCATTTGACACAATGTTACAGACAGAGACATTTTAGATCTTTTTCCCCTTTTTCAAATTTGATGGAAGACAAACTCAAAAGTCACACAAGGGACACATGGACAATACCAGTAATATTACCATGTTTAATAGAAAACTAGGATAAAAGTTAGAATGAATAATACTTTTAAGGGAGAGGTCTTAAATAGAAAGCATGCTACTGCTTCTGACCCAGTATTCCTTCCCTTATTTCTTAAGATATTATCAATTTCAAATCTAATTTTTTAAAGTGATTTCAAATCTAAATTTGGCCCACTATAAGCATCCTGAATAACAAGACCTATACTATTATACACGCTCTTACTAGGTAAACCCACTCCTAATTCACAAGCATTTCACAAAAGTACAGTTTGACGAAAACATATCCGTTAGGCCTCTCATAATTTTTATTCCTGCATTGAGAATTTCATAGTTACTTAATATTTCTAAAATAGCAGTTTAAGATACAAACTGTATTTTTAATTACAACACAAAACCAATACATATATACATAAAACACTTACCGTATCTTTTCCTTCTAATGTCATTCAATTCCTCCCTAATCGCACGTGTTTCCTGAAAGAAAAAAAAAAAAATCCTGGACTGTTATCTCCTATAAATATCGATGATGCCAACTCAGTCTGCAGAAGCAGGTAAGGGCAGCTTTAGAAGCAGACTTCCACATTCATATGAAGTATTTTGCTAATTTTAACACCCCTGGGAACCACATATTTAGTTCAAATGACTTGTGCATTCCTGTTACTTTAAACTGTGCCTATGTCCATACTGAAGTCGGCGGGCCTGTGCTTCTGCAACAGAAGGTACAACTGACACTTACCTGATGAGCTTGAAGTATTTTCCAGTTAAGATTGACGATGTCTCTCACTGTTTCCAGGGTCTTTCTAACAAAGGAAATAGTTACATTCTTTACAACCAGTATGATGTGTCAACAACAGAAATGCTGTAACCAAAGTTATTTATTACGATTTTTTATTTTCATTATTGTCCTTTACTGACAGCTCAGGCTGGCAACAAGGAATTTGCTGAGAGAAGCCTGAGGGCTATCAAATGGGATTTCAGGGGGCTGGGGAGATTAGTTGATGGAGTGGGAATACAGGTGGTATTTTTCTCTGTCCCTTCAGTGGCAGCAAGGGACAGAGAGAGAACCAGGAAGTCATCTCATTAAAGTAAGACTAAGAGGCTGGTGCCATTGCAGGAACTGGGGCTTTTTTGATTATGGGTTGGTTTACTCAGCGTCTGGCCTGGTGTCTGCAGACAGGTCTCACCTGTCTCAAAGGGGGAACAGATCCTAGTCCAGAAGCTGGCAGAATGTATTGAAAAGGCTTTAAACTAATTATCAAGGGGGTATTAAGGCTTTCTGGAGATGAGCCTTTGGGGGAACAATGCTGGGGTTGAGGCTGAGGCAAATGGCAGCAGGCAAACTATGACTTAGCTGCTATTATGGAAACGTAGTGGAATTGCTCCCACGACTGGAATGTTGCAACGGATGGCTATAAGCTCTTTAGAAGAGATGGACATAGAAGGAGAGGCATGGCTCTGCCTTAGAGGCCTCGAGGCTGGGAATGATAAGTTTCAGTCTCTAAAGGTAAGGATCAGCGCAGGACCAACAAGGTTGACATCCTGGTGGGGGTGTGTTTGTGTTTATAGGCTGCTTAACCAGGATGGAGAGGCAGATGAAACTTTCTATGAGCAGCTGGCAGAAGTTATGCGATCACCAACCCTTGTTCTCATGGGGGACTTTAACTTCCCTGATATACGCTGGAAATATAATACAGCACAGAAGAAGCAGTCTAGTATGTGGAAGTTAACTTCCTGATGCAGCTGATAAGGGAAGGGAAGCTATAGCTGATAAGCTATTAGGGAAGTGCCCACTAGACCTGCTGTTCACTAGACTGGTGGGAGGTGTGGAGGTTGGGAGCTGTCTTGGAGAGCGATCATAAAATGACAAGAGTTCTCCCTTCTTCATGAAGTCAGGAAGGGGGCCAGCAAAACTGCTACCTTGGACTTCTAGAGGGCAGCCTTTGTACTATTCAAGGCTCTAGAGTCCCTTGGGATTCATTCCTGAAGGGTAAAGGAGTCCAGGAAGGCTGGATGCTCCTCAATAAAGAAGTCTTAGAGGTGCAGGGGCAGGCTGTCTTCCTGTGCTGTAAGATGAACTGGAATGGAAGAAAACTGGCATGGTTGAACAGGGAACTTTTTCTGAGGCTCCAGGAGAAAAAAAAAGAGTGTCCATCTCCTATGGAAAAAGGGATGGGCAACTCATGGAAAGTACGAGGAAGTTGCTATGATATGCAGGGAGAAAATTAGAAAAGCAGAAGCCCAGCTTGAACTCAAAACACCCTACCGTGCACTATCATCATTTTGTTTCATTTTCTTCCTCAGAGCGTCCATAAGCTGGATCCTGTGGGGTATAAAGAAGAGACAAACCAATGATGAAAACTGACAAGAAGTTGAGAGATCTAAATTTAGGTAAATAGTAGAATTCCAAGTTTCTATTTATACCTACATTGGCATTGGAAATGCATATTATTAAAAAAACAAAACCAAAACTGACCACAACAGTAACTTTCAAATACTGAACTTGTGAAATACTGGAGCTTAATTCTCAAGACAAGAAAAGTGTATCAATCAACCATTTGTAGGAGTAACAACACACTTCTCTCTTGACAAATATACCTCAGACACCATTAGTCCCAGTCTGCAGGAGGGAAGCTAGGCAAAGGTAGGAATTCAAATGAACAGCCATGCAACATAGGAGACACACAACTACCAACCTCCACTCTTCTGTAAGAATTTGTAAAGTACACCCAACAGCTTTGTTTTCTGACACACACAAACTGCTTTTATGTTATTTGCAGGATCTCAGAGGCTTGCACGTGCTCCTATTTATTTTTCATTACTCCCTATGGTATCTGTGTTTCTGTTCCTGATGTTTCAATGGTGTTAAATCTCTCACGTTTGCAACACGCGCGACATCACTTTGAAATCCTATTTTAATCAGAATCATGCAATTGTGCGTTCATGTGCACACAGATAAAGCAGCAGAAAGCCTCCAAATAAACAGGAAGAAGAGCCATCTACCTTTGTAAGACTAGTGCTTTGCTTTCAAAGGCAGTTTTTACTTTATCTACTTCTTCCAAATTTTCATCGGCACTGAAAAAAAAAAAAAAAGAAAGTGAAAAAGAACAAAAAAATGTAAAATCAATCTCCAGTTCTTAACTTGCCTTCTCTGCATGCCTGAAGTATGAATCTTCAGTGAAATACATTACATTAATTCCAGCCATCACCAGAAGGACTGTAAATGTATGTTGTAGGAACTATGGCAGATACAGAACTATACTAGAAGATGGAGAGGAATATCTAGAATATGGTCTCTGGAAGAGTGGGCGAGCTACTTATGAGGATTACAGGTATGTAGTGAAGTTGTGCAGGGAGAACATTGGGAAAGCCAAAGTGCAGCTAGAACTGAGCTTGGCTGCTAAGGTTAGGGAGAATAGTAAATATTTTTTTAAACATGTCAATAGCAAGAGGAGGGCTAGGGAAAATCTCCATCCCTTGTTGGATGCTGAGGGCAACCTGGTCACCAAAGATTGGGAAAAGGCTGAGGTACTTATTATCTTCTTTGCTTCAGTCTTCAATAGTAACACTTGTAAGTTCCTGGGAACACAGCCCCCTGCGCTGGTAGATGGGGAGGGAGAACAGAACAAGCCCTGCATGATCCACAGCGAGATGGTTCTGGACCTGCTTTGAAAGCTGGATGTTTACAAGTCCATGGGGCCGTTTGGATGTGGTGCTCAGATATATGATTTATATGGTTGTTAGAGTTAGGGTACTGTGGTTAGGCTGTGGATGGACTTGATGATCTTCAAGGTCTCTTCCAACCGGGGTAATTCTATAATCTCTTTGCCATAATTCCTTCACTTGCTTTAACTGAACCCTTATGTAGTAGGGATCGCTAACGAGGAGCTCTCACCAAACAGTAATTACCAAAAGAGCATTTCTAGCGCATTTTAACTGAAGAATGGTTGGGAACCGAGCCGACAAGTTTGACCGTAAGGCACGACATACCTCTGGGCAAAGTCTGCTTCCACGTCCCTGTTGCATTCTTCATCTGCAAAGCAAAAGCGTCAGTAAAACACCACAGAGTGAGACGGGGCGCACAGGGAGCGGAGCAGAGCCTGAGAGGGCCGAGGGGAGCCCGGCGGGTCTTACCCTGCGGGCACGCGGTGCTGAACTCCATCACCAGCTGCTTCACTTGGCTCTTCTCGCTGCAACGGAGCGAAGGACGCCATCAGCCCCGCTCGCCCTCCCGCCCGCTGGTTCTCAAAGCCACCCACCACCCACGCGTCGCTCCCGCCCCGCCACACGGCACGAACCACAGTTGCTTCACGGCGTCCTTCGCATTCGGATCGGCCGCCACGGCCGCAGCGCTGGCCCCGAGCCGGGAAGGCTCCTTCAGCCGCGCCGCCATCTCTCGCTTTCAAACAGCCCCGCTCCCGCCCGCCATCAAGCACTTCCGCCCGCGCCCGCGGCCAATGGCGGCTCCCGCTGCTCCGGGCGGGGCGGGGCGGCTGTGGTGTTCACTCATTACCTCAGGCTGCTAACCGCCGTGTTCGCACTCATTCACTAAGAACATCTTCTTTTAGAGTCTTTTTGATTCTTAGTCCTTCCAGCAAACAAAATAAAGCGTCTGCAATTTTTTTATTTTTTTTTTCCCTTAAGCTTCTCACTGTTAATGCGGATTTATCCCCTTAAGGAATAACTTGATATGAATTTAAAATGGTAGCATCTATTTGCTCTGATGCAGTAAAATTAAGTTTTGTAGCTCAATTTTTTCAGTTTCTCACTGCTAAAATACATCTATAGACATGTCGTTCCATACTTAAGACAGCACACGGAATATACAGATGTTCATCCACCAGTGGTAAGATTTCTGTTTAATGAACACCACACAAGGTACAGTACTTAGGATTTCCATTATTTTCACATATACAGCAAATATTATAGTCCTTATTTCCTTTACAAAAGCATCTTGATTCAATCTTAATACAGATAAAATGCTTAAAAAAAATCAAGGCTATAGTACATTTTTTTCTGTACATGTATGTGCAATATCCCCAGACAAAAAATAATACAGACATGGAATCCTACAGATCTACCATCTACCTTTTGGCTAGAACAATTTTTGTCACATTATGTAAGTCCCGTCTTTGTAATATTTCATGGATTCCAGATGTTGAGTCATTGCAAGGACATCTTGAAATCCCGTGCTGAGGCCAGACATGTGTTGAAAATAGGCTTCCTTCTCCACCTGGACAGTCAGGTTGTTTACTCCAGCATCTTTCAGAATTGCTGTCACCTGCACATAACATTAATTTTACACTTTATGAGCATATCACAATAACCTACTCAATTCTCACTCTGAAATACTGCAGATTAAAAAAAGATTTTCAGCTTTCTGTCAGAGTAAAGACTTGCATGCAATTTCTGCACATTCTCAGCACGACATATAAAGGAACAAACAACCTTTGAATGTGTTTGAGATAAAAGCACCCAAAGTTAACAGATATTACAGAGTCAGTAACAAACCCATGCTGGCATCTACATTTGCCTGTTTTGAAACATGGAACTAACCTCTTCCTCCCCTTCTCACAGCAGATATAATTCTACTATCCATGTTTCCCTCAGCTCTTTGTTTGTTTTGATAAAGTTTTGGCAAACAACACAACCAGGGCAAGTACAGCATTAGGAGCCAGCTCTAAAGCATTAAATAAAAGCTTACAGAAACATCATAACAGAGTAAGAAATAACGTGAAAAAAAAAGCTTAAAAACTTTGCACCTTACCTGCTGTACAATTCTCTGCTCCATCACATCTGACACCACTTGCACATGTATCGTACCTGCCACAACACTTGCAGAATGACACCAAAAATGAGGATCTCTGTAGGATATGACTCCATCTATTTTCTGAATCTGTGAAGAATTTACATGATTTTCATGAACACATTTTAAATTTGCACATGTACATGCACACTGATAACTAATACTCCACAGGAAAACAAAGCTGCATTTCCAGCTAAGTGACAGAGAAATAACGTAGCACCTGGAGGCCAACGTGCTATTGTCAGATACCAGATGTTACAACCCAAAGAAAACCAAGCAGAGGGCAAAATGAAAAGGGTTGACTTAAACACAACTGCAGGAGTCTCAGTAACATCTATGGACAGACCAACTTTGGCCTGCACTTTAAGTCACTTATAGGGTATCTGTCACATTGTTATTCAGGATAGGTAACTGTACAGTTACCACAGCTGTACGTTTTCCAGAAACATATTTCCATAATTCATCATTTTTAGAAATTGATCACTGCACTGGTGATCTGCCTGTCCCTACTGCCTGGTAGGGACATAGCAGCCTGCATGATATTCTGTTCTGGATTCATAGCTAAAACAGTGTTGATAACATGCAGTTTTTTTGACTGCTGAACACAGGTTGTAGATTCTGGGCAGCCTGCTCTAGCTTTTACCTAGCAGCTGGCCATCCTGCCTGTGGCAAGGGAGTTGCAAGTAGGTGATCTCTGAGGTTCCTTCCAACCCCAGACATTCTATGACTCTATGGTCAAGAGTTCCTCTTTTTCCCAACCTTGATCCAACACAGCAAGTCTTCTATGGGTGCACCAGAAACTAGGAAGAGACACAGCAGGGACAGCTGACCCAGGTGGCCCAGAGAGCTGTTTTCTACAGTACAACAACATAAAAAAGACTGGGATAGAAGAACTGACCTTTTCTAAAGCAGCATGCAGATCTTTCTCTTGTTCTGGAGGTATCCTCAACAAAAGCACTTGACAGGCGTCTTTCAGTAGTGGGATAACACTGAGAAAAATCAGTGTAGCAATAAAAAGAGAGCAGAGGGGATCAGCTATCAGC
Source organism: Coturnix japonica (assembly GCF_054131305.1). Taxonomy (NCBI): domain Eukaryota; kingdom Metazoa; phylum Chordata; class Aves; order Galliformes; family Phasianidae; genus Coturnix; species Coturnix japonica. Next base: position 60,644,857 of record NC_140702.1, on the reverse strand, counting down.
CATCCAAATTGCTGAATAAATGTGGTAGACACTATAACACCCACACTGCCAAGAGTGTCTGCTAACACATGCAGAAACACACCTGAAAACAAAACATATTGAGAGATTAAGAGGAACACCGCTGCTTAAGATGAATATAGATGTTCATTAGCAACAAATTCACTTTTATGACATTGGCCTCCCTCAAGCACCTGCCTAACCTGCTGCAAAATGAATCAAAACATTCAGTTTAAGTAGTATTTAATTAGAAATCAACATTGGTAGGAAGTACACTTCAGTAATCTAGGCAGACATTTACAGATGAAGCCACATACAAACACAGTCTTATTTAGTTCGTGGGACTTGTATAATAGGGATCAGTCCTTATTGATCTTCAACAGAATAGAAAAAGATCACTGTGAATGCACTGGGCTGTTCGTACTGACAGGTATTAATCTACCATTTGTTTTTCTACAGCCTAACTCTGCTCAAAGTTTTAAGAAGATTGTCTACATACTCTAAGAATAATTCTTTTACTGCTTTAATGGCTGGCATCATTCCCAGTGTAAACTCAGACACAGTATAGAAAAAAAATATCTCTAGTCACTTGTAAGACTAGTACTTACTGACTGCCAGGATTTAAAAGAATGCTGAACAGTGTTAGAGATGGGCAGATATTACAATATAATGCATGAAAACAGAAGAATCATCTTAACTAATGACTGATGGAAAGTAATCTATGAAACAGAAGACGACTCTTAGCTAAAATGCATATGCTCTGACAAGCTTACACAAAAGTTCATTCTTTTATAGACTTGTATAAGTGATGTAGTTGGTAAAGAACTGCCTTCTAACTGGTAGGGAAGAAGAGTCTCAAGAAGTAGCTGTTCTAAAATTATCTCTATACATTGCCCTTCTCAGCTTCCAATTTTAGATCTGGAAAAAAAATTCATCTTTACCACCTTATCTTCTGAATCACAAATAGAAGCATAATGCTTCATATCCCAGACTGATAGTCTGCATTTGCTCTTCTGCTTCTTTATCACTTCCCCCAGGGCTTTCACAACCAGCTGTAACATGATACCCAGAAGTATGGCATTAGCTTTACAGACAGAGACATACTACTTGCATTTTGAGATGGCCCCTGGACTTAGTAATGATAGCTTCAATTTTTGTTCAGTAAGGTTTTTGATGACTAAGGTTATTAATGTTAATAGAGACTGAAGATTAATGCTTTGCATTGATCCTTGGGTATCACCCACGTCTCAGAAAGCCATGTGAAAAAATAATTCAAGTTAAACTCACTTATGAATGAACACTTTGAGAAATAAATGTATGCAATATTCTGGAGGGAGATTTCAAGAACGATACGCAGTACTGGGGTTAAAACTTAAAAACACCAAAGTCTGCTATAGACCAGATCTGTCATTTATGATTCAACAATCCATACTTGCCTCTCATGTTGGTATTCATGCCTCCTCCTGCAGACACATGGGAATGTCCATGGCTGTGCCCATGGTCATTGTGGGAATGGCCATGCCCATGACTGTGGCTGTGTCCATGGTAAGAATGGCTGTGCTCATGTGAATGACAGCCTCCACGAGAAGCCCCATGGGAATGTGCATGGCTAAAGGCACAGATGCCAACCAGGTTTACGATCAACCCTCCAACAGAGACTGGCTGTGAGAGAGAGAGAGGTATCAGATGTCACTACATATTCCAATCCAAAATCCCACCCAGCTGCTCACACCAAAACGTAGCACCCGATACCCACACAGCATGAGAAGGTGGTAACTTAAGTTTCAAGTAGGAGATTGTTGTTTTTATTTACTTCCAGAAAGAGAAAGTGGTTTGGCTACAAACTTTGTGTTGCCCTCATTCATTGGCAGGAAAAAAAAAAAGTATATAAATCTACTTAAAACATGCATAAGCAGCTAAAATTGTAGTTATCTGAAGATATCCACTTCCACTTTACTGGTCGTGATTTTTCTCTCCCTGCATTTTCTTCCACTCTTCTCTTTAAAAACATGTGATCTGCAATAGTTATTTTAGCTAATCCACTAGTTAAGCAAATACTACTCAGGGGCTACCAGGCCTTAAGTTAAGTCAGGCCTTATATCTAGCAATGCATACATCTAATTGTACCTATACAAAAATCTTTGTTAACCAAATGGCTAGAAGAGAGCACAAATTAATGTGTGTGGGGGAGAATAACACAAATGAAACCACAAGTATGATAACTGGGGGCTCAGACGGTCAGAATTCTATGATTTAAAAATTTGGTTTGAAGAAAATAAATGGTAAGAGTTTGGAAGAAAGCAACAAAAGCCTGAAAACTTGCCTAGGGCATGGAAAGTGGTGAGATACGGGCACTGTTATGTTTCATGAGTACTTGTGCCATAGCATAAGTATGGTAGATAGTGATTGTATCATCACTATCACATTACAAATCCTGACTAACTTTTGACATTTCTGAGAGAAAAACACAAAAGCTTTTTTGCAGTGACTGACACTGGTATACACAAAGCAGAGCCAAGTTTAGTCTTGTACAGATTACTTTCTCAGTTTCTATTTTTTGCTGTTGTTGACGGCCATTTAAAAAGATCAGAGTTTTAACATCTTTGAAAAAAATTAAAAACAACGTTAATAATTAAGTTACATTAAATCCTATATATTTCCATGTTTAAAATTACACGCAATTTGGATTATAAGATTGTAATTATCCCCTGAAGGGCCAAGACACAGTTTAGATCTCTTGAGCATGCAACTATAGTCTCTTTTCTTTTCGAAGATCAAAATAAACAAACAGTTAACTGCAAAACAGTATTCATATGTAACAATAAAACTTACAGTTAGCATATTTGTGTCAATGTCTGGAGGGTCTACCAATCTGGCCACCGATTCCATGAAAACAAAGAAAGCAATTACCATCAAAAAGAGGCCATTAATAAAACCGGAGAGAATCTCTACACGTCCATACCTGAAAGACAGTATCAGAACTTTTGAAAGCAATGAACATGTATCCTGTACAAATTTCAAAGTTATAATGTATTAAACTTTAACATATTTAATATACATTTGATATATTTTTTCTTCCTTGGTCCTGTGAAATCATAGCTTAATGTCTGGGCTATTTATTTTTGACTTGCAACTGTCCATAGATCAATAGCACCAAGTTTTACTAACACTAATATTTTTTAAAGTATACTATACATGTAGGGCTTCAGGCTCAGTAACTTTTAATTACATTAGTGCACATGAAATCCCCACATGAACACTGACCTTCAATATGTTGTTAGAACATATACACATACACTGTACATATATACAGAGAGAACGTTTCTATATAATATTTACAGTGAAAGTTTTATTTGTAGAGACTAATGCTAATCAAATCTTATACAGTTTTTAGCTGTGGTAACAGTGGAATGACATGAACACGAATGGAATAGAGACAAGACACAGCAAAAGAACCAAAGAAGCATGCACAATTAAAAACATCCAGAACATATCTTTACAGTGAGACATTTTGAAAAAAAACAAGTAGAATAATTTTTGGGTATTCTTAAATGGATTTAATATACATACCCATAGGAAAATATACGAGTTGCTTTCCATCTTGTCATCAGAGCTGCAAAAAGCCCCATCACTAATGCAGAACAATCAAAAAGCATGTGAAATCCATCAGATATAAGACCAAGGCTATTGGTCCAGACTCCATAAAAAAGCTCCACAAAAGTGAAAGCCTGAAATGAAAAGGAATTTAAGTTTTTCCTGGAAGATTAAATTGTAATTTAAAGTCTTGGCAATTGGCAGGAGAATCTCTTTGTGGTATGTTTCCTAGTTAAGTATCTAAAAAAGGTAGTTGTTCTTCATGTCAGTCTAGCCAAAGCACATTATGTAAAGAATAAAGTATCAGTATCTGAGTGGCTGAAATAAGTAACCATTTACATATTCTAGTAATTGGCCAAATTAATTGCTACCAGTTCTAAAGATTCCAGAACAGAAGAATTAAAAAACAAACACCTTCTCTGACTAGCAGACTGTTTCAGTATTGGAAGTTAGTGTGCAGAAGGATATACTTCTCATTTATTATTCCCCATTAACTGTCTGCCTGCATACTTCTCTCATCTTTCAAATTCCGTAATGCAATTCCTTAAAAGTTTAAATGGATACTTCATTTTTTACCGCCTATTCTCTTGCATAACTGGCAGAGATCTTTGCAAATTTTATCAGTCTTGCTTACTGACCAGCCCCTCCTTCTTCAAGATAAGGGAGCTAGAAATAAAAATTGCTAAAAACTGTCCAGTGCAAAATTACATTACTTAATCCCACTCTTATTATTTTGCCATCCTTGGGTACAAAGGCCTCATTAGTTCCATCTAATCTGCTGGTAACATTTACATACTTCAGTATTGAGCAGAACCCTATTACTCTTACACACACTTACTTGCTAGTAAACTAGTTACACACAGAATCAGTGCTCCGCTGTGATAACAAATCAGTGTAACTATCCACTGACTGTAAGGATAGCGTAAGAATCTCCTATTTTAAGACTCTATCTAATGAAACTACAGTAACAAGGGGCCCTTAAAAACAAAGCAACAACTAATCAATCAGTCACAGGAATCATTCAAGGAATAACTCTTCATACTGTATAACTGATTTGAAAAAAGCACAAGCAGACTTACCAGATTTAGGCACAAGAAATAGAAGATCTGCCTAGAATCATACTCCTCAAGAATCTGTTTCAATGACTCCTTAATAAAACGGGGCAACGACTGAGAACTCTGCTGTATTGCATCACCCATGAAGTTATACAGAGGAGTGCCTTCAGGAGAATAGCCAATAAGGGTGCCCTTTTGCCCCTTCCTGGAGGGGGAGGACAGGATATTGGCTGCTGCAAGGAAAGCATTAAAGTTTTCATTTTTATAAACTAGAAGCTTATAAACAATTTGTTGCATCATAGTCATAAATAACATGAAATTTTAAGGTAGTAAACTGATTGTCAACTTCATCTTAAGGCTCACCATTACATTTCATTACTAAGTAAGATTAGATTCATTACTTCCTCGCAGACACACTGCATTGTTTTTCTGTTTGTTTTTTTTCTACAGTAAGAGGGTGCAAAGTTGCACGCTCTTTTTATCCAAAAGAATCCACACAAACTCATTCAAAAGCATTTTGTGTACTGCTATCTTCTCAGGGACTTCCAAGTAACACGGATAACAAGGTTTTTTAAAAGAGAAATATGAATACGTACATAAAATGAAGAAAACAGCACTCACTACCACTCCTCCAGAAAGTACGTGTTCTGTGCTCTCATGGTGTGCTGGTCTGTTCATAGCTCGAAGCTGGTCTGTTATTGGATGTGTCCAAAAGTTACCAAAAAGCAGTGCACTAATGAATATAAGAAAGGATCCGTATCGAGCACATTTAGAAGATTCCATCTTGACAGAGCATATGGACTCCACATAGAAATCCAAAATCACAACAAAAAAGATGACTGTTATAAAAGGCATGATGAGAGAAGACCAAGACTCCACTTTGCTCTGCAACAACAGAAAAAAACAAAACGGCACATTTCAACCAGGATTGTTTACCATTATACCACTTTCTGCCAATCCACCTCCATTAAAAATCCTTTCAGCAATCCATCAGTACTTTTGTATCTCAAATTGATCACATAAACCATAAAACCAAAAACCAGATAAAACATTCAAGCTATCGAAACATAAATGCAAGTAATAAGCATTCCTGTATTTTATTTGAAGTTTTCATATGCCTGAAAACAATGCTGTACAAAATGCTGTGTTTGCACCATTGTATTAACCCTAATTAGGAGGACATAATGAACATATCTTTTAAATTACAATCTATTCTACTGGGTGGGGGTGTGGGGAGGGGAGAGGAGAAAGCAATGCATTTAAAGTAATTATTACTTGCATAACTTTAGTGAAAGAACCCAGGACATATCTGAAGCTAGATACATAAAATGTTATCACATAAAAGAGGAAATAAAGTTCAACATCTTTATCACTCTTCAACATCTTTATCAGTGACATAGGCAATGGAATTGAGCATACTCTCAGCAGGTCTGCAGGCAACACCAAGCTGAGTCATGCAGTTGATGGACTGGAGGGAAGGGAAGCCATCCAGAGGGACCTGGACAGGCTGGAGAAGTTGGCCCACGAAAACCTAATGAGGTTCAACAAGTCCAAGTGCAGAGTGTTGCACTTGGGCTGGGAAAATCCCGGTATTTATACAGACTGGGGGAAGATCCCCTTGAGAGCAGCCCTGCGGAGAAGGGCTGGATGTGGCTCTGGGCAGCCTGGTCTGGTGGTTGGCGACCCTGCACATAGCCAGGTAGCCGGGGGGGCTGAAACTAGATGATCATTGTGGTCCTTTTCAACCCAGGTAATTCTATGTTCCTATGAAGATATCACACACATTACATTAAAACACAGAGTTTTAATGTAAACACTCTTTCATACAGAGTTCTCGAGGACAACTTTGGTAGTTGTAAATCTTTCATTTAAAGCATTCTGAGTTGTATTTCAAAAGAAAAAGAATTACAAAAAAATGATCTATTTTTTTCTAACATGTGCTTCTTATCTTACCTCTGTTGTCAGAGAGAGGACAATGACCCACGGGCACAACAGAAGAACAGAAACAAGTTGAGATAAAGCTTGAAGACGTTTGGCTCCACCAACATCAACAGAAAGCTTTCGAGAAGCCATGTGAAAGCCAACCTTACAGCACAGAGCCAGTACCAGAAGCAGTACTCCTCCCTGGAAACAAAGAGAGATCCTGTCAAAACTTCTCATGAGACTAATACATTACTCCAAACAGAGTCATTTGCTTTCCTTGTGAACAGAAAACAGAGACAGCATATTTCATCTAATTTATGGATCTCCAACCTTTTGGCTTGCCTGTGTCACACTGAGTGAAGAGGAACTGTCTTGGGCTGCATGCAAAACATGTAGGCTGTTACAAAAGTAATGCCTCCTGTTTATTTCTATGGAAACTATAACAGACACAGAGAGAACAATAACACTATTTGTTAGAGCAAATTTTCAACTATAAAACACCATTTTCCAACACAGTCACCATTATTAGCTATGTGTTTTCACCACTGATGAACTAAAGCCTGCCTGTTGCACTTCTAAAAGTCTGTACCAGTGGAGGTAATCCACTGTTGCTGCTGCCACTGCTGAAATGCATCACCCTCTGCATCACTGTGCTGACATCCACTATTTGGTCTCCATAAATGTTTAGCAAGCATCAATGTCAATAGGTGCCATTTTTTCCACGTGAAGGAATTCAGTGACACAGCTTTGTTTCATGTGCATGTGTCTGATGTCATTTTGTCAAACTGCTCTTCAGCTGCCATTTGTCACACGGCAATAAAATGCAGTGGAATACTGATGGGAAAGTTCACCTTCCACTGCCATACCACCAGCACCTGCCACTGGTGTTGTGGGCCAAAATAATAATGTGGGAGGCATTACTTTCAGACCAGCCCTTGTAAAATGAATCATATAGTTAATATATGTAAGTAACAAGATTTATTTCAGTCTTCTATCTTTTTTGTTAAAGAGTGAGCAACAAAATCAAAAGTAGTGGAGGATATGAATTGTTTTTGTGCAAATAACGCACTATGCTGGTTTGATGGCAGCAGCTGCAATTCTTAGTAAGGTCTCCAGGTGTTCATCAGAGATTTTACTCTTCCTGTACTTTATCCTTGGCAAGAGCAGTTCACAAATGTGCATGCTGCCTAAAAGTGATGAATGAGGTGTGACTGGTTAGGGAAGGAAAGTCTCTCTTTGCTAAGAGAAGGCTTATAAAAGTCTAGTAAAGAGACATGACCAGATTTTTGAGTCCAATATCCAATTGCAACTCTATATACCCCATGTGAAAATTCACAGGTAATGCATTTATGTCAACTGAAAATGGAGTTGTAAATATACAAAAAACAGGTTGTTTTTCAGCAATCTTGATATCTATTCTCAATCAAAATGGAGAACAAGGATACCTATATTTTGCTGTTCATGGGGCTGTGTTTAGTCAGTGTATCACAAGGCATATTTGTCTGGGCTGTACATTACTTGTGGGCTGTTGGTTGGACAGGCTTGCTCTAACTGTTATTCTAGTTATAGCAATAATGCAGCATATATGATTATACCTTAGAAGTATTCACAACATCTTCCATTATAAGAAAAAAAATATTGAAAGCACACGGTCTCAAAGGAGTCGTGTCACTTTGGCTTTGTTCTAATACTTTCACATTTTCATTCACTTAATTGCATTGTAAATTATTTCTTCACAGTATTTCAGTACTCTTATATTAACAAATCAGATACTCCACACACAACATCTTTCCTAGATCATACTTGATTTTTGCAGTTAAGCAGTCTCCCAAACATCAAAGTTATTCTGACATTAAAACTTTCTCAGCTGTTCTAGATTTTTCTCATCTATTTTACTGATCAATACACCAAACTCAGTAACAAGACTAAGCTAATAGTACAACTCAATCCATCTAGCCAAACCTGTAACACTAAAACTCTAATTTACAGTTCCCACCCATTACAATGGGACAACATAATAAGAAGTATCCAAACATGCATCTTCAAATTCAAGTGCCTAAAGGAGAACACTGGGAAAAGACAAAGCAGAAACAAAACACAGACTGGAAAAGTGAGTATGAAATATCTTGTATGCAATGCATTACAAAATCCAAAGCACTGATCAAACGCAGTGCTTCATGATAATTTTAACAGGACTTTTCAACGTATGTGTTAGGGAAAGTTCAGCTATACGAGTATATTGTAGGGACTGGTTTTACATTCTCATTCACTATCTGAGTGGGCTCAGATGAAACCAATCTTGCCCTTAGTCAAGATGCAAAATTTACAGGGCTGATTTAGTTCTGATTTGCAACTGCAGCATTGATCTTTCTTTTTTGATTTCAAATTCTGAGCTCCAGAAATTTTTACCTACAAAACTCAAGCACATATAAACGTACTAAAACATGATAAGTTATTTACCTTGTGATCTGCAACACCCAGGAAAGCAATGACAGTATACAGAACATGCGTAAGAGCACTGTCATGATGTCCCTCAGCTAAATAAAATTAAGGAAGAGTTTCATTTGATCATTATTTTTTTTAATGTGAAAGACAGATAGAGGTTTTTACCATTTCTCAAAAAAGTTTACTTTCACCTTGCTATCATTTATATGATTGTGTTGTTACTTCCTATCCTTACAAACATACTCATTTTCCAGCACACTTTACTATGATGCGAAGACTTGCTGGAAACTTACATTAAAATCATTCCCAATCTACTCTGTGGCTTTGGAAGCATGTTAGTAAGCTTCTACATGCAGTCTAAACTTCACCATTTCTGGAATGACTGCAGGCTACTTCACATCATTTTTCAGCTAGAAATGGTGCTAACATTTCTACTGCATTTACAAACCATAAAAACGACTTTTCTGGTTATACAAGAGACTGCCAGCTAGGCTGCCAACCATATGCTGCACACACTTGGGCTACAGCCATTATGTACACGATTTCCAAAAAACGAAAGCTAATCTGAAAGGTATATAACAATCTACAGTGGTCTGATATGTGCATGTGGGAAGGTGGCCATCAGTTACTACTGAATTTAGAGCACAGGTACAGATTTTATCAACAAAGCAAGCAATGGCATTAATTTGACAACGAATACCAGCATCTATATGAAAAGTAAAATCCTATGCTACAATATTCTCATAAACTAAGATATCTATCAAGAAAGATATAAATACTTGCAATATAAGTTCATTCAACTTAATCTATTTTCCCTACTCCATTAGTAATGAACACTTGCACTAAGCAAGAAGGATACGATGTTCTGCTATTTTAGCCATGAGGTCATCATTATCAAAAAGCAGTAAGCAGATGACAGCGATGATGAAAAATGCAGCACCTCTCGTCTGGAGAAAAAGAGAATAACACATTACAACATCCTGCGACAGTTTGACTTCAAAAATTCCAAGAGATTCCTCCTCCCACCCCCAAGCAAATACTGATGATTAAATACTTTGTATTATCATGGAGTCATAAACAAGATCTACTGGACAGACTGTAGAACTTTGTCTTATGAGAAGCAAAAGCTACACACATGCATGAAGGCTCTAAGAAAGCAGAGCTCTGCAAGTGCTTATATGAGGCTGGGACAAAAGTAATCATGAACTTCTTTACTGCAAGAGTGATGGAGCACTGGAACAGGCTGCCCAGGGGGGCTGTGGAGCCTCCTTCTCTAAAGAGATGTTCCAGGCACATCTGAAAAACTACATGTGCAACCTACTGTAGGGAACCTGCTTTAGTGGGGGGTTGGACTTGATGATCTCTGGAGGTCCATTCCAATACCTACAGTTCTGTGATTAAAAAAAAATAAATAAATTCCCAGCTACCAGAGCTTTTGCTACCCAGATTTTGAAAACCGTATTTTTAGTATCCATCACCTTGACAAAACCCTGAGATTTACAGTTAAAAACTGTTATTACAATTCATCCTCTGAAGTCAAACACAGCTACATCACACTGCTGTCTTGGAAAATCAAGTGACTTCCTTTTACCACTGTTCACTCCATAAAGCTGAAACATTTAAAGGATGAGGTTATCAATCCCTTGTTTCTGACTTCTTAGACACACACCTTAACAACTAGGGGTAACCTAAGATCTGAAGCTCTAAATTTACTGCTAGAGTCAATGGTTAGAAAAAATATTTTCTCCTAGATGAACAGCTTCATGCTGAATGTCCTACCACTGTTTTTGAATTCAGGTGGTCAAGGCTGATAGGTGTCGGGACCAGCTCACTCCACTTAGGGTTGGGCACAATTACAGAATACACTGTGAAACTGCATGCGATGGAACTCAGACAAAGATCTTTGATTAAGGGAAACGCAAGGCCAAAAACTCAATACACAGGTTCATACAGAAACAAAAGCACTCCAAACTTACTGTCAGACAAATAAATCATATGAAAAGCTGCAGACATTGAATAGATCAGGTAAGGATCTAAAAGCTGTGTTGATGGCTTCAGTGCCCAAAGGCCAGGAATACTAAACACATAAATGTCCTTGACATTTATTGGGGTTCCCTGAACCCCAAATCCCTTTACAGAGAAGGCTGCATTCTCAACATTTTTTTACACACCCCAAAAGTTCTCAGACAGCTCTCATGGATCTCAAGAAGCTTCACCCACTGCTTCCCCCTGGGCATCGTATCTCTTACTTCAGGCAGTATACTTAAAATTTCACCACTAACTAAATATTAAAAAACAACAACCCACACAGTTACAATGAAAACAGGCCTAGAACTCTATGTTCTGGGTAAAGTGATAATTTTATTTATAGCATTTAAGTATTTTTTACATCTGGCAAAAAAGTCATCACGTTTAAATACCTTTGCTGGTCCTCCACCTGAGCTTGTGAATAAGACACTAAGGAGTGACAGCACAACCACATCACTGTGTTCAAACAGCAACAGTGTTCTATGGGGAAAAAAAAAAAAAAAAAAAGTTAAATAAACATGTCCATTTAGGACGAGTTCACTTCATAAGCATGATATACTTGAAACCTAAATTTCAATAGCAAAGGTGAGAGATTTATCCTGCTACTTCAACAGCAAGCTTAAACAGTCCAAAAGCTGCATATCTATTTGTCTTCACCAGCAAAGTGACAACTAGATACATCACATAACAACTTCCAGAGTCAGGTAACAGATCAAAATTTGTCATTTATACATTGTATCATCATTTCCTTTGAGTAGTACAAGAAGATACTCAATTGCTCAGGATGGGAATATTACTCCCTTTACAACATGTCCTCCCAAACTAAGTTTCTGGCTCCCTGAAAAAGAAGTCCTGTTCTGTTGTGTGACATCCTGTTTACTAAAATGTTGATCATTTGATAGCCAATGCAAGCTCAGAACCTCTTTACTTCTGACTGGCACACTACCTCCTTCAGGTAGCAAAGGCTGACCAACAAGCCTGAACAGCCTTCCAGGGCAGAACACAATAAAGCAATCAGGGTGAAATCTACCAATGTTCTCTGCTGCTTTTTGCTCACAATACAACCTACTAGGGACCATGCTACTGGTTCTTCTAAGGAAGACACAGCAATCAGAAATCCATCACAGTATTTCTTAAAGAAATCCTATTTTTTAAGGCACGCTTTCTGACGTTTACACAGTAAAGCTTCAAATTATAAAATTTAAAACTTTAAGCTTTAAATTCCCTCTATGTAAAGGTGTTTTTTGAAGTTGTTAATCTTTGTTTTTGTCATTCTTTTATTGCTACCTACTCCTACATGCTAACAAACAGCACAAGTGATTTTATTTGGAAGACGGACACTAATGCTACCCCAGTTCCAATAAAGCAGGGGCACAGAATGAGACCAAAACACTGCCCTGAAACAAATGGGGAAAGGAATTCTAGTCAACCAGCAGAGTAATACAAACTACTGTAATTAGATGTCAAGCTGTGGATTTCAGTTCTATACAATAATGAGTTTACTACTAACATAACAATGAAAACCACAGTCAGTGTTCCTTCTGTATCAGTCACACCAGAAGTTTCAGCACTATCAAGAATTTCAATGGCATTTTTCCATAAAGGAAATGAAAAGATCTACAGAAAACTGTCAGTGTTTTTTCCCAAGTAACACGGACTGAGAGGAAAAAGTATAAAGGTACATCTAAAGTTTCAAAAAATAAGCCAGGGTCTGACAGATACAAGTGAAAAACAAAGGCAAAGATCACAGAAATGAGTTCAAAAAGACAAAACATTATTTACAGTGAATACGTGTTTACCTCAGTGGTCCACAAAGAGTTAGGCCAAAAAACCATAAGAGTGAAATGATACATCCCACAACAGCATGCTTAAAAATTTTGATCCACTACAAAAGAAAGGAAATTTATTATTATTTTCTCCAGAGTTTCAGAAGAAACAACTCAACATTAACATTCCTTTAGCACAACAGCTGTAGAAATGGACCAGAAAACATACGCTCTGCAAGTTCTGCAAAATTTAGAGTACAACTAATTTCTTCTTGCCTACTTGTCAGTTTTCTTTGTTGTTGTTGTTCTGCACATATTATGAACCAGATTTATTGATTATTTTTTTTTTTTTTGACTGAGCACTGGAATCTCTGATATAATCTTCAAGGGAATTCTTTAAAAACCCTTTTACATTGATGCTGAAAATATGCAAGTCTATTTACAAAACAGCATTTTGACAGGTTATCTACTGTGCACAATAAACACATTTAGCACCAGATAAAATATCCCAGGTAAGAGATTAATTCTACAAATATTCACTGATGCATTAAATTCCTGTGAATACAGAACCAGTGGAAAAAAGTTATTTTTTACAAATTAGAAAGTTGCAAATTGAGCACTGCTGTGAATTCTTGGGGTACTGGGAACCCAGCATAGCTCAGAGCAGCTAGACTGGCTTCCCATTCCAACATATGCATCATGCAAAGAGCACTCATGGGGCAGGGGCACACAGCTGGAGCGCTTTTGACTCCAGCCATCTGGAAATTGCTGTTTGGAACTGCTGAAGGCAGCTGTGTAAACTGAGCTATTTTCACCAAGTCCACCAAACAGATGCCTGCCATAGAGCTGAAGATCAGACTTTTCACCATACCTTCTGCAGGAGCTGACAAAATGCCGAACACACGCACTGTGTTTTACAGTGCAGTAGATGCTAAGTCAGTTAAACACTTCTAGAAATTGCAATGACATCAGCCAAGTGGAGCAACCTTTGTTCCTCCTTCTGGGTGACTTCTGTTAACAGCCACGTTGTCAAGAATATCTAAAAAGACGTAAGTTATTACTGCACTTCAACTCACCTGACGCTTTGTTACCACTTTTCCAGAAGAAAATGGTTTTTGAAACAAAACCATAAAAAATGCAGACCTGTTAAAAGGAGAAAGTTTTCTCTATTAATATATTAGCAGTCAGCTTTTTATTCAGATCACCGCTAAGTAACTAGGTGTCTCCTCACACCAGGGCTACTTTACAAGTTTCCTGTATGTTCTTCACTACGTCACATTTGCTTATCGCATTTTCCCCAATGCATTATTTATCTCAGATACTAGTAAAAACTTGATGATAAGTAGACTCTGGTTCCAGTCAATTTTACATATAAATTTTTCAGAGAACAGCCAGAGACAATATCTTGACAAAGCCCTGAGCTGGAAGTGAGCCACAAGGGTCATCAAATCCACATTTGATCACCTGAAATTCAAGCCCTATGTCGGATAATACTATCCACACATTCTCCAGCCTCTCAGGGCTGTGACCACTGCCCTGTGCAGCCTGTTTTAGTGCCCAACTAACTTGCAATGAGCCTTTTCCTAATCCCCAGCTGCCCCTCCCCTGTCACAGCTCCATGCGGTTCCCTCAGGCCCTGTTGCTGTCACGCTGAGCTGTTGCTGTCACACAGAGCAGAGCTCAGCGTTGCCCTCCACTCCCTGTGAGGAGCTGCAGCCACCATCAGGCCTCCCCTCAGCTCCGCTGCTCTGCACTGAGCACACACAGGGGCCTCAGCCGCTCCTCTAGTCCATTTGTGGCATCCAAAACTGCATGCTGTGCTGGGGGTGAGGCAACACTAGTGCAGTGCAAAGTCAGACAGTCCCTCCCCTTAACCTGCTGTCAATGCTCTGTTTGATGAAGTCCACCTGTCGTTTACAAGAATTGAAATAACTGATCTCAGAGAAGTTTTTAGTAGAAATTTTACTAGAATATTACTAACAGATCTTCTGTTAACAAGATACATGCCCAAAGGCCTCCTTACATATGGAATGCTGAACACAAAGTTGTGTTAGAGATCAATGTTTCTTCCTCAATTGTGACCAAGAGTAAATGATGGAGAAAAAAAGGTGACAGTTTGGGAACACTCCAGCAAGAAGCCCAGAAACTTAAATAAATTGAAATAAAAGGGAAAAATGAGGTTCCAAACTCTCCAGTGCTGCCAAGTTTATTATAGAAATGCTCTTCCATATCATATCAGCTGAACATAAAGCAAGACCATGCAGAGTGCATCCTAACAAAGGTGGATTCTGTATACTTGCCATCAGTTTCTACACTCCAGTTCTCAGGCAAGAATATCAGTTGAAACTTGCAAGAATTACAAGAACACAGGTTTGCACAAAAAGTCTCCCACACCTTAAGAAAATTCAGGCACATGTGAGTTTCCTACACTCAGTTCCGACACAGCACCACTAGTTACCAAGTAGCAAACATTCTGCAATTTCTGAAATCACTCTGAGCACATTAGGAAAACACTGCTACAATCACAGAGTTTCCTGGATCCACTGCAGTGTCTTTTGCTTTGTGACTGATCTACAGCAATACAGCAGAGGGCATCATCTTGACACCAACACATAATTCTGCGGCCAAAGCGTGCAGTGCTGCAGCAGACAAAGCTTCACCTGTGGCGCACTCACCCCAGCTTCACTATGAAAATAAACTGCACCAGATGGACTGCTTTCAGAAGATCGTAGGATTCAAACAGGCCCACCGCTTTCAGAAACTTGGCGAAGCACAGCAGCACGATATACCGAGTTAACCTGTAAAAGCACAGCACATCTGCATTTAGGGCACCGCTTCCCTCACTCACTCATCACCCTCGGTTCCCACCACCAAGGACGAGGCCTGACAAGGCGCCGCCCGCTCTCCCCAGCGGCAGCAGGGATCAGCAGGGATGGAGGCAGCGGGGCGCACCGCAGTCCCCTCACCCAGCGCAGCGCTCGCCCCAATCATTACCGAGAGCTGGGCACATCCACGGGCCCCAGCACGCCGCCGCCGGCCAGGGCCTGGCTGCTGTACTTCTCCTCCATGCCGCGGAGAAGGAAGGAGCGCAAGGGATGAGGCCCGTGGCCGGGCGAGCGCTCAGGGGCGGCGGCCTCCCCGGCCCCACAGAGCCCTCATCCTCAGCGGGAGCCAAGGCAGGCCCGAGGCAGGCCGCGCTCCACAAGCACGCACAGGGCGCAGGCGTCGCAGCGGAACGGGCGGCCACGTCCGCAGCCGAGGGAACCGCTCACTGCTGCGAGCTGGGGGAGAGCGGGGGACGGAGTAAAGGACGAGGAGCGGAGAGACGGCAAAGTTCTCCCCCGCTCCGCGCCCGGACAATGGCACCGCCCGGCAGCGCGTCACCGCCGCTCGCCGCACCCCGATATCGCCGCCAGGTGGCGCGTTGCCGCCCGCCCTGAGATGGGACGGGTGAGGTGATGGTGGTGCTCCGGTTGTGGGATCAGCTGGGCGGGAGGATGAGGTGTTCTGAGCCGGATTGCTGAAGGAAGGAGGGTTTCCCGAAGGAAGGAGGGTTTCCCGAAGGAAGGAGGGTTTCTCGAAGGAAGGAGGGTTTCTCGAGCTAACGCGCTTTTTAGGTGTGGAAATGCTCCTACACCAGTGGCAGCAGCATGGGAAAGAATCAGGAGGAGTTGGAAGCCACGGCACAATTAAAAAACTGACCCGATTGCTATCAAGGAAACTGTCACGGAGTTATCTAGATCGATCTATGTCTGTGACAGGGGGCAGTAAGCCCGTGGGCCCCTTCACTTCCCTTAAAAAAAATGGGAAGGGGAAAGGGGGAGGGAGATGGGAGCTGGACTCAAGGAAACAAACAGAGCAGCAAAAGTGATCTAAGGAGGAAAACTTATTTTACTGTGATATCAGAATGCAAGATGACACAATATAATACAATCTAATTGAGATTGAGGCTAATAAATAAAATAAGAGAGAATGTTTCTGAAACTGAAAGGCCTACTTGAATGAAAGCGTGCATCTTGGAAACACACCTATATCCACTGCCAGCCTGTGAGAGAGAACAATCCGTTGACTTCTGTGACATACCTTCCTTCTCTGACCATGAAGTCCCCTGGGATATGTAGTTCTTCTCTTTTGAGAAGCAGGTATCTGTAAAAGTTGTCAGTCCAAGGAACTGGAGTATTATTAACTCTATAATTACGCATACTGTACGTGGTGTTATGATGTGGACTACCAACAGCAAAATTACAAAACCGTAACAGAAACATGGAATGAATTGCACAACTGGAGCATAGTGATCAAGGGATACAAGCTTTTTTAGGAGAAATAGATGGGGATAGAGGGGCAGGGGGGTTGCTCTCTGTGTTAAGAAGTGGATAGATTGTGGAGAGCTGCCTTCAAGAAACAGCCATGGTCAGGTGAAGAGCTTGTGGGCAGCAGCAGGAACTGGTCCACTGAAGGATGTCTGGTGGTCTGAGTCTGCTGTAGTCTGCCTGATCAAGAGGAGCTTGTGCATGAAGCCTTGCTATTAAAGGCTCTCATCCTGAGGAGGGATTTCAACCAGCCAGATGTCTGCTGGGGAAACAACACAGTGGGCTGCAAGCTTTCCAGGAGACTCCTGAAGTGCGTGGATAAATGTCAGGGATTGCCCCAACAAAGGACATCTGATGTTAAGGGGTCTACTACAGGCTGTGTGAATCAGGCGTAGCCTGTGGATGAGGCCTTATTGCTTCAGCTACAGGAAGCATTGTATTCGGAGGCTTTCATCCTTATGGGAGATTTCATCCATCCAGATGTCTATTGGGAGAGAAGCATGGTAAGTTGCAGACAATGCAGGAGAGTCTTGAAGTGTGTTGATAACTTCCTGGTCGAGTGTTCTGCAAATCTACCTGAGGAGAACTGTTACTGGATCTGGTGCTCAGCAATGCAGAGGAGATAATTGAAGAGGTTAAGACTGAAGGCAGTCTGGGCTATATTGACCATGCCTTGGTTGAATTTGTGATCTTGAGGAATATGGGCCTGGAGAAAAGCAATGCCAGGGCCCTGAACTTCAGGAGAGTGAACTTCTGTCTATTTACAGAATTATTAGATGAGAACCCTTGGAAAGCTGTCCTTAGGGAAAAAGCAGTAGAGCAGAGCTGGCAATTCTACTAAGAACCCCTTTTTAACAACACAAGAACTCAGTGTAGGAAAACAAGCAGAGAAAGCAGGAGGCTGGTATGGTTGAGCAGGGTCAAACTAAGGGAAAAGAGGAACACTCTTGAATTGTCTTTCTTGAACTGGAGTGCCAAAATCTGGACACTGTACTCCAGATGTGGCCTTACCAGAGCAGAGCAGAGGGAGAGGATCACTTCCCTTGATCTGCTCGCCACACTGTTTTTAAAGCACCCTAGGATACCATTAGCATTCTGGGCCACAAGGGCACACTGTTGGGCCATGATCAGTGTGCTGTTCTCCAGTACTCTCATGTCTCTCTCTGCAGAGTTTTGATCTGATCAGCCCCTAATCTGTACTAGCATGTGCAGTTATTCCTCCCCATGAGTAGGACACTGCATTTGCCCTTATTGAACCTCATAAGGTTCCTTTCTGCACAACTCTCCAGCCCTTCCAGGTCTCATTGAGTGGCAGTACAGCACTCTGGTGTGCCAGGCAGTCCTCCCAGCTTTGTATTGCCATCAAACTTGCTGAAGGTACGCTTTATCTCTTCGTCTATGTCCCTTATGAAGAGGTTAAACAAGACTGGATGCAGTTCTGACCCCTAAGGAACACTGTTAGCTACAGGCTTCCAACTAGGCTCTGCCACTGATCACAGCTTTCTGAGCTGTACCAGTAAGCCAATTCTCAGTCCATTCATCTATCCCGCACTTCCTAAGCTTACTTATGAGGATGTAGTGGGAGACAGTGTCAAAAACCTCAGTGATGTCAAAGCTGACAACACCTACTGTTCTTTGCTCATCTATCCAGCTGGTCATGGCATCATAGAAAGCTACCACATTGATCAAGCATAATTTCCCCTTGGAGAATCCATGTTCACTACTCATGATGACTTTCTTTTCTTCCACTTAGAAAGGTTTGGATTCCATGCTTGAAGTTGACATCCAGAGTAAGCTTTCCAACCTACAAGATTCTGTGATTCAGTTTCTTCATGCTTGCACTATGTTGCCATCTAGGATATTCTCGTGATTGCCAAGAAGTTTGGAACGTTCCATAGTACTGTGTTTTCAAATTGGTTAACTGTCTGATACGCAGTGAATTTCATGCAACATCCAGTATAGCATTAGGAACTCTTCCTTAGGATAGATAAAGCAGAGCAACAACCTCTATGCCACATGAAGTGCCAGCAAGAGCACCAAGAATAAAAATATCATGTTGACACTAATAAGAAAAGAGGCAAAAGATTGGACATGTTCATATTGTGAGCTAACAGCTTTTTTTTTCAGTCATATAGTGAACTCCCTTATTTTGGGACATCCTGACATATGATTTTGATCCCTAGGTCCACTTTGAGGCAGGGAAAAGAAATTATAGAAGTCATCTAATATATGAAGGGAAGTGGATCAGGGATGGAATGGTAGAAGGCAGGGGACAGTGACCAGATATCTTAAAGAGAAGATCTTGCCTGTTTTAAGTCTACTGCTGCTAGCATCATGTGTTGAATGAGACACAGCAGTAGCCAGTTGCGTCTTAGGTTTTGTCCAAGTAACAATGTAGAGAAGCTTTAGAAAGAGGAGAGATGAAGTGATCAGAATGTATAGGGATATGTCTGCTGGAAAATGAAAACTTGATTCAGAAATTCAGTTTCCAAAAATTGAATGTTATTTTAAATTATTTTTTTTTATTTGCATGTTTGTAAATTGTTCACAGTGCAAGTGGGGTCCTCTGCCTAGAAGATGTTAGCCTATTAAAAGAAGTGTAGGCTCTGCTATTTCAGCTGCCTCTTGAGGATCCCTTAACAATTTAATTGTCCTCATGTCCAAAAACTCATTTCTCAGCCTAGAGATCCCTGATGACCGTGAGTCAAATCAGGAGACGTCGATGACACTTGTAGGCAAGAAAAATAAGTTTAGTTACGTGCTTTGTGCACTCTGTCCGGTAGGGGGAGATGTTGCCAAACGGCAGGAGTATTCAGGCTGGAGAAAATTCCGGGTTTCGTGGCCAAAAACAATGAATGGTCCAAGGATCGCCGAGAAGGCGGCCTGCTGTGGTTATGGTGCACGAGTCAGCTTGTTGGGTGCTTTATTTTATGTTCAATGGAGAGCTGCAGAGACAGCTATAGTTTGGGCTTTTGACCTGTAAGGAAAGTTGATCTGATTACTTCTGGATGGAATGCAGTGATTGGGGTGGGTGCTCGTGCCCAGGCCTCTGAACAAAGAGTCAGATATTTGGAACAAGCTGTAGACTCCAGCCTGCTGGAGGCAAAGTTGAGGCTGCCTGTATGGTGAAGCTGTAGCAAAGCTGTGCTGCACATGGGCATTTCTTCCCAGTTGTACTTTCCTTAATAACTTTGTTTAGAAAATATCTTTATAGCTTTGTATTTATTGAGTAATGTCGACAGAGTTCTCTGTACCAGGAAATACTTTTTGGAATTAACTAAATAATTGGAATGGCAGAAAACGTCTTTTCTTTCTGATTCAGCATGAGAAGTCAATGACTTTCCTAAGACTCCTGTGCTTCATCCTTCTGATTCTAGCTTAAGCTGTGCTCTTTCATTTTTCATATAGCAAAGAACAACTGAGCATAGAGCAGCATTTCTGGGAAGAGGCATCAGGTGTCCATGGATTTCAGTTCAATCATGACAGTAAACTGATCCATAGGGACTTGCAGAAAAGTTCAGAATTGGCATTTGAGGAAGTGAGGAAAGAAGGGAGCTGTCTCTATAGTAATGTAGTGACTTCCATTGCTGTGAGTCTCCTTGCACTTCTGTGGTGTATCACCATATATCCATGCATCAGTATCAGTGTGCACTAGGAAAGCTGCAATGATAAAAGAGGAAACAAGGACTCTATGTTGTAGTAATTTAGGAAAAAAAAAAAAAAGAAAGAAAGAAAGAAATGACTTAGCATGAAAGCCTTACTGTGACTTAGAAAGGACATTTTCCTGTTATAACATGCCAGTATCAACCAAGTAGCAGGTGCGAGAAGGGAAAAAACACTGATGAGAAGTCAGAAAATTGCTTAAAAACAGGATCACTTTAGAGGCTTTTCTGATTTCCTGTAATGTTGTGTTTTGGCTGGAAAATATGCAGCTGAGGTCAATGTAGCAGAAAATAAAAGCAGCAAAAACATACACAGGGTTGCTGTGCTGGAATGAGAGTTGCATTCCTTACCGAGTTGGTCACAGAGAATGGTGCCTGCTTAAATTTACATAAAACAAATCCTAAAGCATCTGTCATGCCATATTCTAACATGTGTGCTGTTTCCTTAATTTTGCATTATCAGAAAGCCTTTGTTTAGATATAAGCAGCTTTTGTTACTCAGATTTGCCAACATGGGTCTTCGCATTTCTTTTCTTTCTGCACTGCGGCAGTGCTGGTTGTGGTCTGGGCACTGCCATGCTGGTGTGGGTTGGCTATGCAATGCTCCGGCTCCAACCCCACTGCTCCAGAGGGCTTCAGCCCCTGCTTCTTAGCACCCTACTTATGTGTGGATTCCCTGCTGAGAGCTGGCCTGTGGTACTGCCTTGATTTTGCCAGGAAAGTCAAGAAAAGGCAGAAATCTGCCCTGCTTTCCCTGTGAGCCTTCATGAAGGAGTTGCATTGGGAAGACGAGAGGAAGCCATACACCAAGTGTGACGATGTCCATAGGTGGAGGTGGCACTGTTTCCTGCAGGCTCCCTTGCTCTCTGTTGGTGATGCAGCAGTGCCAGTTTCGGTGTCCACTCTGGTTTCTGCCTGGTATTTCTGCTTAAGTAGCTGTGACTTGGTGTGCTAGTAGGAAAACACTTGGAGCTGTCATTGTTCCTCATGACTGAAAGTCCATGGAAGGGGCCAGCTCTACTTTGTTGCCTGTCAGCAGGGCTGGTGGGTCTCAGCAGATGTTTCTCATGTTCACAGTCAAGGAGATTTTCCAAGTGGATAAATCCTGCTGGCTTGGCCTTGTCATCTTCCTGATGAATGCAAAAACTGGTTCAGGGTTTGGCCCTGTGAAGGCAGCAATGCATGCAGAAGCTGAGTGTCTCCCAGCATCATGTGTGTGGTTTGCTAAAAGGTTTTGCAGAGGGAATACAAACAGTAGAGTCCAGCAGAGCAATGTGGTTTTGTAGGGATATAAGTGGTGATGAAACCTCAGTCCTAGGCCAGCGGTTTAACCACAAGTCATTAGGACTTTGCTTAATAATAAAACTGGAGTAAGTACTTGAAACTGTCTCAGAGAATTTTCTGCAACTTTCCAGTCGAAATTAATCAGGTCCTGCGTATAAACACCTGAACCTTTAGAAATGACTTACTGCTTTCTTTCCTAAGGATGTAAATCAGGAATGTCCAACCCGTGGCCTGCAGATTTCAGTTGATCCAGCACAGCTGGCAATAACCCGCCAAGCAGCCCCAGGCATGCACCTATTGCTAGTGAACAGTCAAACCAAATATTAACTATTAATGGTGCCAACTGAAGCCAGGGCATGGGGAATCCAGTGCTGTGTAGTGCTGATTCAAGCTATGTCAAATAATGTATCAGAATGCAGACAGTTGGCTAAATGCAGTGCTATGAACAGCAAAGAATACCATGCCATGCTTTCTTTTCTGATAAATAATTTTAAAAATGGATTTCAAGATTGTAAAGAGAAAAATCCATTAATTTTTGTTTGTGACACCATTTTCAGTTGGTACAAATACATTACCTGCAAATTTTCAGATGGAATGTATCGAGTTGCAGTCAGATATTCAACTCAAAAATCTGATCGTGTCTTTTTACCAGACTTTCCGCAATTCCTGTCTTACCATAGAAAAATATTCTTTGCTTCACAATCACACCTTACTCATGCCACCATTTCTTGGCAGTACACACATTTGTGAGCTGTTTTCAAGGGTGAAGCATAGGAAGAGTAAAATTCCATCAAAAATCAGTGACAAACACTTTGAAACTTCACTAAGAATTGCAACCGCTTCCTTTGAAGAGGTGTGATACATTTGTTTCACAAAAGCAACTCAAATATCCTGATAGTTTCATGTATTTGTTCCTTTTCTAAATCATTTTAAGAAAAATATTTAAAATTAAAATCTTTTTTTACTTATGTATTAAAAGCATCGTACATTTTACAGGAGCTGCTCTGAAGGTAATGCCTCCTTTGTATTTCCATGGAAACTACAACAGATATGAAGGCATGATTCCCAAGATAATTCCTCTTCATTTGATGCATCCCAGGCAGGCCAAAAGGTTGGACGCCCAAGATGTAAGTTAACACATGTTCTGTTTTGCTGACAAAGTGAATCCTGCTTTAGGGAACTCATGAAGCATGGCTATTGTGAGTAGAGACAAATGTGTGATGCTAACTTTCCATTTTAAAACAGCAGTCTCAGTTAGCTCTTTCTTCATATTATCTCCTCTTCGTTCTGACAGCTCTGAGTAACAAGGTTCATACACTGCTGAGAATCTGAGCCTTTTTCAACGTCATTTTATTACAGATTTGCCTCTTTCCCAGTGTGACTGAAGGCAACAACTGTAGAGTCACCATCATGTAAAATTTTGCATTTAGCCTTGTTCAGGCAGACTGGGCCTCTCTCTGTCTTGCCTGGTGCTGGTGTGTGCTAAGTATGGCCCACGTTCACTTTAGACTCATGTTGAGGCATTCCAGCTGCTGACTGTGGTGTGCTGCAGATGTGGGGACTCGTAGTGGTCAGTGGGCAAGCCCAGCCTTGGAAGCAGGCCTGGCACTGAGCTTAGCTCATACAAGCTTATTCAGAAAGCTGTTTGTGGTGACAGAGATAAATGGATGCTATAAGAAAGTGACAGAAAGTGAGTTCAGACTGCACTTTGTGGGTGATATTCCTCTTCATGTTTTATTTCCAGTTATTTTAAAATTACACAATTCATCTTCTCTTCTGCAGACCTCTGGGCAATAACCCTCCTACTTCATCAGGATGCAGACCAGAGGATTTCTGACCATTGTTTAGCTGTTGTGTGTCTGTTTCTGTACTGCTTGAATAGGCAGGTGTTTTCTTTTATGTCGTTCTGTGACATATCAGGCCTTTTTTCACATACTATTACTTGTTAACATCCATACTGGTATTCCTCAGGTCCTGTTTTGACAAGAAGTATAACAGGGTCTGGTCTCTGGTGAGCCAGAAGTTGTGCTGAGGATACATCTTTGCCCGTATTAGAAGACATGGTTGGAAAAAAGATGTTTTTAAAATTTAAAGAATATTTTTAATAAAAGCATATGAAAGAGTAAGGAGAGGAAGAAAGGGAAATAAAAAGTCCCCATGAACAGTGAAATATTTTTGCCAAACCTATAACAGGTAGTGTTATGTAGGTTATCTAGAATGATTTCCCAACCACAGAAACATTAGTTAGGCCTGAATTAAAGCTTTCCTGCTATTGAGGCATTTATAATGATTTTAGTCAACGTGAATTCTCTGTGGTCTAAAAGTTTGACCAAACTCAAGTGTAAGTCTTTTCTGTAACAGTATGTCAGTTTGGTTTGATCTCCTCCACCTGGCTGTGTTTTTTCACAGAACTCTCTGTTGCTGAGACATTTACTGCTTTGTCAGTAGCTAAGGCTGCCCAGCATATGAAAACATGTTTGGAGGGAATCAACATGAAACCAGTTCAGTAATCTGGAGGCACTGCTTTGGAAAACAGGCTGGTAAAAAAATACACATACAGTGGCAATGAAGCTAGCTGGTAAATTAAACACTGGACAAACCTGGGCACAGGACTGAAGAGTCTGCACTGTGAATTGGCTAGACTAGCTCCTGGCACATGTATCTCCGAGCATTTTTCATGTTTCAGGAACCTTGTGGGCCCAGTCTGGGAATTACCACAGGACAGGGGTCAGTTGTAGTGCATGAACCCATTGCATAGGGAATGAGACCTTACTGTGGGTCCTGTTCTATCTGGTTACACTGCCAAAGGATGGTGCTGATTGTGTTCAGTATACAAAGGTATCCCTAAGGCTGCCTTTGGGTGTGGGTTTGGTTCCGGCCCCAAGAAGCCAAGTGCTCAAAGCTTATTTCATCCTGTGAAATTTCATGATGGACAGTGTGGAATGAAGAGTTGTTGACTATCTCAAGGAGGTGGATGGAGCTGCTGGGGTCTGAATGAAGTGTCTTGTATTGCTTTCATGAAAGGAGGGAAGTCTGTTAAAGAGGCGGCAGAAATAGAAACCAAAGAAGAAACTTTGGTTTCTGGGGGGTGGCATGGCAAAGAACATTTGAACTGAGAAGGAGGTTCTCTCCTGAAATTCTTATTTCTTTTTTTGGTTCATAATCCAGTCATGCATGCAAGTCCAGGCTCATCTTTTTGTTCTCCCCTGCTTGCTTGTCTGCTCCCACTTGCTCTATGGCAGAGCCTAGTGTTTTCATGACTGGGCTACTGAGTGCCAGGCTCTTTGGCACAGACAGTGGCTGGGATCAGGGCTTGCATAGCATTGCAACTTGGTGTGTTCTGCTTTCTCCACTTCAAAGCCTTTTGCCTTTTGCTACCCATACTTGCCTATTTCTGGTAGAGCATAGCCTCCCTTCACCAAGGTTATGGTGTGGCATTACTAGCAGCACTGTTTCTCTCTGAAATGTACCAAGAAGAGACTGTGATGGAGAGGTCAGAAATATACTCTTTCTCATCGGACAGGTGCAAACCATGTTATAGCAGACCCACCTTGCTTTTTCAGGGGCCTGAAGCTCTGCAGCTGAATTTCACACGATCTCATCTAAGTTTCTGCTTTTTGCAGGCTGTAAAAAATAGCAAGAAAGGACGTGGTCAGCAACACAATTCCCCAGATAATTGCAGAAACATGTTTAATCTTATGTTGCTGTGAGCCCGTTGTTTGTTTCTTGATGCCTGTAGACAGAACATTTATCATAACTACTCTGAATTATCTCAACATGCCATGATGTCAGTCTGGGAGAGAGTCTCCCTTTGAAGTGGCCTTCCTTTCAGTAGGTGGATTGAGCAAAGAAAAGGAGAAAGGATTATGCGAAGGTTACTGGAACAGCTGAGATCACTGAGCTCACCCAGTGCGGGTGCTCTAGCATAAAGGATTGCTTTGTATGCACTCAGACACCAGCAGTGGATAGGGTAGCTCTGTAGGTATGTGGGTGATGAAGGGCTAGATTTGGCACCAGCACCTGCAAGTGCAAATTGCCTGAAATTTACCTACAGTGCCAGGTCTGGATTTGGTAGTGAGTGTAAAGGCAAATGGGACATGCAAGACAATTAACAGAATTTGGCAGAAAGCACCGGGCTACGTGGTTTGTCCATGCCCAAGGTGACCAAGCTGTTCTCTATCACCTAATGAACAGCAATTGGAATTACAAGCTGAGGGGGATGTCACAAACCTTGTAGCAAAGCGTGCTAGTGAGGTTTATTTTTCTCATGCTCCATGCAGTTGGAAACACATTAAAAATTGCCTCGAAACACTTTTTCCCAAAAAAGTGTGGGCTGTAGTTACCATGTGGAGTGTGTCTATGTCTCTATCTTTGTGTTTCTCACCTGAATTTTTGGGCTAATTTGACCCAAAAATGTAGAAATGTCAATTTCAAGTGATTTTCATGAGACTGACAACCTGGTTAAAGAGAGGAGAGATGATGAGGGACTCAATTGAAAAAGGCAGATGTATGTATTTATAGAAAAATGACTTGGGAAAGTTTTTTTTGGATGTTTCTAATTAAATAAAACTTGGAGGCTGTGCCTGATCAGAAAGCCCAGACTTGAGAGACAGAGCTGTGGGAAGCCGCACTCCAGTAGTGCAGATTTTCTTTGTACATTTTCTGTCCCTTTTTAAGGGAGCGTAAGCTCTGACCCACTACTTTGTGACAGGCACTGTCATTCGTGAGACAGGCTGTTCCACTGTGGTCTTGGTCACTACTGAAATTTTATGAAACCAGGCATGAGTCAACAGTGTCCTAGTGACTTGTTTCCTGCAATAAAATGTAGCTCACTGAAGGGCATTGTCCCATTTCTCTGAATGTTTCGACACTGTTAGCTATTATCAGGTTTTATTGGCACCTGCTGGGGTTTCATTGGTTCACAAAGACCAAGCCTTCGAGGCATGTGACTGGGAATACGAACCTGAAAAACAAGCAGTCTCATACTGTTACAAGTCACGTTTCTTTACTGTAAACATGTAGAAATTCTTTGCTGAAAACACAATACAGAAAAGTAAACTGATAAGCCTAGATCAAGGAATGACTGAGCTAATGCAAATCATTTGATAATCAAAAATTATACTCACACATAGTCAGTAGCTTTCTCAGCTATCTTGCAGTGACTGGGAATATTTTAATTGTCACTGCAATTACTGTTTATGTTTTTCTTGAGGCTTGCAAGGTTCTAGCTAGCTGTTTAGTTCTCCTTTTTTTTTTTCATCTTGTTATACTTCTTGCTTTTAGACATCACCAACTGAAGAACTCAAGTGTTATGAGAAAGATCAACATTATTGTATTTCTAGTCAGACTTGAATGTTTTCTGGAAGAAAATGCATGTGGTATGGTTATTTTTTGAAAACAATTAATTCTGAAAAACTTTAAAACTGTGTGCCTCAAGCTACTGGTTGCCCTGCAAATAAAAATGCAAATGGAATATTGAGTTACCTGCTTTGTTGAAGTCTACATTGGATGTGTAACTATTCAAAAAAGTCTAAATTCCTAGACTGAGCTACCCTTTACATTATAGTCTCTTTGTCATTTTGACACTGCCAATGGCTATAAATGTAGGTTGCTCTGAAAGTAATGCCTCCTATTTATTTCCCTGGAAACTACAACTGATACAAAGAGCACAATAGCACTGTGACAGAGCAAATTCTCGGCTACAAAACACTGTTTTTCAGCAGAATCACCACCATTAGGTATGCATTTTCACCAGCAAGGAGCAAAAGCTTGCATGCTACACTGCCACAAAGCTCTACCATGAGAAGTGGCCCACTGTTGCTGTCAGCAGTGCTGAAATGCACCACTCACTAACTCACTGTACTCGCATGCACTGTTTGGTCTCCATAAATGTTCTGTAAACATCAATGAATGTTGATGGGTGCCATTTTTTCTGCATGGAGGAATTCAGTGCAACACCTTTGCTCCATGTGCACTTCCATGTCAGGTGTCATTTTGTCAGAGTGCCCCTCTGCTGCCTTGTGTCATATGGCAACGGCATGTAACAGGATTTGGATGGGAGGGTTCAGCCTCTACTGCCATGCCACCAACATGATAAAACAGGAGGCATTACCTTTGGAGCAGCCCTTGTATTTAAATAGTCTTAGATTATACAATGAACAGTAGGGTAAAAATTATAATAAAGTCATTTGGTTTATTTCTGTGTTTGTCAGACATCTGTGCTGATAGTATTTTTATGTTCTTAGTTTTCATTTTAAAATAAACAGTAACACTGTGATGGGAGATCTCCTAATTTCCTGTTAATAGACTTTAAATTGAAAAGCATTTTTCAATGGCAGTGCTGTCCATTTAAATTATGGATGGCAATTTTGTTTCATTTTTAAGCTCTTCTCTTCTGGCTGGAGATCCTTGAGTCATAAGACGTTTATAACTCTTTAACAATACGTAACAACAAAATAATTGACATTCTACATACATCTGTAAAGGTGCTGAAGGTGCATTATGGCTATAAGAGAGAAGGTAAAATCAATGAGTTACAGGGGAATTTGGTTTTCACTCAGTTCTTCCCCAGCCCTGAAACCTGCAGCTATCTCTTTTGCATGTTGGTGATCGACTCATGTCAGTCCACAACTGGGCAGATTCTGGGACCATTTAAAGTGAAGGCCCCTCTAGTCTAGGTGTCTGTACATTCCCTCTTTGGTATTTGAAATATAAATTTGTACGTACATATTGACAACCACATCTGCATCCCCATGTGTACATATATACATATATGAGCTGTATGCTCAGTAAAAGTATTTCTACTGATGGGACTTTGGAGTTATCTGTCAGACAGGCTTTGCCAAACCACAGGCAAAAGAATCCTAGAGTGTGACATCCTGGCCCTGATGAAGTAAGTGGAAAATCTCATGCTGTCTCTAGAGCCAATATTCCACCCATTTGAGCAAGATATTAAAAAGGAATCAACTAGAAAGGAGAAACCCTTGTAATTGGTGACCATGGAAAGGAAAACAGGAAAAGTACGTGACATCTTAATGAGGCTGTAGTTTAGCAACACATTTTATTCTCTCTCTGATGTAGTGTAAGAGTGATTCCTCAACTCCAAATTTATCTGCTTTGTTGGTTTTATATCTTGGCTGCAATTTTATTTTATTTTTATTTTAATTTTTATTTTAACAGTGATAATGTAAGGAGTCTCTACATCTTGAAATGTATGGAAATAAACTTTTCTGTATTCACTTTGCAAGTCAGGCTCCTGTGTTAAAATATGGTGTTTCAGTGTGCAGTTGGAGGCTTAGTGTAGTTTTATAAACGCCCATTATTGGGAATAGGAATGGGAGAATTCTGTCCTCGAGGCTCATTTTTGATGTCCCTCTGATTTGAGAATATTACCACAGTATGTTGCATCAGTCACACTGAATATTTAGTAATGACCTCAACACTATGTTACACGGTAGAATATGGTTTCTAAGGGATACCGCAGCAGGTATGCATCCTATTCCCTGTTAAAGCTGGTTCTCAAATTATAGCATTTTCTGAAGAGATGCAACACCACCTTCATATTGCTCTGCTGGAGACTTCTTGCACAAAACACACAGCACCATGAGTGCAAACACACCCTATTTAAGGACACTACTAAACATTTTGTTTTGCATTAAGCACATTTAAAACGTGATGTGTAGTACCGCTACTAGACATAAACTCAGGCACGTTTATGTTTGGTAGTGATGAGAAGAGAAACAGTGTTTCTGATGATAATAGTAGAGGTCTGCTGGTAATTCAGCTAAGTTACAATTACAGTGATGTGCACCCTTACTGGCAGGATTCCGCTGTAAAGTGGTGTATTACATGTGTTTCTGAGTTCATATGTTAAAACAATAAAGAGCTTGGTTTGCTCTACAGAGTGTAAAACCTACCTACTCCCTTGGCTGCCACAGAAACTCAAGAAGATCAGCAGCAGGCAGGAATACTGAATTTTGGTTTTGTAAGAACTTCTGCGTGTGCACAACATTAAGGCTGTGTATAGATATTGGTGTTAATTGCACTTCTCAAGAGCTTTCTCCAAGATGACTTTTAAAAGCTTGCAGGACTCTAGACTAATAGCATTCTGATATTGGACCACAGGAGAAGAATGAAAAAATGTATCATAAAAAGCGCTCTATTAATTCAAGAAGTGTATTTAAGTTTTAATTATTTATAACATTTGAGAGTATATTAGTAAATGTTCTAAAGTGTATTGATAATAGTTATGAAGTCTGAGTAATTTGAGTCCTGATTATGTCATCTTGCTCTTAAGTCCTGCTTAGAATTGGAAGAGAAAACACTGATGTTAGTTTAAATATCAAAATATGATTCAGCATAAAAGTGCTGGTTTGACTAGATTTCCAAAACAGGGTCCTTCAGGTTAAATTTCTGGTTCTGTTGGTGTGTCAATTTGGCTTGAATTTCAGGAATACTGAGTACATCTATTTGTCTACATTGATGGGATTATTTAGGTTAGTTGGATAGCTTGGACTGCTGGTTTAATCATGGTATTTGTGGTATGAGAAGTGGTTTGTTCTGTAGTTTGTAGATTTTAGAACAACCCATAAAAACTGGAGGCTTGACCAACTTTTACTGGTATATAAACACAGAAAAATCCAAAAGAGCCAACAAAGGCTCCTTACTCCACAAAGGCGTCTTATTATGCTAATAGTGATAAAAGAAGATACAATCTTACAAGCATAAGAATCACAGAATAACAATCAATTTTTATAAGGCTGTTATGTCATCCTCGCTGTTTCCTCAAAGGTTTGTGGGTATGAGGAGGATACGTGTGCCTTGACCAGGCCCATGAGTTCCTATGTCTCGCACAGAAGAGACAACCTTGAACCCACAGTATGATGGATGTTCCCCCTCTCTTTATTTGTGGGAGAGGTGTCATGGCCTTGCATGGACCACACTGGCACAGCAGAATGAAGATCCATCATACAGAAGATTGTGCTTCTGTCACTACAGCCATAACAACTGAAAGTTGGGATTTAGCAGAAGATACTGCCATTCAGTGCCCAGCCTGAGTGATCTGTGAGTCTAAAGGGCTCGTCCTGGCTAAGTAAGGAAATGAGTGCAATAAGCAAAAGGTTTCTGCCAAAGCAGCCAAAGCAGGATCCTTATGGAGGCCTCCTGGCTCCCCACCAAACGTCTTGGGGGGTAAATGTGGCTGTCATAGTTCTTGGATTGACGGGCAGCTGTGCCCAAGATGGCTTTCTGTGATCACCTTTTGTAACCTACTTTGTTGTGTTCTCCTTAACACTCTCATGGAGAGACCACCAACACGTACTGGCTATATACAGATCAATATGCCATAAAGGATGATCATTAGGAAGATAAAACCTCCCTACCTCACTGGCAATTATTTTATGATATTTCTGATTAATGATTCCATTTCAGCCATTTCAGTGCTCAGCAGTCTTCATTTGCTAGCGTTGATTATGGGAGCCCATGCCTTGCCTGATTCTGAGTAATTTTGACCAACAAATGTGAATTAAAATCAATAGAAATGTCATTAGCATCCCTGTGCCATGAAAGATAATATGACCATTTCTCATGCATTCAGTTTATTAAAATTTGTTAAAGTGTGAAATATGTATGACAAATAATGATGTTTTAATCTTTTGCCAAGGTAACAATTGAAAGCTGATTGATTCCATTCAGTAATTATAAAATCAAAATGATGGAAGATTGTAATCATGAAGGATTCTGTCTCATACTTTGTCATGCCTCCGTGCAAGATAAAATTCTCATTTATAACTTCTCTTTTATCTGGAAAGAAATCAAGCTACTCTTTGCCCCTGTTTAAGTCTCATGGCTAGTTAGATAACAACGTCCTCCCAGCTCTTTCTCCTGGACTTCGATGAGAAACAGAGCCTGCAGTCACAGAGGTGTTGCATCCTTGTGTATGCCATGGCTCCTTAAATATTCTTTCTTCACTGTTGGCTGTCCTCTAGCTGGACAAGTTTGAGAGGGTGGCTGTGTTGCACTGATGGGTGCTGGCAGTTATTTAGTCTTTTGTGACAGCTGAGCCTAGTCCTTCCACATTCCACATTTTCCTCCGCAAAGACAGATGTCACCTCATGGACCTTGCCCATGTTGCTCTCCATCTACACCACTGAACATGAGAAGGGAGTGTGTCATATTTAGGCCACCTTCACTGGACCTGAACTCAGGTGAGAGAGTCTGTGGGCTCCTCATGCCCCTGCGAGAGATTTGCCTTCTATCTGGTCTGTTGATGCCTCACCTGCAGCTGGGGGGCCAGCTGCTGAGCATCTGGAGGTGCATTCTGTCCAAGAGACTGAACATCCAAAATTATTCATGTGTGTTTTCTTGAAGTTACTCCAAAGAGATAAGCTCCACTCTCTGTTGGCATTTCACTGTAGTAGCTAGGGGTTTTGGGACACCTGGCTTTGTTTCTGGCTTTGCCATTCATCTTCTGCATGGCCTTAGCAAGACCTTTCCCTTTTCTGGGCCTGCCTTTGCCCACATACTCGTCTTCTGAACTAACAGTGGTACTGAATCTGTGTTTTGTGAAGAAACAATAACACCTTTCTAAAAAGATTCTGCTTGGCAAGATCTAATGTTAACTGAAGATGGAAAAGGTTTGGTATATTGAAGTTTTTCCACCTCTACTTTCTGCTTACCTTCAGTGGAAAGTTGATTCTCATCAGCTGAAGAACAGAAACGAGTCCCAGCCTGCTAGCACAACTACAATGCTAGTTAGGAATAGTCTGAAACACATGCGGGTACTCAAAATAAGCCCCAGCTTGTCTGTACACTGACTTAACACAATAAGAGTATGCTGTGGACCAGGCATCTACTGAGAGGTGTCCTGGAGCAGAAAGCAAAGTTTCCCTTCTTAACAGCTTACTTTTGACATCCAGATCCTGGAAACACAGCTATTTGTATGTATAGAATTTCCTCTGCAAAACATTGATGTTTTCGGGTAGCCTGCGTACTCTGTGTTGAAATCCAAGATACAGTGCAGTCAGTGGGTGGCCTCAGACAATTTTGAATGGGCTTTGGAATGGGGCCCAAGCATATCACAAAGAAAAGTAGAAGCAAGCTTTGCTTTAGCCAAATGTCTAAGCATGTGCTTCACCATTGAAATCAGTAAGAATTAAGCATATACTTATTCTGACACTTACCTTAACCACCGAGGAATACTGTCCTGCAGAGTTTGCTTAAAAGAGAAATATGCCTTTTATGTGTCAGAGAGGGACATGGCATTTAAAATGGCAGCTTTATTTTATTTTTTAGTGACATAGCAAAAGCAGTATTTGGCCCCGTGCTCCTTGGGATGAGGACATTTCAAATTATTACCAACTGCAGCTTCTCACTGCATCATTTTGCATTATGCAGTTTAATGGCTGCCTGCTAGGAAAGGTATCTTCTCTGCCTCAGTCGTCTAACAGGATTTTTGGCATCCAGCTCATCAGATGGGTTATTTTCTTTAACCATATTCCTGTAGGACTACATCTTTTAAGCATCCTGCTACATTATTTTGGCACAACCTTTACATCTTTTCATCTTATTGTTTCTGGAATTCCTTTTCTCTTTGTATCAAGCGATGTTGCTGTGTGTGCTTTTTCTAACAAATCTTGGTGGAAGATCAGAAAAACAAAAAAAGGCTAATATATCCTTAAGGATTGATAATTTCAGGGTCAAAACAGATTTTAAGTGCTGATCTTCTTGCACTCGATGATGAATCTTTCTGACCAAGGAGCTGGTGTATCAGATCTAGCTGGCAGCACACAGAACACATTAGGAAAACAAAGAGAATGTGAGATTAAACTGAAAGCAGGCAACAGAGGCATTTTCTCACTGTTCTGCGTGAAGGCAGAAGATGCTTCAAGAGGATACAACCTCGGTTTTCTTGTTGGAACTGTGGCCTCTTCCCCCCATCAGATTATTCAAAGGTAAATTTGCTTTTCGCTCTCTCAGACAGACCATTTCCCCCTCACTGGTATACTTATTTATTAGTAACATTATTTGTAAAATGCTAACTTCATTGCCTGCACTGTTATCATGTTATCTCTATGCACTTCTGTGAGAATGTAACAATGTCATGAAGAAAAATGATGTAAAAATGATGTGGGTACATAAAATGGGATTGACAAAATGTAATAAATCAATTCTGAGCTGAAGAACAGAGCTGCATGTGTAATGAAATACTTTGGCATTACATCATTGTTTATGTAACATCTGGCAGAGCCTTCTATTTCAATGCTGCTCTGAATCAGGATCATTTTCTCTCTCTGGGAAAAAAGGAAAACAAGACATTAGGTTTTGCACACAGAAAATGAAAATAAAATGGGAGGAAAAAAGAAGCTCCTGAAATATCTGTGTGAGTCTCCCCAGAGAAGTTCTGTTTCACCAGCTTAATGCAAAGAACATAAGATGAACTACTAAATAGTTCACATCCAGGCAGGATTTTCTTCAGCTGTGAAAGAGAAATACATCTTTAATGGGAAGGTGATGTTTTTGGGATGATATGATTCTTTTTTTCCAAAAGAGAATTTTTCTATTTTTCTTCATTTTTCTTCATTTTCATTTCACATTCCTTGTGGTCAGACTTCTAGAAAAAAACAAAACAAAAAAACAAAAAAACAACCCACAAAAACAAACCCCACCAACCAATGAGACAAAAACAGGTGTAAATTATACACACTTCAGTGCTTTCCACAGGGATGGAATTTTCATTTGTTTGTTTTTTACAAAGAAGAGCTGAATTACCCTTCTGCCATTGCTGGCTCCTGGTCTGCTCCATATGGGTTCTCCTTCAGTGCTGACTCCATCACTCCTGACCACCAGCAGCAGAGTCTTCTTCTCCCTGTGGTAAATCATCATTGCCCAGGCTTACCTGAAGGCTGGGGCAGCAGGCAGAGCAAGGTGAGCTCTTCTGAAAAACTGAGAGCTCTGGTTATGCCTTGCCCTGTTTGAACTCTGCAGGACTTCTGCTATTAATTCCAAAGGGATGTGAGTATTGTCTACTGCCTCTGGTGTCTGAGGTCCCCTGGGATGTCCTCATGGTGGCAATGGTGCTGCTCACAGTAGCCACAGGGCTGGATGGTGCCAGTGCTGCCAGCCATGATGATCCCCTTCCCCAAACCTTCAGTGGGTGGCAGTCACCCAGGATGGGGGAAAGAACTCTCAGAATCTAAAAATAGGCTTTTTTTTTGGCTTTCAGTTTAAAACATCCTATAGTTCAAGGAGGAAATAGAACAGGTTGCCAAAGAGAAATCTCTGTTTGTTTATCTCCTTATCTGTTAACCAAATATCATGCAGATAAGCCACTCTTTTGGTAATTGCTCTTCTCCCAGGGATTTTCATATGGTATATTTATCCAGCAGTATAGGTTTGCCTGATACATAAATGGATCTGGTAGTTGTAGTTGTTTTACTCCCCCTGTTTTCTCTGGGCTGGTTCAGAAAGATAGATTTTGATATGTTATTGAGCAAGGTGTGATTTAAGCATTCATTTTTTCATAGCATAAGCAGCAAGGGGAAGCAGAACACTCGGGACACAACACTTACTGCTCCAGAAACCTAGCATGGTATTGGTGTCTGGAGTGCTTCTGCCCTTTCTGAGTAATTGTTAGAGTTACTGAAAAGTTCATTTGCTTTGTTTTTAAATTAGTGTTTACTTCTATCGATTTTCGTTTTGGAGGAGACTGGTGCTGTAGAGCATGAATGTCACTGTGAGCAGGACAGTATAAAATTGGCAAAAGCAAGAGGGAGACAATGGCCATAAGATCTGGAGTCAGGACGTTTCGTTCCTTTTTCTATATTTTTGGTAGGCGACCTTGGGAAAAGAAATCACTACCTGGGCTGAAAGTGGGCTATACGTGGGGCCACAATGACTCTTACTACAGCAGAGGGAGCGAGGGAACATTTCAGGATGAAAACCCTTCTCTGTGACCTGAAGCTTTCTAGATGAATGTAATTTTTCGTTTTTTCTCCAGGAGAGTCATGGCAGTGTATAGTTGCACCAGGTATTTAGAAGCAGAAGAAACAGATCTACATCCCACAGGCATCTCCCTGGCATTTTTGGTCCTGGACACTGCAGGCATGGTCTGTCACACTGGAGTGGTACTGGGCAGGAGTGGGGGAAAGTTTGAGAATGAGAAGGGGCTAAGCTTATATCGGGGTGAATATGTGCACCAGGGCATTTGTGTGTTGTCAGCTCAACCACCTCCCTGCCCTGTGATTAAAAATGAATTGCCATGTTTTGAGTGATGGGCTGCCTCAAGGCCTCTGTGTTCACAAGGACCTTGCTGTCCTCCAGAGATCAAAACAGGGCTCTAGGTATTTTTGTCCCACAGTCAGTTTCGTGCTTCTGGTACATCCTGAGAAAGTGTTCAGGATGGTGTTTACAGCTCTGTCAGAGACGAAGCAATTGGTGCCTGTCTTCCAGGAGAACAGTGATTAGCCCTTTCCTCACACTGTCCTGACTGTGAGGAAACCTTGGTCCTCTCCTGGGCCCAGAGGCTGTAGCCACACAGCACTTGGACCTCCTGGTTTAAACCAAAAGGCTTCCTCTGCCATACCCAATCCATTAACAGTTTGGTGAGTGGAAAAGCTCGCTCTCAGCTTCACCCACTTCCTCATAGGACCAGAGCCCTCTCATTCCTTACCATAGACTGAGCTTTATGCCAGTTAAAGAGAAGGGAACGGCACTCTTGCTGTTCCTGATTCTGCCACTAAGGTGACAGCCTTCCCAAAGAGTTGGCAGTGGTCACTGCTCGAGGGGAAGGTTGCTAAAAGGGGCCGTGAATCAATGACAGTGGGGTGAACAGAGCAGCCAGCTTGCTCCTTTGCTGGCTTAGGGCAAGTCCCTGTCACCACCAAGATCCTGAGGTTTTGCAGCAAGGGCATGATGTCCTTGTGTTTGCACTCCATGCAGAAGGAGATAAAGCACAGGGTTTTCCGTTCTTGTCAGCCTGTGTCCAAAATAAACTTTGCAGCCGTGTTGCCTGTTGGGGTTTACATTATTCGCATTTGATTGCATGATGACTTGGCTCAAAACAGGGGTAAGCCAAGGCTGAATCCAGGCACCACCAGGCTGGCAACCCTCAAAATAGACACCTTTCCCCAAAGACGGTGTACAGTCTGACATTGCATGAGGTCCTTTGGAAGCACCTACTTCTGTCTACCTTGGAGCCATCACTACCACTGCCACAAGTAGCAGAGCATCACCACTACTGGCTGTGTCTGTATAAAGGGCTGCAAGTCTGCAAGTGGGCAGAGGAGCAGTATGCAACTGGCCTTGTGCCACCGCTCAGTGATCAAAGCTCTGAACAATGTTAATGAGTTTATTCACCACCTAGGAAATGTTTTCATGCTGGCCCAGTAGATGAAGGAACAGTGATGGCTGCAGGGAAATAATTTTGTACAGAGATGTGTAACAGTGTCATTTTGGCTTTGTTTCTTTTTACTTCTTGACAGCTATTTAGCATTGCACAGACATATGTATCAATAATTTTCCCTGTCATTTCTACAGTATGAAGCTGCCGATATCAAGTAAAAATAAAATATTTGAAGATTTTCTGCTGCCTAACATTGCCCCTTCCTTGCTTCCTGGCTATGCTGGTTGTTCGTGGTGAACCTTACTGAAGCTGCTGGCCTAGCTCCTGATTTCTATTTTTTTGTTTACTCAGAGCTGCTAATGTTGAGCTGACACACATCGAGTTATTCCTGATTGATACCAGGTGAGGTCAGAATGGTAACCATTATCTGGAAACAATAAGCCTGGGATATATAGTTTGGGTATATTTTTCCTTTGTTCTCTGTTATTTGATGGTTTGCTTCCAATGCTCCTTCCCGCTGACTTCCAACAGAGGTTTCTTGCTTTATAAACAACTGGATTGATTTCCAATATGGACTTTTACTTCCTTGAAAAAAGATCTCCTTGGGGGAAATTGGCATTTCTCTCTGTATATATTTTCTTATTTGCATTTACTCAGAGGGGTTTGGAATCCAGAGACAAGATTTACGTCAACAAATCCCTCTCCCTCTTATCCAATTTAGTTGTTTTAACATAATACAATCATTTTCTAAATCAAACTGATGGAGCGGTTCCTAAAGGCATTACACCAACTGTATATCTGGAATCATATTCGCCTTCTTTTATTGCATTAGCACCAGGCTTGAACTTTTCAAATTTGTATTGTGCTTTGCAGAAGTTCTCAGGATATTTGAAGCAGTTTATAGCTGGAATCTGGTGTGTTTTAAACCAGAAACTGGTGAGTGAATTATGGAACAGTGCTCACGTAGAGGTGAGCTTTTAGTTTCATGGAACAAGTAGAAAGCAGAATGAGAAAGTGAGAGGAATACTGCATCTGGTAGGTGTTTTTAGAGATACAACAAAGTGAGTGCTGTGTTACAGCTCTGATCCTGGGTGTCTCGCCAGACTCACTTAGAGGTTTGATTTCTTGTCTTTGAAGGAGGTGCTGAGTAAGGGTATGACCTTATTATCATCCATCCTTCCTAATATCCGCTTATAATATTAAAGAATTTTCAATGACTTTACTGAGAATCTTGCTCTCATCTGTGCTTAATTCATAATTATCTGGAGTAGTGGGGGGTCTGGAACAAGCTGGCTGGCTAAAACAACATAACACATTATGTTCAAAAAATAAGCCCAATGACTTGCAGTGGAGGTGCAAGGGAAAAAAGATCTCAGATCTTAGTTTGCTTAGTTTGTAGCTGGGATATGGCATTTTCTGTGGCCTTGCAGCAGTGAATGTTCTGAGGGAAGTGGTTCCCACTGGCAGTGCATTAATCCTGGCCCTGCTGATGGTTACAACACACTACTTGGAGATGTTAATTGTTATTAAGAGTGTTTAAAACATCCTTTCAGTGTTCACCATTGACTGCCCACGTGAGCAATTTTACTTACAGCTCAATCTTTCCTTTACTATCGATTATATTAGGAAAAAGATGAAAAATATGAAACCAGTGTTGCAGAGAGGAGATCAGTTTATTAAGGCTCCTTCTCCAAATTGGCTGTTTTAAAATTCAATAGATGAACATAAAAAGCAGGTCCGAGCAAGAAAAAAGCATCCATGCAGTTCAATCCAAAGGTAGGAACCCTCTGCTTTTTACTCTCAGGCTTTTCAGGGAATCCACAAAGCACAGAGTATACTTGACTTCCTGCCAAGTGATCAGGGGTGCATTTTTTTCCTTAGATAATCATGTTTGAAATGTAGCAAGTCAGTACATCTCCTGTGTATATTTCCCCGTGCTATATATCATTAATGTAATATTTCTCTGTGCATCATCACATGGCTTTTAGATCAATACCTTCACATATGGTGTTGGGGGTTAACATAACTTGTAAATATTGGAAGTACCGTGGCCATGAGGAATTTCTCCCTCCTCAAGGGCTGTCTGAGAGGGATGTGCCATGGGCAGGGACAGAAAATCTGGAGATACCCACCACAGTGCCCATAGTGAGCTGAGGGAAAGACCTAGTGGGACACTCTTCCTGTTGGGTGCTTGTAACTGTGGGCCCCTGTGCCTCATTGGTGCTCCACCTCATTGGAGACAAATAAAACCTGCTGTGCATGGAAGCCCTGCAGTGTAAAGCTCAGTGTATGCATGGCAGGGGGAGGCAGCCCTTGCCCTAGGGATGTGGTGACAACTCCATGAAGGGGCTGGGTGGAAAAGCGGGGATGGCGGAAGGACAAAGAGTTTACTCCAGCCTTCCTTTCTTCTAGGAGCCTGAGTCTTACACAGCAGGACATCTCCGGACTTGCACCCATTTGCACTTGGGTGGCAAAACAAATAATGAAGGCAGAATCCCAAGGAGGGTTATGATAAAGCTGTGTAGAGAAGAAGGGACGATGACTTCCCTGGGCTGGGACTGGATATCTGCCTGTTTGCAAAGGGAAAGAGCAATGATGACTTTCTAGCCAAAGGCCACTGCCATCCTACACCTACCTGGCTGTCTGCTCGTGCTCAGGCTTATTCCAACCCTAAATGCATTTAAAAAGGTAATAATACTGAACTCACCAAATTGATACATCAGTACATCTATTGTAGTATGGCTGAAATGCAGAGTAGAGATGCTGGGTAACAGCATGGGTGGCACAAACAGCGGGACAGATTTGTGACTAGGGTAAGGGCTTGATATTCACTGCATATGCAGCGTGCCCAGGAAATCAGTATGTTTGTGTACAGGGAATTGCAGCTTGTCCTCTGCCCTGCTCCCAGCCTACCTATTTTTGCACGCACCAGGCAACATCTTATGCCTGCTTGCATTGTAGTGTCACCTCTAACGTCAGGGGGCTTTAATTCAATAGTTAAATCTGCCCTAGGACATCAGCAGCAAACTGTCCTAACTTGATTTCCCTAACCCAGGGACCTCATTCACCACTGTCTTCCCAGCACATGGATTTTCAGATGTCCTTGCTCCTTTAATGCAGTTATGAAACAACACTATTTTCTATAACCTTATACATCTGCTGACAGGGTAGAAAAGAAACCTAACACAAGCCAAATTTTGTAATTTCTTCTCCAGACAGAAATTAATTTACCAGCAGAGGGCTCTCTTATGATTAAATTTTTTTTCTTTCCTTTTTTTTTTTTTTTTTCCTTTGCCAAGGTTACCGCCAGGTTTAAATAAAAATAATAAAAATAATAAAAAAAAAAAGAAAGAAAAAAGAATACAGAAGGCATGCAGCTGTTCCCATCTCATCAAAGGTAGGCTGTGAGGTGGGCTCTGGCTCTCTGTGTGTGGCTGGGGGAGACGTGGGCAGCACCTGGCCATAGGACTCAACGCTGTTTATGCGAGGGATGATAGAAGGGATAGATGGCAGGATTCTGAAAAACTCACATGGGGTTGTAACCTTTTCAAAGCTGGCCTGGGCTCCAACTAGCAGTCTGGGGAGGATTAACAGCACTGCTGGGGAATGCAGAGCACAATCCCCAGCACGAGGAAGAAAGAAGGACTGCTCTCCTTCACAGCAGGGATGGCACTGGGGTTGGTCCTCAGTCACCACTGCCTCCAGCTTATCATCTCACCATCTCTTTTTCCATCTCACAAACCTATAGAGCCTGCAGGTATGTTCACAGGTGTGAGCACAGCCAGGCACAAGAGCCATTTGGTAGAAACCCAACAGCCACCACCTCCAGCCCTTTGCTAAATATTTGGAAAAAATACCTTCACAGCAAATGGTAACAAAAATGCACAGTGAACACTAAATACACTCACAGATTAAGGTGGTTGTGACAAGCTTTTGTTACTAGCCTAGATATATCACATTGCTGTTTCTCTGCCAGCATGGTGGGAAGGCTGTCCTTGCCTTTTCCTACTTCTGACTACTCATTCTCTTGGTTGCACTGTTGAGATACACTGTCCATTATATATTAAGCATGACATGTAATTTTGCTGTAATGGTTCTATGTAAAAATCTAGCGAGGCAGCAGCCACTGAGAAGCGTGTGGGGTCCAGTTGTTCTCTTTTCATAATTTAAACTCTTCTATTTGCTAATAATATATATAGTTAAAGAAATCTGTACGCAAATGTGATTCTGGATGATTATAGAGGTAATAACTCATATTAGTATGTATGAATCTGTTTTAAAATAATCTGTATGAGTTCTCCATATGAAGAGGGCATCTGGTTTATGTCTTACAAAAGGCAGTGATTCTTCCAGTGGTAGAAGGTGGGATATTTATTATTTCAAATGAGTACTTAGAGACTAGAAATAAGAGGAAAAGTACATTTTCTGACTGGTTGCATAGACCATAATATTTATACTTTTCATGCTGATGCTATAGATAGGCTTCATATTCTGCCCTCTTTATCCTCTTGGTACATGTGAAAGTATATCCTGAGTGGACCCAAACAACATGAATTTATCAAGTAAATTCATACTTCAAGAAAAACAAATCCAGTTTAAAATTTTTATTTACGAAATGTGAGAAGCAATGAAATGCATTGGATTTTTTATAACATTATAACTCACTCTAGTAATCTCAGAGTCTATCTTTAAAAACTTGGCTATATAAGGCCATATAAAATCTCTGTCAAGATATGACCAGGCCTAAATGCTCAGAACTTTTGGGAGGGGGAGTAAGTTTTGGGCTGTTTACTGATTGAATGAGGAGAGTGGGAGCTCCGAGAGCTTTTCTTGCCTTCACCACTGATGTAGGTGAGAGAATCACAATCACTAGTGTATTTCATTCTCCTGACATCCTTTTGAGATACTGGCTCTGTTTTCATAGACAGGGAATGAGTCACCAAACAGATTGAGCAATTTATCTCCAGGAAGTTTGTGGCTGGGCTGAACTCATGTCTCTACTATCCCAAAACAGAGTTTGAGCCACTATGGCTGTCCTGAATATCTACATGGTGCCAAAAACACTGTAAAAATAGGCCTACAACCTATATAATGATCATCAATGTTGTTTGAAAACACTGTTTTCCTCAGACAATATAATCATAATAAAGTGCTATTGCCCTGGTGGCCCTTCATCCCTACGTGGCATATTTTTGCCACTAGGGCGCAGGACTCTGTTCCCTCAAAGAAGAGGCACTTCCTACCTGGGAGGAAGGGGAGCAGGTCTCTACAAACACATAGCCATCATCTTTGCCATGGCACAACAAGGTCTTTGTTGGGAAGGCTGCATTTCATCTGGGGGATGAAAATTTGCTGTCTTTGATGTCTTGAAAAGGTGTTGTGTTGAGCCCACCCTGAGAAGCTGATGGCTTCTGGCAGACTGTGGGGGAACTGGATAGGGTTGGGCGTGGTGCATGGTACAGTTGAGCTAGTGAAGAAAAACACCAATATCAGCACTCAGAGCGCATCCTCTGTGTATGTTTGCTGAATGACACACTGCCTCTTATCACAACATCAGTCATCAGAAAGCGTTTTATGGTGGCTTGTTTGAGTTTGTTTGAGTGGTGGACACTGTTGTTACTTACAGAGCCTCGGTAGCTGTGATAAACCTATCGTCATCTCTCTGGGGAGTTTCACAGTCTTTGTTCTCTCTCCAAAACAGAGATCTGTATGTCTCCTTCTCTCCTAGACCAAACAGTACTTTCTGTGGAGATTCTGATTTGTATTTTCACTTAAACCTGAATTTGTAATTTGCGTGTATAAAATCCAACACGAGAACATGAGAACAAATACAAATAATAGTTTAAGTAAGTGATAGCAATCCCTACATATAGTATAAGTATGTATTTGTACACACATGCACATGTATATAGTACTTACAGGTGGCATTTAAAAAGAATATTTATTTCTCTTAATGAACCTTAGTCATACTTTAAATCTTCCCATTCCATTAAGCTGAGTTATCTAACACATCTTCCCTTGTCCATTAATGCAATGACACCATCATAACAGGTCTCTAAGTTGGTCAAGCAGGATTTGCCCTTGAAGAAGCCATGCTAATTCTCCTGTATTACCTCCCCATCTTCCATGTGCCTTGGCATAGCTTCCAAGAGGATCTGGTCCATGATCTTTCCTGGCACAGAGGTAAGACTGACAGGTCAGTAGTTCATAGGGTCATCCTTTTTCCCTTTCTAAAAAATGGGTGTGATGTTGCCTTTTATCTGCTCACCAGGGACTTCACATGACTGCCATGACTCTTCAACTATTATTGAGAATGTGGTCCTTACCAGGGCATACATCTCATTCAGCAGTGGGTCTCACTTTCCCTAGTCTTCCTTTTGTTATTGACATACTTAAAGAAGCCTTTCTTGTCCTTCACCTTTGTCACCATATGTAATTCCAATGGCCTTAGCCGTCCTTGTCACATCTCCACATGCCGTAACAATGTTCCTGTATTCTCTACAATGGCTAGACTCCTTTTCCAAGCTCTGTAGGCTTCCTTCTTCCATCTGAGTTTTTCTACAAGCTCCTTAATCATTCA
Source organism: Coturnix japonica (assembly GCF_054131305.1). Lineage (NCBI taxonomy): Eukaryota > Metazoa > Chordata > Aves > Galliformes > Phasianidae > Coturnix > Coturnix japonica. Next base: position 60,600,873 of record NC_140702.1, on the reverse strand, counting down.
TGCAGGTCTCCTGCCACCTTTTCCTGACTTCCTATTCTTAGAGATGCACTGTTCTTGAGCTTGGATGAAGTGGTCCTTGAATGTCAGCCAACTCTCTTGGGCTCCCTTACCTTCCAACGAAATGACAATGCTAACACATGATCCACTGAAACAAGTTTACCAGTACATCAGTACATAGAAGCAGGCAGATAAGACACCTTTGAATGAAAGAAATGTAGAAATCAATCTAACATCCCTCAAATATGTCTATTTAGAGAGATAGAGTTATCTTCTGCAGTGGCTTTAAAAGTGACTCAATGCTTTTGTAAGTAAGTGTTGCTGCTAACAATGGAGAAATAACAGGCCCGTCCAAAAGATACCTACCAAGACTAAGTATTTATAGAGAGGTCACTGGGTAGAGGTTAATCCTAGTCGGAGTGACTCCATAGATCTCTCCCTAGTTGCTGTTCTTTTTTTTTTGAGGAACAGGATGGGTGTATTGGATGTTTCATCCATCTAATATGGTTCTTTGTTGTGACATTTGCAATGCTTTAAAGGAAAAGTCCGATCATTGTTCAAAATTCAGTTATTGGAAGTAGCTTTTAAAAAGAAAATGAAAAAGAATGTTGTATTTATAAGACCAATCATCAATCAGACAAAGAAAGAACAAAACTCAGTAACTTTGCAAAGCAAGAGGTGATAATGATCCCAGATAAAGTCACTCTTCTCAGTGGACAGCAAGTCTGATGAACTGAAAAGGAAAGTCCTTCTCATTGATTTCAGTGGAAAAAGTAATTGACTTTGAACTCTTTGAATAAGTTGTAATCTGTATTTAATTTCTTGGCCAATTAATAGAGTGTCGTTTTGTTTTTCTTGTAGCTCATATTAGTTTTAAAGTCAGTTGTATGATTCCATTGCATCAAGCTCCAAGTTTACCCCATATGTCAGTGTGCTTAGGCCTGAAACCAAAATCAGCCTTCCTTCTCTCAGCTGCTTAAAGGATCATGACCACATTTATTAATTCAAAATCTCTTTTGTCCATACATGCACAGATGGAGCTGACTCTTCAGAGGAGAGGCGAAGAAAGTGTAGAGACTGTAATTTAACTTTTAGACATTAATGCAGCCTATTAACTGTAAATATTATTACAGTTCTAGCAGATGTACATGTTTTTGCCCTTGGATTTCCTGAACAGAGAGATTCAGCATTTCAGGCTGTCAAGAACAAAGATCCAAATGCCTGACCTTCTTGGAGGACCAAATTACCTTTTGAATGATGTACTTACAATGTTGGATTTGTCATCATTAGTTCAAATGTTGATGGGGGGACAACACCCCAGTAGTCACTGTAGATGTCCAGAGGAGTCATGGTGAAGTTTTGTCATGGGGATCAATTTGGATGACATCCCACTGGTCCCATACTACAACGAACATCTGAAGAGAAAGGAAAGATGCTTGAATTTGTCCATGTTGCTGTAAGAAGGATGTGATTTTGAAGTAAAAATCTCACTCACTGCTGTCCACTTTGTGTGAATGTGTGCAAGCAGGCTGTAAAAATCTCAGTCTTCCTGAGTTGTCAGACTGACTTGTTTAGCCAAAGATTACTATGAGGAGAAAACAGTTTTGATGGTTAAACTTTAATGATTTACACTGTCAGCAAGGGACATTACACTTTCAGTCACAAACACAAACAAGAACATCAGAATGCTTGTCTAGAACATCTTCAGGGAGAAATAGTAAGTCTTACTGAGTCAGGGCTCCTGATAGTTGTGCATGCTAAAGAGACAGTGAAAGTAGACATGAAACTTCTTGAAAGTTTCTCTTAAAAATTCCAGAAAGACTAAGCAGGCTATCACATGAATGAGGGACAGGACTCATATGCTTGCATTTTTTCAGCTTTTGTTCTGAGTAAAAAGTATAAAGGTAATCACAACTGTGCTTTATAGAAATGCTAGACATGAGGCCAGGAGACATGGCCTTCCTACATAGGGCAGAATTCTTCCCTCTTCCTCATAGCTTCGCAATGATATAGGCCTAAGGGAAACAGGAAGAGTGGCTGCGTATGTCTGTTTTAAAATGATGCTACACTATTTTCAAGTGTTTCTCATTTTTAAGAAAGGAATTGATGCAAATTCATGTTTCCCAAGAGAATGTCACTCTTTGTCTTGCTATGAGCAGAGAATCAGAAGAAAGTGTTTTTTTTTCCTGAGGTGTTATTTTTGCTGTTACTTTCTTCTAGCTTGGGTGGATCTACTACTGAGAAGACAAGTAAAAATGTTGCTTTATTTCAGGGTATAACATGGAGGTAATGTATTTAGAGGAGTTTAGTCTGTGTTCTGATCAAGCTGCAAGAACCATCTGAATGTGGGTATTCATGTCTGATCATGCACAGTAGAAATAGTGTTTTCTTCACTGTGTTATTCTGTTTCTTGTTTCTCATGATACAGATTTGCTCTATTTAGGTCAAATTCTGACTCTGGTCATAGAAAGAGATTCTGCAATGGGCAGAATACTTAGAGCATGGTAGGAGCTCAGCATTACCTGGGTAAATAAGTAATGAACCAAACCCAGAGGGAATTTTTGGACACAAAGGTCCAAGGTTCAAGCAACCTGAGGTTGCTTTTGACAGACTACCGATTTTACTGGAGGATCTTTCAGTCTGCCTAGAATGCTGTGGACTTCCAGCATTGTTTGTCTTTCAAAACAAGCCTAAAACTTTCCTCCAAAACTAGGGCATTTTGGACCCATCCTTCATGGTAAGAAGATGAACTCAGGGTAATCCTGTTTTCCACAACAAAAGCACCTTTCTGACATGGAGATTTCCTCAGGGTCATGACATAAAGTCAGTTCTGTTGCAAACATGCCCCATGCTCTTTGGCCTCTATGTAACAGCCTACAACAGGGAGACTTTACCATAGATTTCTAGTGCACAGTTAAGATCTTGTGTGAAGCTTTTTATGCTATTGACTTACGACTGTTGCTTTGATGACAAGTGAATAAATGCTAGTAAGCCATAGTTTTAGTCCATAATGGCAGAAAAGGAGAAAGCTGTAGAAAAGAATGACTGTACATTGCCAGACTGACACATGCTGTTTCTTGAAGTCTAACCTGTTTTCTGTCTTATTTTATGTATTCATAAGATACTTCCTTTTTATGACACATACATTATCACAGCATCTCAACACCTTAGCATGTGAGCTGCGTTTATCCTCACAACCTGCCAGGGGAAGGGGAAGCATCTTTATCCTTACATTTTCTAAAGAATGAAGAATTGCCAGGAAAGTATTAAGTGATTTGCTGAAGACCACAGAGCTATTGAAGGCCAGGAAATCCTAATTCTGAAATTCATGTGCTAACAATTATACCATTTTTCCTGCAATGCTTTTTAAAGAGACACTTAGTGGAGATGAGGGACAGTCTTATGAACAGACTGATAACATGTGAATGCATTCACCTTATTGGCCTGATGTGATCTGGCAAAGCACTTGGTCTGCCAGCTGGAAGTGTGCAAACACTTTTGTCTTTGGGAACTGTGCTTTTAAACAGAGCTATGTATGGAAGGAAGTCTACATTTTCACCACGCATTTCCTCATGAGGAAATGTGGGTGGAAGCAGCAAGCAGCTAGAAGAACTTTGGTGCATTTTGACTAGAGCCTTTGCAGACAGATGTGACACATTTTCTGTGCACTGCATCATATCTCCTGGCTGCTCTTCCACCATCTCCTTGAACAAAAATGGGACTGTTCACTCCTCTCTTAGCAGTAAGCAGCAGCAGTGGTCACTGATTTGAGTGGCTGCAATTTTCTGATGACCAGAGATGGCTCCAGGAAATGTAGCTTACCAAAATTTTCTGGAACAACCCTTGGATGAGAGGACAAGTTTGCCTGTAAGGCTCAGCTATGAAGATGTGATGCATGTGAATGATGTGTGTGGCAGCCTGGCCCACTCCATCCCTGAGGAGTGGCCCTGAGCACATACCCTTCACCCAGCAGCAGCCAGTCCAGCAGATCTTCCTTCTCCCAGTTACCTTTGATTTCTGCAAGTTGTGTGTGTGGGGAAGTTTTTCATAATCTCTATCTTAGCAGACAGAAATATACCTCACTTCATTGTCAACTCTGGGCTTGTAAGGAGAACAGAGCGACTGTCTCATAGGGAATTCATATTTGGAGTGACATACTCAGGCACCCAACATAGCAGAGCAGCAGTGTTTTGAAACCTACAATCAAGAACTGCCCTCTTGCTCCAACACTCCTGTGCCTTCCGCTGGGTGAAAGGACACACGGGTCCTCAAACAACTCAGCTCAGGTGGGCAGATAAGGATCCTGCCCTGTGCTTGGGAGGTTGGGGCTGCCCATGAGGGCAGGAACATTGGAGTACACACTGCAGCTCCCTGCACTAAACAGCATGGCAGGCTTCTTGCTCCACAGGGAGGACTGGGGACCAGCAACCATGCTGGAGAGTGTGCAGAATGGCACACCAAAGACTGCCTCAGGAATTAGGCTTATCAATCATGTTGTGATGGATTTTCCCATCTGCATAAAGAAAGGAGTGATATTTATTCTCTTTTACTGATGCCTTTAACTTTTAAATAGAACAGAGCAAAATTTGGTTTTATATAGCTTCTCTCACACTTCCCTCTTCTAGAGCATTTTTAAAAAGCAGTTACGTTAGGATATAGTGCTGGAAATGCAGTGACTGTGGGCAAATGTGGCAGTGTGAACTACACCATATATCATTTCACCCACCTCCGCTGGGTTTGATGTGCATGCTGATTGATCTTTTTTAATAGCTACTCTGTACCTGCCCTTGATTCTGACCGACTAAATCTGAGCTATTAAATCTGTGCCTTGGTACTTTTTTTTTAAAACACCTTTTTAAAAGGGAATGTAGATTAAGGTAGTTTTATAGAATATGCACTTCTTTTCCTAAGAAGTGGCTTTCAAAGCTTCGGGCAGCCCATAGGAAGCATTGACTCAGCAACCTAACTTTTCTGAACCTCATCTGTTAGCAGTGCTTTTCTGGGAAGGCTGGCTGGATGTGTTGTCCTTTTTTGTGGGAACAGAGCTGTTCTCAGTGACAGAAAAACCATCAGGCTTAACACCCCTATAACAGACAGTCTGCTGTTGCCTCTCCTTCCTCTCGCTGTGGGGAGGTGGGCACTGAGAGCAGGGAAGCACTGAGCAGCTCTCTGTCACCCAAGCTGCCTCCCTGCACAAGCACTGTTTTACCTAGCATTTTAACAACTTGAGTGCTTCCAATTAGCAAGTGTTACCTTCTTTTTAAACATGAACCAACACCACAGAAGCAGAATAAAGCTCTGTAATGTTCATATAGGAATACTGGTGTGTGAGAGTTATCAGTAGCCACATACTGCTAAGTGTGCTGTGACATACTGGGTTGTGGTTCTTGTGATCACTCATTTCTAGTATACCCATCCTTGCCTTTACTGTGAAGTCGTAAAATGTTATTCCTGTACCTCAGAACCTTCCTATTAGCCTTCATTAATGGTTGCTTCTGTCACTTTCAAGCAAGTTCTATAAAAATTTTACATACATAATTGACCAAATCCTTTTCTTGTTTCCTCTCAGGCAGCATCACTGAAGTCAAGTGAGAATAGAACACTGCTGAAGTGTGAGTAAGATCCCTGTTTGACTCAAAGGCTACATTGTACTAAGAGCTTTTCTGTCCCATGGTAGATCATAAGAAATATTTTTACTAGAAGATATAATGAGCTCATTAAACCATCAAGAGAACATGTAACAGCTACAGCTGAAAGAAAAAAAATTATTAGGGCTTTTTTTGGAACAACAACAACAAAAAATTTAGAGCTGCTATAGAATGGGAAGCTTGCTGTATTCTTGTACAGATCACTAATGGTTAAATTCACTCTGTTCAACTCTCATAAATCAGAGTAGCCCCACTGACTTTAATAGAGTTATGCTGAAATTACAGTGGTGTAGTCAGCTCATTTTGGCCCTACAAACTTGGCATTTGTCATTGTAGATCTGATCCAAACCTCACAGAACCCCCTGGGAATCTTTGTATTTAGATAATGGGATTTGAATTGGACTGTATAAGTTTAACATGAATCATAATTACCTCAATTTGGTGTTTGTATGGCTCATAATATGCATGAGAGCCACATAAGCCAACTGGAGCTTTGGTATAGTTGCTTAGGAATGGAAGTGAATCTATGAAGTCTTTTACTTTATCCACCTAATTGCAACCAGACAGTAACTACTGTAAGTAACTACCAAGCCAGAATCAGCTTGGAGCGCTGATCTAATATGACAGTCTCTGTCTCCAGGTGATAGATCTGAAGAGAAGTGAATTTCCTCTTCTGCTGCTTTTAAGTCCTGGCTATTCACAACACTTATCTTGATGTTTTTAACTACCTTTAATACTGTGTATGCAGTATTTTGCCTACCACGATTACTTAGTTCATTATACTCCATGCTGTTAGTGGACAGAGACTGCAGAAGTCATGAAGCCAGATTCTGAATTTATTTGCTCTGGTGTTGCCCCACTAGAAATTGATGAACCTTAATGAAATTATTCTTGGTTTATAGCAAAGCAGGATAAATATAAGGCAGAGATCTGCTCAGATTCTATTGATCTGCTAAAATGATATTGCTTGTTGAGTATGAGGGGGAGTTGTGACGGAGGAATATATGCATATAAGCATGTTCAGATCATGATTTTCTTAAAATGACCAGTCATCTTCAAAGGGGCAAATTTTATTCTTTCCGGATTTCTGTATATGTTCTACTGGTGTCAATGGTAGCAAAATTCAGCCTGGTTTATTCCACACCATGAAGTGAAATAACAGAGGACCAATACATGTGTCCCTTTCCCAAAATCTTGCTGGAGAAAATGTCTGTCACGTTCTGTACTGGTGCAAGAAAAACAGAACAGCTAACTGCTGATTTGTACAAAGAGAAGATGCTTTTCTCCTCGTCTTTATCTTGGAAACAAGTAGATATAGGGAAAGGATGCTATTGTATCAATATCGTATAAAGGGTAATGAAATTGGAAATAGATTCATGATTTATTGTTCCTCCAGCAGCACACAAGTGTATGGGAAAATTGGCTTTCAGTGTATACAGTAGGTGCTTACATAGCATGACTAAAGAAAGACCCTGTGAATATGAAAGGTCCCAGATGAATGAGGCCTGAAATGGAAAGCCTCTATTGCTACAGCAGATGAGATTGTGTGCCTTTCATGTGCGCTGCCAGTAATTTGCCAACATTTACATTTGATCTTTGGCTAACCGAAACACTGATTTAGAGGGCTGTAAAGGCACTTTCTGCACCTGCCACCTAACTCAAAAGAAACTCATTTTGCTGCAATGGTCTCTTTTTCTAGGTGTCAAGCAGGAAAGCTATTATCTTGGGAATGCAGAGAAGTTGTGGTGTAAATCCCCTGCAAGGTTCCACATCAATTCCTACACCTGAGAAGATATACAGCCCCTCTTTCAGGTATAGGAGTAAGGTTCCACCACAGTGAAGGGGGGGGGGGGGGGCTCTAAATCAGTTCAGGAATGCAAGCCTGCAGGTTAACAGGGCAGTGCTGGACTCTTTCATGTGGCCATGTCAGGGAGAAGACAACCTCATTTCTGTCCTCACCACACCTCATCACCTTTCCACTGCTGAGGTTGGTACCCAAGCCTACGGCATGGCCTGTGCCAGTAAGGCAGTGCTGGCCCAAAGTTAGCCCCCTCTTTCCAGTGAATGACTCCAGATTTGGTTTATGCATCTCTATCTTTTGTTTTTTCCTTTTCTTTAGTGGAGTGGTAGCACAATACCTTGGTGCTCGTGATTCAAATAAAAAATGCAACTGAAATTGCAAAAAGCTGCACAAGAGTTTTTAGCCCAACGTGGGACACCACCAGCCTCCTGAAGCTGTGGTGTGTGCCTGTATGGGTGACAGAAGACAGGCCATGGGTTCAGAGCACTTGTTTGTTTGAGGCCCCAGCTTGCAGCCAGGTGTGTGGTGTGATTTCTTTGCCATATTAATATTCCTTGGGCAGGCCCCAGGACTGTATCTCTTTCTTAGATCTCTCCAGTTAATGAAATGGCCAAATACAATTGTCTCGCAATAGAATTGCACTTCAGCAATACAAACAAAAAGACCCTAATTTACGTTTGTGCCAATACCATTAATGTAAATTGGTTATTAGCTATTTATGCTAAAAAGCTGTAATACAAAGCATAAAGGTAGTTTTATTAACTACATTTTGCCCTGTGAAATCCATGCTAGAAGGCATACTTTGCAATCACTGATTTTCTTTTCTCAGGCAGTATGGCATTTGCTCTACCTAATTAACATATTTATAAACAAATTATTACCCCCTTTTCTGCACTTTGCATTTTATAACACATCACTGCTATGAAGTTAATAGAACAGCCATGTGCAGTGCTTTTGTAATTCAATTGCAATGTTGGATTGTTCTTTATTCTATCATTCTCATGTATATGTAGAAAAGGGTAATTAAAGAAAAAATGGCATTTACAAACAATTGTAATGCACAAATAACAAGGAGGTAAATGGGTTTCAATCACTGCATAGGGATGTAGGGACGGCTGGGGATAGCAGAAAAACAGAGCAGCACCTGTTCCCCACCCTTCTGTTTTCAATCTCTTCCTGAGTCCAGGGGAAGATCTTTTGAGGTGTGTGGGGCAGGCTGTCCTTCATGTGGTGGCCACACTGGTGAAAGGAAGAGAGAACTGGCAGTTGCCTTCATGTGGCCTCCTTGACTCCTAGCAGTTATTTCAGGGCCATTCTGCATGGACAGTTCCCTTTGGAGCCTCACAGCTGCTCACCCAGGTGCCACATTCCTGACCTACCAGCCAGGCACGCAGATGGCAGTACAAAGGGATGGGGAGAGCTTAGGCTGCTGGGAGGCAGAGAGAAAGTGGGAATGGCACTCTGCTTGGAAAGAGGTCCTGAGATGTTTGCTGTCCATAAGCAGTTCCCTGTGACTGAATCTCACTAGGGAAACCAGGAACAAGAGAGGTGAAGGAAGCTTTTTTGTCTTTTACTTAGAAATGCATGGTGCTTTTTAATTAAAATGAAATTGTTATAGCCCTAAGAGCAACTGTGAATTTGGAGGTCATTTGTACTACTTCTTACTTCTGAAAGAAACACATTCTGAAAGATGAAAAAAACATCAGTTTAATGAATTCACATATTTCAGTGGAATTTCAATCTTTTTCTCGGTATTAAAAGTTAGAATTAAATTATATCCTTAAATTATAGTGTCATCTAACCCAGTTATGTCTGATGTCTTACAGGCTGATATTAGTTATTTTAAGGCAAATTAGCTATTTTGGAAAAGACAGAGGTAAATACATTTTCTGTGCAAGGAGATTTATCAAGTTGCGACTGCGTAATAGCTAGCCACTAGCTTCTGTGCATAGGAGGACTTTTAACTCTGGGAACATCGAGTCCTCCGTGGTACAAGATGCAAGAATGTACAGGAGAATCTGAACACATGTATCCCATGACAAAAAATGGGCTGGTGCTCCAGTTATTCTCATAAGAAAGAGTACTAGATTATTTTGTACTGTAGGTCTGTGTTAGAGGTTATTTGCACACAGTGACTCTGCATTAGGTGGTTCTTGGAGGGTTGTTTTTGGTAGCCTTGCAGGGATTGCCACACTGCTCTCCTACCATCTGGTTGGGAATCATAACACTGGTGGCTCTGACTGCCGGGCTGAGCATGAAAAACAAGTTAATAATTGACCTATGCCCCTTGTTTTCATTCTTAGGTCTACAGATAACATCTGTTTAAAAAAAATAAAAACAAAACTAAAAACCAACCCCAAAACTTTTTATAATAAATAGAACGTCTTTTACATCTCATGTGAAAAACAACAACAGAAATAGTAGGTCAAGGAATGGGTGATTTACTGTCTGTTTTTAACAAGCATTCTTTAAAGAAGGAGAGATCAGATACTGCTAGGGGAGATCATGCAGCATTCAGAAAACTTTGTGAATCATCCACGATAGGCTGAGGCTGCCATTCTTTGTATGACTTTCCAAGTTCACGAAAAGGTTACATGGCTACCAAGATGAAAAGCAGTCTCATCTGTTTTTTTTCTACCACAGCCTTTTTCCATTACTAAAAATGAGGATTGTGATGAATCATGTCTTCAGCTGAACATCAAACACAAGTCTGTAGTCTTCAGTGAGCATTAAATATAGATGTGAATATAAATAGAGAAGAGGAGATTATTATGTAGGAAGGAGGAGGATAATAGCAAGGCACAAGTTAGCTATTTAACATATGCTTTCTTCCCCCTTTGGTATCATATGTGCTTTTATCTCAGGATAAGAGGGCAACGGGTTAGCATGACCCTGTCATAGGCTACAGACTCTCATCAGAAAATTGGTGATGAATTGTCACTATAATCTTTGAAGCAACTGCAACTCTGCTACTATCTGCAAATATCTGGACAGATATTTCACCCAGCTTTGTATTCACACAGCTTTCTCCAGCAGTATTTCGTCCTGTTACCAGAACACAGTGGTTTGGTGGAACCTTTAACTTCAGACCTGCCTCTTTCATTAAATGCACTAGTTGCAGAGAACCTGCAGTCCAACCTGACATTCCCTTCAGAGCTGCCCTGAGACACCCTGCTCTGCTGGGTCCTGCTTTTCCTCCCAGTGCTCTGCAGGTGCCTGCAGGCAGCGCTCTGCTCTCTGCCATTTGATCCAGGCTGCAGACGGGCCCTGTTTTCTGGTATAAATTTGTTCAGGTACAACTTTTCAACATTCTGCCAATGCAGTCTTTATTTCTGCAATATTTGGCTTCTCTGGCTGTATCTTCTTTGGAGTCTGTGACTCCAGTGCTCGGCCCCTGTGCTGGGGCCAAATTTCAGGCCTACCTATATCCAAGCCTCAGTGACTCTTGTCTCTGTGTGTTCTGGATACAAATGATAGAGCCAGGACCTGGCTGCCTCATTCACCTGCCTTTTTGCACATCCTGATGAAAGCAAAGGGCTGTAAATGTTGGGGCTTGGGTCAGCTCCATTGCTCTCAGCATCACTGCAGTTGCTGCAGCAGGTGACTACATTGACTCCTCAGTGCTTCCACAGAGCCTCTGCTATGGAGGACTCCAGATGGGCACAACATTCAGTCTGTGGAAGGAACCTTATCACAGGCCGGAAATGGGGCTCCATATTTGATTTAAGGACAGAGTCTGTGAGGTGAGTTAAAGAAGGTATATGAAGACCTGTATTTCTACCTTGCTGTGGTCAGGCCTATGAGCAGCAAGCTTCCACCTGGCACAGAGGTGCTTCTCATTATTCTAGGAGTCTGATGGGTTTTATTGTATTTCAAATCTGTAATGAATTGCTGCTATCAGTGCGATAGCACATTTGAGTCACTATTCTCTTCTTCTTCTAATGAAGAAATACAAAATGTCCTTGTTTATCTTATTAAATCATCTTTACTATTTCAAATCATCCTCACTTTTCAGGTTACCAAATTTATACTCTGCCAAAACAAGAACACATTTGCCCCACTGGGGAATGGAGCTGGGAATAACTTCGTGGAGTTCCTTTGATACAGAGTTTTAAATATTTGATTAATCTAGTTGGTCAGAATTAGAAACTTCATGGTCACGTATAATGCATATGGCCCTCAAATTTATAGTTACAAATACTTTAAAAGTATAAAGAAGATCAGCTATAAAAAACTTATTTAACACTTATGAAAGAGAACCAAAAGTCATTATTCAGCTACAGTCCCTTTCATTAATTCCTCTATGCATGTAAAAGGTTATCTAAAAAGTCTATGTACATGTCTTCAGTGAATGTCTTCAGTGAGCAGAAGAGCACTTAATGATTGGGCTTAATTGTTACTCATCAACACCACTGCACCATCTGTCCTGAAGTGGTAATTTTCTGTGCTATCTATATAATACCACAGCATCAGTGAACTTCAAATATCAGGATACTTAATTAATCATGAAGAGGATTTCATTAGCACCAGAAAAAAAACAACAAAAAACCAAACAACTGTGTCAATTAAAACAACAACAACAAAAAAACCTTTCTTTAATAAATATCTGGTCAAGAATCATTTCAGCCTTTCAAGGAAACTGAAATGTATGTGAGAAATAAAGTAGGACTGTCATGCCCTATTCTGGTTGTGACCTCTCTGGGAATTCCTGCAGCACTGTTCCTAGTCTTTCTATGAAAATACTTGTTTTAAACTTCTCATTTTCTCCCTTACTTAAGTCTTATGGTAGGACACAGCATTCCTTCCAGCCCCAGACTGTTTATAAAGTCAAATCACTGATATGTTTTGACACAAAATGATTTCTTGCCATGTACTTTCCCCGAACTTGTCATTTGATTTATGTTAATAATCATAGAATCACAGTATGCTCACCTTTGACAATCTTTGTCTTCTCATAAAAAAGTGGTCATAGCAGGGATGTGAAATTAAGTTGGAAGGGAGTACAGAGTCCAGGCCAAATATTCTGCCAGGTACTGCCAATACCATCCAGAGGTGTGAATCTGCTTGCACTGGGGGTCCAAGCTAGGTGGAATCTGTGTGAACTCAGAATGTCACAGAGGGAGAGCCATAGGAACTACACAGAGACTAGGTGAAAGGGTACATTTCATCATATAGCAAGAAGGTTTCTAGGAGATTAAGATACAGCGTGGTCCTTTCAAGTGTTTCAAGTCCTTTCAAGTGAGACATGTTGAGGTAAAGTCTCAGCATTCTGGGAATCTTATCTGAAATAGATTTCTGTTCCAGATCTGACTTCAAAAAGATGCGTGCAAATACTAACATGGTATGGTTTTAATATCGTATGGTCTTTCTATTAATGTGATGATCTGCAAGCCTGAGAAGACCTGCAGGAATTCACCAAACTTTTCTCCCTCCCCTGGGATGAGATGGATAAGTTATTTCTGTTACCTCCATATGGGGCTCTCTGCAACATTTGCCTCTGAACTGCTCTAGGACTTTCCTCACTCCTGGAGAGCTTCTCATGATGTCTATTGCACTACACCCACTCTGTCTGGTCTGTTCCACCATAAACATAGGGTCAGCCAGTTTTTTCTCTTTGCTGTAATCTTTTATCTATTTGAAGCTAAATTACCCACAGATACAGTCCCGGTCAGTATTTTGGAGATAACATTCTGCACAAGTTTGATGTGTCAAAACTTTCAGAAATGCAGTGGAAAGCAACATCTGTCTAAACTCTTCCAGACACTGATAGTAAACTTCCCACCCTCTGCCTTGAGCTGTCTGATACTACATGCTCTGAAATGTCAAATATGGAAAGCCCCATTGGCACAAAGACCATCTTTTCCCTGGATGAGAATGGCAGACTATGAGTCTGTCTGGGATGCTGTAACGATGCTAAGTGTCTCTCTGCTCAGTATGGCCACCCAATGGGCAGTGGGCAGAAGCCTGCAATTTTCCTCTAGTCCAATGTCTGAACACATGACTGCTGATCATGACCAAAATTACTATTTATGTTCCAATTATCACTCCTTGTTGGGCTTTACTGTTACTGTTGATCAGCTGTCAGCATTTCAGATTTCAGTTGGCCCAGGAATTATAATGCAGAATTTTCTCATGTTGTCTTCCCCTGCTCATGGTGTGAGGAACAATAATGTGGCTCACACCCAGGAGAAATAAGTACTGTTAAAAAGAGTGTGTTAAAAGTGCTGCCAGCCCATCTCGTGTGCAGTGACAGCCACCAGAATGACAACTGAGTGTCTTCAGCACATAAAACTACCTTCTTACAGTGAATCCTTATTTGAAATCTTAATTTTTAAATGTTCTTCTGCTTTTTTAGTTGAAATCACTTATATTAATAGTAAGATCTAATTGCTTCTGCCCCACTGATGAGACTAGGACATGAACCCAAGAATAACTCTATGGGTGCTGCAGTCCCCTTCCTGGTGACAGACAGGAAGTCTGTGTTATAGAGGGGGAAGGTCCTGGCATAAAAAGTGTATCTGGATGTAGCCTGAATTCAGTGGGAATGCAGAGTAGCTTCATTCTTCTATCATTGCTTAGCTTGCCTTCCAGGAAATGCCCAAGAAAGTTGTGAGCTTGAACTCTGAAGATGAGTCCCATGCTCCTTGAGAGTCTATGTGATTTCAGCAGGCTGAGATCTTTCTCTGGAAGAGTTTTCTAAAGCTTATATGAACCCACTTTGTAATAATGGAACTTGCATGTTTTGGAGTGCTTTCATCATCCCTGTAGGCATGGCAGTACTATCTTCACACTGCTCTTAGCACACTCATTGCACTTTCTCACATCAACAGGAGTGACTTCTGCAGAAACAGAGGAGGAAAATGTGTGCCCCTTGGTTCTTCCATTTGACCTTGTTTGAGGTTAATGAAGCAATTAATTTTTACATGATACTGGCACGTGGACTGTTTGGTATGTAAACAGTCTGACTAGTAACACTCAGTTTTTCACTGCGCCTTTAGATTAGGCCTGAAAATTAGTAATAAAAACTTGAGTATATTAACTTCTTTAGTAGCAAAGTCTGTTATTAGCAGAAAACACCTATATCTCATATATATTCATCCCTTCCCTCCCCTCCTATCTTTTGTATTATTACTGTTTCTCTGCAAGGTGCTTGCTTAACAGCTGCTGGAGAAGCTATAGCAAATCAGTGGTTGAGAGTGACTCAGGGTGGGGAATCCAGGCCTATATACATGTAACTCTCCCTTGGTCTGCAGGAGGCCTTGTTCCCAATAGCTGACTGAAAATGTGATGCATATATGTGTTGCCTACTGAAGTTTCTGCAGTGTGATAGGGAAACACTATGTTACAGGGAGCATCAAATAAGGAGTTCTGTTGCTGACTGTGGGGCTGTATGAATATACCATGTCCTGTGTCACCTGCCAAAGTGACAAGGACCAAACAGGTCCTGCTCTGTCTGTGCCAGTGCTGGTATCAACAATGAAATCACACGGAAGATGTTAGAATTAGTCAGTTTATCTCATGTTACTAGCCCATGAAACACAGACGGACAGTGCTGCATACAGGGAGCAGCAGGGAACCTTCTTGCTCATTAGGGGGACATTGCTGCTGCTGCTTCATATCATCGGAAAATGTCACTGAGGCTGGAGCTTGCTCTGAGAAATTGTGATGTGGCAAGGAAATACAGGAAATGTGATCCTTTCCAAAGTCTCTACCTATGTGCCTTCAGGTCAGTAAGAGCCCTTGTTGATTCCTTACTTATGCAGGTCATAAAGAGGGAAGGAGAAAAGAAAAATGGGATTGGAAAGAGAAATACCTGGACAGTACCCTATTTCTGTTTTTTTCTCTCCCCCACTTGTCCCCTTCCAAATGTTGGAATTTCTGCACTTTGTAACAGACATATACATTTGTTCAATATCTCTGAAAGCATTTCTCATCCTAAAGATGAACACACAGGGTTGTGAGGTGCATGGAAAAAAGAGGAAGTATGCTAACCAGATGGCCTTATTTACTGTGAGCAAAGTGGTAAGAAGGTAGGGGATCAGGTGCAATGTGGAAGGAGCAGAAATGAACCAGAGGCAAGCTCGAGAGTCAGGATACAACTGATGCAAACGGCTTGACAGAGACTGAGTCTGAACTTGTATGATGCTACCAGGGGCCACATGACTATTGCCATTGGTGCTTCTGTTCTTTACAGATGATTTTTTTTTTTAAATTTAGTTTAATTTAATTTTTTTTTTTTTCATTTTTGGTCCTTTTTCTTTTGGTAAACCTAAGAGAATACTTCATTTCACCTGCCTGGTGTCACTGCTGGGGTATGCTGCGGTAATTTAAAGCAACAGACTGTACTGCAGGGATTTGATTGTTCTTTATCTTGACTGCTGCTGTGTTCTTGATCTCTTAGTATTTAGTCTTTTTAAGTGTCAGTGAAGAATGGGCTTGATGCCTAATTAGATAAAACCAACTCCATGTTGCCAGTCTGGCACATAATATGATGCACTGAGGTGTCATTTTCATCTTTCAAAGTCTACTTCATTTTTATTAGAGATGCAATATCAAGAACATCCCAGCATGACATCATTTCTAAACCTTGCCTTAAAAGTTTCACTATTTCTCTTGCAACAGATTATCTTCATTTCAATTTGTGCTATCTCAGTTTTTCAGTCTGAAAATTTGCATCCCAAGCTAAAGAAAATTTTGACATTTTGGTCCAGTGTTCAACTAATCTGTAATGGTGCTTCCATTGGGAACTCCTATGTTTGACCTCAAACTCACTTACAACCCAATTCAACTTGCAAAGGTTTTCAAGCTTTGTTAATTTGTCAGGGAGCTGCAGTAAGATTTGTGTTTGTAATCACACTTGAGGAGCCATGGTAATCTGTCAGGCAAGTGCTCAGGTGTGAGCTTAAATTTAGCCATTGTTTTCAGTGCAGCTACGTGTGTATTTAAAGTCCAGCAGGAGCTGATGTGTTTTCCAGAAAAAAAGTCCTAATTAGCTTCTGAATTTGGTACATCTCAGTTTCAGAAATAACATGCCAAAAGAAACGGTATGTATCCTGTTCTAAATGAGAGTACTTCTTTTAGTTTTCCTCTGTCTGGCAGGACCCTGTGATACAAAACAGTCACATCTGTCTATTTACTACCTTTCTTCCTGACATCTTAATGAGAACTAAGAGATGCATATTTTCTGTGCCAGCATCACCCTGGCATTTATTAACTGACTGAGGTAAAAACTAACCCTAGATAGAAATAATGAAAACATGAATCCAGTGTGATTTGATGATCTCTATAGTTAATGGTCTCATTAGTGATGCCACTGTTTTAAATGATGGTAGAATAACTCAATATGCACTTTAATGTAAGGTGCTGATAGATTATTAATTATCCAAATGCTGAACTAAATTCCTCCCTCATATAATTTCAGGAAAGCCAAACCATACCAGAAATAAAATTGATCCATGTTACCCTAGATATGATTGCTATGACAGAATTAATACTGAATACCTATCTAAACATCTGATAAAAGCTCTGACAGATTTTCTATAGAATCAGAAAATCGTGACATGGGTATCAGGGGCTTTCTGAACTGTTACAGAGCTGGAGTGCCTCAAGAGGTTATGTAGCTCATTTTTCTGGCTGGAAAATAGGAGCAACAATGCCCAGGTTATTGCTGGCAGTTCTTTGTCTAATCTGCTCTTAAAAAATCTTGAAATATGGTGATTCTGCAACCTTTCAGAGCAATCTATTCCTGTGCTTGACATCTGTAGTGTACATAAATCGCAGGACATTTAGTGATGCTGAAAGGCAGCTAGATGCTCACCTACACAAGCAATCAAAAGATGTTAGGTACTTAAATGCTTTTGATGATTTGGGTCTCTGTGACCCTGGTGTTTGTTCGTTACATGTTAACAGGTCTATTAACTAGTCAGATACATCGAGCTAAAGTCAAAATTGTATTGTCAAGTATTACCCACTGGATAATGATGTTATGATGTTAATATACAATGAGCCCAACTGGAGTGTACATCTATGTCTTAACAAATTGCTAAGCAGATATGTGCTGTGCTTTCATGAGTGCTGAGTGCTCAGCAATGATGAGACCACTGAAGAACTCTCATGTAGGAAGAAAAAAAAAATAAAAATAAAAATAAATAAAAATAAAAAAAATAAAATAAAATAAAATAAAATAAAATGGCTTTATCCAAAAAAGAGGAAGGTTCAGAGGTCTGATTTTGCCAGAATTCTGTGGTTAGAATAAATTAATTGTCTCAACATCCATTATGGAACAAGTATTGCGGTGCTTTAATGATATCTCTGCATGAATCAATGTTTTACACAGAATTTCTTTGACTTTCACAAATATCGAGAGAGTACCTAATTGATTGTCAGACTCCTTAAGTAGCATTGATTTTACTGCTGCAGTATTCAGATGATGAGGTAATTGCATCTTATCAGCTTATTGAAAAAGTCTTGTTAAAAGCAGTCAATGGTCATGGACTTCTTCAGCTTCCTAATTTCTCTTTTGTTACTGTTCTGATTTTTCTTTTATATTTTTTTGATGTGCTGGATCTGTGCTCTGCAAGGTGGAGTGGAGGTCATTGCATTGATGTGTATCCACATATGCCACAAGGTTACAGCTACTAGTTCCCAATCTTGGCAAAGATAGAAAACTGTGGTAAGGTGCTTACAAATTCAGACCTACAGTGGTGCTCACTGTGGTAAATAGAGGAAGGCAACAGGAGTTCAGCTTAGGAAGGAACTTTTACACACACAGATAACTGTAAGACTGCCCATACAATGGTGATTTAGTGCCTGCATGGGATGTTTATTCCAGTGTGGTTTGCAGCAAAAAGGGGAGTTCTGGAAATTGCCACCACCGTGTGTTGTTGCTTGATATTGTGAAACCACACACCTTTTGTTATTTGCATTGACAGGAAAACTCTTAAATGCCAAACCGACCAAGTTAATTAAGAGTGCTTACAGGCATCTAAATGGCATCCATAACTGTGTACACAGTCCGCTAGACCCCCACCCCAGTCTGAGCCATTCTGTATCTTCACAAGTACCTTCTGTATTTTTGGATTACTCCAGCAATCGCCTATCGATCACCAGCCTCCAGAAACTTTAATCCGATTACAGGCAATAAAATTGATTTCTATCTCTGGCGCCTGACTCAGGTTTCAGAGCAAGGGAAAAGTATGACATCACCCCTGCTTGCATCTGTGTTGGGCATCTAATGAAATTACACGAAGGGTTTGAAGACCATTAAAGTCAATGTTGATCCTTATTATTATTAAGAGCACTTTCAAATTTACTGCACCACAGGGCAGGCTTGAAAGCATCATTTTTCAAAGGTGTGTGCATTGCATTGGATAGCAGTGAAGAGCCCTGCTGGCTGTAGAGGATGCTGGCAGCAGAGGGAATCAATTCTGAAATTAATTGGCTGAAAGTCCACATAGCTCCTTTCCTGTACAGACTCACGCATCCCATTATTTGGTGATAATGGGCGCAACAGTGACCTTGGTACAAGAAAGCCCCAGGTGGGCCCCTATGTATGAGATGGCGACAATGGTTTGCAGAGGTGTCCTTCTGTGCCTGTTGTGGCTCTGGTGCTGCACAGGATCTCCTGTGCCCCATGGGCAGTAGCAGCCTTTGTGCAGAGGCACAAATGCTTCTTGTTCATAGTGCTGCAGAGGAATGATTGCATTTTTTTTTTTCCCTTCAAAGCTGCTATGGCCATTTTGTAGTTTAGATCAAAGACAGTGCTTGATGCCCACGTATATGAAATGCAGTAATAGAGAATAACAGAATCACATGGTGATTCAGACTGTCATAGACCTCTGGGTCCATCTAGTCCAAATCCTGCTCAAGAAGGTCCACCTTTTAAGGTCCCCTCCAAGCTAAGCCATTCTCAGATAATTCCAGAGCTTGGAGGAGGTGTTCCTTAAAAAAGATTGGCCAGCTTTCTTGTGCCCCTTTTCCCTCCAGGGCTTTATCTTACAGTACTCTACCAAGCAGGTTCTTGAAGAGGCCAAAGCCTATTCTTCTGAATCTTAGGGATGTAAGCTTGCTATTTTAGTGAGAATCTTACTCTAGTTGTAGATGTTTTGTTAGTATTTTTGAGAGGTAAGGCTGCTATTTGGATTTTAGAACCCCAAAAATCTTGATGTGGAAGGAAGAGCTTTTTTAGGTACAGATGCTGATGTGAGTAGGGTAAGGTGGATGTCTTCTCTGAGGAGTTTTGGGGTTCGGTCTATATGGCAGTTTGGTAATGTTTAATGGCTCTGACTTCCTTTTGTAATGCGAAGATGGTCTCCTTTGCTCCTCTGGTAGGTTTATTACATAGCACAAGGTGTCCCCCACATAGAGAAGCAACAACGAAGAAGCTGGAGATTCTTCTACTGTAGCCTGGCTTTCTTCATTTCCTCAGCACCTGTTGTTTGACAGTGCATGGCTTGTTATTTTTCTGTTGAACAGGTTGATTTTATTGAGATGATGGCAGCTTCCCTGTACAGAGAGAGGGAGTCTGGCAGAAGAGTCTCAGATATAATGCACTGCCAATCTTCTGTTCCTTATACCAACAGTGCAAGCTTCTGCTGAAAGCTGGCACTAGCTGTACAGCTTTGCTAGACATCTTCTGGGCAGCAGTCAGCCCTGGACTTGTGACATGTGCTCATGAACAGCTGATGCACAACAGCAGTTCTGAAGTAAGAATTTGGAAGCACTGGGACTCAAAGGGCTTGGAACAAAATGTTGCATTTTGAAAATACAACAGTTTACTGGTGGAGCTGAAATCCCTGCCCATGCAATTCTCTATCAGTGCCCAGTTGCATTAATGAGGAAAGAACACACATGTCCATAGAAATCCCCAGAAGCAGTTATTTCTTTTTCAGTTTTACACTGCTTCATCCCAGCAGGCTCATAGGGCTGGGGGAATGGTGTGCTGCCTAGAGTGGATAATGTTGCCCAGTTTTCCAAAGAGAGACCATTTAAAATTGTGGAAATGGTATAATTAGAATGAATGTGTCACTTAAAACCATTCTAAATGTCCCACTATTGACTTTTAATTTTATTTGAAAGACTTACAGCACCAGCCTCAGCACAACAGAGCAGTATCAATTACTACTGTCCTGATTTATTTAAGGCAGAGATGCCCTTAAATTAAGAGTGAGTTTCAATCAACAGGCTAGTCCAAAAAGCTACTAAGGGTTCTAAACAGAAGCCTCTTTCCTGCAGATGTCTTAAATCACTTCACCGTTGTTAAACACAGAGGTAAGGACAGGCACAAAATTTGATAATAATGCCTTCTGTCCCCCAGCATTAATTTTTGTTACAAGCGACAGCATTTATAAAATTCTAAGTGTGAACTTGCATGGACTTTGGCTTATAATAGACTTTCTTAGCAGGTACTTACCATCTTCAGAACTTGGAAGCTCTGTCGCTGGCAGAGGTTGGTCCTAAAACAGTTAGCTCAGTCAAAAGCAGTGAGACATGCTTTCCTGGCTAGCAGTCATAGATTTTCTTTTTTAACATTGGAATTCCACTATAGGGACATTAAACACGTTGACTGCAGTAATATTAGAACCAATGTCCCGAAAATCAGAAATTCCAGTGAAATGATGTACTATACAAGATATTTTCCAGTCCTTTGCACCATCACTGAAGCCTCACATATGTTTTCCTCCTTCATTTTCATATATATTATATTGCCCATTGGTGTGCTGCTGCATGTTGCAGATCAGTGAGAACTGCTGACACTGTGCTTGGATATAGAGATAGGACCATGAACATTTGCTCTGCACTCAAAGCTTGTGTATTTGAAATAGAGTTGCTCCTTTGGAAGCTGCAAAAACTAATATTCCCAATTTCAGGTAGATGTCTGTGGAGCTACAGCTCAATCTGCTCATGCACCAGAACTCCAGTGGTGCCTGCAAATTTGGAGGAAAATCAGCTACTCATCTATGAAATTAAAAATGACTATTCAGTAACCTTTCTCTTAACACAAAATACTGTAAAATCTACTACAAGGTGTTCAGAGTAGAGAATCATAGAATCATTAACATTGGAAAAGAGCTCCAGGATTATCTAGTCCAACCCTCAACCAATAACCACCACGATCACTAGCCTACATCCTTTAGTGCCACATCTACACAGTTCTTGAACACCTCCTGTGATGATGACTCCACCACTATTTCTTAACATGCAACCTGAACGTCTCCTGGTTCAGTTTGAGGCCATTACTTCTCATCCTATTGGTAGTTAACTGCAAGAAGAGGCTGACCCCCACCTTGCTACAGCCTCCTTCCAGGTAGCTGTGGGGAGTGATAAGGTCTCCCCTGAGCCTCCTCTTCTCCAGACTGAACAATCCCAGTTCCTTCAGCTGCTCCCTATAAGACCTGAGCTCTGGACTCTTCACAGGTTAATTTCCCTTCTCCCAGTGTTGGGAACAGGGACAATCATTTCCTTTCTCCTGTGGGCAGCTCTTTTTCTATAGAAGCCAGGATGCCACTGGCCTTCTTTGCCACCTGGTCACACTGCTGGCCTGTGTTTAGTTGGCTGTCAAATAACATCCCCAAATCCTTTCCCTTCCTATACTTGAATATATTAACAGTTTCTCCCAACTTGATGTCATGTGCAAACCTTCTGCAAGTGCACTCAATCCCCTAGTCCAGATCATCAGTAAACACGACTGGTTCTAAAACTGCCTCCTGGGGATACCACTTGTGACCACCTGTATTTAACTCCAGACACCACTACTCTCAGGACCTGGCATATGTCAGTGAAATGAGATAAGAAATATAGCTCCAGAGCACATAACAGTGTATGCTCTAGGGGAAAATTTCAAACAGGACTGATTAAAAAACTGAGAAGCAAGAGCACTAAAAAAAGATTTTTACAAGAGTGTTGGTGCTAGCATAAAGCCCAACAGAGCATATTATGACAGCTGGGTTTTTCTTGCACTGAGTTGTAACAATCCCTGGGATGCCACAACAGTGTCAGGGCAGATTCTTGACTAATTTTTCATGAGGAAGACACTTTTCTTCACAAGGTAGGAATGTGAGGGGGGTTAACATGCCATTTAGATTTTACTGTTCTGCTTTTCTAACTATGGAAGGATGCAAAAATTTAACTCTCACTGAGGAATATCTTCATATGAGCAACCAAGATATCTTGTTTTGTCCTTACCAAAGCACTGCATTTGGCAAGAGCAAAAGTCTTGATCAGTGGTTTAGAGCCATCTTTCTCCTTCCATCCTAGTCCCTGTGTCAAGTTGAAGTAGATGGATCAGATGTCCCAACACAAACTAAAAAAGAAACTGCTACTGTGAAGACAGCCCTTCTTCTTAATATGTTAAAAATATGATGATTAAATTTGATGACCTAAGCTTTACTTCAGAACAAGGCTTCTCAAACAGAAGTGTGTGGAATATGACAGGTACACAATCTAGTACAGATATAGCCCGTGGTGGTCACTGGCTGCCCTAACTGCTGCTCTGTATCATTGCCACTGTTGAAAGTTGAACCCCCCAAAAAACAGAGGACAGCCACCTGAAAGCAAATCTGGAGTCACCAAAGGGAGCTCATGAGTATTCCCTGTCGTAGGCCAAGTTATCATCCTACCCTATGGAATTTACAATCTCAGCTCTCAGCAGCCGGAGATAGTAAAGACCTTAGACACTGTAAAGCTGTTTTTCTAAGGCTTGAGCAGGAAGGTGCAACTCAGACTTCATTCACTTTTGCTAGTCAGCAATTTGGTGTTGGCTAAGCCAAAGAATAATCTTCTTCTTCCCTCGCTGATCAATACTCACACCCTGCTAGCTGGCAAGATGGAGCTGGTGTAGGTTTATTTTAAAGGGACTGTCCAGCAAGCGTGTACCTGAAACTGACTTTTTTATTTTAATTTCCTTATTGCCAGCTGCCCTCTTCCAAATATGTAAGAGATGGTTTTCCTCCTATATCCCATAGTAGCTGACAAAAAAAAAAAAAAAGAAAAAAAAAAGAAAAAAAAAAAAAAGACAAAGAAAAGAGTATAGGGATAAATTCATAGAAAAATTGGAGTATATCTGAAAACACAATGCCTTCCACACAGAGGCTGTTTGCATTTTGAGATTCTGGAGCCAAATCCTGCTTTCATGTCAATAAGCTTGGAGGCTGTAGAACCATGCTTCGATCACAGTCCAGAAAAAGGCAAATTTTGTCAGAGGTTACATTAAAGAGCTTCAATTAATTTACAGGCTAAACCATGATAAATGTCACTAGCCTTCCACATATCAACATTTGCTTCAGAATAATTTACTGCCCATATATTGGGTGCTCTATCTATACAAAACCATATTGCAGCCTGTTAACTTAAGAAAGATAGGAGAGTGAGAAAGCATTCTAATTTCTCATCAATGTAAGAAAAGATAAGAAAAAAATATTAACACATTGGATAATAGCTTTCTGAATAGAATTGGATGAGTTTGCAGGAGAGAAGTCCCAGGCACAGATCCTGGTCTTAGTTAGATCTGGAATAAATTCACTCAGAGTAATGCAGGTGGTAGTTCAGAATGAGCTGCTGGCTTTGGAAACTATACATTTATTTTTTAAGAGGCAGATTATTTAGACCAGCTTCTGCTTTGATCATTATGACTGTGAATCTGGTGAAAAGTCATTAAAGTTACTGGTGTCTCTCTGGGTTTGTGTGAGCGTCACTGAATCAGAGCAGTGGGTCAGGAATAAATCTAAATCTTGCTTTACGATTTTCACAGTCGCATTAAAAATGATGGCTGGGGATCTAATGAAAAGAAATGTAGGATCAAAACAGAAAGCTTCATAAAAAATTATTTCCAAAATTGCTCTTAAATTTTCTCATGGTATTTAAACTTTGGATTTTTATTTTTAACATAACATTCCAGTCCCTCAGGGTGCACCCTCTTCCTCACCACAGTAGGACACCCACACAAAACAGACTGATGAAAGCCCATCATCTGGCTGTTGTCTGAGCCAGCCTGAGGGGTAAAATGAGGACAAAGAATTCCTCAGCAGCATCTTCCTGCCATTCAAAGTTCACCAATGAAAACTCTCCCATTGGAGAAATCAAAAAGCCAGGATGAAGCATGGATAGATGCACTGAAAATCCCTCTGATGCTGATTCCTTTGGTGCCTGGAAGTTAGTCATAGCTGAGCTACAGAGATGCGAGGAAGAGCTGTGGTTCAGCAAGTGACACCTGAATCCATGCTGCTCCTGTGGAGGAACACTTAGTCACCTAAAAAATGAAAAGAGCTGTAATAATTGGCTACAAAATCCATTTATTATAACAGCTGAAATTTACAGTAAAAACAAACAAACAAAAAGGCAACCTTAAAATGTATGAAAGAAGAAAATAACCTTTCTTTCCCCAGTTTTTAATGTGTTCTATAATCTCTTTCTGGGAACTTTTAAAAAGGAAAGCTCTGTGGTTGCTGTGCAGTAAAGACTTGCTGTCAAGGGTATGGACCATTTTGGTCCTTGGCTGGGGGACAAGCCTGTCTACAGCAGTGTTTTCTTTGAAGAAAATCAAGCTGCCAAGAGTGAAGTGATATTTTCTCCATTACAAGAGAGGAATTTCTACAGTCCACAGTGAGGGAAGTAGTGGCAAATTTGATGTCCCCCAGACTTGTTCCAATACAGAGACCAGGAAGAAGCTGGTGATGGTAGCTTTTACCTCACATCTTATCTGGTACAATGTCAGGGAATGAGCTCAGGCTCTTGACACATTAACTGTGATGAGATGATCCTAATAACGAAGAAATGAGGCTACTGAGACTATAAGTTCCTAGGAAGGTCAGAGAATGCTACCGGCCTCGGAGGATTTTCCTCAGCACCTTGAGAACTCCTCCAGAGCCTCTTAGGATACTATCATAGTTTTTTCAGGTGACACACAAGGAAATCTCCTATAGCTAAAAAGGGTTCATCAGTGGCTGCTTAGTTGGGTTTACAATTTTCTGTAGTGGAACAAAGAGCTTACAACAATCATAAACTGTCTTGTTTTGATGCAACTAACAGCAAGAGTATGGCAACATGCAGTTTAATGAGGATTTGCTGCCTGGGTCTTCATACAGACTTTCAGATGGCTTTTGACATTGTACTCAAATTGCTTGCAGTAACACTTGACAAAGTGAGCTGCTCTCAGGTGTGGATCACTGCACTCTGCTGTGCCTGGTGCCCTACAGTCTAGGTTCCTTCATGTCTGATCCTATTAAACTGTGTATCTCCTGTGGGTATGCAGGATCTCATCACCATGGCAGCCTGGCCAGAGTAGGCTGAGATCATGGTGACCAACTGAAAGTGATGGCCTAAGTATGTGTGTATTGGGGTGTGGGTTAGAGCTGTCTGAGCAAACATAAGGAGTGGGACTGAGTTTCTGCAAAGGACGATTGTTTTCTAAATTACCCAGAGTTTCAGCTGCATTGGAAGGTAATATACTATTTTATTGCCATAACCCTTCTGCAGGAGAGAGATATTATCCCTGTTTCACATAGATACTGAAGAACGAATTTACCAAGACTATCATTTTCAAATATTGGAAAATATATTTATTCCCTAAATGTCTCAAACTTTTCATTTCAGAGAGGTGACAGAGGTCACAAAGGAAGTCAGCTGTAATTACTCTGAGTCTCTCCTTTTGTTTAGTCAACAGATTTGTCTGTTTAAGTAGAAGGCTCTTTGTCCTTCTTATTTCTTGTTCATTTACACAAAGTGAAAAGCCATTGCAGAAAAGCTGGTGGGCATCTAGTTTTACAATTGCTGGGAGAGTTTGGGAGTTCTTGTAGCCTAGACCAGGATTTCTTCAACTGCAGTGCTTTGTCCCACTGCAGCCAAGGCAAGGACCAGTGTAGCAGAAGGAGGTCTATTGGAAAAGGCCAGCACTGTGCCCTCTACAGCACACATGCTGCACAGTCATTCCATAATTCTTGTCAGGTGGCAACAGCTGAATGGCAGATCAGCATACAAGTGCTAATAGAAATCTAGAAGGAAAAGCATCTCCCCTTAGGAGGCACTTCTCTTCCTCATCTACTTTTCCCCTCCACATTTCTCTGTTTTCTTCTGTTTTTCTTTACCAAGGTTCTTTCAGTTCAATCCTCTTAAAGCATTATGAGGTATCTAGCACTTTTCATCTTTGAATTCTACCTTTGTCTGAGGCAGTAAAATTAGTGGCTGGCTAAGTCTGTTATCCAGTGCAAGAGGATTAGTTTTCTTTTGGTTACAGAAATGACCTTATGGAGAGTATATGAAAGGAGCACATTTTTTTCCTGCCGTCAGCCATATTTTCAAAGTGCAACCACCCTTTATCTGCTGAACTGAAATATGAGCCCACTGTATTTACTTGTTTTCTTAGAAGATGTATGAAAAGATTTAGGTCCTGGCTCTCTTTGTTTAATATTAAAACCTCCCATGAAAGCTTGGAGGTTTAGACTGAAGCGTCTTTTTGGTTTAGACTGGTTAAGCAGGAAGGCAGTATCAGATACTTCAACAGTAAGGAAGGGAAAATGGTGGTTTCCTACTGCAGTACAGCATGCCTGGTAGTTTTTTTCTGACCTCACCCACTCCAGATTTAACACCCTGGGGTTTCAGGAGAGTTCCTTTGAGTTTCTATCTATCTGGAGGATTTTTTTATGTGTCCCATTCTATGCAGTATGATTTATCTTCCTGACTCAAGTCCTTCTAAACAGAACAGAAGGAGCTGACAACTTCACAGCTGTCTATGGTTTCACAAACTTTGGCACCCCCAGAGCAGATGCCTCCGTGTGGCTCATTCAGGGTTCCTGCATGACCAGAGGAGATGCGTGGGCATTGTGGGAGAGTGATGGATCCCATCTGCAAGCACAAACATAAATTATCTCTGACACATTGCAGTCTGAATGCCTGCTGAGGCTATGCTGGGTACATCAGGTATCCAATCCAAACATGGGCCTCATGGTGCATCAGGGCCCCTGAGGATACACACAACCCTGATATAGCTGAGGAACAGGCCCTGGGGCTTGGTCCCATCCTGCCCATGGCTCAAAGCAGCTTATTGATCTGTCCCTCTGAGACTGTGTCACTGTTTCTGGGATGACATGACCATGTTGATTTTGCAGAAAGCACATAAATATGAAATCCACACAAGGATACCAATACCCATAGAAAGAAAATAGAAGACTAAATCTGCTCCTGTAGGCTCTTTTGGCTGCTTCCCCATTGCCCCTCACTGCCTGCGAGCTGTCATATAGCCCATTACTTCTTCCTCAGTACCACGCTGTGCAGAGCACTCTCATACCTTGAGCATAAAATACGCTATAAAAACCTAATTGCATTCTGTATCTGATGTTAACATAATATTCCCTCAACTAATGGAGGACTTTGCAGTGCCCATTTAATTTCTCTAATGCTAACTTTCTAGACAAATTTAGCTATGGTACAAAGGTTTTATGTGGAGCAGGGTTTTTCCTTTTAATTTTTTCCCCGTTCTTGCTTTTCATCTGAAGGTCTGATTCCATAGAGCACATTGTTCTCCTTGCTAGGTTGAATTCAGCAAAAATAGAAGTTGAAAAAGCATCAGGGTTGCCTGTGTCTGAACCTTCCACCTTGACCCTTGGTGCAAGTTTGCATTTTTTCCTAAGTTGGAATATTTGTACTCTGGTATACTAATAGCTATGAGCAAGGAAATACAGTTTTCCTCAGATGTTCAGTATGACAGAGCAAATATGAATTTACTTACACTGTGCTATTTTAAATGTATTTCTCTGATTGTTAAACTCTGCCTTTTTTTTTTTTTTTTTTTTTTTTTTTAAGATTTAGCTAGAATTTGCCTATTCTGTCTTGACCGTCTGAGGGCAGTGTCACCTAATAATTGCTAAAAGTGACATTCCTGGTCACTAAATACTGTTTGCACTGTGCTCACCCTCTGAAGATGTCATCTAAAACTCAGAGATATCAAAGAGGGCCTTTTCACAGATATTACCTGCATCTGGGACTTCGGTATCTTGCACTCACTCTTCTGGGCCACATTGCTTACTGATATAAACCTTTACTGGTACTGAATCCAGTTTGAGATACAGATCTGAAACCAGATATGACCATGAAAGATCTCTCACACAAGTCCAATGCAGATTTCTACAAAATGAGGTTGAAAGTAAATGATCTTTAAATTCCTGTCCAACCCAAACTGTTTCATGACTCCATAAAATGCATGAAGCTATTTATGCCTGGCTAGAACATGACTGACAAGACTATCCAGTTGTGTTCTAAAGACTTCAAGAGATATAGAACCTACAGCAGGCTTCCATAAGCAGTCAAGTTCCCTGTCAAGAACATCCACTGCCCTAGATTTGTTAAGCACATATTCTGTTCAGCCCAGAGAAGGCTGAGAAGAGATCACATCACCGTTTATCTGAAGTGCCAGAGTGAAGTTGAGGATGGACTCTTTTTCAGTGGTGCACCATGGAAGAACAAAGGGCAACAAGTGAAAACTGGGACACGGGAAGTTCCATATAAGCACCAGGAAAAACTTACTGTGACAGAGCACTGGAACAGGCTACTCAGGGAGGTTGTGGACTCTCCTTTACTGAAGATATTCAAAGCCTGCCTGGACATTTCCCTCTACAACCCTACAGTAGGGAGCCTGTTTAGCATGGGGTTATACTAAATGATCTCCAGAGGTACTTTCCAACCTCCACAGTTCTGTGATTCTGTGATAAGTTCCTCTTTAAACTGTAGTAGGAACCATTGTGATGAGAGTTCTGGTTGGAAATGTCATAACAAGTTGATTTTGAGTATACAAAAAAAAAAGAGAGAGAGAAAGGAATGAAATAGAAAAATCTCTTGATTTTTCTCCAGGAACAAAACTACTTTGCAACAAAGATCTTGATCTGTATCAAAAATTGGGAAAAGAGAAAAAAGATACTTTTGGCAGAGAGCTGTTAAGAGTTCAAAAGGAATGAGGATTAGCTCAGGATCCCCATTGTGGTAGTGCTGATTATCCAGAACCTGTTATCAACTTAAAGCATTAAATGTAAAAGATTTTCCAGACGGCTAGTGTTGGGAAAGCTGGACATTGTCAGAAGTACAGGGGGAAAATACAGATGGGTGTAAACATTCAGATATGAACACTGGTATTCAAGCACTACTAACCAGCTCTGGGCAGTCAGGTCAATTCCAAATACACTGGAGAACAATTCTGGAAATACAGAAAGCTAGAAATTTGATGTCTGGTGAGTGGGAAGTTGGCTCAACTCTTTCTCATCTTTCATGCATTTTTAAAGATCATGTAAAAACACTTGCAACAATGAACTGAAATCAGAAACATCTGGTTTCAGCAGTAGTGAGGGAGTTGTCCACCGTTTCCAGAACAGTTACTAAACTACCACTCATCCTGCAAATCCCCTTTAAAATCCACTGGATTTCCCTCCTGCTGCAGCTTTCTCTCTGGGGAGCCTTCCAGCCTCATTTTGTCATGTAGTTCTATCTGCTCACTCTCCCTGTCCAGTGTTCAGTCTTCTCTCTGTCCCAAAACACCTGTAAGCTCCTGTGAGGAAAGGGCTAATTGCTCGGCCCTGCTCTGCATGGAAAGAGCTTGCTGGAAGCTGTTCTCCTGGAAGGCAGGCACCAATTGCTTTGTCTCTGACAGAGCTGTAAACACCATCCTGAACACTTTCTCAGGATGTACCAGAAGCACAAAACTGACTGTGTGACAAAAACACCCAGAGCCCTGTTTTGATCACTAGAGGAGAGCAAGGTCCTTGTGAACACAAACAGAGGCCTTGAGGCAGCCCTGGGCTGCACCTGTCCAGCACCAGGAGCTCTGTGTGTGGGAATGCAGGGAGGATTGTGGAGGGCTGATGTAATTATAAGATTTGATAGGCCTGAGGAGCGTTTTGTTGGAAATTGTACATGAACTGCTGCAGATTTTAATCAGGGTGTCTCTCTTCCTCTCATTTACCTTCCTCACGGAGGAGAGGTATCATGATCGTGACTAAACTTTAGTAAAGTTTTGTAAACCTGCCTTTGGGTCCTGTTTCCTTCTCAGTCACAGAAAGTGCCCCGTGACTTTTAAAACACTCAGATTGTGTTGTTTTTGTTTCTTAGTTTTCCACATTCTACTGTGTTCATCTTTTCTCTTCCTTTTCTAACAGCAGTTCTCTCATGACAGAACCCCTTATCTCTAAGTATGTTTATTACCCTCTTTCTTCTTCACTTTTATCTCTCTGCTACTTGGACAGCATGTAGGCCCTAAAAAAGCAAAAACTGAAGCTGTTCCACTTGGGCTTTGTGGCTACTTATGGCTTCGACTTGCATGAGCTTCAGCCACTTAGAAAAAGCACTACTTTCAGACTGAAAGCTCAGAAACTGAAGAGTTTTTAACCTCATTACCTTGAGTAATGATCCTCACCAGTTATAAAAAGGAGAAAGCAGAAGAAAACCAGAGGTGGTGATATCCTTAAGGCAGATTATTCTTTTTTTTTTAAGAAAGAAGATAAAAAATGATGCTGAAACTTCTTCCTGAAGAACGAATTAAAACACTGTGTAGTGTTACCTGTTCACAGAACAGGATTTGTGTACTAAGAGGAATCACTGCACTCTTGGCACTTGATGACATTTTTTTTGCAGATTTTCATATTGCGTGGAAGAGAAAGAGAAGAAGGTGGGAACATATGACAGGTAGAGGCCATTGTCATGAGAGTCCTGATGCTGGAGATGGACAAGACCAAAACATTTCTCCTGTGTCATTCAAAGAGAGTTTCAAACCTGAAATTGTTTGCAGAATGAAGCCGTGAGCTGGCCAGATGGAAACAAGACTCCACTCTGTGGTACATGGAAAAAACAAGTTCATCATGTTCTGTCTTCACTCTGAGACATTCTTGGCAACTGCAGCCACATCCTGGAAAGAGTGGAGGAGAGGAAGAGCAGAGGGGAGCCAGCAGGCAAATGGGGTTATGGGGTTTGGTTTGTAAAGTGCTTAAGAAAGCTGTTCAGCTTCAAGGAAAATATCTGATTGCTGAGACAGGGTGTACAGGATAATTATTTCTTGAATGCCCTCACAATTTTTTTTCAGTATTTTACCATTGTTTTCTTTCTGTAGAGTACAGCAGCAGTAATCCTTCCTGGGCAATGGTATAATTGTTTCAGCTAGATCTGTTGTCTACCTATGTGGCAGGGAGGTCTACATAAACAGTTGGGGCATGGAACTGCTTTCATGATTGGGGTCAGAAGGTGAAACACAATAAACTGAATTTTTGATATTTCAGGTCTTTGTTTTTTATTGTTGTTTTTATATATAGTCCCACCAAAAATAGCCTTTGTTCATTTGTCATTTCCTTTTTTGGTTGACACACAGTATTTAGCTGTTCAGTTCTCTGATGTTCCAGCAAATAGCCAGACAATTTTTAAAATAAATGTTCCCTTAGAGTTGCATATTTTTCCTTCTGTTTGTTTCTGGGTTTGGGAAATGGAAAGAGACCGCAGTAACAGCTGAAGTTCATTTTAGAAGCTGAAATATGTTTGTCATTCTTTTCTCCTTGTACTACACTATTGTTTTCTTCATTTTGTTGTCTCAGAGTTGTTGTAGGATGTGATTTTTAAAGGTGTATTTTGGATTGTCAGGAGTTCTAAAGCACCTTTCTTTTTAAATCATAGAAATCAGAATCCATTTACTGCCATATGACTAATGTTTAACTGCACTGCTGAGCTGGACAGTCACTACAATGTCCTAGCAAAACCATCCTATTCTTTCTCTTGTCTCATTTATCTGTTGCTTCTCTTCTTTCCTAAGGGAGATAATGCTTATGCAGCCTCAACCTCTGTCCGTCACTTTGGTGACTTTTTAACTACTTAATTTAAATCAATTTTGAAAATTTGCACATTTCAAGAAAGAAGGTGTTTTAACAGGTGGTCACACTAACAGTACTGGCCAAACTCCCACGGTCCTCTGCACATCCTGTGTGGATTCAAGTATGAAGAACGCATGCTCTGCTCAGAGACAGATCCCACCTTCACTGGGAGCTGGTGGAGAGGCAACACTGATGGCCACACATTTTGTCCTATGCTATCACTGCAGTTACCCTTTCCTACCTTGAGTTGTTGTGACTGCAGTGTAGAAGTGCAGAAGGAGAGGAGCTTTTGGGGAGAAAAAGTGGAACTGCACCAGCTAGCATCATGATCGAATGAGTGACCTCACTGTCCACCGTGTCTGTGCCAGATTTTGAACCATTGGCAGGCGTAGCAAGCTTCCCTCTTGGAACAGCCAGTTGCCACTTGAAGTAGCTGGAAGAATCATTTACCATTACCAGGAGCTTTTTAAAAAAGAGAATGAAAAGAATGTCTACTAGAAAGCTGCTCAGCATGCTTATATGTCATAGAAAATTTAGAGCTGGTTTCAATCAGAACACAACACTATGCATACCTTTGGTATAAGGTGACTATCACACTAATACATCTTCATGCGAGAAGTTCATATACAGAATCACAGATCACAGAATCACAGAATGACCCAGGTTGGAAGGGACCTCAAGGATCACGAAGCTCCAACCCCAATCCCTGGCCCTGTTCCGCATACAGGAGGTTACCTATGCTTTTCAGACCTGAGGAGGAAGTCTTGAATGGGCTCTGGACCCTGCTAGCCCAGACTCCCTGATGCCTTTGAAGCAACATATCCTTGTGTTAATAGGTTGTGCTGCTGTGCAAGCAGCAGACTTTGGAAAAGCCAAGCTGAGCTGCATAGAGCCTGGGTGTTTACTTTCAGACCCTGCTGTGTTAGGCACCTTAATTTGATGGGCCAGCAGGTTAGGTGGTAAGGATCCTGCTTTCTTAGTTTAAACACATTTTTGCAGGCAATTAATAGATACTGATGCAAGCATGCATCTGCAGTGTGCTCATATGCTGCTGCAGGTTGCAGGGCGCCCTGCTGCACAGATACGAAAGCATGGCTGAAGGCATTACTGCAGGTTTGGGTGAAATGTGTGTAATTACAGACAGTTTCCTTTGCTGCTCTCAGATCTACACCTTTGCATGGATTAAAGGGACTTAAAAAGCTTCTAAAGTCCTGACCCATCCTCTGATCCCAAAGCGTATTTAATAAAAGGAAGTCAGTGTACACTTGCATGGCTCCAGGTGCAGCTGGCAGGGTGCTATCTGCCCAGAAGGTTGTATTTATTCCTAAAGAGTAGGAATAAGCTGTAACATTTCTACTCAACAATTTTTCTTATGTTAGACATCATCACCAATAAGAACAAGAGGGGCTGAAGAAGCAGCGAAATGCCATTATTTCTGATATTCTTGCCGAGGTTTTATGTTGTGCTTTTTAGTCTTGATTATATACCTCAAGGCAGAGAACCAGTTAAAGCAGATTTTATGTATCAGTTTAGATTATTTCCTTGGCCCTATTACTATTTTCTTTAGAGAAAATTAAAAAGGAAAAAAATACTTTTAGGGCCTGTCATTTTAGCAGGCAGCCCCTCTTACTAAAATGTTCTTACCTGCTGTGCTTTTTAAATGTTTGGCATTTATTGCTAGAAATGTTACCATTTATTTTTTATACTCTAAATCCCTCTTGCTGCAAAACTCAAAGCACATCCAATTTATTGTGCAGTTTTGAACAGACATAAACATGGATTCGTGGTTTCATAGCTTCATATATGAAGCTGAATGCCAGTTTTCTGAGGAATGCTCTTCTGTGTATCACAAGAGTTAATTTAACCCTGCCATTTTTAGTGTGGGTTAGGTACTTCAATTTGATAAATACGTAATGGATTGAGACACTCACAGACTCTTCCTTATGTTTTCTGCCACTTCACAACCAAAAAGGCAAAAACATGACAAAAACATTTAGAAATATATTTTTTCTGGTTTTGATGGAGTTTAGCTACTGAAAACCTGGAACAGTATCAATCAGTTTGGACTTCAGTAAATTCTATATATCAAGGGGAAATAAAAATGAGATTTGTCTCACAGGAATACCAGTTAGACTACTTTGTTAACAATTATAACATATATTGAAAAAGAAAAGCATGAATCAACCAATAGTTCTTTTTAGCTATGAAGTAATTTATTTTTTAATTTTAAAAAATATCTTTATTAGGTCAGTGGAAAAGTGAGACAAATTAAGAAGTAGATTGGGACTCAGATTCAAACTTACAGAAACAGTAAACAATGAAAAAAAGAGAAAAAATATAAGCTATGGATCAGAGGCACCCAGGCAGAGGCAAACCATGTTTGTGGAAGGCATTGATCATGAAAACCAGAGCATGAAAACCAGACCATGAGAGTGCTCTGACCAGCGTAACCTGGATTTACAGATTAATCTCTACTGAGGTGGGGGGAACTCCCTGTGTTCTGCATTTCTTACTCCAGTATAGGAAAGGAAAACATAATTCAAATATGATTTTGAATTCTACAGAATTCCAGTTATCAGATATAAAATAAAAAAACACATGTGGGATTACTTATACATGACACTGGCTGATATCTTTGTGGCTCACTTCTAGAGAGAGAAAAGTCCTATGAAACTGAAATGTGCTCTGTAGAGAGAAATGCCTTCCATTTTCATCCTTGAATCAATCCACTTACATCGAGAATAAAAGACACCGACAAACAATTCTTAGGTAAATTACAGGAGCAGAGGTTTATGCTCTCTTTTGATCCTTCACACAGTTGCTGTGTTCCTCTGCACAGCGAACAGCAGCACTTGGGAAGCAGTGAACAGCTCAGGTTGCCTGACAGTAACCTGAAGCTCCATCCTGCAGAACAGAAAATGAAAGGGAATTCAAATGGATTGCAGGGTACAGCACAGGGGAAATCTACTTTGTAAGTGTCTGTAATTGGGACCATTCTGGAATGTGCATAAGCATGCCAGAAAATCAATATAACCTCTGAAAGGACCCCTGTCCTTTCAAACAAGAGCTTGAAAATTCATTTTGTGCTCAAGATGTCCCTACCACAAGCATATCTTCAGATATGGGAAAAGAGTTGGAAGAGTGTAGAATAACAGATGACAAGTACACAATGGTGATAAATGAGAGTAAAAAATAAGAAGCAATACAAAGATTGTACTTAAAACCCACACTGTTAATTGGAATCAAGTTATGGTGCTTTCTGTCTTGGAAAAAGAATACTAATTTTTCTTCGGCTTTGGCAGAAGAACAGCATGCATAAGAGCAAATAATATTTGAAAGTAGAACAAGCCGACATGGCACCAAGTGAGATAAATGCTTATCTCATAATCATTAACTCCTGGCCTAGCAACTGTTTTGCATTGCCAAAAATTCAGAGTTGGAGGAGAATTGCATAGACTAAAAATAATAGTTCCAAGGAGCAGCATCAGAAAATAGTTACAACTGTATTTTTCTGTGATCTTTGAAGTATTACAAAAACAAAGAAACAACATCTCATTCTGGTGGTTCTAAATAACGGTTTTGGAGAGGTAGCTTTTAATTTTTGCTACAGGAGTGGCTAACACCTGTGTTATTCATAAACCAAGTGTCTGCTTCTACTGGACAGCCTTTTCCATCACTACCTGTCTGAACAAAAAAATCCCTGCTGTTCCTAGAAGGGAGGGAAAGTGGTCACAGCAGCTTCTAGACAACAGATCAAAAATATTCTGGACTCCTGCCCCAGCATGAAGCTGATCTGCTATGTTAAGCCATCTATTTAGCAAGATAACCATCTGTCCAGAGTAGGCTTGGTGAGGTAATGGTTTTATTAATTTCTTATAATAAGTAAGATGAGCAGATGAGGCTGCCTGTGGCATTCAGATAGGAGAATCTGACCTTTACAAAATTATCTGCTTTCATTTCTGGTGCAAAACATTTTGTTTTTCAGTGTATCAGAGGTGTCATTGGGTGATTTTTGCCATGGCTTTTAAGTGGGCATGAGAAAACACGAGGGTGGTGAGTCTGAATTTGTTTTCATGTCTGCGGATTAGACATCTTCTAATCACCAAGTCTAAGGCAAGAGAAAAATACTTCCTCCTGACTTGTATTTCTCTGCACTGAAGGACACCAATTGCAGTTCACACGTTCTTCTAACTTTGCAAGACAAAACTCTTACAAAGCCGCTTGCTCCTGATTAGTATTAACTTTCCATGTTTGTTTGTTGCTACCAACTTTGCTTAAAAATGGTGATCTTTCCTGTAGTTGAATTTCCTTCTTAGATTTCTACTCACTAGTTTTTCCAGTGCACTTCTTCTTGAACTTAGAAGGGTCTCTAGGACTCAGCATTTTCACTACCTAATGAAGCCTCAGAGAATGTCGCTTTGCACACTTTAGTGTGCAAACAAGACTCCCAAAGTCTTTCCCTGTACTTTTTTTCAGCCCCGAAATCATTTATACAGCCCTTGTCTTCAATATCTTGAGAGCATCAGCATCTTTTTATAAATGTGAATGCCAGAAGTGCACAGAACTGCACTTTGAGCAATGACTTCTATATTCATGGGGAAAATACATTCATAGAAAAAAATAAAGTATTTTGGAATAGATTGTAGGGCAAATTCAGTCTCCAGTATAACCAATAGCTAAGTAATGCAAGTGAAAGAAAAAGAGCTTGTACCTTTAAGATGGAGTGTTTATGTGGTATGATGATAAATTGTAAGCAGCACTTATTATATATACACTGTGGAAAACGTTGAAAACATTGCTACCAAATAGACTAAAATATTTTATGGGTTATCTCTTCCTTTTATCTGCAAAAAGAAAATCTAATTACATTGTCCATTGACTCTGAGGACTATTTCGTGGATATTTCTGCAGGTCCCTGCAGTCCTCTGTGTGGCAGTCCAGACATGCTTGGTAACATATTTTGTGTATGTGTGTATGTGCGTTCACATTACTGCCATCACTTAACCCTGTTGAGCTTTTCAGTTTAAACAATTTGCCATTACATTTTACTCCTCTGGACTTCCACTAGATTTGCAAAGATTTGGGAGATCAGGCTAGTGTTAGTTCCTTTGTTTGCTAAGTGTTTTCATCATCCTCGAATGCTCCGAGATATGGTTTAGTGGTTTGCTGTAGCTACAGTAATGGGAGGACAGTTGGACTAGGTGATCTTGTAGGTCCCTTCCAACCTTGTGATTCTATGATCTATGATTCTATAATCTGATTATTAGGCAATTATCACCAGCAATTAACTCTGTCATCTGTCCAAGCCATGGGTGGGCAGCTTTTCCAAGAGAATGCTTTGAGAGACATAGTCAAAGGCCTTGCTAAAGTCTAGGCAGACTGCACTGCAACCTTTCCCTCATCTACCAGGAAGGTCACTTAGTTGTAGGTGGTGATCAGGTTGATCCAAACAGGACCTGCCTTTCAGGAACCTACACTGGCTAGGCACGGGCATGCCTTTGGGACAAACCAGACTGGGCAGAGGCTGCAGGGCCCTGTGGCTGAACTATGGCTGGAGTCAATGTGGGTCCATGAAGCACTGGGAACAAGAGCCATGCACAGCTTGTGCTATGTGCTACACATTTCTTGCTTGTCTGGGAACACTCTTGTGGCCTTTGATGGTGGTCAGAAAGGCACACTCAGCTTAATAGCTTGGAGGAATTCAATCCAACTTGGGGCATGCAGTAGCAGATAAAGTAAGGAAAGGGACATTCTTACAGGGACAGGTTTTCCCCAAATTTTCCTAAATAATTTCTGAACATATGGCTCGTGTGTTACTCATTTGTTAAGTTCAGAGCTGCTGAAACACGATGCTTCCAGAAATGTTATCTCATCAGCACTGTGGGAAGCATTTCAGATTGAATGGGGAAAAGAACCAGGGGTTCGTTTAACTTAAATGGCACGTTTCAGAAATAGCTGTAAGAAAGCCATAGCCTGGCAGCCCTTTTCCCTTTAGTTGGCACTTGGTGCTCAGGTTCACATGTCCTGAACTGCAGGAGCAACAACCATCCACTGACAGTAGATGAGGCCCTTGAAGTGCTGTTAAAAAGCCCAGACTGGCTGAAGAATGTTGCCTTCAGAAAGACCTTGCAGCTGAGAGAGCATGGCTATGTCCTTGTTTTACAGAGCACCCAGTCTATGAATAGTATAAACATTAATGATAATAGAGAGAATAGAAACAAATGTGAGAAGTGATTTAAATAGCCAGCTCAGGAAAACGGTGTTTGATAATATGTTTTGAACAAGCAAACAAAGAGAGAGAGCTTGAAGTGAATTACAGCTGTTTGAATATCTGTATGGCTGTGGTGAGTTATGACTACACCTATGGAGCAGGGAGTTGGAAATGTAAAATGCACTGTTTTAGGATGGGCAGCTGTGTCTCCTCAGTGAACAAATATCCTGGTGATCCAGTGCCTTGCCATGAACTGTGCCTGTGTCCAGCTTGAAGGTGGCTGAACCATGTGCTGAGAGGAGGCCTCAGCCCACATTGGCCCTTAGGGAAGTGCCAGGAGCTGCTGGGCCAGGACTCAGCCAGGGCACCTGTACCAAGGCTGTCTCCTTCCCTCCCAGACTTTGAACATCTCCCTCTGCATGCTGACAGCCTTCCCTGCCTATGTTTCCTCCACACTCAGTGGAGGTTGGCAATCTGCATCAATTGCTCTAAAGGGAGCACAGTGGGCTTGCACATGGCTTGAGCTTACATGGAGTTGGTGATGGAGAATCTCAGGTTGGCTTCTGTAGCCTCCTAAATTTAGCTGTGAAATCTCCATTTACAGCAAGTGCCCCTGGCCATGGAGGTGATATGGCCCAGATATGGGTGCGTCTGAGGCCAGTGCTGGGCCTACACATTCTCCATGTATGCCTTGTTCTGGTCAAGGACTTGCCCTTGCATTTGGAGGCTCTGAGTTTGGTTAGGCTGACCTGCCACACAGGCTGTGAGATACCCAATCAGCTAGCTCATGTTTTGCGGCTGGAGCCATGTGCACTCATGATTTCCAGTCTCTTCTGAGCTGTCCGACAGGCGATGGCAGAGGAGAGCTGCACAGAGATTGTACAGACAACAGCACAGATGCAGCTGGTCCCACTGCACTGTAATAATAATAATAATAATAATAATTTAAAATAAGGTAAAAAAGGCACTATTTCTGTAACAAATGAGCAGTCCTCAGGAAAAGAAGTCATGCACATCTGCATAAAGTTGAAACAGTTTTAAAATAGCAAGGATAAGTTCTCAGAGATGTGATTATATATGGCTTATGAGAATTGCAAGGGAAAACTCAGAGAAAGGGGAAAGAGACTTATCTCAGATTTTTTTATTTTCTGTAGATGTTCCTGAAGAATTCTTTTATTTTAAAGTATGTAATATCTCCTCTTTTACTATTCCCTATTTTTATGCAGGAACAGATAACTCGTAAATGCTGAATATGATGTATTGCGGAGTCTTTGATAGGCAGAGCAGGATTGTTTGCTTTCTGGAGTGACTGGGTATCTTTACACAGATGATAAAAAATGTATCCAATAACACTATAGCATTTGTGATGTGAATCCTCCATTAGCAAGTTTTAATGGTCCAGTGTAATTATCGCTTGTGGTCTAACTTTAATAGAAGTCCTTGTGTTTGAAATTGTAATGATAATTTGGAGCAGGAAGATTTAGCGTGAAGGTGATTTCATTAAAGCTCACTTCAACCTGGCATCTTTTGGAAGATTTTTAGTGGTTGCTGTTTATAAAGCTCTGTATGTCAACAGCACGAATATGTGCAAGGCTGAAGTTTATCTGTAAGGCTGAAGTTTATCTGTTCACTGGATCACTGCTGAAATTATTTGCATGACAAAAGAGCATACTGCTAGAATAGTGTAATATAGGAAATAAAGTCATTCTTAAAAAGGGTTTGTCATTTTCAAGTTGCTTTTTAAGTATAAAAGTAAAATGTTAATTTGAGTAATGCTAAGTCAGCTTGCTCCAGCTGAGAATCTGCCCCATGTAGACACATTCAAAAGGTTGAGTATTAATCTATTTATTCAACTGCACAAAGTTCAGTAGAATAACTGTTTTCACTAATTGCTAATGGACAAAATTGCTGGTGCTTATAGGGAGACGTTCTGGAAACAGATAATTAAGCAACTAAGCAGTTGAAAATGTCGGGAGAGAAAAATGATCTTTTCACCTCACTGAGTTCATCCCTAAAATTGTGTCAGCTGAGTTTGCTCTGCTCCCATATAGCTTGAATGCAGCTTTACTTGGGCACTGCGCTACAGCCAGTGTGTATGTAGTTATACTACTGATGCTGAAGGAAGCATGGACAGGTAGTCAGATGTAATGAGAAGGAGAAAGCAGAGAAAGCCCTCTCAGACTTTGCAAGATGGCTTTGAAGGTGAAGACAATCCAACCAGTACTCTAGGACAGGTGTCATTCCATATTATTTTGGCATCTCCACAGATTTTGAAATTAATTTCTCCACATGTGATGTAGAGCTGAAAATGGCTGTCTTTTCCCATAGACCCTGGTCAGGGCAAGGGAGCTCTGTCCAGCCCCCTAGGCCTTGCGGCAAAGCAGTGAGGGCCTGACCTCCTGCCATTTCATCAGCAGCATGAACCCTGGGCACAAGAAAAGGATACTCAGAGGCAACACTTCCAGAGCTGATCTATTACCCCACAGCTGCAGCGCCCGCTTCAGATCTGGGTCTCTTTTTGGCTGAGATGTAACACATTTTATCCCTCATTGCTACAGTCCCAAGGGGAATCTGCATGTAAAACACAGTCTGTCCACTGCTGTTGCAGCTTTGCTGGCAGAATCAGAGTCTAACTTTCACTGTGCTTTGATAGCTATTCCCACACTTTGTAAGGATGCCCTCAACACTCCTGTCTCTCATGTGTGAGCCCAACCCTGTTGGCAGCTGTTTGCACTACCACTCATCATCTTCTTGCAATTCCTTTTAATACAGGTATGGAAGAGTGAACAGCGTACACCACATTTTGCCCCTCAGCACAAAAGGGTACTTTCATTGTGTTTTGGTGACAGTGACTTTGTGAGGAAAAGCAAAGCATCTGCCATAGAGGCCTTGCAGCACTAGTTCCTATGTGCTGTACCTATGTGTCATTCAAACTCACCTTCTGCAGTTCTGGCTGTTCAACCCATAAGGGCGGCATGCTGATGCAACAAGGAACACATGTCTAGTTGAGGGTTACTGTTACAGTGCAACATAATATAGCAGCAACTTTTGCCTCCATAAATACTAGCACATCCTTGTCCAGACGCTCAAGTTGCACTGGGCAGAGAGCTGAGCCTTATACCAGGGAATGAAAGTTGATTCCGGATACTAGACTGTGTTCAGCCAGAGTGAATTTTTCTCCATAGTCTGAAAGTTACAAGGCTGTAAAATGAGTGACAGATGTAGTCCATTACAGATACACTTAAATAAGATCTATTTTGCTCACATATACTCTCGCTGAGAGTCAAGAAACCTCATCAAAAAGGAGTCCTCTCCCCAAACTCCCATCTCCAGTGACACTAGTACAGAGTAGACAAGAAGCAGAGACCAATAGAAGTGCTGTCGTGGGCTTTCACCAGATCCACATACGTTCTTGTGAAATAGTACACAAGGCATGTGTTGTCCATAACTGATCACCCGCAGTGACAGACAGTGCACACACATACTGGTTCATCAGGATTGAGGACATAGCTGGGTGACTGTGGGCAAAGCCAGAGGCTTTGGGCACTCCAAAACCAGGTTTTTGTGGTCTGATAATAAACGATGATCTGAAGTGAATGGCAAATTCATGTGTCCACCATAAGGCCTTGGACTTGCATCCTGTCCCACCAGGATGTCTTCTGGATGAAAAACAAGCTTGGTGATTCTGTGCTCAATCAAAACAAAAGTGGTGAGAAAGCCACCAAATAATCAAAAAGAAAGTCTGAAGAATGTTACTGAACTAATGCCAAAATGCTAGCTGACCTTTTAAAGCTATTTCAGTTTCATTTTGGCATTGCTTAATGTCCTCCAAAACATTTTTACCTTTTTAGGGGGGCAGTTGGATCAGCTTTAAAGTGTTTCAAAATAATGAGTACAAAAGTTTTGTTTTCAGCATCAAATGGAAATTGATGCAGCGTTCTAAAACAAATCTCTGCATGTCAAAAGCACAAAAATTAAATATGAGCTTTTATATACCTTTGCCATTGTTTTTTTTTTTTCCTTGGAAACTTATCATGCTATACGGAATTTTTTAGAATTTGCTGTTTAACAGATCCTCTTGCTAATAAAAACTCCTTCCCCTTCTAATCCAGAGTTAAAGCTGTGAGCTGCAGCCCCGTGCTTTAAGGCATTCCCAATGGGACTGTAGCAGGCTGGTGTCTTCTGCAGGTATAAATTCACCAGTGAGATTCACAGCTCGGGGAAGAGTAAAATCAGTCAAGGCAC
Organism: Coturnix japonica; assembly: GCF_054131305.1. Classification (NCBI taxonomy): domain Eukaryota; kingdom Metazoa; phylum Chordata; class Aves; order Galliformes; family Phasianidae; genus Coturnix; species Coturnix japonica. The sequence continues at coordinate 60,558,144 of NC_140702.1, read as the reverse complement.
TCAGTTGTAAAAACGGAGCTGGGCAGCGGGAAATCAGGAGCAAGCTTCTAATTTCACACCATCAATGAAAAGAAAAAGGAATTTAAAGTTAATTAAAATCAAAAGAACTCCTGTGAAAATTATGTCTGAGGATGCTGGAGTGAGAAGGACAGAAGGCAAACAAATATTTAAGACTGTGAAATTAACTAATTCTGGTAAGAATCTTTGGCCTCGCTGTTTTTGTTGCAGCTGAGTGGGGCTGCTTATGCAGGATCTGCTTCCCAAATGCATTGAGGGATGTGGAGCCCACTGCCTTCTGACAGCAAGAACTCAGAGGACATGCACCCTGCTGCAAGGAAGGACCCTGCTGCCACAAGGGCACATCATGTCTTAGAGGGACGTTCTGTCTGCTGGGAAGCTGTGAGTTAGAGCAACCCTACCTACATCTCCCTGGATGGCAGCAGCTTTATACTTGCTTGAGGCGATGTCAGCTGGCACTGGCCATCATAGAATCCTAGGAGATACCGTGTTGGAAGGGACCCATTAGGATCATCAAGTCCAGCTACAGCACCTCTTGCTAGCAGTGGGCTCATCCTGTGTGAGAATGCCATCTCCAACACAAAACCTTCAGGAGTCCCCACAAAATAAGGTGAAGTATCTCTTCTAGAGTCCAAGAAGATAATCCAGATTTATGCCGTGCTGATTAGAAGCAGAATTTGGCCCTGTGATTTTATAGTGCCACAACTGCAGTTTTACTAGTCCTCAGGGTGTGGAGCAAAAGTATTTGTATTTACTTGCTCTGAATTTTAAGTGCACTTTGCTGTGGTTCCTTAACTAAAGCAGCTTTTGGAAGTGTGGATCTTTCAAATCAGTATATTCTCCTCTGCTGGTGAATTGTGGCCAAGCATTCTGAGCCATGCAGGACCCATAAAGCACCAGTCTGTAATAGCTTTTCACCTTGGCAAATCTATTGTCTCCTCCCGTGTTATATACAACGTCAGATCCCGACCTTTTGGAGCACTCAGCTGCCAGTAATCCCACCTGTCTGCAGGCTGCTTTGTTGCTGCTTCAGGTGGTGGGTAACTGCCTTCCCTTGGGTGAGTTATTACAGCACATCATTGCCTTTTCCTGCTGAAATGAATCAACATCAAAAACTCCATGAGTGTATTTTTGGTGAAAATGTCTAGAAACTCACCCATTTTTCCACCTCTTGAGGCTGGCTTTTTAACAAAACAGTCTGGATTTTCCTGCCTGTAGGTAACAGCTTTACATCTAAGGCTGAGTTACTTTGTCAGAACCAGGAAGAGCAGCAGGAGGGGAGCTTGCCACATGCATCACTTGGGAATGTTAAGTACTAACAGCACTTAGCTCCCCAAACATAACATTTCTGCCTGTGCAGAGTGGCTGCTGGGGCTAGAGAGTCCTCTTCATGAACATGGAGTTTGCAATGGGGATGACAGGTGTTACACAAGGACCCGTTCTCCTCTCTAGTGCTGTATTATTCAGGTGCCGCAATCTGAAAGGAAATGAAGAAAGGGAAATGTTTTCAGTCCAAGAGGGAAAGCAGTTTCTGGCAGGATTAAATGATGTCCCGTCTCCCAAATTCTGCTTGTGCCACTAATCATTCCTTTATGATGAAACTGTTGCTGCTACAGTCTTTCTAGAAAACATACTTCAGCTGCAGCAGAGAGCCTTAAAGCACCAAAATGTGACAACTCACTGAAACAAATAATTTAAGAAAAAATGGAGCAGAAAAATAAAGCCCACCAATGAATAGCATTAGTCAGTTTATAATAAGAAGGGGAATTGGAATTTAGTCACGGTTGAACGTTTCCCATTTCCACTTAGCTTTCACAGCCCCCGTTTCTAATTGTGCTTTTGTGGTGAAGGAGGTGTTGGGATTCTCGTGGGTTTGGGGAATATCCTTGCTTTATCCTGAAAGCACCTGTCTGTTCTCTCCATAGCGCAGCCTCTAATCCTGCCCTGGATGCAGTGAGACAAAATGGGCTGCTAATTTCATGGTTGAAGTCAGAAGAGATAATATCTGCTCAGTTCCCTGCACAAAGACTGCTCTCCAGCATCAGCCTCCTGGAATTCAGCTTTTGTGTCCCCAGATGGATCAGGATGGGTGGATCCAGCCACGTGGGGATGATTTCTACATGTTCTGAGAAACAGAATATCAGGATTGCTTGATACTAAATAAAAATTTTAATAAGAATTGAGTCAAAGAAAGCCTTTCACTGCATTCCCCTTTTATTCTCAACGTATGCTCTAACTATGTCTGTGGAATACTGTTTGTCAGTGCACATAAGTACAATGTGATTCATGTTGACATCTTGTAAAGATCAGGGAGGTGTTATTCAGGCGGCTGCAAAGGCATTGCTCAGAAAGTGGGAAGAAACACTGTATTATGGCCCCTCTAACATGGCTTTTTAAAGGCTGCCTCTTTTGTACAGGATGTTCAAAGACATCAAATCCAAGATGCAGAAGGAAACAGAGTCAGGAGAGGGTTAAAGAAGGCAGTGATGCCTGATGTTAACATCTTTCCCCCTTTTCAGCTTTGTAAAAGATAAACGTTTCAGATTTCAATCTGTGGTTCCCAGCAGTGCTTTGGGAACACTGCAGTAGGCCTGCAAAAATCGCTAATGCTGGGCCAAGCCGAGATAATGCGTCTCAGCAGGAATGACATAATGCCCTAAAAGAAGACTATGATGTAATGCATATCTCAAAAAAATCAGAGCCAATTTCCTTTACCAATCCTTGAAGTCTAGTGCTAATGCTGCACTATGCAAAACTTTGGGAGGTTAGATCTTTTCTTCTTTCTATTTTTTTTAGAAGAATAATTTTGCAAGGCTTACAGCACTCATGCACTCTGTAACCACTCTGCTCCACACTTCTTGTAATTTGGGTGCATGCTGAAAACCATTAAGCATTTCACCTTGGTTGAGGTGCCTGCAATCCATTAATAGGAATGCTGTAATTTATAGTGTTAACATGGCTGTTTATGCAGGTGAGGCATAAAGCATATATTACATATTACAGTAAATCCCACTTAATGAAGGTGTTATGTGGGGATTTATTAGAATCACTAATGTATCATGGAAAAGTTAAGCAGTATTTGTGCTAAGCTCAGCTTGGGCATAAGCCAGTGCATCTTCTCAGTCCTTGGTGGAGCTGATCCCTTGGGGAAGGTGAGCCAGATTTGGCCCTGTGCAGCTTATAAGCCATCCCATCAAGTTTTGCTGTCTTGTATTAATACACATGCAGCCAGAGCAGCTACATGCACCTGCTGATCAGTGCTCCAGTGGTGCATGAGCATGCAGGACCAGCATGAAGGGAAATGCTGTGGGATTTATTTCCAAGCAGGGAATCTCTGAGCGAGTCCCTTGTAGTCCTGCACCTTCTGTCAGGTTTTGGCTCCTGAACAGTTCCCAGCCTCACTGGGAAGCCAGTTGCTTGCTCTGAACTGCTGCCATGACACTGGCATTGGATGAAATGGTGGGGTGTCCTGGAGGGGCCTTTCATCAACTTGGATGGTTTGCAGCAAGGAGATGGTGGTGATTCCCAGGTTCAGTGCTGCATCCTGCACGCATCTTACTCCATTTGTGAGTATGCAGCCTTGACTGCTTGCACGGCAGCATGATCATATTTTCATCATGTGGCAACATGCATCCTTTTCCAAAGGCTCTGCATGCGTCTCACCAAGAGCACACTTCCTCCAGAATCAGATCTGGTCTGGGCCATACATGGAACCAGTCGCCTTCCAGAGCTTCTAGCCTGCTGTCCTGTAGAAGGAAAACCATAATGAAAACTCCCAAGTTATTCTTATTTCCAGCATGGGTGGCAAGCAGGGCAAGGAAGGTGATTATCCTCTCTGCTCTGCCCTCATGAGGCCCCACCTGAAGTACTGCATCCAGGCCTGGGGCTCCCAGCACAAGAAAGACACAAAGCTCCTGGAGTGGGTCTAGAAGAGGCCACTGAGATAAGCAGAGGGCTGGAGCACCTCTCCTACAAATAAAAGGATGAGGAAGCTGGGTTTGTCCAGCCTGGAGAAGAGAAGGCTCCTGGGAGACCGCACTGCAGCCTTTACATACTTAAAAGGAGTTTATAATTGGGAAGAAGACTGACTTTTTACATATTCTGATAGGGATAGGAGAATGGTGTTAAACTAAAAGGGGATGTTGTGGCCCTGGTTCAGAGAAGCTGTTGATGCCCCATCCCTGGAGGTGTTCAGGGCCAGGTTGGATGGGGCTTTGGTCAGCCTGATCTGGTGGCTGGCAGCCCTGCCCATGGCTGGGAGCAGGAACTGGGTGGACTTTAAGGACCCTTCCAGCACAAACCATTCTACAGTTCTATGATATCTAGAGCACCAGCATCACTTCAAGAGTTTTTTCACTGGAAACCAGAATTTTTAAAAAACATTCAGTGAGATAATTCATTTTGCCCCAGGGTTTCCTGCATAGTGCACTGCAGCCCTTTGCTGCAGCCAGCAGCCGCCAGTGTGACTTTGGCTGCTGTGCTCTCTTAGGGATAGAAAGCTACATTGCCCTAATCAGACCATCTCTGCTCCAGCAGCCAAGGTATTAATGTGTAACCTCAGCTGGCTCTTGTAAATTTGAGGTTTACATTTTTGCTTTTACTTGTTAAGAAACATTGTGAGTGTCAGATATTGAAGGCTTGTGTTTGCTTGCCTGTGAGATACGAGGTCACTAACTCAGATTCAGCGGGCAAGTAAACTTGTGACCTTGTGCTAAAAATTAATAAACCACCATCAGCACCTCAAACAGAGGGGGAAGGCAGCATCTGCTTGTGTTAGCTCAAGCCTGGACCTGCTTTTCATTCATAATGACCTGACTGCAAATGGAGGCTGCTGTATTTTATGTTGCAGACTGCCTTCTGAAGGAGACTGACCCAAGACGCGTGGCATCATTAAATTGGGAATGATGCTGGACATGCACTGCAACCACACAAGTGAAAGGTGAGCTGCTGCCTCAAATTGTTTTAAAAACTCATTATCGTTAATAAATACCAAGCTGTGTTACGTGCACCATTTCATTAAAAGAGGATATCCAGAAGGAGAGCTTAATTATCTTGCTCTAGTGAAATGCCCCAGAGGCAAAAGTGGAATGTATAATTACAGTGTCGATATGGCCTACTGGCCTGCCAGTGGGACAGTGAGACAGGGACCTGGCTCTCTAATTCTGATCTCACCTTTACCGTACGTGACTGTTGGGGCGCAGCATCCAACCTCACTTCCAACATGAGAGCCCTAGGACTTCCAGAGGTAAGTAATCAATGTGCCCTGTGGATTTATTTTAGTATAAGAACCGGAGCATTCACAAGCTACCTTCCATGTGCCTTTATTTATGCTTAGGTAGACACCTACTCACCTTATTTCAGATGGCTTGCATTCAGCAACCAGGAGCACCTTGAGCAAAAGGGGCACTGCATGATTTGGGTCTGTGGCAGCTAGTATCCAGACACTCTGAAATTGCCCTGCTGACATTCGCTGTCCCAAACCACAGAAAAAACAACTTGCTTACAACAGATATGTGGGACTTATTTTGCTAGTAGCTAACAAAGAAGAAGCACAAGACAAGATTTACAACATATCTACAACTGCAAAATGCAGTGGGTTGTGTTTGTCCTAATCAGCATAGAGTCAGGAGCAAAACCACTCTCATCCCCAGTTTGAGGGCTAATAAAGCCTAGAAGCCAGCTTGATTAATCCCAGTTTCAAGGTACAGCAAGATCTACTGAGGATAAAGAACTAGTATTCTGAAAAAACATCCCAGAGCAGAAGAAATTGTAAGAATAATAGCAAGATTTTCTCTAGCAGAGCAAGGGGCAGAGCTAAAAAGCATTTGTGTGAGATATTCTAGATTCTGAAGGGCACAGTCAGAACTCATCAGCTTCTCCCCCCTGACCCCATCCCACAGCATGAGAACAATAAGACTCCACAACATTAAAGACAATAAATTTAGAAGGAATTACAAAGGGTATTGCTTTGCACACTGAGTAGACAGCTTGTGGTCTTCACTAATGCAGACGCTCAATGTCAAGAATGTACGGCTGGATTTTTAAGAGCACTGGCTAATTCAATCATTGCTGGCTACTATATGTAGCATTCAAATAATCCAGGACTGGATTTCACCCTATAGTGCTCCAATTATAAAGATTACCTCTGAGGTACGTGTGTGCCTGTGTGGGCGAACTACACAACTGGCTGAGTGTATCCATGTTTGTTTGTTTGTTTTATTCTTCTGAATCTTTTTCAATATTTTTAAACACGAGGCTGAAGCAGATGGAAAGACTTTGCAATGAGAAAGTCAAAGCTAAAGGTAGAGCTAAGGGGAATTTAGGAGTCAAGATATTTCGTGTTTGCATATTTATCTTGGCAATGGACTTTGTAGGAAATTAATACCCAGAAGTTTCAGTAGGTCTAATCCAATGGGGTAGAGTAGCAGCTTTGTAATACATGTAATCTGCACAATCAAAAATAGGAGGAAAGTGATTCCTGTCACCTTTGTTCCCTGGCATGACTTTGAAAGTACCTAGAAAATGTTGTCCAGGTGCTTCCAGTGCAATGAGCCACAGGTGAAATCTCTGCTGTCCTGCACTAGCTATGCCTAAGCATGCAGCTGAATTTGCTAAGCCATGTGGCTGGGAGTGACTCTGTCCCACCTGCAGTGAAAGAATTCAGGTCTGAGTCTCTCCTGTGGCTGAGTTTCACCCTCCCAGATCTTTACTGGGTGTGCTTCCTGAAAGATGTGAAGACCTTCTGGGTTTACCTAATCATATCTGAGCACTTCATGTATCCCATGAGTTCTCAGGGGGAGTTGAAAGCACTCAAGCCACAGGATGCGGCAGCGCAAGCAGCTGTGTGTGCAGCAGAAGATGCAACAGCTCTAGTGTACAATGCTGAAGAGAAACGTGTTTCCGAGTCTCTTGCATGGGCTGGAGCTGACAGCTAACAGCTCTCAGAAACAAGTCCATGACTAAACACATGTAGAGGAAAGGCTGTGCTGCCCAGCACCGCTGCAGGCTGGTGATGTTTCTGGCTGTGAGGGATGCAGCTGGGCATGACCTGGACAGGGGAGCTCAGCTTTCACATCCAAAGCCACCAACCACCCCAGCCCAGCCTGCACCCAGCAAGACTCCTGCCTGCCCTATCCCAACCAGGCACTGTGCCACCAGGCCTGTGGAACTCCTGCGAGATGCAGGGGCTGAGGTGAGTAATTCGTGGCTCCAGGCAGAACTGGTGGCACCTCCTGTTAAGAGTCCTGCACAATATTTTGCGTTGTGTTTTCTTCAGTTACTCCTCTTTCTGCCAAATGCATCTGACTCAAGCTGCTATTTTATTTAAATTTCACCCAAAACAACGTCTTGTTTCTGAAAGTGAGGGCAGTGAAAAATATGCTGTTTTATACACATATAAGAGCAGAGCACTCTCTTACAAGGTACCTGACTTTTTCAGTGCACCCCTGTCCCAGCTGCCAGCCCACTCATGACATCTCAGCAAGGACCTATGGGAGCTGCATGTAGAACTGGCTTCCCTGTGGCTCCAGGTGCACAATGAAGGCTCATGTGTCCTGAATTCCATTAAACAGGAGATGTGAAAGTGTGCCTCAGAGAGGAGAGGAAGGATGGGAAAAGGTTGGCTTCTGTGCTTTAGAAAACTATTTGCATGAGGATATTTTCTTATCTCAATGTTTTGAACTAAACCAAGGTTTGGAGTTCACAGGGGTAGGTTTTCTTTACAAAAAGATGAATTCTCTGGATGTAAGTGATGCCTGCAATACCTGCAAAGAAGATACACATCTAGTCCCTAGAATGTATCTGCTAAAAAAATTTTCCATTGTATGCACATGAGGTGCATGTAACAGCAGTTATCAGCTTCCACTGAATCACATTACTGCAGAATGGTTTGAGTTAGAAGGGACATTAAACACCACATAGTTACGACCCCCTGCTAATGGAATGGATACCACCCACTGGATCAGAGTGAACTATGCAGGAAATCCTGGGGCAAAATGAATGATCTCACTGGACACTTCTAACAAATTTTTATTTTAAATACACACTTGAAGTGATGCTGGTGCTCTAGATATCATAGAATCATAGAATGGTTTGTGCTGGAAGGGTCCTTACAGTCCTCTCACTTCCAACTCCCAGCCATGGGCAGGGCTGCCAGCCACCAGGTCATAGAACCATAGAATTACCTGGGTTGGAAAAGACCTCGAAGATCATCAAGTCCAACCACAGCCTACCTATAGTACCTTAATTCTAACAACCCTCTGCTAAATCATATGTCTGAGCAAGGTTGACCACTAACATAAGGAGTTCCAAATCTACGGCTTTGGGTTTATTAAACAGAATTTGGCCCTTCTCCTTGTTCTTGTGAACTGCAATGCCTTATACTGACTTTGGTGGAAATGTGCTAAGGAACATTCAACACTGAACTGCACTAGGTAACACTTCACTTTGAGATGGAGTTGGTACTTAGCAGGCAGTGGTAGAACTGTGCTCTGCAGGAGCTTCCTGAAACGCACTCAAGGAATTTGTTGATTGCATTTAACCAACTATGCATTAAGCATCCAGCATTTAGACAAGGTTTTGCTGCGGAAATCCTTGTCTTTCAAGGAGGAGGAACTAGGAGTCAGGAGTTGGACTTGATTGTCCTTCCAACTTGGGATATTCCCTGATTCTATGATTCTGTGCTGCTGGCATGAAACCAAAGGTTGACTCCTGGTAGTTGCAGCTCAGGGGCATGTCACAGAGAGCAGCAATAGCCAGAGAGTGTCTGGTTTGAGGCACTTAGCCAGAACACAGTGTGAACACTGTCCTGCACACCATGGGACTTCAGGCAATTGAATACCTTACTAGGCATGCTGATGAGGAAACCTATCTGCACTCTGGAATAGCAATTGAAATGAGAAGTTTTTGCTTTCCAAAATTCCACAGCTGGACTGTTGGCAGTACTGCAGTGTCATGTTATGACTCCTGTGAAATTCTGACACAATACCGTGAACTGATACTGACACTACACAGGGAAATGACAGGTACCACAACCTTTCTTTTCCTGTTACTAGACATTGGACAAAAATGCACAGAGAGCTGTGCTCCAGTGTCCCCTCCCTACTTCCTGTGTAACATTTTGGTAGGACTTCTCCAGTCCTTTGGAGAGGGTGCACTTTCTCCTCTAGGTAAATGTTGGTCTGTTTTTCATTTAAACATTAATTTGGCCTTGCACATTATAGTGTGTAATATCACCACTCTCTGTGAGGATTAGAGTGATTAGGAGCCTCAGAATTCACTTTAATCAATCCGTTCAATACTGCTGAGATTTGCAGTCTACCCTCTCCCATGCAGCAGCCAGAGTCTTTCGACATGCTAACAAAATTGAAATTAGTTCCTTCATCTTAGACAAGGATAATTAATCTTCAAACACTGTTTATCTTAGCCCCAAAATCCCCAGAATTCAGAGCCAAATTAATTTAAAGTCTAAATCTGCTTTAACTAGTAATTGGTTAATCAACGGGCTCGATGTGTAATTATATTCTTTGTTCACACTCCTCACAGGCTTGAAAAGACCATCTAATTCCTATGGTGCCTTCATTCCTATAACTAGACCATGTGACGTGCGATGCTGTATGTATAATGAACAAATTCTTTCCTGGAATAATTTCCCTGAGATTGTTTCCTAGAGTTGAATTTGTTCTTTCATATCATCTTGTGGTTATTTTGGATTTCTGTGACTCATCTAAAGAATGTGCAATGAATTTTCAGCTTTGAATCTTTTCTCTCTGACTGCCACTGGAGAAATCCACATTGTGTTTTTATTTCCCTCACTTCCACTTGACATAGCTGTGATAGTTAAGGGATCCTCGCTCCCTCTGAATAATGATAGGATGTGGCAAATTCAAGATATTGTCATTCTTATTATCTTTCAGAATAGACCAGCCACAAAACCTATTAGCTGGCATTACTCTTGTGGACAGGAATTATTGTTGCTATTAGGAATTGTAGGTCTGAAAATAAATTGGAGAAAGAAATTGTGGTCTTTTTAACAGGGAGTTGTGGATCTTCTTTACTTAGTGGATATTGTCATAATCCAATTGTGGTCAGTGGTCCGGTCAATGGTTTTTGTATTTCTCTTCACAGAATTCCCTATTTCATGAGTGCTTACATACCAGGATGTATTAATATCCTCTCTTCTTCAACAGCGCCTCCTTGTTGAAAATCTATTAAATCCTGATACCTATTTAACTACGTATACCTAGATATTCCATCTCTCCTTGTAACACAACGTAGATTACAGCTTCAGGAAATGAGTTAAAATCTCCTTATGGTAACTGAGTTGCAGAAGAGCTTGTTTGCCAACACCTATATTGATATGACCTCTTACATGTTAGAGAAATACCAGGTTTGAATGTGGGCCCAAAACTCTCTGAATTCAGGTGGACCTACACTGCTGTTTTGCACTGCTGTGGTAAATGGAATATCTGGGTGACATGCACCACATCTACTGCTTGCTGATACTCTTTCTGGTCACCGATCTGGGACCAAAAAAGCCAAAAACCAACCAACCAAACCAAAAAAACAACCACAGAAAAAAAATGAATTGGAGAGAGGAATGGCATCATCATCAAGATGCATGTGATGGTGAAGCAGAAGGGGAGTCTTCTCCCTTGCCAGTCACTGGATGGCTGCAGCTGGCACATTTGTTTACGACCCCACAGTGTGGGGCATGCAAGCTACTTGGGGCTCTGTGAGCATCCCTGACACAGTACCGTAAGTGGAGCTGGTGAGTCAACAAGATGTATCTTGGTGAAATTTCAAACACTACTCAATGTCAAACTGATGAATAATTGCCACTACAGCAGTGAGGTGAGCTGCTACCTGGGGCTTCTCTTTTGAGTGCACCCTGCTGCTCAAAGCCATGTCTTGGGGAGGGTGTGGGGGGCAGAGATGAGGTCTACTTTCTCTGGCAGACAAAGCACAAAGACAGAAATACCAAAAGCACTATCAGAAAGAGCCCTTTCCTCCAGGAGGCAACGCCTTTTAAAACCTTTACCCCTGAAAAGCTGCCGCAAGAAAGCTTTTCCATTCTGAGCACAGGACAGAATTTTTGCTGATGTTTATAGCATACAAGAATACAGCATCGAAATCCCTATCGGGGTTTGTTCAAAAAGTGCTGTGGCCCCTTCTGCCCTTTGGAAGCCCAAACCCCAGATCTGTACCTCAGTGAAGACCCCAGGACGTGTGTGCCCCCTGCCTTGGGCTGTGAAGCATTGCTACCCTTAAGCCTCAGCATGAAAAAACATATGTCAGCCTTCCCCTCCTGTCCCACCAAGTTCAGCACTGGCTTTGGGATAATGGAGCTGTAAATCTGTGTTTCCTTTTAGTTAATTACCAGCTTTTGAGCCTCTATGAGTCATATTTTCAAGCTTTTAATAAACACACGGATAAAAAGCATTCTTGAAATGTTCTCAAAAAAGGCACAACAAAGCAAAACCCAAATAACAACTGCATTTTCCCTGTAATTTCCTGCTTTTGGTGGAGAGAGCTGATGAACATAAAACATAGGAAGATGGGATGAGATTCTGGAGGCTGGGGATTTTGGAAAAATAACGCTTCATCTGGGGTTTGCTATCTGTAAAATTCAGCCCATTGGAATGGTAAAAGAATGGTAAATAAAAAAACTATTTTAAAGTTCCTTCCTCCCTTCTCCCTCCCTCCCTCCCTCCCTCCCTCCCTCCCTCCCTCCCTCCCTCCCTCCCTCCCTCCCTCCCTCCCTCCCTCCCTCCCTCCCTCCATCCCCTCCTTCCTTCCTTCCTTCTTTCCTTCCTTCCTTCCTTCCTTCCTTCCTTCCTTCCTTCCTTCCTTCCTTCCTTCCTTCCTTCCTTCCTTCCTTCCTTCCTTCCTTCCTTCCTTCCTTCCTTCCTTCCTTCCTTCCTTCCTTCCTTCCTTCCTTCCTTCCTTCCTTCCTTCCTTCCTTCCTTCCTTCCTTCCTTCCTTCCTTCCTTCCTTCCTTCCTTCCTTCCTTCCTTCCTTCCTTCCTTCCTTCCTTCCTTCCTTCCTTCCTTCCTTCCTTCCTTCCTTCCTTCCTTCCTTCCTTCCTTCCTTCCTTCCTTCCTTCCTTCCTTCCTTCCTTCCTTCTCTTTTATAAAATTCACATTATGTATCGACATTGTGGTTTGAAAGGTCATAGATCATTTCAGTGGAAACCCTTCACTCTGGCACATAACGAATTGGTAAGTCTTTCTGCAATTATTTTATCTGTTTTATATTTAAACAGAAGAAAACGGAGGCAAATATTTCACTTAGCATTTGTAAAGAAGTGCTTCTCTCTTCTTTTTGTATTGAAAAAGAAACATTTTGACCTCAAGAGCCTTTCACCTTCAAAAATGTTTTCCACAACACCTGCAATGACAGACCAGGATGTTCCTCTGTCTCATCTAAACACAATTGGGAAGCTACAAGTGCACAGCACAGGTGGTACTGTGATGGCTTTAGACAAGTTTCAGTTTATTGGGGTGTTGCTGTCTATAACTGAGTAGCTCTCACTAATCAGAAATTACCCATCCTTACTCAAAACTTACACAGCATCTTCTGCTTCAGCTAGTCTCCATATTCAGCTTGAAATCACCTTCCTTGCAGTACTCCCCATCCTACTACATGGATGCTCACTTGGGAGGCTGAGTCTCAGTGTGCAAACTCCTTTGCAACTACTGCTTTTGGGAGCACTCTCTGCTCTGCAGGTTTTGGTGCTGTCCTTGGAATAGTGGACACCGCAGAGCATGTACTGCTGCTGTCAGTCCCCCTGCACAATGCTGCTTACAATGGACAAAAGAGCTACAGGGAAACCTGGGCATGAAATAGAAAATTTAATGCTAAAAGGGAATCACCACAGATTTTTATTTTGATAGCCACAGAGCATCTCTAAGACAACATTCCTTGGATATCATTACATGTCTCGTGTGTCTGCAATCCCAGCATACAGGTTTTTGTGGGCTTCTCTGCAGAGATTATCCTCAGAAATGCAGAATCCCTGCGGTGTTGTTGCTGCTGCTTAATTATACAAACATCTTTGGAAAGTGTATTTCTTTCCCTTGCAAGTTCATCCTCATCATAGGTCTATACTTGCAGATAGAAGAAAATACATTATCATGGTGATGACTGATAGCTGAAGAATTCCTGGGTTCAGAGTGTTCCCTAATGTCGGTCATTTTTCATCATCTAGAGTTGTCTGATAATGATGTCATTTCCATTGCTTAAATGTTGAAGCAGCAGCCACATATCATGGAGTTAAAATGACTGTTTATAGGGCAGTTAAATTGTGTTGTTATCAATTAAGGGCAGTGTTTGCTTTGCTTCTGGGGACAAAACAACAATTCAACTTTCCTAAAACTCATCAAACTGAATGAGAATGCCAAGAATACAAATCTGCACTGTAGTCAATTTTGGTAAAAGAGAAGGGAGAGAATTAAAAAAAAAAATAAAAAAATAGGAAGCTATTTTTGTGTGAAGTTGTGATGACCATCAGATAAAAATGACAAAGTTGTACTTGTCAGAAAATAAGTCACATTGCTGATCAGTGGATAACTTTGATGTAATATTCCACAATAATTTAACTGAGATTTCATGGCAAGATTAATGGTTGAGTTTTTTAAACATGCATGAAGAAGAGCTTTCTTCTAATATCCAGCTGTCAGGCAATCCTTATCTGGAGCTTACATTGACTGATTATGATTGGGATTGAACTAGAACATGACCTCTAAGTAAAAAAGAAAATTATGCAGATTTGGAAGTGAACCATCGAGATTTCAGGTCTTTTCTAAACATTCCAAAACATTTTAGATCCCGATATGATTTTATATGCATAATAACTTTATAAGCATACACGTATGTGAAGTCTCAGCCCCATCAACATGTGAAAAATCCCCAAGAAAAATTAAAAAAAGATTAAAAAAAATTAAAAAAGCCCAGCCAAACAGACATCAGCTATCTTTTGTATCATCAAGTACTGTGAAACTAGGCTTAATACATCATTTGCAGCACACAGAACTCACACTGGAGTGAGTTGTTTATGAGATACTGTGTGATCATAAGAAGTGCATAGATTTTGAGTGAAAGCAGAGCAATTTCCTTTAAAAAGGAGAGCTAGTTTCTAATGTATGACACTGGATGAATTGTTATACGTGCTGTTGAATGAATGGTGACTGTAAATCTCACCTTGGACACTTCATGAAATATTTGCAGCGTATTTCAAACTATCTCAGTGGTGCCAATTCCTCTTCAGTGCTTACTGTCTACCTTGATTTTTGTGGAGGAAGGAGAACATGGGTGATGTTGACCAGCTGTGATGCCCATCAGGCTGCAGCCAGCTGGAGATACTCTTCTGCACAAGAACCTACCTTCCTCAGCTAGACAATGAAGAAAATGCAACAGGACTTCCCAGTTTTGCCTTCCACTACTTACCCCTGCAATTTGAGGGATTTACAGCTTTGCTGGGTGTTTGATCTGATCAGCCACCAAAACCAGCTTTGGAGTAGGCAGGAGTATGGCTTGGAGATGCTAAGCTGAGGAGCACCTAGTTCTGAGCAGGGTGGTCAGGTCAAGCAGAAGGCACAACCCATCATCACATGCATGGCCCCATGCAGCATAGCCATGTAACCGACTGAAGGTGATGCTGCCTTCAGCTCACCACATGCCTGTAAGCTGTTTTGTCTGCAATATGTGTTAGCCCAAGCTTCAGCCTGCCCCATCCAGCCCTACATTTCCATTTACCCTTCTTCAGTGGATCAATCTAAGTGGAACATGACAGCTTTCAGTATGTGACACTGTTTGCATTTGGTTGTGCAGTAAAGCCACTGCAACTACGTCTCATCGGGTGACATAGAATAGGACAAGAAATAAACCCTTGGAGACTGCAAGGGAACTGATGGTGCTTCTTTCCCAGCTTGCTTCATGAACCTGTGCTGAGCTTGGTGGCACAAGGAGAACGTTTTACAAGCAGATGTTAACCTTAAAGCAAGACTCTGCATTCTCCTGAAACTCCACACTCTGCCCCTCACCCTTATGAGTGTCCAGAAAGAGAGGAAAATGGAGAAGCAATGAGATATATCCCTGCTTTTCCCCATGAAGAATGCACAAGACTAAATAAATCAGATTTCCCCATGACACTTAAAAATTCTGTTTTTCTTCTCAGGCACAGGGGATTTGGGGACACACAGTTTCTTTCCCTCCCATAACAAAGGCTGAGCTTCTTTAAAGATGACATTTCAAAAATACTTGTTGGCCCGACTAAATTTTTAATTTCTCCTGGACCTCATTCAGGTTTCTTATTTGCATCCTGACATTATTTGGGCTAACTATGAAAGTGGGTATAAAAATGTACTTCAGGATCAGTACTTTTGAATTAGAGGCTGAATGAGAAGCACACAGCTGGGAACTGCTGCAGAGAGTTTCATTTTCAGAATGAAGACATAATGGATGTGGAGCCCTGAAACTTCCTTGTGCTGTTGGGGTTGGGTGCATGTGTTCAGGCTGGACCACTGATGTGTGGGACACAGGTAAAGGTGGCACAAGCCAGACTGGAGTGACAGAATTGTTAATTATGAGGAGTATAATCTGCTGCCATTCATTCTCAGTGGTTTTGTAAGCATTTTGTATTTAAGGCTTTTGGAACTGTGTGAAAACATCAGGCATAAAAGAATTAAGTAAAGTAAAACCATTGAAAGTAAAGTGGAAATCTGCTTTGTGTGGGTTTTTGTTTGTTTGGTTAAATATCCAGAGTCCAGGGTTGCATTATGTCTGCAAACTGGAAAAAATATGAAAATAATAGTGTAGAGAGCCCTTTACAGCAGTATCTCCAGGTTACTTTGGAATATTATAGATGATGTTATTATAACATGGGTTTCATGTGTTTTAATGACAAGGGAAAGCATGATAGAATGGATTCATATCAAAGTCTATTATGAGAGAGAGTCTTGCAACAAGAGCAGAATGTATTTATGTCATATTCAAAATGTCATCTCAGTCACAGACAAGACTGATAAGGAAGAATGACTAGATGCAGAGATTTGATTTATCTTTCTTTTCCAAAATGGAGACTTCTGACAACCTCCCTTTAGGTTGCAATGCTTGGGCCATTAAAACCCAGATTTCCAGCCACAACACAAAGGAGATGAGCCTCCACCTGCATCATTTTCCTTTCATTTCTTTACCCTTCTGCCAGGAATCAGTAAAGCTTTGCTAGTCAAGCAGAATCTTTATGTTCTCATTTCTTGCAATATAAGTTGAGAAATACACCTGTCCAAAAACCTACCACCTTTCTTTTCATAGTTCAGCCATAATGTGGAAACAAACCCTCTTTCCCTTGGAGATGCAGTTTTGGTGGGGACGTCCCCCATTATTTTGAAGCAACTGATAATTTTAGGTGGGGAAAAAAATCAAGCTGCAATAATTCGATTTCAAGCTTTTGACTGTGCTAATGAACTGGCAACATGGAAAATGCTTATATTGAGCACCTGCCCAGCTTCTTACATGTACCTTACATCCCTAGCACAACTTCACTAACTGCAGGTTATCACCAGAGATATGCTGCCCCATAATTCAAATACAAGTACACCAACGGAGTTTTAGAGCTACAAAGAAGGGGCTTCTATTCATCACTCATCAATGTCTTCCTGCTGCTCAGAGACTAAACATGCACAAAAACTGTAGGAGGCTTTTCTGTTCCCGTTAGTGATTACTGTACAGAAAAAGAAAGTTCTGACGTGAATTGTGCAGGCTGTCATACTCGTGCTCAGGAATATGACATGATTCTGACAGCCCTCCTCTGAGTTAAATTCAAACATCTACAGCCTTGCAGCTCAGAAGGTGCAGTTGCAATGGGAGCTCTGGAGATAAACAGGTAGACCCAAGCGTTGCCATCAACACTTCTGCACAGCAGAGATGCAGTGCATTCCAATATTTCTGCTTTATGCCATCCATGCCCTTGGTTAGATGCCTGATATTTGCAAATTGGAGCAGGAACATGCAGTTCAGTGGATCTGGTGTCACAGTACTGGAAGCTTTTCCTCTCAGCTTAAGTTCTCATCTTGTGTCAGCCACATGCAACCAGAGACCATTTTGAATAAAGCTGCCCATGTCTTGCTGAACAGAAGGAATTTTTCTCTGCATTCGTACTGAAGAGTGATTATTGTACAGTGAATGCAATATTCGTGTAATATCCTATATTTTAGCAACTAATTTTGAAAAATAAAGTGTGTGGTGTAATGGTGTATCAAATTACAGTGCTAGTGTTTTTATCAGAGTAAAATGTAGAGAAAACTTTCTGTCCTGTAAGCAGCAAAGAGTGTAGCAGGGCTGAGAGCTCAGCAGCTATGTCGTGGATTTTTTCATCTTTTCTTCTCCTCAATGTCTATTTAAAGTTGTGCGCGATTTTTTTCAGACATGCCTAAGTTAATTGGCATACGTCCTCCTGCCCAGTCTGACATCCAAACGAGACAGTGTATTTTTAAACACCCAGCACATTTGGATGCTATTTTGAGCACCTGGGCACCACTTGGGCTGAGTCTTCAGGACGTGCCATTTTCTACATTTAGTTTACTGGTTACCAGCCAGCCCAGGTTGATACAGACTGACATTTTTGTCTGGTGCCCTGTGACAGCTTATGTACACACAGCAGCTGATCTTAAGTGGATATCAGTATCAAGGCAGTCAATCAATATTGACAATAGTGATAGTTTTACCACCAGTCCTCCAATCAGAGAGACCAACGCTTGGGAAATGCACTGACTATTGAGCCTTTATCTTTTCAATGTGGCTCAAAAGATGGGCCATGAAGGTGACCTGAGTTTGGTGGTTGATGTCAAAGCAGACACTTGAGACCTCTGGAGTGGCCACCAGTCCCTATGGTCTGGCGACCTTCCCTGTAGCAGAGCTAGACAGGAGCTGTGGCTCTGCTGCCACCGTGGAGGTGACCGAGGCCAACTTTATTAAAAGAGGCAGTGATGTTTGTAGGGAAGGAAAGTTAAAAAAATTTCATATACCTGAACAGCCAGAGCACAAATAGAAATGACATCTAAGGGAAGATACATACAAACAATGTATTTCAAACCCAATACTCATTATAGATACAGACAGGATAGTTAAAGCAACTCAACCTTGAGACTACTTCAGTAACAGGTGATTAAAGATACAGCAACTGCTATGCAAGACACCAGCTAGGAGGAAAAGAATGCTTTTTGAGACAAAGACTACTGATGGCATGTGACCTTGGAATGCTTTATTAAAGAAGAATCCAGTGCAGGAGTTGGTGTAGACAAAGGAAACCCCAAAAACTTGTTTCTGTAAAAACGGTCATGGAAGACCTCAGGCAAATGCAGTGGAGGACAGTACTTCAGAGTTGGTGTCTGAAACTATATGATTTATGCTTTCTACCAGTTTTTCTTGTTTTAGCTTGGGAGAAATTCAGGATTCACTAATAAGGTAAAGATTGTTGTAAATATCCATAATTCTAAAATGAAAAGCTATAAGTCAGAGGGGCTGCTGTGTGTTTACAGTCATAGAATCATAGAATCACAGAAATCCTCAGGTTGGAAAAGACCTCAAAGATCATCAAGTCCAACCACAGTCTAACCATAGTACCCTAACTCTAACAACCCTCCTCTAAATCATGTCCCTGAGCACCACATCCAAACCATTTTTACACACATACAGGGACAGTGACACAACCACCTCCCTGGGCAGCCTATTCCAGTGCTTAACAACCCTTTCTGTAAAGAAGCTTGTCCTGATATCCAACCTACACTCACCCTGGTGCAACTTGAGGCCATTTGTCCTTATCCTGACACCTGTTACCAGTGAGAACAGAACAGCCCCACTTTCTCTGCAATCACCTTCCAGGTACTGGAAGGGAGCTGTAAGGTCTCCCCTCAGCCTCCTCATCCCCAGACTAAACAGCCTTCAGTCTCTCCTCATAGGGCACATTCTCCAAGCCCTTCACAAGCCTTGCTGCCCTTCTTTGGTCCAGCACCTCAATGTCCTTTCTGTGCTGAGCTGCCCAAAACTGAACACAGAATTCAAGGTCAAAGAAATATTCTTGTTTTCTAACAAACAGACTGGCTGCAGCTATCTTGCTTCATTTCTCAATGGGACTTAAAAAACTAACATTTGAATGTGATGTAAGACTTTTAAAAGGTTCCTTGAAATAATCAGATGAATGATGCTATCTGCAGCATGACTTTGCCCTACACGTTGCAAAAAATATTTGCCTAAAAACACCTATAAATACAGTAATACAAGGAGGGAATAAATGCATCAAGGTAATTTGTAAATCTACTAGATTCATTTAAATATCTTTCGAACATATTTTTAACTGCACAATAGAAGTACCTTCCTTATTATCATAATATCCCTGTCTTGGTACAGATTGTACTCATCAGGGCTTGAATTTAGAAGTGAAGTGAATATGGAGGAGGAGAAGGGAAATTCCTGCATGTGTTACAAAGCCTGCAGGCAAGCTATTTTGAGAAACAACCTCATACATCCTTGACATATGGCAAAAAATCTTTAAAAAAAATTGTTTAACTTTTTAAACTTTGAAAACATTACAGCTTAATCTTCTAATTTTACTGTCTCACGTGGTTTGTTCAGAGGGAACATTTCTTTTCCAGGCAAACTTAGTGAGGCATCTTCATGGGAAAGTGCGATATTAATTCTGGCTTATTAAAGTGTTCCAGAGAAGAGTTTCATAGCATCACAGAGATGTGAAATGTCAATCTTCTGTATACTGTATCACATCCTCCTGCTAATGCCTAAGGATTCCCAGTGCTATGCAGACAGTGTTATAACCCATTTTTATCTGACCCAAGGAACAAAATTTGCTATAGTATCAACTATTTTTTTTTCCAGAGTTCATTCTCCATCTTCTTCTTCTTTATGATCTTGAACATAAAGTTACTGCTTCTGGATGAAATCCCTTGCCCATCTCACCTCTCTTTTCACCTCAGATCTTTGCAAATGCAAATTCATCTGGAAAATAAAATGGAATTTTATTCTATTTTTTGAGTGAAGCATGGGGCAGAGTGTGTGGGGACAACAGGGTAACCAGATACAGCTGGCAGAGCTGAGGCTAAGGCACCACAAACCTCCTCCTGTAGGACAGGAACAAGAATCTTTTACTTCCTGTTGGCTTTTAGACATTCAAATAGATGACAAAAGTGACTACATTTAATTTCATACAGAAGAAACTGTTTTCTTCAATGCTAATTTCAGTGGAAACAAATAAAAATGTACTTTGAGACAAGCAAGATTCATTTTCTTGTCTTGCTCAGTGAATCAGAAACCTGTGATTCTCCTCTTTGCACCCTAAGATATTTAGGGACTTGGTTTCCCAAGCATGGTTTCCCAATCAGTGATCATTCTTTCTTCATTCAATACTTCACTGTCTGTGGCTGATGAAAGAAGAGGCAGAAATTCTGTGGGTCAAACCAAGATCCGAACTACTCTAATAAGTATAGAATAAGCAAGGCTCTCAAAAATTTCAGATTTGAAAAAAGAACTTCAGTTTTGAAGTAAAATTCAATCTAAAATGTTGCAGTCTGAAAAGGTGTAATTAATGTGTCAACGAGTTGGAAGATTTTCTCTGACAGTTTTGTTTGACACTGATTGAATAATACACATCTTGGGACATAAAAAATTTATTTTACTAATTAGTAAAAACAGTAACTAAGCTGACGCAGTTCAGAGCTTAGAGACATATTGCTCTCTTGTCTGAGAAAATGAAGCATTTGGAGCCTGAGATATGATGAGCAAAGCTTCATTTTCCAAAGGGGTGAATTTCTTGCAGACTGACAGTGGGGAGGAGGAAGATGCACGGTTAGCCTGTCTCCATCCTGGATGCGTACCACCATTCCTGCAGATTTCAAGGGCAGCAGGCTTCTGATTTGATTCTGTGTTGTTAAAAATAATGAAAAATAAAGAAAGTGCATCCCTATTTAAGGTCAGTTGCCTCTACTCCTTCATCAGATCTTAGATACTGGCAGCAGTTGGGAATCCTGATGCTCTGAGGATGAACTCAGATAAAAACTTAAAGGCCTGTGTATGAATTGTTTAGGTGATTATGTATTTGGAAAGGGAGCTTTGAGGCAAAGCTGTCAGTCTGTGCTGGGGTTACCTATGGGGATATAGAAGGCTGCCCAATGTCAATCTGTTGCTAGCAGCTTTGTGTTCCCTGCTTGCAGCAGAGCAGGACTGGGAGAGAAGGGATGCTGTAGGCAGGGAAAGGGAAAAGGGATGATTTTGCCCTTCCCATGGTGGGGCTGCTCCCCTGGAAGATGAAGAAAAAAGGGGAGCATTTCTGCTATCCTTGTGCTGCTTTGAAGATGTAATTCAGCTCTCCAAATGCCAGGGAATGATTTTAACAAAAACTGGTGAATTCTGTGGTCATTATCTTTTGCTGTGGAAACTGCTATGAGATCATCAGAAATGCTGAGTGTTGTGTCTGGAGATCTGGGCTGCAGGGGACAAAAAAATAACTGATCTTATTGGAAAATCTAATAGAGGAGTAATATGTGGGAGGAGAAGAGAGAAGAGATGAAGAACCTAAGGATATTATTTTGTCATTTTAATCTCTTCTTTATTTTATTTCTTTTTTAATGCCTAGGAGCCTCCCTGTCTATGCTCTGCCCACAGACACAACATGCCCTCCCTGGATGTTTGATTTGTGGAGGGACAAGGAAAAGAGAGAATGCCGATTTCCACAAGCCATGTTGCCTTCTAGTCATAAGAGACTCAGCATCTATATGAAAACAGACACTGCATTCCTTCTGACTGATTGCAGGAGCACAACAACACTGTGTGGGCCTCTGGAAAGCCACCCAGCAGCCACAGACTGACTTTGGGTCTCCTCTGTGCATGTAACCTTTATGCCTTCTACAAGGGCATGTACTGGAAGAAGGATACCTGGGCTATTAGTACGGTATGTAAGTGACTGTTCCAGGGAACTGCATATACCAGACTGAGTTTTTTCAGTATTTACCCTGGCTTCCCAAGTGAGATCCTTCGACCTTCTTTCATATCATCCTCTTGTTCATCATACTGTGCAAATGGCCGAGGCACCATGTTTTGCTTCTTTTCAAGTTGTAACATTGGGGTGTTGTACTGGGGTTAAGAAATGAGGAATATTAACAATAAAAAGATGGATACAAAAATAACACAGCTGGAAAGAAAGCCTACCAAGGGAGATGCCCTACTAGAGCTGCTGTTTATGAACAGAGAAGGAATGATGGCAGATATGGGGGATGGAAGCTGCCTTGGACAGAATGATCACAAAATGATAGAGTTTTCTATTCTTGTGATTCAAGACTACGACCTTCGACTTCTGGAGAGTATACTTTGGTCTGGCTAGGACTCTGATTGCAAGAGTCTCCTGGGAAACGGCACTGAAGGGCAAAGGGCACAAAGGCATGTGAGCAGGCCATTCTTGCATGCTGTATGATGAACCAATGTGGAAGAAGATCAGCCTGGCTAAACAGGCAGCTTTTGCTCAGAGACTGAGAAAAAAATACAGATTTCCCCACTGTTGGAAGAAGGGGTAGGTAACTCAAAAATAGTACAAGGTATGCAGAGAGAGAATTAGAGAGGTAGAACCCAGCTAAAACTTAATCTGGCCACCACTGTAAAAGATAACATTTAGAGGGCCAGTGAGACTCTCTATCTTTTATTAGATGCAACAGGGAACATTGCCATCAAGGGTGAGAAAAAGGCTGAAGTACTCGGTGTCTCCTTTGCTCCTGTCTTTAAGTCAGATCAGTTATCCTGAGGGTACTCAGATTGTAAAAAAAAATTATGTTGAAAGCAATGGGTGACAGAACATTTAAGCACCAGGAGAAGCATCTGGCAGAAGCCACCTGGTTGGTCAATACTTGAGGACCTATCCATCGAGATGGTCCTGCCCAATCCAGCTCCCTGCATACTGTAGAGGGAGATAAGGTACCTGCTTAACATATAAAGAGCATGTAGTGAAAAGCTGTTTGGGTCTTTCCAGCTTCTGGAAAGGGCAGATCTCTCCGTGGAACTGTTTTTGCACAGGGACGTGGGTGCACTTGGTGGGTGATGCAGAAAAAATGAGGATGTTCAATGTGTACCACAAGGTAATCTGATGCTGGGGAAGTGAAGTCAGTAATTCCACGTATATATATGTGCATATATATGTGTGTGTGTTAATTATTGTTTGTTTGTGTATATGTATTAAGTGTGATGTGGAATATGGGGTGGAATTTCATGGTTTTAGGATTTTTGTTATCAAAATTCCACATCAGAACATCATGTAGTGCACTGGGAGTTAAAGAATTAATGCTCCAGTTCCATGCATGTTTCCAGGTGTCTCAGGAGGGAAGAACTACATATCCCAGAGGAATTTTTGTTTCTGTTTACCATTCAGAGGGAAAGATAAAACAGTCTTGTCCCAGATCGCACACCTCCTGGAAGAAATGTCTCTACCAGATACAGTAACTTGCCCTCTTTTCCTGGCATTAATAGAACAACTAAAACACAACAGTGGGCCGCTGATACAGCTGAAAATCTGCTATACATGTTGGGGCAAGCTTGTATTAACAACTTGCCATGTACTGGTTCTCTGTTTCAGAAATGTTGGATTCCTTCACTTGCTGTCAGTCTTTCCTCAGGTGATCTCTTTGGAACCCCACAGTATCTACCTCCTTGTCACCCACACAGCTCCTCTCACGCACTATGCAATGAAGTTTCTAGGCCAAATCCACCTTTGGTTTTTGTTCTCCTTCAGTTCTAAGTCCATATAAGACCCCTGGAAATGCAAGGCAGACAGGTGAAGGCTGAGATGAAGTTAGATGTGATATGACACTTCTTTAATGAGAACTGCTGGTGATAGGCAGATGATTGGACTGGGTGTTCATGTAGGTCTTTTCCAACCTTGGTGATTCTACGATCCTACAATTCTATAAAGCCACGTTTTGATGCAGCTCTTGTGGAGAACACAGCTCCTGGCATCACTGTGCTAGGCTGGAAGCACAGGAGCACCACCTTTTTCCCTGCTGAAGACACAGGAATGAGTTCATGGAGTGTATTGCATTTTTAAGGGTTTCTAATGACACAGGAGACTTTACATCTCCTTTTCTCTACAAAGGAGAGCATTGCAGAAAATAAGCTGTTTTCTGTCCTGTAGAAGATGAAGGCAGATAAGCTGCTGCTTCCTAAGAATGGCACCAGAAGATAACTTTGAAGAGTACATCTGCTGTAACCTTCTTCCTGTGGCTGATCAAGAAATCTTTCCCTGTTTTCTCTCATGACAGAGTTTTCTGCATTCTTCTTGGATGTGTAGGCCGTGGTTCTGAGCACAGAACCCAGAACTTCCCTTGTGACCAGATGTAGAAGCTCCTGTTTAGTTAAGACAATGTCTGTGGACTTGTCCACAATCTAAAAAAGACTGAAGTGGTTATGGTACCACCATAAGATACTACCCTGAAGTAGTGCGCTCTGTGCCACATATATTAATAAAGCTGAATACTATTTTATGGTGTTGTTTAGCAGTCTTCCATCACCCTTCTTCTGAAGCTCTAGCAGACAAGTAGGTGAAAGATCATGAAAATGTCCCCTGAACTTTCCATCCGCCCCTGCAGCCTGCCAGCAGCTGATGGGGCTGGGAAGGCTGTGGGCAGCAGAGATGTGACGTCTCACATGCCTGCCCTTGCCCTGCGGTATGCCGCAAGCCAGACCATGTCAACGCCAGCTTGTAGCATGCCGCAGCCATGAAGCAGGTGCATGGGATGCCTTTCACCCCAGCAGCAAACATGCCACATGCCATGCCCCTCCATCCCCGCCTACAGCAATGGTGCCTCCTCTGCCATAGCCTCCCTGAAGTCTCACTAGCTGCATAAAAGCATACATAGATATAACATTTGTTAATGAGGCACATGCTGTGTCAGCTCCTTACTGTTTTCCAATGTGTATTCAACCTGTGCATGCCTACAGTATGAATTTTCAAACCATATTAAAACATCACAGTGATAATTTTTAAATGTACTGCGTTACATTACTGCATTGCTTTTTCTTCTTGTTTATGACAGCAAACTACAATTTAACTTGTGGAAAAAAAAGTTGAGAGATATAAATACTCCAGTGAATGGCATCCAGAAACCAGAAAGAAATACATATAAATCAATTGCTAGTAAGAGCAAACAGCAGACTGGTGTGAGAATAAGAAAATAAGCATCAGAGATTGTGGCTTGGACTTTTGGTTCCAAATCTGGAACTGAAAATGAGGGGGGAATTCTGTGGATTGTGAGAAAGGAAAAGGGAGAGATTAAAAGGTGAAGAAGATATGCAGTCAAACAAAATATAGGGGTTTTTCAGTACTTCTTTATACTCATTCCCTGGAATAGAAAATAAGTTTGACTCTGAATATAATTCAGGGCACTTCTTTGTTAAAAGGCCCTTAGCAAGACAATTTTTTCCCTCATAAGTAAGTTTACACTATTTTAAATTGGACTTCCCTAAGAAGCATCTTGTCAAAGTTAGAGTCGAGGGGACACTTCGCAATTAATAATTTAATCAGCATATTTTGTCTTATTTTCTGCTCCCAGATTACCCAAGAGGCAATTCTGATTTCTTTGACTATATTGGAGTTTACACCCAAATGGTTTTAAGGGTATTATTTTTAGACTGGATTCATGACTGAATATGATACTTGTTATTTGATCTCCATTGGCCAGTTATTATTAGAGGCAGGCAAACTGTTCACAGTTGAACTAGACACAAACTTATTTTTAAAAAGTAGTCTAATTTCTGTTTGAAAATCATCTGAAGTCAGATTTATGTTTCACCTATGAGATGTGCAAGCAAGGAGATGTAACCGGTACGGGCCTTTTAAGAAATGCAAGTAGGAATATTTGACATTCAGTTCTCATTTCAGATACAAGACACTGTGTCAGCTTCCTGATTAAATGGTAAATGTCACATATAGTCTGCTTACATTCATGCATTATCAGCTAATATTCATAGAAATTTAATTAATTTACAATTCAAACAATAAACAGAAGGACACTTTCGGTACAAATGCTCCTGCAAACATTTACCTAAGGCTGTTCATCAAATTCTTGTGAACATCTGCATAAATATGATTCATTTGTTTACAGACCACTTCCCTCTCTGTTTCCTCCCTGTGTGGGGTTTCAAATAGCACATCACTACAACCCCCAGTCTGGGGTTGGGTGGTATTTTGACCAAAGTGCTGTAGTCGTTCTGTCTATGAGCAGTCTGTCCTCACATGAGACATGATTGCTACACTTCCCAGAGAGGTTCCTCATGCTCCTGACCTGCCAGTCAGGATGCTGGGATAGATAGATTTACTCTGAGAGTGAAAGAAATGATTGGCTCATTCTGAGATGGGGAAGCAGAGAAAAAGGCTTTCTGACAGTGGTTCAGCAGGTAGTTTCACTAGTTACAAACATTTACAGAGTAAATTGTGACTTCAGGAGTGCATTTGGGGGCCACGTCTGCCAAATACCTGTGAAAGCCAGTCACTGACATTACTTGTAATGGAACAGTGTTTAGGGTGTATTTGCACTGCATCTTAAGTAGAAGAGAGATGGGATGGATAGTGTGCCCCTGTCCTCCACCCTGAATTGCTCCAAGCCATGGCAACATCAAAATTGTTCTCTAGAAGACTTTGCCTCCAGGGAACTGCAAGCTCTATTTCTTTAATGATTTTAATGGTCAGAATTGTGCCAGGTCAAGTCATTTAACTATGTATTTAATTAGTCATCTGTATGCATGTAACTTGGAGGCGTTCAGCTGTGCTATTTTATAGGGATTAACTAAGTGGGCAGTAAATCACCTATTCCAGCAATAAAAGTATTTATAGCAGTACCTTTTTTAATTATTATTGCTGTATTGTTTGTGCTGGCAAAAGTCTGCAAAGGAATAGTTTTGCTCTAAGAGATGGGAGAAATGCAGTTTGGGGTTTTGACTGACGCTAAATAGATACAATAGTGGGCAACGTGGAAGGGCCTGAAACAGGAGGTTTCAGCCAGACAACCCAAAGTTATTGCTAGCTGCAGGCTTGATGTGTTAAAGAAAATAAACATGAAGCAACTTGGCCCTGTGGAAGCTCATAATTTAAAGAGGAACAGAAGAAATATGACCTGAGCAGGTAGTAGGTGGTTGTTTTCTGGCTCAAATAAATCTGAAGAGTATTTGACTGTTAACAGTTCACAAGTTTGCACTGGCAAAATACTGCCTGAAACAGTTAGCCTCCCCATCTCTCTTGCTTTGGAAATGAGTGAACCATTTTCTATGCAAGTGCCATTGAAATGCTGCAGAGTTATGGGGCCATGGTCCTGTACAGACAAAATGTGTATTTGAAAGTGAGGATATCTTCTGCAATTACATCACATAGACAGTCCCTCCTAAAGAGGAGCAAGGTGCTTGTTGCTAGTGTTGCGCAAACTTTTTCTAAGCTGCCTTTCACAATAAATCATTTGGGAGAACAGTGACTGTTTATAATGAGCACTGACCTGTGAAAGAGAGGAAAATAGATATTGTTAAAAACCTTGGCTCACTTACTGGGAGATCATGTGGCAAGGCCAGGTAACTTTTGAAGTAGTGCACAGGGAGTTGTTTAAGCAGTACAAGCTGCAATAACAACACAACTGACCTGAGTGTGTAAGCCTCTTTACACTCCTTTCCCAATAAATAATGTCATGAGGCACACATTTCACCCCCTTGTTATTCCACCATGATCCAGATGGTCAGCCAAAGGATCCCACGTGCTTGGTTCACCTTTGGAGAACATGTTCCTGCTGATCATATCCTTGCTACCCTTTAGTTGGACTGGAAACAAACACCAAGAGGCATCCTTTTTGATCACAACTTACCACTTGATTTTTGTCTTCTCAGTTTCTCCTCCATCTTTCAGTCAGGTCTGTCCACAGACACAGTGCTTTACAGTCTTTTTTTTTTTATAAATTTTTCTTTTCTTTTTTTTTTTTTTTTACCCTCTCTGTTCCTGCTACAAGCAGCCTGACTGTTTCTGTGTGCTAGTGTACTAGATACTGTGCTAGCACAGAACATAGCCCAAGGCAATATAATTCAGCTTTTGCTCAGACGTGACTTCCCATTTGCCCTCCTGCAAGTGCTGTCCCTCAGGGAGAGAAGGGCTCCAAAGGGCTGCCCAGGGCTTCTGGTTTCCTCAGTTGTGGAGAGCTAAAAAGGACTGTTCAAGTCAAACAGGAGGAAAGAGACCTGGATTTGTGCTCTTATGGGAGATTGCCTTACCCAGAATGCATACAGGCCTAGTGGGAAGTTAGACTGGTTTCAGTCATAAACTCCCCCCAAAAGCCATTCTGTGTGGAATAAAAAACTTGGTTAATTCTGATTGTGTTTAGTAAATACGTTTATCCAAACAGATAAGAGGAGGAGGATTTTTGAAAGCACCAATATACTTTACTAAGAAAAGGAAAATAGACCTTAAGGAGCATTTCCCCATTCTGAACAAAAAAATATGTTTGTAGAACAGTCATTTTTCTGCCCTGAAATTAGATGTTTCAATTCAGGTGGAGCATGGATGGTTCCCGGGTAGCCCCAGACAACCATCTCAGAAAGGAGGGCTTATGCCCTCAGTAATGCCTTTCTCCCATTCTCCTGCTCTTCAGCTTCCTCTAAGGTTCCATTTGCACCAGTTTGTCCTCCCTTCCAGCCCCAAAGCCGAGATGTTTTTCACCATGTTTATTCTTCCCTCCCAATACATTAACGAGTGAAATGTTTCTGCTGCTCTGCAAAAGATGGGCTACCTTCTTCACCAGCATACCATGGTCTCTCTGCTCTGCTCTGCCCTGCCCTGCTGGAGGTGTGGGTGAGGATGCCAAACTGCTTGCCACAAGAAGTACATTGGCGCCCGCTTCTTTGCTGGCATCCAGAAAGAATGGGGAGACACTCCTCAACATATCCATTGACTTTGTGCTCTGCTGCAGGACCTTAATGTAGATTAAGACATCTATTTTACTCTGCCCAAACAGCCAGATTTTGTAGATGAGAGTTTGCTCTGCTAAATGGTTTTATTGTGCTCTTTGTATCTGCCAGTGTTTCTGTGAAAATAAATAAGGAGGCACTACTTTTGGAGCAACCTACATACTTGGAAGCTACTGCAGGCTCACTGGTCTTGCTTGCAGCCAGCCCCTGCAGGAGCTCTGCTTGCTCCTCCTGCGCCTGCAATTACCAGTGCTTACTCCCCTTGGCAGCACTCCCACCCTGGTACATTCCTTTTTGTTATGCTAATAGACTTATAACCAGCTCCAGCTCCTGAGACTGTAATACACCCCTTCTGAATCCTTAATCTACTTCTCTCTGTGCATTAGGGCAGTGCGTGGTTTGCCAAGGGCCTGGCAGAATGTGTTGAGCTGACTGATTCTAGCTGTTCCCATTAGACCCTGGCGTGCTTCTGAGATTTGTCACTTCCACACAAATCACACTCCTAATCCTAGGGTTTAACAAAGTTCGGATGGATTTGGATTCTACTACATCTTCTCTAAGGGAGATGATAATGCTCTCTGATGAAAGGTCTCTGAATGAAAAGCATCAGTGTTAAGTACAAGCATGAGAACATCTTTTCTGTCCAACATTCCCTCTTTTTTCAGGATGGATACCCATGTCAAGGTGGCAGTGTGAGCTGCAGAGTGGCTCTGAACTTGCACTCGATACCCTGAGGGTGAAGACATGATTTACAGTTGCCGTAGAGGCATGTACAAACATGGACATTATTCAGATCTTGCGTTCCAAAATGTGACCCTCATGAAGCTGATCACTCGAATTACATTCCCAGAGAGCTGTGCTTCCTGGTGGAAACCCTTTGAAGTGTTTAAGGCTTATGGAACTGTCCTTCCACTGAACAAAACACAAAGTGTTTTCCAACGTGTTTCCTGAGCCTTTGCTTCACTTTAAAAACCTGTGATTTAAGGAGGATCCAGCCCGATTTTACACCCACTGACAAGATGGATGGCACCTGAAGTGCCAGTCTTTAGCTCTTGTACCATGGAACCATTTCATGATAACTTTTCTCATGTGCACTTGGATTTATGGCATCGTGTCTAAAGGGTCACATAGCAGACACCTCACTGTACAGAGGTTGAGCTGCAGTGTTGTGTGATAGATGCTATGAGCTTCCATGTCTAAGCAAAATATATATCCCATAGTAAACACCTATAAAGGGGGGAAATGTAGCCTGGCATGCAAAGCAGGCAGGGGATTCTGGTGTAAGAGAAGAGCACTTCCACTGACAAATACAGAGGGGTAAGGCAGGTGTTCTGATACAACTATTATTACATTTTAATTCTGAAATAAAGGCACCACCCTTCCTTAAATGCAGATGATTGTTGACAGGGCAGAGGTTTGTACCTCACTGAGAAATTGCTGCCATTTGGGAGAGAGAAGCTATAGGGGAGATTTTTGCAGAGTGCCTAACTTTGAAGGCATGGGCATCAAACACAATCTGTGTGCAACTAATTTTTTCTACGTATGTCAGATGTCAATTATCAGGCCTATGGTTGTTGATTTAAGCAGCTGCACAATAGGACATCACATATGGACATGGGAGGGAAGTGAGGTGGTTTTTAGTAGCATGAACAGGGACAAAATAACATGGCTGACTATGGGAAGAAGGATTGCTGCTGCCTGTGTTCAGATTTCCAGCATTTCCCTTGAGTTTAGTTTATCTGCTTAGCCTCTTTCAGGAGGTATTTGGAGGAGCTTCAGGTCTGAGGATAACACCAGCTCTGACTCAGTACAGAGTGGAACACTTTTGAAATATGTTAGGGTGGAGAAGCAAACTGGCTGAAAATGCACAAAGCAGATCTTCCCTGCCACCCCTCTGGATGTGTGCACTAATGCTCAGCTTACCTGATTCATGGGGGCCATGAAATGTTTTTGGCTTGTTGGAAATCCTTTCTTTACCTCTGTCCAAAGGAAAAGTGTAGGCAATGTTGTCCTCTAAAATCTGTAGCTATGTGGCCCTAGGGAGAGGAGGTACAGTACCCATGGCTTCAGCCTCCTGGTATCCCACTGGGGAGGCAAGAAGCTTTTTTTCTGCCTCACCAGTGTCTCTGCAGCTCTCCAGCAGAATTTCCCAAGGATCAGATTTAGCATGCGTGGTGGCTTAAAGAAGAAACTATTTCCCTTGTTAATGCGAGGGAATTAGATGTGTTCCATTGTTGTGCTGGTCCCAGCTGTTCCCTGAGAAGGCAGCTCCCTGCTCCTGCTTGTAACACTGCCAAGGTCTGTCTGCCCCTCTCTGTGCTTTCCAGCACTGAAGGTATGAAGCCTCATGAGCACATGGAGCACTAAGTCCCTTGCCTCTCCCTTCTTGCCCAAGGCTCCATGGCCCTCAGAAGTGCTGTTTTGTTTTGTTGATGATGCAGAATCACTTTGATGATCATTCACATGATTTGGGTGGAAGGAGGTATGCGTGTAAATGCAAGGGGTACAATCACTGTGCTGATTTCTTCAGATTGCTTTTCAGCATCACACTATTGCATCATACCCTGCATTTTGCTGTTGTTGTTTGGACAACACAAGAGTTGGGCTGCACTGCAGCCATTTTTTGCTTGTTTGTTTGTTTTATGAGCAATTCTCTCTAAAAAAACAAAAGCATTAACAATTCTCAATCTGTTAGAGGTGATAACTGCATCAGAAATCAGTATCTAACACAGGATATCCAGAAAACAAACAGCAACAAGGAAATACAAACCACACTATTAACTGATTTTCTAGGCCAGCCAACCCCCATTTAGCCCAGTGTAAAGCTGCTCTGATGGATGCATCCTTGCTGAGTAGTCCTGGCTGGATTATCCAGCATGGAGGAGAAAGCACCCTTCTACAATTGGTTTTTAATACCACTGTGGGGAGCACCAGAAACCCAACACCTGATAGCACAAGAACTAAGGGAATAGAGGTTCAATTTATTTCTCTGTCATTCAAATATTGTTAGTGCAGGAAAACTGCATGACTGTAATTACAAATAAATAAATAAATAATCTGCTCATTAGCCACTTTTCTTTTACAGTAAAGCATCTCTTTAAGGAGAACAAAAACAGAGAACATGACATAAGCCATGATGATCTCATAAGCCATTACAGCCGAGGAGTATATTTAATTCCCTTTTGTGATAAATTGGAACAGATTTTCCATTTATGTCTTCTTTTTAACAACATCAGCATTGTTACAGGTTCAAGGCCATTAAGCAAATGCTGTATGGACAGTAATTTTGCTGCTGTTTTGGGTTTGTCCTGACATCCCTTTCTCCTCTCCTAGAATCCTAACCTGTGTCTTGGGTGCTGATGCAGGACAGGTGGCTGCCATGCCTTGCCTGGTGGAACCATCTGTTACCCCTGGCAATTAAACAAGAGGGTGGGATATGGTGCAAATGTGTCTGAGTTTTTCAAGGAACAGAGGGCATCAGGATTTCAGCTGTGGAAGCAGACAGAGCATTCAGAATGCAGACATGGAACAGGGCTGCATCGTGCTATGTGGCATCTGAGTGCAGATGAGACTCCAGACTGACCTCAAGCAGAGTGGGAACCCATAGGGGAGTGCAGCCAACCCACACTGCTGGGACGGGAGGGAACAGTGAGACAGCATGCTCAGCTGGCACCACTGCAGTGTTGGTAGCGTGGGGCCAAGGTGCAAAAGGAAAACGTTCAGGATGACATAAAGTAGGACAGTATGCAAGCACTGGAAACATTTAAGAGAGCTCCTGCCAGACTTAAGAGTAGCAGGTGAATGCAAGGCAAGCATTCTTGACATAGCATTAATTGTTGCCCCTGGATCAGGTGAGTGAGAGCACCAAGAACAGCAGATAGACACTGTCCCCCTTTAAGCCAGTCTTTAGACTAGTGCAGTGGGAGCTATTTTAGCCATTACTGCTGTTACAGATTTGCTATGGCCAGTGTAAGCTCTTCTTGCTGGTTGTCACAAGGTTTCTTCTTGTCTTTCACTATGGCGTTAGGAGAGCCTGAGATAATGCTGCAGATCTAAAAAAGAGAGGGCTGCTTTAACAGTATTTTCACTGGCAATGTGCTGTTTCATTGGGTAACAAAAATCTAACAGGTGGAAAACTTTATGAGTGTGCCTGACTAAAGACAAAATTCAGCTTTCATCCTATGCATTTGGTATAAATGATTAGATGGGAGGCAATACAAATCAAAGGGGAAGACCCAGGTATACGTGAATTATAACGCTGGAGCAAAATTTTGTCACTGCTGCAGTCAAATCATGCACTGACTGTATCAAGGTTGGGATTTTTGCATGCTCTTTAGTGAATAAATGGGACAAAGGCAGTTTTCAGCCATTCCTCAGACTGACATGAGTCACTTACTAATTCCAGTGGCTCCTCTGAAGCATGCTTAGTTGGAGCTCAGACAAACAAAGTGCTGATGTAGCCAATTAACAAAAAACAGCTTTAATTTTACTATTGGGTTGAAATCAGTGCAATCAGTAACCTGTTTGAAGTACTTTGCTGAGTTAGGAGCTAAGACTTCTTAAGAAGATGAATGCAGATTGAACTCCAATACTATTTTGCATAAACCTGATAAAGCTTGGAAAAGCTGCTTTGCTAATTGTCAGAAGTCTAAAATGCAAATCTGCGGCACAGAAGTGTCCCTGGGAATATCATCATAATCCATGCACGAGTGTTGGGAAGGCATGTGTTAGTGTGTTTTCTCTCCCTAATGCGTGCGGATGCTTCCGAGGTGAAATCTAGGAAGCAGCTGAATAGTGCACATCAGCAAAACCTGGTAATCCAGGAGAAAAAATGAAAATGACAAACTGCTGGGAACTCTAAGCATCTTCTGAATATAATAGCCAAGATATGGATTTTGTACCAGACACCTTGATTTATACCTCCTCCTCTAGCATAAGGTGCCACTGGACATTTCAAAGAGCACTGTCTTCTACAGAGCTTCTGACAGTGTTCCTAATCATCTGCTGGAGGAGGATTTCAGTATTGACTTGGAAGAACACTGTATACTAAATCACCAAAACTGCTTTCTGGAACAACCTGCTTTTATTTTGGTGATCTTCTATCCAAGTAATTGCACAGGCCAAGATTTTATGACAGTGGCCTGATTTCTCTGTTCAGTTTTGTTCTTAATTTGCTTGTAGTTCTGCCATCGAAGCAGATTCATTTTCAGCCCTTGTTCACTGGTGAAGGCATCCCGTTACACCACACATAAAACTCTGTGCCTCTGTGGGAGGGCACATGTGAGAGTATGCACAGCCTAGCTATTATGGATTTGGCTCACTTGTCTGTTTTTTGGTTTTAACATAAATAACTATCTTTAACTTGCTCTTGGTTTCTCCCTCAAGCTGTTGTGCAAGCTAAGATAACAGCTGCTTTTTGGACTGAAAGCCTTCCATGCCTACCTTCAAAGTTTTTCTGTGAATGCCAAGCAGTTCTGGTGCTGCTCATGTCTTGCCTCACGCTGCAGCCTCTGTCCCATTGCAAGGCCATGCCACGATGTAGCAGAAGTGTGGGGATACTTCCAGAAGCAGAAATTTTCAGCAGTCTGTATTCTGAGATGAGCTAACTAGTTACACAGCTACCACTGTATAACAGGATAACACCCAAGAGACTGTACCAGAGAGGTGCTGCTCCTTTGTAACAGCTCTCCGTTTTGGTAAATGATTAGAACATTGAAGTCATAGAGCATAAAAGCAATGAAAGCCAGGAAAAAATTGCTCAATTTACCATGCATCCAAAAATAGGCAATATAAGGCTACAGATCTTAATTCTGTATCTTTTATTCTCTATTCTGACTAGGTAAGAGAAACCTGATTTCTCCTTTTCCTGAATTTGGATACTTATATACTTTCTTTCTAGTGGATTAACCTTGTTCCCCATCTGAAAGCTTGGGACTGCACCCTATTTTCTTTGCTTTCACAGTCATCTGGACAGCCTCCAGCTCTGAAAGGAGCTGTATACCCTTGGCTTTGACATTTGGTTTCTAGTCTCTGCTCAGGGTTAATTCCTTTGCTTGCCATAACCATCTGTGGACTTTGAATTGCTTTAATTTATAAAATGTTTCTGCCACTGCACTAGTCCTCATATTCTTTGGCTAGCACTCCAGTAGCATCTTGCTCAATGTTGGGAATGTGAGAAGTGCATCCTAAAACAGGTATCTCCCTGCTCTGCTTCTCTCTCCCATAGAAAGGACAAATGTTTGCATTGTGTAGCTGCACCAGTTACTGAGCTTAGTCTGTGTCATGTATCTTCTCAAAGTGGATCTTGGCTTTTCCTATGAAAACAAAGGAGATACATTGGCACTGTTTTCCATTGTTTATATAGCTTCCCTTTTACAGTCTGGGTGATAGAAAAAAGTAAAATTTGCATGATCAAGCAGAAGTGCAAAGACCTTCTGCTCCCCCAATAATCTCTGTCCTGTGTAAAATGGAACACCCATCCAAGCATAACAAGTACTTTGGAATGGAGCAGACATTGCTACACTGGGCATAAAGATGAAATCAAAAGGTTAAACGATATGAGTGTTAGGGAGCCAAAGATATTAGGGTAAATAATAGCTATAAATTACTCTAGTCTCTCAGGAGCAAGAGACAGTATGTGTTGCTCTGGTTCCTGCCAAGAAGACCATTTAAGAAGAATAGGACAGGGAGAAGGAAGCTGTATCATGGTGAACTGAGAAAGATGATATGTAAAGTCATCTTTCAAGGCTCTTTTACAGGAGATCAGATGACTGATACCAGCTGATGTATCACAGAACTACTTGAAAAATGCAGTGGGTGGTAGATCCTCCAGATCCCCTCTAGAGGCTCCCACTGGGACAAGACATTACTCATTCACCGACCCTAAAATAAATGAAATAGATGATACGTTCAAAGTCAGAAATATAAATTCTCATTTTCACTTGTCCTACTTTGTCTCTGTAACAGGACCCTGGAATGGCCATAAATTATTTTTAAATCCTTTTATCCTAGCAGCACCCTGCAAGGCTATGTTGTTGTAAATGGGAATCAGGTGTGTGGCTTTCCTCAGAAGCAGGACCAGTGGGGCATGTCAGGCAGTACGTATCAAAAACATTACTGGTTGCTCAGCTTTTGATAAGACCCTCAGTATGAGATACATGAAAGCAAATAACGGAGTGGGACGTGAAGGGGAAAGTCCAATTAATGTCTGGATAAGCAGTGGGAAAAAATGAGATCCCAGGGCTTTGGAACTATTTGTGTTGAAATATTTCTATTGAAGTATGAACAAAGGGTGTTATGGATTCTTGGATCTCATGACATTTAACATATTTACACTGAAAAATAGCTGACTTCTAGTATGTCTTATTTCAGTGAGCCGTCTTATATGTAACAGAAGCAGGTAGATATCTTGCTAAGGATTAAATGAGGGAACAGTTCAATGTCTCCCAGTTACATGGCAGCTGAGCTCATAGGTGCTACCAACAAAACAGAGGGAGTATCAAATGAAGGAAAAGTTTGAAGTACAGTATGGGTTTCAAGCAGTTTTGGCTGGAGGACTTTTGTTGGTGCAGTGTAAGAAAGATCAGACTGTGATGGAAAAAGTCTTGCCTAAAATGCTAATTTCTTCTCCCAGGAGAAGCAATTTGAAACACCTGGAATTGAGGTTAAGCATTTGGGCTAATCACTTTATCAAATCCTACTGAGCTGTGAGGATTAAAAATGGTGATCTGGGGAAGCTTGCTAGGACATCAGCTTGCTTTAAACAGTAACAGTGCTGTACTACAGCATTCCTTTTTTATCTTTATTTCCCCTTCGCTTCCAGGGATACAGAAGGAGAATCCTAATGGCACTTCAGCTTGTGAAAGATCTTACACGTTGCTGTTGCTTTTGATGGTGGAGAACTTAAAGCCTTTTCCAGGTTGTTGTTCTTCTAGAATAATATATTTTGGGAAACTGGTCAGTGAGTAAAAAAATTGACTAAAATGGGAAACAGCAGAGCCGTTTTTCTTTTTGATGTCCATGTCTGTCCCCAGCTACTCCTGGGAAGTAAATCAGCACCCACTGACAGCCACATGCTGTGCTGCAAAAGACAGTTCTGGTGTCCCAGGAGCAACAAGTGAGCTTTGCACAGCCTCGAGGAGCACTGTCAGCAGCTACAGCAGAGGTCTGTCAGCCTCTGGTTGTGGCTCTTTACTGGGAGAAAGAGAGAGAAAGAAAATGACAGGAGAGGGATGAACTTCCCCAGTGATCAGCAAATGGCTGAGCAGTGAGCATATCCTGCTCAGTGGAAGAGAACTGTCTCAAAGCATGGAATTATCAACTTATCAGTGCATTTGGAGTAGGTTTCCTGTTTAAGAGCAAGACTTGCATGTGTTTTCAATGGACTTTAATTGGCAGAATGGACAAATGAAGGCCCTACTATGGATGAATTCAGCAAGGCCCATCATGCTTTAAATATGTTAACATATGTTGTAAAAGATATCCTCCCCACTGCCAAAGCAAAGGTGTTCCATCCGGAGGCAAAGCAGACATTTCTTCTTTTTAAAAAATTTTTATTTATTTATTTATTTATTCATCTGACCATTTGCAGTGGCTTTATGTGACTGTTTATTTGTCTGTTTCATAAATAATGGAACTATTGCCTCGCACAATGTGCAGTACTTGTGCAACTGCCTGAGTGCAAGGCAGAAGCTGCTGAGAAACCTGGGGCAGTTTTTGAAACTTTGCATGCCCCTTCAGTCAGATATCCCTTTCCTCCAGCAATACATCTTGAAAAGAGCAGAATTTATCCCTGGGGACACTGTTTGCTCTTCCTCATCTTTCCTCTGATTTAGATACCATAATCTTATAGTCAGTAGATGAAAAAGAAGTTGTTGAGGGGTGGCTCTGTGTAAGCAAATGGGCTGTATTGAGCACAAGCTATCTGCAGTGTCCTGGGTTATATTTAGCCATGGGAGAACTGGCTTTTCTAAAGAAAAAGCGAACTTTTGACTGAAGTTCAAAGTGTTTTTGAGTGCGACTGTGAAACAGTTTATCTGATTTTCCTCTCCTGTTTGGTGTTGGTGGTACTCCAAGCTTTCATGCCGTTCTAGATACCAAACTATCTATTTCTACCACTTAATGAATTAAACTCCCCAAGTGTCTCAAGAATAGCCTCAGAACCATTAGATTTACTGTCTTCTTTTGTCATCAGGTATTTAGGATTTTCCCTCTTATGAGCTGGAGTCCAAGTTCCTGGCAAGTGCAAGGAAGAAAAGTCAGTGAGAGACAGAAAGCAGCAACATTTCTGTCAAAAAAAGTTGTTGTTTCTGAGACTTCTTACTTATTTTCTGATCCGCAGTTACATGCTGGAGGCCCTGGTTTTATTAGACCAACCCGAGACCAACAGATAAAAGCAAGCTGCTTAAGCGGTGCTGTAACTTCTAACCTTGTTCCATGCTAGTGCTCAATACCACAGATTATAAATAGCATCTTGCTCTGTGATCAGCCTAGCATACAGCTGGGAAGTCCCCAGGAGCTTATAGTTAAGATCTCTAAAAACCTCTGCTACAGAAAATCTAAATTACTGCCTCTCCAGTCTGGGGGAGAGGAGTTGCTATAGCTGTTGCTGAAGAGGGTCCACGAAAACCAAACCACAGTAGTGTTTCTGACTGGGGTTTTGGCTAAAATTTGGAGCAGGGCATCCTAGCCAGATGTGGCTGGGATATGGCACAGGTCTCTGAACTTACCTCTCCCTCCAGCCTCCCTTACCCCTTGGTGCTGGAGGACTCTGGCTAGTAATATAAGGTAGGCATCCCTCAGCAGTCCTGGCCTTTTCCCAGACCCATGCTCCCCTCCTAGACAGGACAGGGGATGCTTTCCTCAGGGCACAGTCTGGGCTTGGAATGTACACCAATAATAAAATCCCTTGTGCTAACCTGATCAGATGTCTGCTCTAGATCCAGATATGTAGTTGTCTCTAGAGCTTGTTACCTTTGTTTTCTAACTCTCCTTTCTTTGCTTTACATCCTCACAGAAAACATTTTGAGAATCCCTATGGAGAGACAAGAAAATGTCCCATGTCAGGAGGACACTCCTTCACTGCTGTTCCTTACACATGAAACCTCAGTTGTATCCAAGGACTGAAGCCTCAAGAAGACCAATTTCTAGATGATAGATTCTTTACCTTGCTGGCCTCAGTCTGCCTGCCTATGGGCAGCTGACCAGCTACATGCCATCAGATGTTGCTCTGCATGCACCAGAAAACTCAGGAAGGCTCATCAGTGCCCCCACATACCCTCTCATGTCTTCATTCCCCAGCCTGAGCTGGCACTGTCCTGGGCCATGACCCAGGTATGGTCTGGCTCCCAGAGGAGGGCTTGAATGCTTTGCAGAGGACATCTGTGAGCTGCACTGTGAGGGCTGGAGAGCAACCAGTTTTATTTATTCATTTTTATCTATTTATTTATTATTCATTAATTTTATTTATTAATAGAGACATAGCTACAGAGACCAGAAAAACCCCAGAAAGTATTCTGGAAAAAATAAAAATAAAAATAAAGTTGCCTGTGATAACTTGGGCAGGCAAAAAGGGAGTCTTTGTAAACTACAGGTCTTGGGGGTTTTGTGGTGGGAGAGACGGAGGGAGGCAAAGCTCACTGCTTTTGCTGTGGGAGTAAGGAGAGCAGTGTAGCTGGAACACTGGGAGGAGACAGCCTGGAATTTTCCTATGATTTAGGCAGCATAACATGCTGGGACTGCAAATGACTGGAGGTAAATGATTCATTGTGCTAAGTACCATACAGTCAAGAAAACAGATGTCTTAGCTGGACTGTGGACAGAACAACACATTGTATTTGGTTGATTTATCAATAGGATAATGAACATTTTTTTCAGATTGTTGAAAGTTTGTTTTGTTTTGTTAATGTCCTAAAACTTTACAATAGATAGCACATGAAGTAACAGTTACCAAAGTTCCTACCAAGCTGAAACTTCAACAACATGAAAAAGAAGACTTTAAAACTGAATACACTGAGATTATTACTCAGTCCTCTGTGGCTGATTCATACCTATACGTTGCTATTGATACCAGTGGGATTGAATGGATCTGAGTAAATTGAATATACGGCTCAGTGATTTTGTATTGATGTAGAAAGCAAAGGACTAAATTTTAAGTTAATATTGGCTGGAACAAGAGCCTGTTTTCCAATGTTATTTGTATAAAAAGTACCATTTGCCTGGGGGAATATTTGTGCTAACTTCTTTACTCCAAACCTTGTACACATGAACCTAGTTTGGTCTGTCAAGCTTAAGATGCCACTAAGTACTATGAGGTGGTACTGCCCCCTGATGAACACTGCTTCATTTGTACCAAAGATTTAGTTACCTTCTGGACAGGTAGTTGAGTATCTCCTCCCGCCTGCACAGAGCAAGGTGGGAATTCACATGGGCAGCCAGAAGTGTGTGGACATTGTCTAGGTCTTGTGCAGATTGCTGAGAAAGGAATCACAGTATCAGAAAAAGCTTGAGTTGGAATGGACTGTAAAGATCAAGTTTCAAGTCCTTGCCATGGGCAGGGGGGTTTGCAAGCTACCAGAACAGGACACTTAAGGCCACATCCCACCTGGCCTTGAATACCTCCAGTGATGGGGCATCCACAGGTGCTCTGGGCAACATTCCAGCACCTAACCATGCTCTGAGTAAAGAATTCTCCTAACATATAATATATATCTCCCCTCCTTTAGTTTAAAACTCTTCCCCTTGTCCTGCCACTATTAGACTGTGTAAAACGTTGATTTCCATTTTGTTTAGAAGTTGTCTTTAAATGGCCTGCATGGCTTCCATCACAGGAAGAGTTTGTAAGTCTTCATGAGGATGTCCAGATATACTTTCTTCTGAGAAGTGTCAAGACAAATCCAGATATTAGTAACAAGTCAAATACTGTTGATGCCCTGAAAACTCAAGAAAATGTGCTTAAATAGTTGTCTGTCTGAAGAACTGTCTACTGGCAACTTATGAAATGCCTGGAATGCTGCATCTTGCGGTAGAGTTGCATGCTTATGGCCTCCCTTTCAAAACCCTCTCTGCCCCAGTCTGGCATGCAGATGTCTCTTGGATGGGCCACATTTTAGACCTGTTAGATACTCTGAAAGCTAGAGGATTTGGTTGTACAGGTGAAGTTGTTTATGAAGTTACCTAAGCAAAATGCCTTTATAGGTCAAGAAACAAACCCTCCGAATAAAAGGAATCCAGTTGTATGTTATCTATTGCTGGTACACTTACTTCCCATGATCCAAACAAAGAGAAGACTTTACCTAAAGAAAGGCTTTTGCAGTACGACTCAAAAAAAAAAAAAAAAAAAAAAAAAAAAGAAATAACTTGCAGACACAAAGCTCCCTGCTTTATGAGCGTAATTACTGCCACGTTCTAATGAGAGCATCCAGTACAAAGGTACAAAGAGCGAGTGAAAGCCTGTGAAGCCTGCTCTTGTCCTCAGTACATGGTGACTTTAATTGCACAGCATGTCCCAGCACCAGTTCTCTTGGCCCCACTCAGATTGACTGACCCCTTGCTGCGTAACTGGCAGGTCGATCGGTGCAGAGGCATGACGGCTGTGCTCTTGCTCTCTCTGCTCAGAACCTGGAATCAAGACAGTATGGAGATAGCTATCTTAAAATAATAAAAATCAAGGAAGAAATGCAGATAATCAAGTTTTTGGGGGAGTCAATGAAGGAGGTAAGAGTGGCTAGAGGAGACTGTGCATTAATCACTCTCCATGATATTCTTGAATGTATGTGACCAAGACATTATTTTTAATTTTTATGAGTTGAACAATAGCTGCAGGGTGCATTTAACTTTTCACCTCTGGTGAAGCAGCCCACTCCCAGAGTTAAAGATCTTCCTGTTTATGATTTCAAAGGAATCTAGCTGTATTTCATCTGAGCAGTGCACTGAGCAGGATTAGCTCTGCTGGCATAAATAAGAAATAAAAAGAGGGGGAGAAAAAGTCACTTTTAGTAGCATGAGTTTATTTTTCCACTTGAAAGGGAATCTTTGCCCCTTTCATGATTCAGTGTGTTTCATACATCCCACCCCCTTGACAGCATTCACGCTCCAACAAAGGAGCTGAAATTCTATTTCATCCTCACCAAACAAGGACAACTTGTTTAAATGCCTTCCCCATCCCACAGAAGCTTGTCGCTTGTGACTGTCTAAAGACATGTTAAATTGGGTTAACTGCTGTCTTGTTATTACTGTAAACTGCACTGTTTGATTATCAGACTGCTTGAGATAAACCAGTCTGTTGACCAGGAAAAACACTGGGAAAACCCACTCTGGGACAGATTATAGCAAAACAGGACGCTGTTTCTAATGTGAGTCTCCGGATGGGATATTTGCACCTGCTAGGAATGTGTCTGGCAATACCCAAGATGGTCTGATTGTCAGCATCATAACATACCATTTTCTGCCTGTCTCAAGGGTTCCCAAAAGTCACTGAGAATCCCACTCCTGACAAGCAAATGGCTGCCATGGGTATTGGTAAGATTAGGATCTGCCAATGGGGAAGCCATTTTAATTCCCTTGCAGACAGATCAAAGCAAAGAGACCCTGTAGCAGCCCAAGTTCCAATGGCCTGAAACAGCACACAGATTTTGGGTTAGGATTAGCATCGCTCAGGCTGCTCGTTACAGCTAATGCTTTTGGGTAGCTGATCCTTTTTTTCTCATTTCTTCCTCTTCCAGGACTGAATATTCATAGCTGCTTTGCTCCACTTGAGATACTCAGAGAAGGGACTGGGTTTCCAGGAGAGCTCACGTGGGGCCAAGTAGTGCCTGCCACACACCTTTGGAAAATGTGGGCCACAAAACATAAGGCAGCATGTATGGAGAGCAGTAATTTGGGAAAGTGAAGACCTGGACTTGCTTCTTCTACCCTTCCTTAAAAGTTATTCTGTTGATTGCGAGATTGGACATTGCTTCCAAATAAAAAAAAAAAAAAAAAGAAAAGCTTCAAAAATGGCAACAACAAAAAGAAAAAGGCATCTACAAATAGGTGACAACAGAACCATTAATTTCTTTGTACTTAGGGAAGAAAAAATTTTCCCTAATCACCACAGCAGTGTGGAAACTGTTTCTGTCAGCTGGAGAACTTCTTCATTTGTCCTCTGTAGGGAGTGGGGAAAAAAAGGAGAGCATCAGATAGACCCTTAAAGCAGACTCTTCTTCTGTCCTTTCTGTGCCCACTATGCAATTACTCAGCTACAGTCTGACATCTACAGTCACAAAGACCCAGACTGCCTGCCCGTATAGTGCTACGTAAGTGTTGCTAAAATACCTGTGGACTGGATGTCAAGGAGAAAACTTCCAGATGGTAGTAAAGATCCTCTTTCCGTGCAATATACTACTGTAAAAGTTTAAATTCACACCTATACTATTAAGCAGAAAGTTCCAGCTCTTTGCATTTCTTACAGTTCGAAACCAGTGATGAACTTAGAATGTTTTGGTGTTCCCTCTGCACAGGAATGTTCGCATAGCTTACTGGGACTAACTTCTTGGCAAGGAATAAATTCAGACTAATGTCCCCAGGGAGCAAGGGATTTTCCTCCTTTGCCTTTATTTAGAAAGAAGCATAGAAAAATGTTGAAGATGCATGCAATGATAAACCACTGGGTAAACAAGAGATAGAAAGGGAGAGACTGGGAGAAAACTGCATTGCTGGAACACTGAAATAATCAGAAGACAGAAAGAACCAGTAGTGTGGTTGGTTGTGCATGTGGGTGCACATACTTGAGAGAGAACTTGTAGTTTCTCCACTTCCTCACCTCTCATCCAAAATCAAAGCTTTTGCCTGTGCTACTTGCAGGCATAATGCTGCAAACCTCCTGCTCTTCATGAGAGAATTGGTGCAGGAATTGGCCCTTGCTTTTGTCACATGCACATGGGTGACACGAAGCCATCCTTCCGCAAGTCCGCATCCTTTGTCTGAACTTCACCTGTAGCACCTGGCAGAAACATGTTGAGCACAATGCAGTCAGTGCCTTGTGAGTGTGGAAAAGCAGTTTGAAACATTAAATGAATAAAGTGAACTCTTCTGATCTAGACAGACCTTTCTGATCTAGTTATGAGGAAGAATGTTCTTTGTGCGAAAGTTCTGTTCATATAATGTGAATAGGGATCGTGTGTTTGCACCAAGAGCATAATATAACACTAAGGAAACCACAAATGGGCTTAAAACTTTTTACTACATCACCACTGTCATTTCCAGAAGCCTAGTTGTCCTCCATAGCTTGGAATTTCTTTGATATTTAGGTACAATAGAGTGGGATGAGCTTAAGTAGGATGTACCTAATGCTTAGGTACACTGTAACAGCAGGACTCAGTAAGTGGCTCCAAATTCAGACCACAGGACATTTTGTCTCTGTATGATGCTTGTGTGTTATGGTCAGAACTCAGACCTATGACAGGCTGCACGCACAGCCTGTCTGAAT
This sequence comes from Coturnix japonica, assembly GCF_054131305.1. Taxonomy (NCBI): domain Eukaryota; kingdom Metazoa; phylum Chordata; class Aves; order Galliformes; family Phasianidae; genus Coturnix; species Coturnix japonica. The sequence goes on along the minus strand of NC_140702.1, from coordinate 60,513,680 downwards.
GTTCACAGGACAAGAATATGGACACTTCAGCCCTCCAAAGGTGTGAATTCAGTAGGTGTTTGACTAGAAACTGTAGAAATGCCATGTCATTTAGTAACAACACATTTTTTTCTAGAATAGGATCATCCAGATGGTTTTAAATCAATTTGCCTTGACCTCATCAGTAGATATCCATCTCCCTGTTCAAGCTAATGCTTGATCTGTAAGAGTGATTCCTTACCCAGGAGCGAGAGTCATAGTACAAGCTTCCTAACCAGGCTAAATGATGGTTGACACAGGAGCCTTTGTACTCTACATTCTCTTTTTGCTGACCCCACTCCCTGTCCCTGCAATAAGTTTGGCCAATCAAGCCCAGCACCTGCAGTTGAATATGACACTAAAAAAAAGGCTAATTCAAGGCCACAGTCATACAAAAGGTGAAAGAAACTGTTTGGTTAGCCATTTTACCCCTAGGTACTAGTTTTGCCCTCACCTCTATGTCAAGCAATGGTGAGACCTCTCCTATTTCCATATGGCACCTTTTCCCCATTTAGATTAGGCCATTCTTGAACCCGACCTTTTTTTGTTTTTCTTTTAATCTCCTGAAGCCTCTTTGTATGTGCAATGAGGGTTCCTCCCATATTTGTTACACAAACTTTTATTGGCCTTATGGTGCCTGCAGAAATTGCAGACTGAAAGTTTGCTGACTGTGAGAAAAAACATCAAATTTATGAGAATTTTCAAGTTAGCTTCATGATTCTGACTCGTGAGTACTAGATGTTTGGGGCTGGAAATGTATATAAGCCTCATTCTGAGACCACCACTCCCTGCCTTTCACTGTCTCTAGCCCCAGTTTCACAGCAGCACCAGGAATTTGCCACTTGGGCTCACTGTTGCTACTGCAATAATGGTTAGACAGTTTTGAAGGGAGGTAGTGGCCTGGGTACAAATTTCCATGTCTATTTTTAAGCTGTATGAATTGCCAATAAAATAATAGCTGGTAATTTCTGAGTTGCTGATTTGTCTGCATGTTCATAAGGAGGAATGCAAACCGACTCCATTTTTCCAATTCAATTTTGCATGCTCTTATCCTCTGATGTGGACTGAGGGCCTTGCTATAACTCAATTTAATTTGAAACAGCCAGCCCATTAGGACTGGAAAGACAACTACTGACTCACTTATGCTCAGAACATTTTAAAACAGCACTCTGTCCGGGTACTAACCTCGCAATGGCTTCGTGCCACCCACTGGCAAGGTGCAGCAGGCAGTGCAAATAAGCAGAATGCATTTTTCTAACATGAGATGTGCCCCCTGGGGAAATTTAGGTCAGGTTTGGACCTTTGCAGATCCTGCTCTAATTCAGTAGATTTTCATGGTATCACGCAGAAATTATACATGTGCAGTTGAACAGGAAAATGCCTTTTTGGAGGTGGATTTCAAGCCCTCCTTGTTGACAAAAGGAGCAACTTGTGCCCGTACTAGAAGCCTGTGCAGCAGGGCTGGGCAAAGAGAGTAGCTCAAGAGGCAGTGGGCTAGCCACTGAAGAGCTAAACAAGAGATAAACTCTGAAAGGAACTAAGAAGATATTATTTTTTAATTGACAAATATCCAAACCACTTTAAGTGAGTGTATTCTAACTCAGTTCAGCCAGCCTTTGATGTCTCTGAGAAGGATCCCTAGTAAACATTACTAGGTAAAATTTTTGAACCTCTTGAAAAGACAGCAATTAAATTAACACAAAGAAAAGGAAGGAAGGAAGGAAGGAAGGAAGGAAGGAAGGAAGGAAGGAAGGAAGGAAGGAAGGAAGGAAGGAAGGAAGGAAGGAAGGAAGGAAGGAAGGAAGGAAGGAAGGAAGGAAGGAAGGAAGGAAGGAAGGAAGGAAGGAAGGAAGGAAGGAAGGAAGGAAGGAAGGAAGGAAGGAAGGAAGGAAGGAAGGAAGGAAGGAAGGAAGGAAGGAAGGAAGGAAGGGAGGAAGGGAGGAAGGGAGGAAGGGAGGAAGGGAGGGAGGAAGGGAGGAAGGGAGGAAGGGAGGAAGGGAGGAAGGGAGGAAGGGAGGAAGGGAGGAAGGGAGGAAGGGAGGAAGGGAGGAAGGGAGGGAGGGAGGGAGGGAGGAAGGGAGGGAGGAAGGGAGGGAGGAAGGGAGGGAGGGAGGAAGGGAGGGAGGGAGGGAGGGAGGAAGGGAGGGAGGAAGGGAGGGAGGAAGGGAGGGAGGGAGGGAGGGAGGGAGGAAGGGAGGAAGGGAGGAAGGGAGGAAGGGAGGGAGGGAGGAAGGGAGGAAGGGAGGAAGGGAGGAAGGGAGGAAGGGAGGAAGGGAGGAAGGGAGGAAGGGAGGAAGGGAGGAAGGAAGGGAGGGAGGGAGGGAGGGAGGGAGGGAGGGAGGGAGGGAGGAAGGAAGGAAGGAAGGAAGGAAGGAAGGAAGGAAGGAAGGAAGGAAGGAAGGAAGGAAGGAAGGAAGGAAGGAAGGAAGGAAGGAAGGAAGGAAGGAAGGAAGGAAGGAAGGAAGGAAGGAAGGAAGGAAGGAAGGAAGGAAGGAAGGAAGGAAGGAAGGAAGGAAGGAAGGAAGGAAGGAAGGAAGGAAGGAAGGAAGGAAGGAAGGAAGGAAGGAAGGAAGGAAGGAAGGAAGGAAGGAAGGAAGGAAGGAAGGAAGGCACTACTTTTTCACTCAGTCAATGATTAGATTGCAAAAATCATTGCCATAGTATGGTTTAAAGTCCACAGGTACAAGAATAGAGAAAACTAAAAGGGACATATGTAATGTGGGAAAAGGTCCCAGAAAGAGCTATCAATGCTAATGTACTAGCTGTGGCTCAGGAAATCACCAAAGCATCATTGGTAGAGCTGTGGGTGAAAAAACAAGCAAGGACAATGTTTTTCCTCAGCAGCTCCCAACAGGCATTGGCAAAGACCAGGATAGTAGGGTAGGTGGACCTCTGTCATAAATGTGGATGCATCATGTTCTCCTGAGAAGATGATGGAGACTCAGATGGAAGGATGGTTATTCTTTATACCATGTGATGTACTTCACTAGCATAAGAGCTAAGTAGCTTATCTTTTAACAACTACACATATTTTTGAATGTTTTAAATTAGATTTCAGAATGATAGTCTTGGCTGTTTTGAAATTGAGCAAAAATCACCTCAACTCAGAGTGAAAATCCCAGAAGCACACTCATGGGTATAATTCCTAAGCAGCTTGACATGTATATATGTATGTAATATGCATGTAATATATATGTGTTTCTGTGAAACAGTGTATTTTAAATAAAGATTTTTTAAGATCAAACTTTGGACAATTTATTCTCTGACTGGAGAGTTACTGAGCTAGGTAGCCCTACTCAATAGTTCTAGCATGCTGTCTTGTCTTCAGAGAGAGCTCCTTAAGATCAGTGTGGATCCTTGAGGTCCCTTCCAACCCGGGTCATTCTGTGATTCTGTGATCATTAGTCCAAAGCTTGTATTATCCTATTTTACACTATAAGGAGGAGTATTCTTTTTCTCTCTCCCTAATGCCTACCTAGGCAAATTTTAATGGACTCAAAATGGAACCCTCCTATTTGGCTCGGATGGGAGTTAGAGCAAAGCTAACTGGTTAATTGTACTATAGCCTCATTGGCAGATGAATAAAAGAGAGTTAGGTTGGCATCCTTTTCTGTTTTTCAATAATCTTCGCTGAACTTAATTACCTGTAAATTACACAACCCCAGGGCATGTTGTACAATAGAGAGGAAACCAAGTTAATATACGTACACTTCTCTGTTAGCAGTCACAATAGTGATCAAGGAGTCTGATTAATTTTGACTTGGCATTAGGTGGCAGCTGGCATTTAAAATTCTCCAGCTTGTTTTCATCATGTCTCTGTGACTCAGCCCTGCCGCACAGCCTGCCCATTCAGCTGCTGACAATGAGAAGGAAGAATCCTCCTTAGAACCCGGGGTGGGGGGGCAGAAGGAAGGGGTAGTGCCCGCTGTGTGGGGCTGAGCAGGGCTGGGGAAGGACTAATGGGATGCTGATGGGAACAGGGTGCATCTCCAACAGCAGCCAACAAGCTCTCTTCTCTCTTCACTGCCGAAACACCAGCTGAGCCTCTTCCCCACATGGGCTCCCTCAGATGCTACTAAAGGAATTTGCACCTATAATAAATTCCCTCCATTCTCCCTCTTTTCACACTGACTCTGACTCATGAGATTTGCCACAGTATTTCCTTTTGCTGTGAAGCATGAAGAAGTGCATTGATCTGATCTCTGGGTCTGAAATAATCAGCTCCAAGGGACAGAGCATTACACATTCACAGAGACCTTCAGGACTGGAAGCTCCTGCCTTCTCTTGCTGGGGAGCTTGTTCTCCCCCAGCAAATGTAAAGCATTTGCTTCATGTCCCGGCTGGGTGCAGGCCATGCACTCACTCTACTCTGGCTTGTGACTGGTTTATATCACTTTTAGAACTCTCAGATTTTCTCAGATCTCTCCTTCTCCCTCACGCCTCAGTGAGGAATCCCCTGGTACTGAAGCATTATGCTCTGGGTGAATATAAATACATATGGAGAGTATTCATGCTGACATATAACTCTTCCTAAAGGTGAGGCATGGGTTACAGCCTGTATCTGGCCATGATGGTGTGACTAGTTCTGGCAGTCATTTGGCTGCAGCAGTGTATCACCTGGCAGCTCTACTCTACTGCCCTCTGCTCCCCCAGGCAGCCTCTGCTGGCAGATCTGCTTGTTCCCATTCAGTGCTCCTCCGAAATATGCCTCCTTCCCAGCCTTGAGCCTTGTCTCATTGCTGTGGAAAGGCAGTGAGCATGTGGGAGGTCTTGGTGAAAACAGATAAATAAAAAAGTAAAAATAAAAAAATCACTGCTTTGGGGCAGGCAATGATGGGTTAGTGCTCGGTTCTGCCAGCTCAGTGGTTTGCAGCTGGAAAATCAGTCCCTACCTCTCCCCACCTTCCTGTTCCTGCCAAGGGTGGTGGTGCTGGAGCTCACAGCTATTCATCTACATTGCCTCCCTTGTCAGGGTTTGCACTGGGGGTTTTCAGAGCCATGAAGCAGTCATCGGTAGCTCATGGAGCATCCTCTTGCATTTCTTTTTTACAGTATCTTTCAAAACTAGCACTCCAGGTTCTTCTTTACAGGTTAAGGGAGAGGTGGTGGGCAGGAACAGCTGAGAGTGTCACCCTGAATATACACTGGCTTTCCTCCCCCCTTGTTTGGAAAACAGTGAGGTGACTGGGGGCATTGGAGGGGAAGGGAGGATTCCTTTTCCTGCCTTCCTGCCCTTTGGCCCATGACAGATCTGAGGAGGAGCATCATGCAGCAGGCTGGTAGTACACCCAGCCACCACAACACAGCCGATGGCCAGAGCCAGAGCTAAGCATGGCCAGCAGCCCACCTAGTGCTGCTTCTCTCTGCTTTCCCAGCCATTTGCAACCGCAGCAGGCTGGCACAGGCTGTGCTGCCAGCAGCAGCCAGGGCCAAGGGAGTGGAAGGCTGTACACAGTCCCCCTGCACCTGCAGCACCCAGGCAGGTGGCTGCCCTTGGCCAGCAGACGTGGTATTCTCAAATATCTGGTTTCCTCCCGTGGTGGGCCCCTTTCCATTGACATGAGGACACTGTGCCCTTGACAAACATGTATTGTAAAATGCATTTAAACAAAGGGGCCCTGCAAAGTTCTCTATGGCTGGCTAGTTCCTGGCTCCCCTCCAACACACATGGTGGGATGAAAGCAGTGTTGACGGGCTCCTTCCTTTCAGCCCCTAGAGATCTTGTCCCTTTGACAAATGAGCTCTTTGCAGCAGATGGTGGAGGAAAGGACTGCAACACAGCTCAGGGAGGGTTCAGTGCGGAGCCAGAGATGGAAGCAGGGTATTGGGGAAAAATACATGGGCACAATTGAAATTTATGGAAAAGCAGTGTGGAAGCTCTGCATGGACACAGAGAGACAGATGCTCAGCCTGCCACTACTACACACCAGCCTCGGAGCAGAGGACAGCTGGAGACCAGTGCCAATGGGAGCTCTCCAGGTCTTGCAGCTCAGCATGTGCAGACTGTGCAAAGTGCTTTTACCCTCCAATCATTGATCACAGCTTGCCCTCAGCAAGATGTCCTGAATCACTGCATAGCACTGCCTTGCTCCTGACAACTTTATCTGTGTGATTTATAGGAGGTGGCACCATGAATGCCGATTAAGTTGACAGGAAGTTGACTTCAGTGGTCCTCATTTTCCCATGGATGTAGATATGCTGATAGTTCTGATTAGGAAGGGATGGAACTGTGAGGCCAGCATCTCTATCCAATGAATGGGATGGCTTCAAGATATGCAAGACAAAGACTAGTCCTGTTTTTCAGTATGTTTCTAACCTGCTGGAGGTTCTTTTGTTAGCTCCACCTCCCCCATAGTGTGACGCACCACAGTAGTCACAAACACATCGTGGAGATGCCAAAATCGTGCAGTTTTCTTTGGAATTACCTGAACAGAAAACTACTCTTATCTTTATTTGCATTTTGGAAATTCTCAGTTGTTTTTCTTTAAACTTCAGTCATTCTAAGAGTATAATAGATACCTCTCATATTCTCTGTCCTCCTTCCTTTTCTAATAAAAATAAAAATAATCTTTAATTCTGATTACAGAATCTAGTGCTTATCTCAATTTACCAAAATACTGTAGAGATCAGTGGCCAGACTGAGACATGGAAATGCTGATTTACTTATACTGAGCTTTGAGAGGAATGACCAAGGCTCCTTAAGACTGGACGCATCGTGCTTCTAGGACATGACATGAAAGCCTGATCTTATTTGCAGCCAGGAGCCAGTGTCCTAGGCATGCAGAAAGCTACTCTAAGATGTGGAGAAAACTGCAGTTGGGAAGACACCTGAGTATCATCCCATCTAAGATGGGTATGAGTGAATAAGCTAGAGGGGAGGTTGCAGTGAATGTGCTTGCAGTCCCAGTGACCTAGCACTGAAAGAAGAACAGAGAAGACCAGTTTGTTCAACACATGCTCTTCCTGCTGGAGTTCAGGCACAGTGACCTTAGCAGACTCAGTGGAGAGGTGGCGGTGTGGGGTGACAGTAGGAATCCCTTCCTGGAAGTGGGTTTGAGGATGGCTGTAAAATATATGCTGCAGCACCTCGATTCAAAATAAACCTAGACCATGTGTAAAGTTACAGGGAGGTGTTGAAAAGCAAATGCCAACATCTGTGTCATAAAGAAACCGTGGCTTGTTGGTAGAGACCTTGTAAACTGTCCAAGTATGTGTAATTGCTGAGCTGGGATCTGGAGTCAATGCAAGATGATACACACTGGTGTAATAAAATAAGTCACCACTCAGTGCCATCAGACACTTTGAACAAGAGGTGGTCTCCCATGCACCTCCTAAATATGCCCCCTCCCACAGGGAAGTGGCTGGGATTCTTGCTGCTTCTTCTCTCTGAGCTTGCTATTTTGCATTTACCTTCCCCAAACCCCACCTTTATTGTTTCCATCCTGTGGGTGTCTGAAACCTAAGGATGGAAATGGCTGGGGAAAGCTCTGTTGAAATTCAGTGGCACCTTCCCTCTCAAGCTTATTTTTCAAACTTTTGTCTACAAGACCAGGGCTAGGGCTAAGCATGCCTTCCTGATCTCGGGATTTCTGAAGCCGTAGTTTCATTAGCCACAAGAGGAAAAGCATGTTATCTCCTCAAATAACACAAAGCAATTGGGTTAATTTGAAAAATGTTTAAGCCTCTATCTTATCTTATCTTACAGCTCCTTCTGCACATATTTTATTGTCTGCTTCATGGCCAAGTGATTAAAAGAGAAAAATAATTGATTAGTGTAATAGCATGGAGCTTGCTTAAATCCAGATGACTGAGAGCTAAGGATGAAGCTCTATCAATTAGGTGCTTGCAATTTTCCCTAGAAAAAGTGGCAAAGGGGCCACTTCAGATCACACAGATCCAGGCCTTTATCACAGTGCAAGCCACGGTACAAATCTGTTTCACTCAATTTATTCCTCTATGCAGTACCAGCTGGAGATCTGGTCCACTGTCCCCAGAGACAGAGCAAAGAAAAAGAGAGAGAAAGGAAGAGAAAAGGAGAGAAAAAATGAGAGAAAGAAAAGGCAAAGACAGCTACACAGAAGTCAAGCTGTAGTGTGCCTGGTCTAGCTCTCAATACAACCATGGCTGTCCCCACTGAGCTGCTCTGGTACTGAAGTCCTGTACAGCCTTGTGTTTTCAGGTTGCCTTTACCAAGGCTGAACCAAAATCAAGAAACACAGTTAGTGAGCTTTTCCTTGTCTCAGAACAGTGAACTGAGTTATTAATTTTAGATGCAAATATTTGTTATCCACTACTGATTGGAGATCAGGTCAGAGAAAGAAAATGTGAAAGGCAGTAAGGGCCTGTGTTTGGTGAATGCAAAGACAATCACTTTACAGAGCCAAGGATGACGGTAGAAATTGACTTGTGTTTGATGTCTAGATCTTGACAGGAGTTCAAGGCAACAAAGATTGCTAAAATGAATAATCTTAGACCTCTGGTGCTGAGTTCATTGTAATACTATTGGGATTTTCAGCCTGGGAATAAGCTGTAGGGTCAGCATGCTTTTGTATTGCGCTATGGACAAGCTCTTTCGCTCTTATGAGTAGGCAGAGGAAAAACAAGGAAAGCCAGAACCAATGATTACATATGGTCTGGAATGTTGTGGGAGATACACAGTAGCTGGAAACTGCAAAAGAAAATCCCCTGAAAATCAGAAGAAACCTGTTGTTTCTTCTGTATTTTTGTGAAAGTGGATGCACTACTGCTTGAACACAGTGAAATAAATGATCTGTACTCCAATACAACAAAAACTGCTAATTTTAACTCCTATTTAGTATGTTCAATTTTCCTTTTTTTTTTCTTCTTCTAAATTTCTCCAATACATATTAAGTATTACATTGAGTATAACCTTAGATAAAATAATCACAGTTTCCAGAAGTCAACTCAACTTTAAAGACTCCATGATTAGATTTTAACAGCAAATTCTAGCCAGTATGTTGGATGTCACTATAATCTTACCGCCTTGGACATAAGAAGCATGTAGCCATGGACATGATCGAACTTCTGAGTACGCTGGATGGAACAAAGAGGAGGCTGGGGTCTTGCCATCCATTGCTACAGCACCCAGTCAGCCCTGTGCCATGTTCAGCAGTGAGGGGCACCTTCAGCAGGTTCTGAGGAATACGTTGGCCTTAAGCCTGTTCCCTGGTGCCCTATCTTAAGGACAGTACTGTCATTAACAGTGAGATCTGTATTTGGACACACAAGGGACAGTTGGTGTATTATTTTATATAATAATAAATAAATAAATAATAATATATATATATTTAGGAAGAACTTCTTCACAGAAAGGGTAGTTAGGTACTGGAATAAGCTCCCCAGGGAGGTGGTTGAATCACCATCCCTGGTTGTGTTTAAGAGCTGTTTGGATGTGGTACTCAGGGCTTTGATTTAGTGGAGGGTTTTTAGAGATAGGGTTCTGGTTAGGCTGTGGTTGGACTTGATGATCTTCAAGGTCTTTTCCAACCTGGGTAATTCTATGATTCTATAAGCTAAGTCATACTGGATTTTTCATTTATGAATTTCTCTGTTTTGTTTTGCTGCTTTCTCTTCAACAACTTTGTGCTGATGAAGACTGTTGGGGAATAGGGCAACCATGAGGACAGGATGGCCAGAATGACTACAGAGACTGGGCTTCATCTCCAGCTCAGGTAGCAGGCAATGTTAGCTGAATGCCACCAATGCAGGCAATACTAGCAGAGAAAGGCAAATTAACAGTTAACATAGTCTGAGTAGATACTAATCCACAGGTTTCTGACTTGGTTGAGAATTAACTATGCCACAAATACAGAGAAAAGACTGTGCTGCTTCAGAAGAGGGCTGAGTGCTTGAGGCAGTGGAGTGCCTTGGTAACATTTGCAGAGCTGGATCAAAAGCACCAGGGAGTTGAAGCTGGCTCACATCAGTTCAACTGGAGTTTGAGGTGAATCAGTCTGGACCCTGGCAGGATCCAGAAAAGACTCAGCATTGTTGATGGAAGAAACCAAAAACCAAAATTATTGAAAAATGTGGGTCAGATTTTCAAATGTGCCTAAGCATTTTTCTCTGTGTCCTTTTAAGGAAGGAAGACAATGTGCCTCCAGGAATGAGGGCTTGTTTTTTCTGTGTCTGAGCAGTAGGAATTTGAATGCCTCCAGTGCCTGTATCACTGTGTATATTAACTGTGATCATCTTAAGCATTTGACCAAAAGACAGATACTGGTTTCAGTTGAATGACTATGTGGGAGTGTTCAATGTTTTCACATCTCAAAAAAATAAACCATCAGCTCCTCAAACTGAAAAAGAAAAAAATCATTGAAGGGAAGTAATGCCTGAATTTCCTTTGAATTTTTTTTTATTTCAATTCTTCTTTGCACTTTCCAAAGCAACTGGAAACTATTTCAGAATTCCTCATTCTGACAAAGTTGGATTCTGCAATTGGCTAAGCTGTATTTTTTCATGAAACAAGACTCACTGAGTCTTTAAGGTTTTAGTGGACAAGAGGAAAGTAGGTCAGTGTGAAACTGCTGCTCCATTTTGCATTGAAATCTGAAGTTCTCCTATGATAGTTGGGCATTAGTACAATGAAGACCTTCTATGCAAAGACTGACACCATACCCCTGAAGGATTTAATTATGTCCTGTCATTTAGATAGTGAAACAAGCTGTTTTGGGTATCCAATTTGTATCCACGATCCCTGTACGCTTAAATTTCTTTAACCTTGGGAAATCCCTGTTCATCTTCTTTGCAAAATCTTTATTTATTATTTATTTCTCCCTACAGCTGTGTTGCATTACATGGACTAGAATCAATCTAGAAGCAAAATTTCTACCCTTGGAGGAGTTTTAGCACCTTAGTTCTACCTACTATCCTTGCTCAACAACAAAGCTCTAAAGACAAATAAAACACATTTTTCTTCAGGTTTTTAATTTTAGAAATGCCAAGACTGTCTTTAAGGGATATATATTCTATTTCAAAAAGGCTTTGTTTTATTTAGGTTAAGTCTTTTTGGTCTGACTTCTTTCTTTTTTCACTTTTAGGTGAAGACGTAACGCAAAATACACCACAAAGGCCAGTCCTGTAAAAAGCATTGCTAGTTTTTCACTAAAAACTGTGAGCAACTCATTTCCCTACTGGCTTTTAAAATCAGATCAGTGTTTTCTGAAGGAAAACAAATCACCTGGAAATTTTCCAGACACTTTTACTGGAAACAATGTTCCTGCTGCCATGTCCATCTCCTCTGAGGTTGGCAGGCTAGTTATTCATCTGCAGGGCTGTATGACACAGTGAATATGCTCTTATGTAAGTCAGCAATTTTACCTATTTTGAAAGCAGTGAAGTTTAATTAACAGACGAAATCCAAAGTGAACCGAATCTAAGTAGACTGTTATCCTACACAGTGATGATTGTGGTAAACGTTGCTGTCCTGCCCTGTCCTCAACTTTGTGTGAGGGATCACTTGGCCACCTACAGCCAAGAGCAGGCATCCAACATCTGTCCATCTCTGTGAGGTCTTTCCAGAGCTCCCTCTCTGCTGTAACAGAAGATGAGACATATGTGCTCTCCATTGCTCAGTGCTGAAGTGTCAACACTCTTCATTAGCTCCAGATGTTAATGTACAAAGTGGTAGATAACCAGATTGCACTGTAGCAGTTAACCATCCAGTTCATCTGCCCTCTTGCCAGGGAATACCACTGCTGACTGCTCCATTTAAGATGAAGTCTAATTTGTACTGGTAAAATATTTTGCTAAAAGTACATTTTGATCAATATAAATAAAAGTGTTTAAGTAACAGGTAAATAATATTGTGTCTGCATCACAGCTTCAACACAAGAGGAAAAAACTAATAGATCCCCAGCAGCAGAAATACTCACTCTGCAGGAGGTAACATACCTTTTGTGGAATCCTACCCTCACTCCTTGTTAATCAGTTCCAGAAACACAGTGACACTGTACAGCAATACCAATCCCTGCCCATGCAGCACCAGAGCTGACAGCAGTTTGAGGACAAGATCCGTAGGGCAGGCAGCTCTTGGGACATCAGCTTATTATTATTATTACCACTGGCAGTACCACAGAAGGCAATGGATATGAAAGCTGGTTTTGTGCCCCAGCAAATAATCCTGAAAAAGAGCATGCTTCTACTATTTTGACCTGAGGCAGAATAATACAATGATACTGCCCACATGGCCTGCACTGACCATGTGCAGTCTGTGGGGCTGATCAATCCTCAACTGGTCTGAGACTTGAGTACAAGTTATTCTTTCACAGGTTTTTGAGCAAATGTAAGTGGGTAAAACAGGCTTGCACCAGTGAATGCAACCGTGAATGCCTTTTCAGAACCTCAGCACTTGATTGTTACCTGGTTGCATTGTTCCCATCTGGCCTTTGCATGAAGGCCAAGTGTCCATTAACAAGGACTGAAATCCCTCTGTCCAGGAGGAATCAGTCCTTTGCTTACCAGTACAACAGTATATTAGTTTCCCTGTCTAATTCCTGGCTATAGGATGAAAGCCCTCCTCCTAAATAATCATGCAGACTTCTGTGGTGTGGCAGAAAGTGGTCCACACTGTCAGTTCCTAAAATATACCTGGAAGGGCATAAATTTGTGTGCAGAAAACCCATACTGGTTTATTTGCATTCAGTACCCAACTTTCTGAATGAGTGGGGCTGGTTGGGTGGTCAGGGACAACTGTTTCAGGCTCGTCCCTGTCAGCGTGTTTTTATAGTAACTGCTGCCTGATATAGACCATCTAATCCACATGCTGTCTGGATACATAGGTACACTGCATACTAAATGATATCCACTGTATAACAGAGCTTTGCTATACATCCTGTGGAAACAGTGATTTATGGTGTGTTACCACTTACTTTCTTATTTAGACTCTGGTCAACACTGAAGACACTTGTAAGTAAACAATTTGTCTCATCCTTCTCTTGCTCAAGTGTAGTTATTAAAATTAGGAGATTTCTTTTGATATTTGGTCAAAAAAGTTCAGAGCTAACCGATTCCAACTAAAATGGTGCAGTGTTACATTCAGATGAAATACTGGTTGTAATTATGTGAAATTTTTCTATTTCTGTAAGCTTGCATATAGAAAAAAAATGAAATAAATTGTGTTTTTTCATTTTTGAACCTATCAGAATAGTATGTTTTCATAGTTCAGAGTACTTTGTTTTGACTTAACACGCTACAAATTATAGAAATTTATGTTACTTAGATTTTCATGGAAAAGAAAGGCAACAAACTTGTTTGACACGATTATGAATCTGGCTGTTGTAGGTAACTGTACTGACACAATTGTTGTCAACTACAAGGCATCCAGCTCAATGATTTGATTAAAAAACTTACATTTATAAAACACTACACAATTTATAGGGATCGCGTTAGGCAGATTAAAAAATCAGCTGTCTGACATATTTCAATATGCATTTGTCACTGAAAAAGTATCAAAGAGCATGGATAGGGCTGATTCTGATGATGTTCTTTGTACATCTGTTAATGGTCATAAAGTGTTCCATAATACATACACAGATAAACTTTCATCATAGAGTCATCTAATTATGAAGATCTGCAAATCTTTCAGGTATTGGTATTATGAGGGATATGTTGGGGTGTTTCACTTCATACTTAGGTCACTGTTCTAGAAGGATGAATCAGTCCTCTGGACTGAAGCTGGTATGATTTCATGTTTGCAGGAGTCTTTTAATAAACTCTTGTATGAGTCCACATTTAAAGCTGTGAACAAGAAGCTGCTATAAGTACCACAGTTTGGTTTTCAAGATAATAGTCCCTGGAATTTGTCTCTGTCCTGGGAATTCTTACTCTCAAAACCTGAAAAATAGAAATCTCTACATTGTCATCTCTACACTGTCTGAGTTGCCAGAGTGGCTGCAAGTCCAGTTTGTATTTTACAGGTTTTTTTCTTCCTTTTTAATTTCTCTTTAGAAAAAGAAAGAGAATGAGCAAAAATTATCCTACTGATTCATTATATATATTTTTAGCAAAGTGTATGATCAATTACAGTGCATGTTACTTTGACATTTGTGCTATTATATCTGCACATCATCAGTGAGTGTGGAAGGAAGGTACAGTCCCTGTCTCTTTAAAGTCCATAATCCAGAACTCTTGTCAGGTTCAGACTTATAACAAGAATAATTGTAATGATCTCTTTGTAACTGGGATAGAATCATTCTTGTGATTTTGAGCGGCATCGCAGCTTAATGAACTAATTTGCACTTGTTGCTCAAATCGCTTCCCTGAAAATTTATGTATGGGAGATGTGTCATCCAAAACAAGTGCATCCTACTCTCCAAATAAATATTTTTCTATAATTTCCAGAAAAAATTTAAAGTGAAGAGGAAAGCTGAAGTCTGCCACTTTCTCCTTCTCCAAATGTTTCTCATTAAAATCCAAATAATCATGGGGAAGAACAAATCTCCACTGTAACTGAACATGCAGGATATACACATAGGAGGTCCTTAAAATAGGCGTACATACGTACATAAAAATATTCCAACTGCAATCTCAGCTTCCCTCTGCCTTTCATTTGTGTGAGACCATCCCTTCTGTTTCTGTTTTGTTTTGTTTTGTTTTGTTTTTGATTTGTATCTATGCTCCCTCCTACTTTACTAAGATATGTGGTTATGAGCTTTAACATCACCTTCATTGCCAAGTCACCAGCTTCTAGGTAATGATTTGAAAATCTCCCTTGTTTCACACATCAAGGCAGCAACACAACCATCATTGTTGGTACCTTGTTCTTTAATCTAGGCTCCTGCCATCATAGAACTTGCTTAGATTCATAGTTGCAGATATTTTTGGGGGAGATTTGTGGACCAAAGCAATTGTGTTTTCCAGAGATCTGGAAACTGAAAGCATTTATTTGAAGTAGCTACCAACCTGAACAAAGGATTTCCATGCCTATTCTAGGTTTAGGCATGGCTGATGGGTTTCCATGAGGGTGATTGTAGGGAATGATCTCCAGCGTGTGCATTGGCAATAACAAAGAACAAGACAGTATAAATTTATTCTTTCTTTGTACTGAGCACTTCAATTCATGTGACAAGAACCAAGAAATTACTTTCTACTGAAACCACCCATTCTTGCTTTTCCATGAAAACCTCCTGTTCAAGGATCAACTTGAGTCAATCAGAAAAAACTCTACCCTGGTAGATCATGAAACATTCAACTCACACGTGGGAGTTCCTCATATCAAAGAACACCAGCTCTTCCCTGAAATATCAAAACCAATCTAAACACAACATAAAAAAAGCCAACCTTCCTAATCTCTCTGTCTCTCAACACAAGTTTTTAACTAGCAGCAAAAACTGTATAGACAGTAGAGTTACATGTAACATACAAACAAAACTTACTGAGAAACCATGGAAGCCTCTTATTACTTTGAACTCTATCTTGAGATAAACTTGAAAAAGAAGTGATGTGTATTTCTCAAATAAAATAAAATAAAATAAATCTCCAGGAGAAAATACATATATGGATGATCTTGAAATAGAATCCAAAGGGACCCTCAGAAGAAGAAAGGTGGGTTGCTACGAATAATTCAGCACTGAGATAAGTGTGTAAAAGGTCAACAAAATTTCCTCCAGGAAAAGGTCAGGTAGAAATTAACACAGTACAAGAGTTTCAAAAATAGCACAGTTTGTGGTTTACCCTTCATGCCTTTCTCTGAGGTTTTCTCACAGAAATAACGTGGCGACTCCCATACAAACCTTGCTACAGAATATTTTAGAGATGTAAACATACACTGATGGCACAACACAAAGTTTCCCTGTATGATGAAAATACCCTCAGGGTTAGGTCACATCAACACATATCCTTCACTATTTTAGTCAGGCTTATGAGCTGGTTTTCTCTTCATTAGAAGCACATGTTATCAGTGTCAGAGCTGATGGAAGATTCTTTTTCAGGTTATAGGATTTGTTGTCTTTTCTTAAGTACCTCTTGTATTTGAAGCAAATAGCTGAATGCAGTAAGTAGAAAGCAAGCAACGTTAAGAGTTTTACAGTGAAAGCACATTGCCACAGATAGATGTGAGTCAGGGAACTTGTTTTCTTATTTTCTTATCTAAATCTATTACATTAAGTTCTGTCTACTAAATATGTTTCTGTGTTCAAAGCTAGGGATCAAACCAGTTTGCTGTAACTTTGTAAAAATGCAGAGGAAGGCACACATTTATTCAGGGAACTTAAAAAACTCCATGTCCTTCTGTGCCCTCTTCTTCATCTCTTGCCCTTCATGTTCTCCGTCTTTTGCTCATTGTGCATTCCTGTCACAGCAAAGGCAAACTCTTTGAGCTTGGCCTGAGGGATGGGGAACTCACACTGGATGACCCAAGAGACTGATGGTATCACACTGAATTATTAGATGTTTCCTGAGGTGCCTCATTGCTACCTAGCCCGTGCTACCACATTGTAGGTCCTGTTGATGCCATATTTCCCCTGGATAGTTGCCCCTTGCAGTCCAGGAGAACTGAATATGGCCAGGGGAAATATAATACAGAAGGGTTGCAGGAGATTCACTTTGGGCTGACACAAGGTACAAGTGTTCCCACAGTGGGGAGCAACACATCGGTCTTGCACTTGATGTCTCCTGCATAGCTAGGAACAAGAACTGTAGAGGTCTTGCTACTGCCTACCTGTAAAGAAGCAACTGGGTAGAGAAAATTTCCCATGTGTTGATCGTTAAGGTAGGATCACATCTAATTGCCCCATGATCTGATGTTTTCTGCACATCTCATGGAGAAGACTCAACACATCCATTCAACATTTGAAGACTATGCTTATGATAATAATAATTTCTCCTTTTGAGAAAGTTGGAAGGACCTTAGAATATAGGGATGACTAGAGAAGAAAAAAACAACTCATATAGGAGTTTCTCCAGGACAGAGATAAAAGAAGACCTTGCAGGAAGAGTACCAGGGAGAGTAATAAGAGCAAAACATGTGAAGGGAAACAAGATATAGCCAGGAAAAATCTATCACTATTTGGTTATACTGGAGGAGGCATGACACTTTGCAAATGGGGAAGGAACCAGTAGCGAATAAAAAGTTATACAGATACTGGACATTTTCCCTTTAGAATCAGATGATTCAGGCTTAACCACCATAGACATAAGTGAGATTTGCACAGGTAAGGTTTGCCCTATTAAGCAAACTTTTTGTCCTGTACTTCTGATCTCTGACTCACTAGAAATTGTGTAGAGATGCACTTGCCTCCTTTGAAGGGTTCATGGAGAACTAGTTTATAATTACATTAAAAGAACAGTTTCTTCTCTTGCTTTGTGGTGGGCATGGTGGGTAAAGCTAAAGACCTAGAGAGAGGTTTCCAAGTAGCCTTAGTTGTGACAATTCTTCCTGTGTTATTGTAAGTCAAGATAGAAACTCAACAAGTGGATGGTATACACTTTAAGACAAGAAAAAAACTTTTAAAAATGAGATGTAGAACACTTGCACTTAGGAATCTAGGTAAAACAAGCAAAAAACGTGAACCTTTTTCATAGTTTAAGGAATTAACGAATAGAGAGTAGATAGTGGAGTTCTTCAAAAGCTTCCTTGACACAGTTGTGAGCAACCTGTTCTGGGTGTTCCTGCTGGAGCAGGAGCACTGGACTAGATGACGCGCAGTGGTCCCTTCCAATCTCAACCATTCTGTGATTCTGCAGTTCCAAATATCTTGCAGAATCAAGCTCTATCTGTCATTTGTTCTTGGAGGAAATTTGATGGCTCAGCTATTAATTCTTGGACAAGGAAGGCTGAGAAATCTGTGAAAGCAGCATGAATAAATGATTAATAGATGGCTCTACTTTTCAACATTTTTAAAAGGTAAATTTCCTGCTGCCCACAGAGCCAGGACATGGTATGCGTCCAGGATAAACACAAGAGCAACAGTTCCTCATGAGAAAAATACAGAGCTATATTCATCCAGAGCTCTCACACAGAGCGCTGCTGAGCGCTGCTGCTACCCTGCAGTTGTACAGCTGCTGCACGAGAGGAAACCAATAACGCATCATCTCAACTGTTTAGACACTCTGAGGTTGTACAGTTGCCCACTCAGGATTCAGGCACTGGTCTCAGTACACAGGAGGAGCAAGTTCATGTGCGTCAACTGAGCCACAATAACAAATCATGTTTTGTGTCAGCCTGAAGCAAGAGTAAGAGGTGTTAATTTAAGCTTGAGTGGAAAACGTCTGTGCATTTGAAGCTATGAGAGTGCATGACCACACTGTGCTCTAGCTGGTGCACAAAAACTTGTCCAGCATAGGAGCTCAGCTGTACCTGAAGTCTCTCCTATACTGAGTTATAAGGATGTCATGCTATTACGGTTATGTCTCCACATGACAACACACATTGTACATCTGAGAAAGCAGACGAGTTAGTTTTGGGGCTACTGGGGGGCTTCCTATTGGGAAGATGCAATGAAAGTGGGAATCTGGAGAGTGGCCAGAGTTATTTGCCTCCTGGTGCAATTGCAGCATTGTCCATATGACAAAGACCTGTCTCTGCCTGCCACAGACGGATCACAGCCAGCATCCCCAGATATTTACAGACAGCCTGCAGAGGTCCCAAATGCCAGCCTCCCCTGCCTCTGCTCCCATGGCCTCTCTTCTTTGGGGCTGAAGGGAAAGTTGGAGGGCTTAGATGATTGTAGCTGTTATGAAATTCCTGCCTGCTACACTCTGGACATCTACCCCAGGAAGGTGAATTGTACAGAGCAGTAGCTATGGTATCCACACTTAGAAGTGATTTTGTGTTCGAGAGCTCCCTCTCAAATTAGCATAGCTCTTCCTTCATTTAATTAAAATCATTTGTTACTGGTGACTGTACCACAAGGCAATAAAAGCTTTGAACTCTAGAAAGAACATCATGTTATCTCAGGATATGCTGCAAACTGCAAGAGTAAATACAGGAGCCATAACAGGTTATGATCCTTTCTTTTCTTTGTTTTTTATTTTTATACTTTTTTTTCTCTTTTTGTTTGTTTGTTTGTTTTTTGTTTTTTTTAAATCCAGGAGCATAAATTTGATGATGTTATCAACTTCATTCCACATATTACCGAATGAAGGCCTCTGCAATGTGTGCTACATATGACCTTCAAAATTCACAGAAAAGAAACCTACATGCCTGCATTCAGGGTGCAGGTCTATTGCAGCCAATGCTGGCATTGTGTAGATTCTCTGGTTTTACTCATGAAAACAGTTGCCCTCTCAAAATAATGTGACTATGCTGCTCAGCTAGAAATAGAAATGAGTAATTGCCTCAAAGGTTGTCCAGGGATGCCTTAGGCAGACCCATTCACCTTCTGAAGGTCCAATAGACATTAGATATGTTTTGTTCTGTACTAATATTATGTTCCTCTCTGGATTGCCCCAGAAGAATGATGATGAATTAAGAATAGAACTGTTTATTACCTTTGACTCTGTTGGGATGGTCATGATATTTAGAGAGGAACATTGCTATTGGAACCATCTTGTTCGTCACCTCCTGTGTGTGCTGCATTGTCTGACTAGCAACCTCACTGAGGTACCTCAGCACACTGGAGGTTTAGGCCCTGCACAGAACACAAAGGATGTGGTCCTTCTTTCAAAAATCTCAAAGTCTAATAGAGTGGAAAATGTTCAGAAAACAAAAACAAATTTTCCACTAAGTGTTTTTCTTTTTCTGTGTTCTTTTTTTCCCCGTATTTGTTTGTTTGTTTGCTTCCATGTGTATGAAGTTACAAAATCAAGAGCCATCCTGATCAGCTGGGGCCTCTTACCTGCAACATCTCACAGCCTTTGTAGAGCAGGTTATTGCTAGTTTTTATAAAAGGAGGGTTAATGAGTAACTGTCACTATAACTTTTTTCACTGAAGCATTGACTCATTTTTTTTCCTTTGCAGTGGTCACCACTTATTTTGATTTTTATTGTTCCTTTTGTCAACTTATCAGTTATTCATTAACTTGTTTTTAATCAAAATCCTTGAATTCAGCACACTACTTTTTTTGTACTAAAATTATTCTCACCCAGCAATTGGAATTCCATTATTCCTCTGGGGAATGGCAAGTTGTGTTACTCTGGTTCTTCATTAAACATGATGCTAGTCCCTCAGACAAATGATTTTCCTGAATGGCTTCACTATGATTTTTTCCTATATGACAAACTGAAAAGCAAAACTAACTCTTAATAGGCTTTCATCTCAAATTCTACATGCAGTATCAAGCTCAGTAAGAACAAAATACATTTATAAAGAGATTTCATAGCTATTAAAACTTCATGTAGCTTGTCATGAAGATTAAGGCTTAAAGTCTGTGGCTGCAAATGAAACAAGTTTCTAACAATAGATTTGAGGGTTTTTTGGTCTCTCCTTTCCTCTTATGAAGCAGAATTAATCTGTACAGACTTGCATACTGCGCCTGATCTTGCCTGATTTTCCTCTGAGCTCATTTCTATCTCTGCCCTTGAATTTTCACACTTCACCACCGGGGCTTGAAAAAAAATTGAACATATCTATGATTTTCTTCTGTGTGTAATCTGAACTGTTCTCAATATCTGATAAAGTTTTACTTCAGGATTTTAGCAGAGGACTTGCAAATATTGTAGTAAAACACTGATAATGTGTTAGGCTGACACCTAGATATAACTGTATATGAGGTCTGACAGAAAGGAAAGAATAACTGGCAATTCTTTTATTACAATGCTGTATGTA
Organism: Coturnix japonica; assembly: GCF_054131305.1. Classification (NCBI taxonomy): domain Eukaryota; kingdom Metazoa; phylum Chordata; class Aves; order Galliformes; family Phasianidae; genus Coturnix; species Coturnix japonica. The sequence goes on along the minus strand of NC_140702.1, from coordinate 60,492,936 downwards.
GGGTTCTCCAAAAAGAGTGACCCATATTCATTTCCACAGAAAGAGCAACAGATATGCAAAGAGAACAATAACACAATTTGATAGAGCAAATTTGCAGCCAAATCAATCTTTTTTAACATAGCCACCACCATAAGCTATGCATTTTCACTATTGATGAACAAAAGCCTGTATGCTGCACTGATAAAAATCTGCACCAGCAGAGGTGACCCACTGTCACTGTCACCACTGCTGAAATGCACCATCCATCCCTCACTGTGCTCACACCCACTGTTCGTTCTCCAAAAATGTCCATCTAATGTGAGTGAATGTCAGTGGTGCCATTTTTTCTGCATGGAGGCATTCAGCGGCACACCTTTACTCCATACACATTTCCACATCACATGCCATTTTGTCAGAGTGCCCCTCTGCTTCCATCTGTCACACAGCAACAAATTGCAATGGAATACTGGCAGGAAGGTTCAACTTCTACTGCCATGCCACCTACATCCACCTCTGATATCAAGGGTCAACACTGCAAAATAGGAAGCATTACTTGTGGAGCGACACTCTTAACAAGCATTTACATTTGAAAATTGAAATTTCTCTTGTTTTAGAGGATGAAATCAAGCTTTCTTTCCTGGACACAATATGCTATTAATGAAAATGTTAGATGCAGTAACAAACTAAACACAGGTATGCACCACAGGGTAAACTAAATGAAAGATAAAGTATATTTGTAAAAAAAAGCTAGAATCACAGAGCTAGCAATCAGAACTCCATCACTGACTATGAGCCCATGTCAACAAACAGTGGGCACTAAAATAGATTGGAGGAAAAGACATGAACATGATATTTCTTAGGGTTTCTCTAGAATGTCTTGCTGTTGTGTGATGGTTTCCATGTTTGTGTATGAGAGACTGTTCAAGAAAAAGTTGGTGGGTGCTTTGCATGTAGTGCAGTAAGAGGAGTAGTTCTGTGACCTTTTGCAATTCAGATGTGTGCAACTTCCACAGGATGTTTTAGTGCTACACTGAACTCCACAATGGTCTCAGTAAGTTGGTAAATTGTACTTGTCCAGTGTGCCAGTATGTCATATTACAGTATGGTAAAGCATCATGGATCAGATTCACATCATCACAGAATCACATCATCACAGAATCATAGGGGTTAAGGGACATCTGGGAATCATCAGATCCAACCCTTGACTGTCCTAGAAGATATGATATGGCACAAGAAAGAGGGAAGTGAAATTGGTAGCAAGCACAGCTTCATCAAGGAGAATTCCTGCCTAGCATTCTCTGACTCCAGCTTAATGGTTATCTATGATGGTGTAACTCCCATCAGTTGACAAGGGAAAAGCCACTGATATCACCTATCTGGATTCCCATAAGACCCCTGATGCTATCCTCCACAACATCATACACACTAAACTAGAAGGATATGGATTTGATGACTGGACTGTCTGATAGATAAGGAGCTGGTTGTGACATCATACCCAGACAGTGGTGGTCAGTGGATCAATGTTTAGGTGGAAATCAGTGATGAGTGATGTCCCTCAAGGGTCAGTACTAGGGCTGGTGCTCTTCAGCATCTTCACCAGTGATACTGCCAGTAGGAACACGTGTGCCTTCAGCAAGTTTGCCAGTGACACCAAGCTGTGTGGTGAAGTTGACACACCTAAAGAAAAACAGTATGCCATCCATGGAGATCTAGGTAGGCTTGAGCAGTGGGCCCAGGAGAATCTCATGAGGTTGAACAAATCCAAACCTTTCACCTGGGCTGAGGCAACTCCCACTTTCAATGCAAGCTAGAAAATGTAAGGATGGAGGAGGGCCCTGCCAAAAACATTCTGGTGGTAGTGGTAGGTAGGAAGCTGGACATGAGCCAGCAATGTTCCCCTATAGCCCAGAAAGCCAAACAGATCCTGGGTTGCATCAACAGAAGTGTGGCCGGCACTCTGTGCTGGTGAGAAATTACCTACAATACTGTGTAGAATACACGTGGAGACCTAAGTACAATAGAGGAACAGAGCTGTTGGAGCATGTTCTGAGGAGGTCCACAAAAATGATCCGTGGGATCCTCCCCTCTGAGGACAGGCTGAGAGAGCTGGGGATGTTCAGTCTGCAGAAGAGTGGGCTTTGGGAAGACCTGAGAGTGGCCTTTCAGTGTTTAAAGGGAGGCTGAAAGAAAGAAGGGGACAGGCTCTTTAGTAGTGTGATGATAGGACAAGTGGAAATGCTTCCAAACTAAAATAGGGAAGATTTAAACTCAGTATAAGGAGAAGGATTTTTATTATAAGGTTGGTGAGGCACTGAAACAAGTTGCTCAGAGATAAGGTGGATGCCCTGTCCCTGGAGATATTCAAGGTCAGGCTGGACCAGGCTCTGAACTCTAGCTGTGCGTGTCCTTGCTCACCATAGGGGAGTTGGACTAGAGGACATTTAAGGGTCCCTTCCAACTCAAGAATACTAGGAGTCTGAAAAATCATCATTTTTCTGATATCTTCACACTAGAGTTAAGTAAGTCCTTCCTGCATGGCTGTTGTAGTTGGCAGAGACCCTTGTCTGTTGCAAGGTATATTCTATCTGGCAAATAAACTCAATCACATATTGCTGAATAATTGCATGAATTCCAAGAAACGCTTCTCAATTTTAAGAAATTCCTTTTTAGTCCAGAAATTTTAGAGATATAACATTCAAGTATATAGAAAGCAAAGATTGCTCCAGTTTTGAATTTTGCATTTCAGTTAAAATATTCCTCTCCCTGTGGTAGTTACAATGCTCTGGGTCGTTAGATGATGAGACTTCTCAGATTTTTCCTGCCCATACATACCTTAGAATCAAATGGGTTTGATGATTACTCATTTCTTATTATCTAACATGAATTACTGCAGATCTGCCTGGCACTATTAGACACATGTCAAACATCCCTGCAGGGATTTGATGTCTGTCACCCCCCACACTCATCTAACTCCAGCCTGCTCTGTCACTGTCCAGGAAACCCACAGGTCTCCTGTGAGGAGCTGACTACTCACAAAACACTGCCAACTGGATAAAGCCAGTAGAGACACAAAAATGATCCTTATGAATCCTAAGAAATACAGCTTATCAGAATATTTTCCTATTTACAAGTATTTCAGTTGTAACTTTATATTTCTAACATTTATAGAGATGTGAGAGATTCTAAGGGTTACCATCTGGTTCCTTGAGTTTTCACAGTGCTAACAACCAAAATGTGCAAATGTCTTTGGAAAGCGAGTACAAAAGCCAAAGGTGACTGAATACACGTGAGTTTTCAAAGATGAAAAAAAATTTAGACATTGCTCTTTTCCTTTGTGTGGGTTTGTGATGCTGACAGAGGACTCAGCGAACATGCTGACCTTTGGTAGCTGCAGGAACAGCTATTTTCATTACAAGAGTAAAAGACATTCAGCTTCCTCATTTTAGAACTTATACATTCAAGTTTCATTTTCATTTCTGTTCACAATTACAAATAGTTGCATTTTTCTTTGGAAATGTGTATATAATTTTAGGTATTTTATTACAGTGTGTCGGTGTTTTTGTTTTTGTTTTTTTTAAATACTTTTTTTTTTTTTTTTTTTTTTTTTGCAGTTATTTAGATATGTGTTTGCTATATACTATTACGTGCAATTGCTGACTGGGGAAGAAACACAGAAAAGAAATGATTAAAAAAAGATTCCAGTTAACAAGATAATTGCATTCCAGACACACTCTGGCTTGAAAATGTTGTTTGGAAGATTTTCAAGATTTTATTTCAAAAGCATTTACCTGTGCTAGGTTTTGCTATGCTCTAAGCATGTTTTAGAAGAAGGTAATTTCACCTGGAAAAATCTTGATAAAAATGCTCTGATCTGAAAGTACCTTATCATTTTGCCAGATAGTATGAAGGTGGTCTTTGCTAATTTTTGCTGTTATCCTATGGTTATGGGTTAATTTGGGTTGGTTTCTTCTCTCATGAAGCTTAATGCTCTCCTTGACGCTCAGAGAATCACGCGCATTTGGCAGGCAAGTTCTGTATTTTAACTATTACTTTTATTAAAACAGCTGCTTACCTCTTATGAGCAGACAATGAAGTGCACGTGCAGTTTGTAGGTGGGGAAGGAGTGACTTGGCGAGGTGCAGCTGCATTTTCAGCTCACACCGTGTAAAGCTGAATAAGACAGTAGCTTTTGGATGACAGTGCAAATCATTTACATGAGAGTGCATTTTAATCACTTTGCATCAGCGAATTCCAGTGAAAGAAAAATTCGCTAAAATTAATTTTTAAGGGAATTGGAGGGTTTAATTTCTCCTTCCAATAGTTTAATCACCATTGCACTTGAAATTAATTCACAAGTATTTTTCATATACCAACTTCATTTTTTACTTCTAAGTTTTTGCGGTAACTATTGCATATAACTAATACGATCTTTTTAAAAGTTTTCATATTAAAAAATTGGAGAAGCTCTTCCAAATGCTTATCTGGATTTTGCTGCTTTGTAACTCAGACCTATAGAGACGTAGGTTGCACAGACTGTAGTAAAATGCTGCCAGTTTACTTACCAGGTAAGTCAAGGACAGCACCTACTGAGTTCTGTACATTGTTGTGATTCCAAACAAGTAAACATTCAGAAAACAAAGTACAGTGACATAGTTATGAAATGAGTCTGTACAATTATTATTTCTGTAAAATCTCAAGTTTCCAATAAAATTGTTCATTCTCAAAAACCTACAATATTTTTATATTGCAGCTTTAGTGATTGAGAAATTTTGTTACTGTCTTGTCTTTTTTCCTTCTGTTGAGTTTTGTAGTATTATTTTTTTAAGATGAACTGAAAGGTTTTAAAATCAAAGGACATATAATTTTGATACCATCTCTCAATGCTAATCCTGCAATTGCATGTACCACTTTTCCACCTGCCCTCTTTCAACAAAATGCTCTCTGTTTGTAGCTTGAATTCACCTACTCATCACACAATCCAGCAGCTCCCTACCAACAGCAGAATTCCTAGTGGCAAATGAAGGACTCCTGCAAATGTTACCTTTTGGTGAAGAGTTGGTATGCCAAGCATTACATGACAATCTTGACTCCACTCTGCAAGAATAACTCAACAAGCACTGAAAAAGTTATTTTTTTCCAGCTCTTAAGTACCATGAAATAATAATAAAAAATCTAGAGGATTAGGCTATGACCTTAATAATTTTAATGTTGAGTTTAATAAGCTACTTCTAATCTAATCTGTGTAATGAACACTGAAATGCAGGCCCTGACCTGAAGATTACTTATGTCTGTTTATTCATATGAAAGGTTAGCAGTGTAGGTTTGTCTTTCTTCTGCTAAATTATAATGCTTTTCCTGAACATGATATAGTGCTGTCTTCAAATCCTTCCAGCCATTTCACTGTGTTCTGAACAGTTATAAGAAAAGATGTTGTTAATGGCAAGATATCCTGCAGGAACCTGCTACTGACCTTGGTTTATGACCATTGTTGAAGACTTCTACAAAAACAACACTTCTCCTAAGGATATCTTCTGTAAAAATTAATAAACAGCTCAGAAACAACCAAATCTTAACCTGAAACATAGCTCTCTCTTCTCTGGACGGAGCAGGGCCAGATGATCAAAGTGTAGCATGTGCATGTTTCTGAAAGTACTTGGTAAGTATAACACCTGCTCTGAGATGAAGGAACAAAATTGGACTCAGAAGTCCCTAACGCTATCAACAAGAGATCCTCTCCAGGCTCAAATCAAGAAGGGTTTTTGGAAGTAAAAATTCTGAAGAAGTGAGAGAAATATAAGGCTTTAGGCAAGATTTCAGAAAAAATAGTTCATTCATAGGAATGTAAAGCTATAAATGGAACAACAGTTTTCTGATATCACAGTTACTTAATAACAAAATGCTGAAGTGCAATAGAGAACACAATTTGAATGTTAGCTCACATAGTGCAAAGTGTCTAAGATGATGCTATATCTGCAAACAGGACATTAGGTTGATTAGCACAAAACAGAACAATTCAATTAGAGGCAGAGTGACCTTTTACTGCTTATGCTAAAAAGCAGCAGAAGGAACCTTGAGCATAATGAATATTTAGCTATCTCCATTTCACTGCTCTTTTTTAGCATTACCCAAATGAATGTGCCTTTCCTGTATTGCAGATGAATCTGGAAGTCTGTAGCATTTCATCAGGGAGATTTCACTTTTTCAACTCAGTGTTCATATTGTCTATGTGGTCATATATGTGTTCTCAGTAATATAGCAGTAGTTTCATTTTAACCATCTAGATATTGATTTGACCCTTAGGAAACTACTAGGGTGTCATTAAAATAACATTTGCCACTTCGCAGTAATTACAATAATGTAGTATCTCCTCTGGTGCACTAGCAAACAGAATTCCCCACTTCCTGTGGTTAAAGTGGTGCATTCAGTGGTGAATGCTGTAGGTAACAGCAGCACTGGCCACACTACCTCACCTTTGTATGTTTAAAATCAGTTACAACTTAGGCTGAGATGTAGTTTCTACTAGAAACAAAGGAAAAGTCCTTAAAAGATCTACAGAGTTCATCCAAGAAAATAACTATCATTTATACATCAAAACTAATGAGCATCATGTGATCAAAATCTCAGTTTTATCTCTCTTCTGTGTGATAAAGTGCAATGACCCCTTCACATCTTGCTGGGAAATTGTCTTAATAACGACTCAGAAAATGCCACCAGCACTTCTCAACCAGCAGCTGAGTTTTACTACAAGTCCTTTAATTGGAAGCACAGATCCAGCTAGGCTTTCTTTTTTGACAAAAGTTATTGTTCTTACATTTGAATACCTTGTACTCGCTTTGTTTTAAATGTAATGGTTGGCATACACAGTGTGTGGTTCTGAATAATAGCCTCCAACATAACAAATACAGCCGAGTGTACACTGTCAGGAAACAATTTATTAAGGGCAGGGTCTGGCTTTAGCTGACATGGGAGAAAAGCACCTGACCATGCAGTGCTGGAGAGTTTACAGGTACAGGAACTGGACATTAGAGCAGCTCTTACTGCTGCAGTGGAAACAGTAAGAAATTAAATGGGAAATGTAATAATAGGAAAGCTAGGAGCTGGGGACTGGAAGCAGCCTTGGTCAGGGTCTGTGTTTCACACAGTCTGTGATAGCCATCTAGGCTTCTGGGGCTTCATCAACTGCTGGAACAGTGAGTTAGCTCAGGAGCACTGATACTGAGCCACTGCAGCTGTGCCAGGAGGTGCAGAGGGGGCTAAATGAAAGCCATGAGGTCCAGCCAGGAGAGTGGCAGGAATGCAGCTGAATCAAGGGGAAACTGTGACTTCAGTGAGTGGACTCATAACTGAGACTGAAAGGAAAAGTTTTAGTTCTCCTGGAAATCCCCAGCTGAATGCTTTGTAGGGAGGGGGGCAATACTTCCACTAGCTCTTCGGGAGAAGGACACCATATATGTACATAGCCTCGGGTCACTGTTAAAAGGAATATTTCCATCTTACTTGTGGGTGTAGGCTGTGCGAGGTTTCACCATTCTGTCCAACAATACTCAGCATTATCTCTAGGAGTCTTGTGCTACTCCACATTCAGTGTGTTCTTGAAACAGTTCTGCCTTCCTGAGTTAAAACTATTGTGTTTGTGAGTTCTTGTCTGGCCTCTCTCGCTAAATAATATGTTTTCTCTTTGGTATATACGCTAAGAACAGCTAGCACTTCTGCAGTGGTACGGAAGGATGGGTTAAGAATGAAGAAGCCAAAGACATCTCAGATCCTCTCCAGTTTGCACTCTTCTGGTGGCTTTCACCAGAAAACATAGCAGCTTGGCGCAGTATGGAAGTGCTGCAGTGAGCTATGCCATACTGCCTGTCAGAAGCTGAATACCAAAAATTCTGTTGCATCTCCATATAAATGTGCAAGCAGCATTCTTTCTTTGTTGAGAAGGTCTTCACTGGTTCACCTGTCCTACAGTAATTTCAGTGTTCCTCTGGTCTGGGAGTGGGCCTGTGACTTCAGCTCAGTAGACCAAGGAGTCCAGCTGCTATCTCTGTGTCCTCAGCTTTTAAAGCTAAAGAGTGGGAACTGAGGAAACAGTCACCTCACCAATGGATCTTCATTTTCCCACAGCCCCGCAGAGACAGAGCTCCGGGGGGAGAACAAAACTTTGAGTATGTGGGAGCTCAGGCTGTGTGAGTCAGGCTATGCTTGTTGTTAGGGAAGAGTTACAAGCCACAACCAGACAGGGCTGTCTTCCTCTGGCCGACTGGTTGGAGCATGGACATGAAGATGATCAGTGTGCGGAAGGGTCTTCAAAACCTTGATATAGTCTATCAAATATGGTCTATGTGAGCACACAGCCTCTGCAGAGTGGTGTTGCAAATAACAATTATTGCAAGTCTTTTCAGTTCTTAAACCAATGTCCTAATTAAGTCTGACACCTCCAGAAGGGAGGCTTTGATATGTGGTGATGTGAAACCCAAGGGACTCTAAGCTTCAAACCAGGCACCACAGAGGTGGCCTTCTAGTCTTCTAAATTTTGCCTCCAAGGCTGGCTAGTTCATATATTCACTATCAACAATGGCAGACACTAGTGTCCATAACCTTAAACCTCCATCATCTGAGGAAAGGACTGTCAAAGGTTGCAGTAAGAGAACAGGGTTTGTAACAAATCAAAATGTGCTGGAGTGATCTAGGAGCCTGAATTTCCCCCTGTGAGGGGCTGACTCTCACCCAGGGCTGTCCTGTCGCAGCAGGGGACCATCAGGATGAAGTCATCCCCATGAAGGTTTCCCACCATTCTGTGTCAGGAGCTGCAGGTACAGATGAGATGACAACAGGCTGATGATCAGTTCTACAGGGAGTATTTTTTTTTAAGAGTTCTGTCATGGTTCTGTGCAGAGTGTGGTACTGATGAGGAGCTGGTGCTTCAGGGACACAAAGATGGCTAAATACAGGGGGCTCTGGGACTGAGACTAAGACAAGGTTTGTTTTAAGTTCTGCTGCAGCCAGTCTGCTCTAGGGGTTCTGGTCTTGAGGAGCGTGGGCATGAGTCACTCCACAAACAGCTGATCAGAGGCCACAGCCTCTCCTTATGAATCCTTACAGGCTCTACAGATCTACCCAAAATGTGGCTGTAAGCATCAGAACTCAACTGTCAGAAACAGCTATTACTCTCAACTTATCATTTGAGAAGATTAGTTCTTTTGAATCTCATTTTCCAGCTCTAAATCTGTGCTTTTCTTTTTGCTGGCAGGTAGACATCCAAATGATAGTGCTGCCCAGGGAGAAACTTATGACTCAGTCTTCCTGGAATTTACAACATTTACATCCTCCTACTTATTCCTCATTGCAGCTTTTTGTCACAAGTTTATTCTTAGCATCCTGAACACAAAATGTGCGTGGAGAAAAGGGAGAGAGGCTGGTTGTCACATAATCTGCCTTCACCTGCTGGTGAGTAATTCCTCAAAAAGGATTATGAAAGAGGCATTCTTTAAGAAGGAAAACCCCAGGGTCCAGTTTGGAGCACCCATCACAGTCAAGAACTTGTAGCTGGTTAGATTAGCTGCTGCCCAAATGCTGTCATCCTTTGATGCTCTGAAAAAAAAAGGCTTTTCCACTGATATCTTTTATTGCCTTCTTGCAAAACGGGAATGACACATTTTCTCCACACTTGTTATTTGAATGAATAGTCTACTAAGCTCAGGACAGTGTCCATGAGACAATAAATCATCAATTTCCCTCAAAAAGCTAATCAAGAAACCCTCTCTGCCAACTCTAATATAGATCAACATTAGGTCAATACTGTAAAACAATTCTTTCAATTCACGTTTCTGTATTAAATACGGGTCCAGCCTGTTTCCATTTCCCAATAAAAAAATCCAAACCAAGGCTGCGTTAGATAGCATCTATGTGATTTATATAGGTCTAAACTGTCTATAAATTTTAAGGGCCATGTAGCATTGGTATAGGCAAGAAGAGAAGGAGAAAAGTTAGGGGGTAGCTTAAAAAGGGTCTACAGATTTACTGTACTAAAAACACTGGGAACTGTGTTCTGACTTTCTGGGTTAGTTGGAACAGAAGGAGAGGTCTCTGGAATATTTAGTGGTTTGAGAATGAATGAAGGCTGTGGGTCTTTATGAATAAATTTCCTTATTTCACATGTTTATTGATAATTGATGTTACATAGGTACTACTAAAAGCAAAAAACAAAACAAAATAAAACAACCAACAAACCAACAAACAACCAAGAACACCCCTCCCCCCCCCCCCCAAAACCAAAGAGCTTTGAACAAACCATACTAAAAGCCTGTCACTCCCACCTGTTACTACTGAGCTCCTTCTGCCCTTTGTAATCTCACCATTCCATTAGCTCTTCACTCTTCGTAGTCTTCCTTGTCTCCAGGGCTTTCTAGCCTGTCTTTCTGATGAGAGAGAAAGATGAATTTCTAGAAGAGACAGACATTTTACTGTTCCTTAGCACAGAGCTTTGCACAGCTACTGGGATTCTTGCCCTAGAAACACGACATGCAGCTCTCACCCCGGTGGCAGTGATGTGAAGGATGAGTACCGTTACATGTCTGTGGTGCTGCAAGAACTCATAGCAGGTGGTATCATAGTGAAATCAGCCTCTCCCAATAACTGCATGCGTATGCAAAAATCACCTCTTAATGAAAGCCTTTTTACCGTCCTTCTTACGTTTTACAGACATGGGTCTGAGCAGCTGTGTGACAAGGATCATTCACATGTGAGGGCTCTGCAAAAATGCCACTGCAATCTAAAGCAAAGGAAATTTTGCTATTCTCTGCAAAGTCAAGCCTGTTGACATGCAAGGCAAAGACAAATGACTTGTTAATTACTGTTTTATTTAATTTAACTTTTGTTGGAAATCCCCTTTTAGTAGTATATTTTTACTCTTAAAATGTTTGGTTCCATATCTGATATGGATTCATGATATAACTTGTATAATTTATCTTTCTTCAGACAATGACATTAATATTTATCTCCTTCATTGCAATAGAACACATCAGCTTGCATTTACAGATGCTTAAATGTCCTCTTTCCTTCTTTAGACTTGAAAAATCTCTTCTAAGTGAGCCCAGAGCTTTAGCTATGATGTTCGCTTCCTGGCTAATCTTGTGTCCAAGATCAGCTATGTCCTTTTAACACAGAACATCATTCAGCTCCTCTTTCTCCAGGTAAACTCCACTCTGAATCTTTTGGGTCTCCACAGTGAAAAAGTGCTGAGTGAATAAAACTGTCTGAGATGGTCACATTCCCGGCCCTTCAACAGTTAAGTAAAGATAATTCTTCAGTAGTGCTGACTTCATCCCTTTGGGGTTTTTCCATCCCCTAAGACATGTGGTACACTCTGTCTCTCCTTTTTTTGATGCAATGCAGCCTACTCCATTGCTGATTTACTAATTAGCCTATATTACCAGAATTGGTCTGACCTTATCTACCTTCAGTACTGTTCTTCCTGGCTCTGTTCCTCCAGAGCATTCTCATCTATTCCCATGTACTATGCACATTCAGGAGCTTGTTTGGGTTATGAGTCAGAAGATAAGCCAGTCTCCCAATCGGCTGCTGTATCTAGAAGGCTCCTGAGGTTTAGCTGTAATCTCCAATATTCTTTACAGTAATTGTTATTTTCTTTACAGGGTAGATTAAGGGATCAATATCTGAAAGTAGTAGAGATATTATTATTATTTGGCATTTGTAATCCAGACTGTGGACTGTTGAGAACAAATTTTACAGGCGTAGAAGTGCATACCCTGAATACCCCAACGTTTTTCTTTCCTGCTGTTAAGCAGAAGGTGATTGTTGACAGTCTCCAGTATGAGGGGGATAGTCTCAGAAGGCAGAGTAAGGTTTGTTCCACCACGAACTACTGCTCTGACAAGGATTCTGGATGTTGGTGGGAAGATGTTGTCTCAGCTTCTCCTTCCTGTGCAGCTGAAGCAACAGCGTCATGACATAAATAATCAAAATAACATTAACGTAAACCAAACATGAACCAGCCAAGGAAACCTCTCTGCTGCACTAGGTGACCACGCACTGCAGTCTCACACAAATGTGCTTGTCTTCTCACTGGGTCACTAGGTGGTATGTAGAGAGCCTGTATGGTGGGATGATGCATGAGCAGCCAGTGAGACTGCACCGGGTTACAGTCACGTTTAGCAAAAAGGTCAGGGCTTCTGTAAGAAGCTGAGGAGTTCATCCCAGCAAGAAAACACTTGCTTTCAGAACTCAGAAGAGATTGATGGTATTTAGAGTTTCATATAGGCAAAAAAGAGAGTGTTTCTTTGAGATGTTCTGCTGTGTTCCTTACAGCGTGGCTGATTTCGTTGGACCCCTGAGCCTGCTGACTTCAATAGCATAGCAGCACATTAAACAAATTCAGGGTTTAAACACTAGGAATTGTATATTACTGAATATCAGTCCATGTCCTATTCTTCAGGAGCGTGACACTGAATACATTTGGCACCCTGGCCCTTTAATTTTTTTCTACCCAGTAGAAATGTAGGAGGAATTCTGTGCATTCTGTGAATACATCTACATCACTATAATTGCAATTATTCAATTGCTTTATAAAGATATAGCAATTTGGCACTCGGTCGCTCAATTGAGGGAGAAGAAGGGGACTGGGTCTTTATTCAAGCATAGTCATTTTTCAAGAAAATACAGCTGACAAAGAAAGAAGACATCCCAGTAGAGGAAACAAATCAGGGACTGAGAAGATATAGCAAAAAAAAAAAAAAAAGATAGAAAGAGAGAAAGAGAGAAGGAGAGAAAGAAAGAGAGAAAGAGAGAAAGAGAGAAAGAGAGAAAGAGAGAAAGGAAGAAAAAAAGAAAGAAGAAACTTCCCAACAGTGCAAGTAGTCTGCTTCAAGCAAAGAAAACATTTACTGTGGTAATGACCAATCTCCTGTTCACAAACAGGTGAAAAGGGATGAATTCACTCTGACAGTGAAGTTCTGTCAGTAAAATTATTTTCTTTCAATTGTACTGGGACAACCAAATAATGATTGCCAGAGAATGAGTAAAATAAAAGGAAAATAAAGAACCAGTTCTAATATTAGTGTGATGGAAAAGGCTGTCATCCATATCAGTACCACACAGGAGTGGCAGTCAAGAAGGTTCCATCCTAAACCCTAGAAATGCTCAAGAAGCATACTCTCCAAAGACAGAAAGCAAATATCTATCTTTTCAAATGCAGCATTCACAAAGAGAGGTAACAAAGGACTCATCAAATGATAGAGCATCAAAATGTCTGATCTGAGCAATAAGCAGCTCACAAAGGGTGAAGGAGTTTGGGCTTTCCCTCATCTTTACTGGCTGTCAGACTCCCCATGTCTGCCAGGACCCTGAACGTCTAGATGTGGGTGAGAGAAGCAGATTCCATCCCACTGGAACAGTGGAACAAGTCTGAGACTTCACAAAACTGAATATATATATGTCCATAGGGACAGGTGACATCCTTCCCAGGGTTTTGAGAGAGATGGTGGATGTGCTTGCAGAGCTGCCCTCCATCATATCTGAAAAAATAATGGCTGTTTGGTGAAGTCCCTGATGACTGGAAGAAGAGAAACATTACTCCAATTCATAAGAAAGGGAGAGGATGACCCAGGGAAGTACAGGCTGGTAAGCTTGTACTTGGGAAGATCACAGAGCGGATCCTCTTGATTACCATGTTAAGGAACATAAAAGATGAATCCGGTGGCCTTCAATAATGGAATGATGGCTTCAGTGGACAGGGGAAGGGTGACGAATGTCATCTACCTGGACTTCTGCAAAGCCTTTGACATGGTCCCTCACCACATCCTTCTCTCTAAATTGGAGAGGTGTGGATTTGAAGGATGAACTGTCTAAAGGATTAGGAACTGGCTGCCTGGAAGCAGCCAAAGGGTTGTGATCAATGATTCTGTGTAAGGATGGAGACCAGTCACAAATGGTGTCCTTCATTAGTTGATCTTGAGACTGGTACTCTTCAGCATCTTTATCAGTGACACAGACAGTGGAATTGAGTGCACCCTCAGCAGGTTTGCAGACAGCCTTGTCCTGAGTACAAGAAAGATGGAGAGCTCTTGGAACAGGTTCAGAGAAGAGCCACTAAGATGATCAGAGGTTTGGATCTGGGAAATTGGGCTTGTTTAGCTTGGAAAAGAGAAGGCTCCAGGGAGACCTTGTTATGGCCTTCCAGTACCTGAAGGGAGCATATGAACAGGAGGGGGAATGGCTGCTTAAGCAGATTGACAGTGATAAGACAAGGGGGAATGGTTTTAAACTATGACAGAGGATGTGTGGGTTAGATAATAGGAGGAAGTTTTTCACACAGAGGGTGGTGACGCACTGGAACAGGTTGCCCAAGGAGGTTGTGGATGCCCCATCCCTGGAGGCATTCAGTGCCAGGCTGGATGTGGCTCTGGGCAGCCTGGTCTGGTGGTTGGTGACCCTACCCACAGCAGGGGGCTGAAACTAGATGATCACTGTGGTCCTTTTCAACCCAAGCCATTCTATGATTCTGTAATTCTATGAAAATGAAGAAGGAAACCCTCAACCAGAAAATAATCAAATGAAAAGAAGATGTCTGTAAAAATTGCTGGAGTGCCAGATACAAAAGAAGGGTAAGACTCATGAATACACTTGAAGCCAAAAACCAGACACTGGGACGTGGTTCAGTCTGTTATGTCACAGAGGCATTCTATGCCTTTTGCAAGGAAAGAAAGTGAAATTGCAGCAAGACAAAACAAATCAAAATCGTATGATGGGATGCTCACAAAACCAGAAACCAAATGTAACTAAAAAGCAGAATACTGAATGGAAAGAGACAAGCTGAAATTTCAGGTCAAGAACAAGAAGAAGAAAGAAGCCTCTGCTTTTATTAAAATGTATTGCCCTAGCAACCTCTGAAACTGAAAGAAATGCTTCTCTTGTAGACTACTGAAAAACTGAAGGTGCAGCAGAAGGAACTAAATCTTCTGTTCCAACCAAGGAGCAAAAAGGATAGTAAATTATCATGATATTTTTATTTTTATTTTTATTTTTATTTTTATTTTTATTTTTATTTTTATTTTTATTTTTATTTTTATTTTTATTTTTAGATGGACTGATATATCTTCCAGACTTGCTACATGCAATAATAGATAAAACAATTTGGCTGTTGTAGAGTCTGACTCCCAGAAAATCAATTTCCTGACATGAGCAAAGCAGTTAACAATGGGAGACACAAAGAGAATGGAAAAGGAGACAGTACTGTCAAAGAAGCCAAGATCTGGACGAGTAGCATGGAACTGAGAAACTAGGCAAGCTATTTACAAGAGACTCAGTTGCTTCAAACAAAGCACTAAAATGAGCTCAGCATCAAAGGCCTGCAAAAGGAGAAATATAAACTGACTTGACATCAACAAAACATGTCAACCACAACAATAAATGTCATAGGAGCTACTTCACCATATTCGGGATGTCATCAGTTTAATGGAAATGGCCAAGAATGACATTTGGGCTAAAAACTGGGGATAAGACTTTCAGTGTTACCAGAAAGAGGCACAAACAGGATTCTTAAGAAGTTGCATCATAGTGGATGATATTCAGGGGGCACAGATGCAATAACAGTTTGGTGAAAGCTGCGGTGAGAGACCATCTGGGGCAGCAGAACTGCAGTTTGGAGTGGTCTCACATGCAGAAGTTTTCTGATTATGCATGGTCTGTGACCTTAAGTTGGGAAGACAGGGGTATTAAAACAAATATCCACATGAAAGGGGTTTGGTAGTTTTGGGCTTAGCATTTGTAAATTAGCTACATTCACCTCCCCCTTCCTCAAAACTGTGTAAGAGATCTTTCATACTGTTATTTAGTTTTGATGTATGGTAACCTCCACATGATATAGCTAACTCATACTTCAGATGTGGTTTACCCACCTCAAATTACTGTTGTGTGTACAGAAATATGTGACAGATGCTGCAGAAGTGACAGTAAGTGGCTTCTATGTCAGAGATCAAACTGGAATGCCTTTGTGTGGAAGTTACTTGACAAGTATCTCCAGTTTGTTTAAGCACGGGAAGCCTACAAGGAGGTGACCAAAAACGATTCACTAGATTTTTTAAAAGCCATTATTATCAGATTTTGAGAGAATTCAGCACATGATATTGGTGTTGAAAGGCTGGCATTTAAATATATACTTCAGAAAACTGACATGCACATAGCTGGCTTCTTTTCCTAAGGAACATTATAACAGGAAGCATGGCAACTCACCAAAAATATGACATCATAAAACTAGAAGAAACACAGGCAACTGAATGACATAGAAAACATCTATCAAAATAGCTATGAGGCAATTTCAAGACAGAGGTTAGAAAGAGTCTTGGAATAAGTTACATAAAACAACTAATTGCCAGTGCTTGTGTCAGTCATTCTGTTGGAAAGTGAAGGCTCAGAATGAGGCACAGTCTGCATCTGAAGGCTGGTGATATGACATGAGTGGACCATGACAACATCACAGATAAGAGCAGCTGTATCACTGCAAAAGTCATCTCAAGGACACATGTGGGTCTAACTAGAGGGCAAGAAGGAAATGCACAGGCGGAGGAAGTAAGGACAGGCACTGTGGGAGGAGTATGGAGAGCTTCCACCTGAGGAAGCTGACTGACCTGTCAGCCTCACCTCTGCGTCAAGGAAGATCATGGACCAGGTCCTCCTGGAAGCTATGCTAAAGAACATGGAAGAGAGGGAGGTGATAGTAGACAATCAGCAAGACTTCACCATGGGTAAGTCCCTCCTGGTCAATCCAGTGGCTGCTTATGATGATATACCAACAGACCAATGCACTAGTGGATAAGGGAAAAGCCACTGATGTCACCTATCTGGATTCCTGTAAGACCCCTGATGCTGTCCTCCACAACATCATACACACTAAACTAGAAAGATATGGATTTGATGACTGGACTGTCTGATGGATAAGGAGCTGGTTGTGACATCATACCCAGACAGTGGTGGTCAGTGGATCAATGTTTAGGTGGAAATCAGTGGTGATTGGTGTCCCTCAAGGGTCAGTACTAGGACTGGTGCTCTTCAGCATCTTCACCAGTGACACTGACAGTAGGAACATGTGTGCCTCCAGCAAGTTTGCCAGTGACACCAAGCTGTGTGGTGAAGTTGACACAGCTGAGGAAGAACAGGATGCCATCCAGGGAGACCTAGCTAGGCTTGAGCAGTGGGCCCAGGAGAATCTCATGATGTTGAACAAATCCAAACCTTTCACCTGGGCTGAGGCAACTCCCACTATCAATACAAGCTGGAAATGTAAGGATGGAGCACAGCCCTGCTGAAAAGGACCTTGGAGTACTGGAGGATAGGAAGCTGGACATTAGCCAGCAATGCGCCCTTGCAGCTAGCCAAAAACAGATGGTGGTGGAGGGAGGCGATCGTCTTCCTTTACTCTGTGCTGATGTGACATCAGCTGGAATATCACATCGAAATGTAGAGTCTTCGGTACGTGGAGACATGGACCTGTTGGAGCACATACAGAGGAGAGCCACAAAAGTGATCCAAGGGATGGAACACCTCCCCTTTGAGGACAGGCTGAGAGAGCTGGGGTTGTTCAGCCTGGAACGCTATCAGGTATGTAAATGCCTGTTTAGGCTGCCCCCACTCACCACACATTGGCATGTGAACCCTTCCTAAGTTTGCCTCAAGGGAGACCAAATCCTTCCCTCACTGCTCTACAGGAGGAAGTGATGCCCCATTCCTGACAGTAGGGCACATTCCTCCTGACACCTCAAAGGCCAGGCCCAAGGGCTTTGGGATCAGATTTCGCCAAGGGATAAGGTCTGACTCAAAAACTTAAGATACCAGAACCAGCTGTCATCATAGATAGGTAGCACTGGTCTGAGTTCATGACACAGTGATAATGAAAACCACATTCTCCTCCCGATCTGTGGGAATTTCTAAGTCTTCAGTTTTTCTCTATTTCATACCAAGGCAGGAGGATGAAATATTGAAAGCCTAACCAAAAGCTATTTCACTTCTTTCTAGACCAAGTTTCCTGAGTGATTTTCAATCTTCAGTGCGTTTTTCCTCTTACTTTTTTCTGTGACTCTTTGAAAAGAAATCCCATCTCACTCACATGCCATTTTTGACCTGCCCTCTCCTCCCCACTGTCCTGCAGAAGCATCCCCTTGTCAGTAAATGCTTGCAGCTCAGAATGGGTCTTTTTGCCACCTCCCAGTGAACCTAGCTAGTGCCTAGCTGCTGTGGGCCCCTCAGCACCTTACCTCTAACTACTACCATAACACCCACCCAGCATGACATACCAAATAGTTAATTCTTTAAATTAAAATAAATAAATAAATAAATAAATAAAATGGAATGACAAGTCTGTGCCATGTAAAGAGGCTTCTCCAAATATATCTAGGCAAGAACCTCTATTTACAAATGAAGAGATGGGAGCAATTGAGCATAGGCATGCTGAGCACCGTGAAGCTCTGGGCAGCTTGTCATTGGGAACTGTGCTCAGCCTTGGTACAGGATCTCACACGCTATTGCAATGTAGAATAACTGCAGATAGATTTATCCACTTCCCATGGCCTGGTTCAGTCCAGCGCAACATGCCCAAACAGCTGATCCAGAAGCAAGAAATTATTTTTGTGAATTGTCATGGGCAAGTTTTAATCCAGCAAATAAAATGACAGTAACTAGAGATGGAGATGCAGTGAAATCCTGTTAGAACCAAAATGGCTTTATGCAGTGCTGCTGATGCCTTGGCTACATGCTGTGGCTTAGTAGCCGGGGTGGGAAAGCACTTGGTCTTGCAGCCCAGGCTACCTGCAGCAGCACATGTCTCCTAAGACACTCACCTCCCACCTCAGCAGAGTTTTATTTTGTTTGCTCAGAACTATTTATCTACTTTTTTTTTTTTTTTTTTTTTTTTTTTTAAACTTACACACATGAGGTTTCAGCAGTTTTAAACCATTTCCATCTCCATGTTTCATCTTGAGGTTGAAAGAAGAGATATCTCATATGCATTATTGAACACCAAAGACGGGGATAGAATTGAAATCAGCCAAGTTAGAGCAGCACAAAGTATACTTGACAGTGTATCTGTCCCACCCTTGCTCAGCTCAGAAAGGCCTGGCCAAAATTGTCCTGAGATACCCAACGCGTGCTATGTACCATGTAGAAATCACAGCCTAAAGAAGATCTTTGGCAATGTTTTCTCAGCAGATAAGCTGGCTAAATATTAACCTCCTTTTTTTGCAATCCCTAATCAGAGGTTTCCATTCATACGGCTGCTCTGTACTCTGAACCTTGAGTTAATGTATCTCTGTTTTACAGGAAAGCTTTGCTCACGTCGCTTTTGGGCTCCATAGACCTCCGCAGACTCAATGTGACCTCCTGCTGCCAGCTCTGGAGGGAACACGATGCCACCCCCACTTAGGTCACATTAGTTAATGAGTTCATGTCAGGTCTGATGTTTAGCTTGTTAAGCACGACTTGTGGTTTCCAAATGAAGAGGATCATACTGGAATTAGAATTTAACAGGCTGAGGAAATTCTGAAATATGTATGAGATCGAAAAAAGTATTTCCAATTTCCTATACAGGAATGAAGAAAGAGTGAAACAGGTAGCTTGCCTGGGAAAACAGAGTGTCATCAGTGTACCTACAAGCCCTCACTAGCAGCCTTCTTCTATAAAATAATCAAACGGGATACTAGACATTATACACTGTAGCTTTTCTAGGTAGTATGTTAATGTAGTCTGTTTTTACAGATGTGACTAAGAAAAAGACATTAGCTCAATGTTGTCATTCACCGGTACTAAATATTAAAAATGAAATAGAGATAGGAGGCACAGTAGCACCTGATATGCTAGATTTGTGTAGAAAATATCAAACTCCTTTTTCAGCAGTTTAGGATTGTCCTGTGATTTCTTGGTCATGCTGCACTGATGTGGTGTGGAGCTGGCTGCTCCAATGCCAGGTGCAAGGTTGTGAAATGTCCCTGCAGAGCAGCTCCCTGGCTCCCTGCTCTGTTACAGACCCTGGTCATCAGCATGGGGTGAGAAAGAAGCCTGAAGACTGAAAACTATCTAATAAAGTTCTTGGTCAGTGCTGACCCGCAGGTGACAGGGTCACTGTCCCATCTTCCCCTCCCAAAATCTGCAGCCAAAACTTGGGGCAGTCTCTCTACTAATGATATTGCAAGTACCGGGACTCTAAGCCTCTGCGTTAAAGTGTGCTGCTGCAGAGTTTGCCTACTTCTTTGGTGTTCTGGGAACCCAGCTTAGAAATGCCTTTCCTCAACTTCTCGTGGCCAGTTTGCTTCTAGATGAGAAAAATAGCTGTGCCACAATTCAGTAAGCCGCCCCTATCCCACACACTACATTACATACTTAACCATAACTATGCTGTGGGCACAGACTCAACTTGCAGTCCACACTAAGTTATTTTCCCAAACAAGGATTGGCAGAAGGATAAATTGTGAGTTGAACTGGGGGGTTACCAGCTTTTATTTCTGGGAGTTCAGCTAATTTTTGTTGTTGTTTAGGTAAATAAACACACACACACAAAAAACATAAAACAAAACTAAACCCTAAAACCCCCACCAATAGCATTGCAAGAACTTACTTTATAACAAAAGATATATTTTTTTTGCTTTTCCATAATTCAATAACAATGGAAGAGATAAAGCTCACCAAAGAAATTTATTTGTGGCTAGAAAGCAGAGATGAAAATTTTCATCTCAAAAATTGAATGTTTTTTAGACTCAGAAGAGGTGAGAGCTTAGGGTGATAACTGTGTTGCCTTGTGGTCTCTCACTGGCTGCTTTCAAGCTCATAGGTAAACAAGCTCTTCTTACATGTGGTTTCTGGCAGAAAGGTTTTTGTGGAGGTCCTGTGAATGTAAAATCATCACCTCAGGGATTACATTTATTTTTCCAGTTACAGAGCTCCAATCAAGCATGTTTTTGAAACTAAACAAGTAAGGGATAGCAGTGGAGGACAGGGTCAAACCTCTCTCCACATTAAAAATGCAGTACTAGTGATTGCATTAGCTTTGGCTTGGAACAAAAAAAAGATAGTATTTTCTGGTTGCATAACATCTGCGGCCAGGATGGGCTCTCCACCAGCTCTCAGCAACCACAGTGCTTGCCTAGGGATGTGAATTCAAGCCCTGCATAAGATAGCAGTGACGCAGAAGCCTCCTGTTCTCTCCACATCCTTTGCGTGCACACTGTGATGCTGAGGTGCAGCATGTGCTGCAGCCACTGATAGCAGCAAGCTGCTGGCAGGGCTTCAGGTCTTGCTCCCCTTTCCAGCCACAGTCCTAGCTCAGTGGGCTAGGTCTCCCAGCACAGAGCCCTGTGGCTTCTCAGCTGTGGTCCTCATTGTGCTGCTTGTGCTGAGGCAATCGCAGCGATACCCAGTACCTTCAAGGTCCCTCCTGGCATGCCCCTGCAACATCTCAGCATCCTTCCCTTGCAGACTTTCAGAAATCCTGTCTACAACCCCTGTCATCCCACTGAGTGGATCTGCTTCTTTCTGGGATCCCTTAGTCCTCCTTTAAGAGGAGACAGTTTCCTCCTGAGAAAGTGCCTACAGCTTTGCTTCTAAATCCTCTGTGACTCACTGCCATCATCAGCAGATTTCTTTTACCATTTTTGATGTCAGACACAATCTATGTTATATATACATGTGACCTACACATCTGCTATGTAAAGGATTTCCAACATACTGAAGCAAAGTCTGATAACTGGTTAGGACTAAGCAGTATTATCTGATTTTTTTTTTTTAGTGTCTCAAGAATAGTAATCATACATTACTCTGCAGTAAAGCCATTATATAATGATCCATCTGTGGGAGAAGAATTCCCATGAACCCAGTGGTAACAAGATCACCCATTTTAGCTGCCAGTCAGTTCCATATGAAGTGAAAGCATGTGGCTATGCTGCACAGAATTGCCTCTCCAGAAATGCTGGTGAGAAAGAGGATCTTGTGGATGGAGAATGATTTGTTTCAATAAGACTGAGAATAGATAGGCTGCAATATTATCAATATCTATATCTACTTAGATTTACTTTTGTGGTCACTGGGGAATCACAGAAGCATATAGTGTCACATGCAATTACAGGCTCCATCCTTTTCTGTGTGAGAAGAGGCAGTGCAGTTTTCACTGAACATCCTTTTATCCCAAGACAAGAACTGTACACAACTGATCCATAACCCAGAAAGTAAAATATATATATATATTTTTCAAATTAATAATAATTTGAAACAAAATATAAGCACAAATGGTAGGACTGTGATGTCCTTACAGAGAGAACAGCAATAAATGTGGTTCAGTGAAAGTGAATAGTGGACACAAAGGAGTAAGCGATTAGCCAGTGTCTGTAAGGTAACCACAGTCAGATGAAATCACGAGAAAAATAAAGAGAGAGAAAGGACAAGTGAAGGGGAAACATCTGATATAGCATTGCCAGAGTTGTGTGTAACTGGATAGGTTTTCCATGGCAGAGTTGAATGAGGCACATTTCCAGGCACTATGACCCTTGTCTCTCACAGAATCACAGGATCATAGAGTTTGGAAGGGTTTTCTGAGGATCTTCTTGTCTAACTCCTGCTAACACAGGTTCCCTATGGTAGGGAGATCATCAGGGTGGGTTTTGAGTGGGTTTTGAGAATGAAACTCTGGGTAGCCTGTTTCAGTGCTTTGTCACCTTGCGAGTGTAGTTTACTCTCATGTTCATATGGAATTTCCAGTCTTCCATTTTGTGCCCATTACCCTTATTTCTAGACAACAGATTTGTTCTCTCAACAAACTTTCACAAAGACATCCCATTTTAGATGAAGCAATCTGAAGTGAAGTGATACGTTGCTGTATGTAGTATGTTTGTTCATCGTTACATATATAACTAAGAGGCATGTAGTAGAGACTGTATGTGTATGCTACTTGCTTTACAGTGGCTAGAATAATGTGTAGAAAAATGAAGCAATGATCCTTTAAGTTTTCCAGTCAGCTGGATAAGCCAATAAAAGACAATTTGTTCTTCCTGTCCTTGCAGTGCACAGAGAAAAGGGGCAACAACTCAAGGTTAAAGTAGCTTTGCAACCCTCTGCTACTATCTACAATTCTATGGGCTGATCAGGTTTACCTCTTACTTGTGCCTCTTGCTAGACAGCTGATGGTCATGATATGAAGAATTCTTTCATATGCTTGGTGAGGTACACTTTGACTTGACTGTACTTCCAGGTGATTGTAAGATTTTGGTGTGTTTGTTCTGGGGGGTATTTTGTTGTTCTGCAAATTCTCTTGCTTGGCTTGTAGGTATGATTTATAGCTCGCTTTGTTTTTATGCAAGAGCAATTATTCATTTCCTTTCCACATGAAAACCTTCACCTGCTCTTTCGTGTCTGCATTTCTTTTCAGGATTGCAGTTGCAGATTCAAGAGGTCCTAGCAATAGCAGTTAAAATAGTCAGTTGCTGATGGGCAGTTAGAAGACACAGGCAATAGGGCTAGATGCAAACTGCAGTGCTAATGGGGGAGAAGCAGCTTAACCCACAGTCCTCTCCCTGCTGCTCTGGGAGCCAGACATACTTGGGAAGAACAGGTCATCTGGTATACATCTCTCCTGGATGTGCATCCTCCTACCACAAAGCCTTAGAGGGATTGCTTGCACGGCCTGATAAGCCTTGATCTGTTTGAGTATCTATTCTCTTTAACCAAGAGAAGATATTATGGCAGGCCTCAGTACATAAACAATAATTGATGTTAATCTCACCTGTTTTTACTTTACACCAGACTGACTTCCTTCATTTTGCATGTCAAAGGCAAACAGCCTCCAGCTCAGTACTGTGTCACCCACAACTGTCAGCATTGCCCGAAGAGTGACTGATGCACTGAGAAGCCTTTTGAAACCGAGTCCCACTACTAAGCTTAAACCATGGGTGTCCAACCTTTTGTCTTGCCTAGGGCACATTTAGTGAAGAGGAATTTGTGTTGGGCCACACAGAAGTGTATGATACAATATGACTGCAGTAGGCTGCAACTCCTAATGAGGTCTTAAAGTGTTGGTCAGAGATTTTTGATGAAATTTTACGCTTCCTGTGCTTCGTCCTTGAAAACAGTATTTTATAAATGTATGTACTACCAAAAAGTGGTGATGTGAATGAAGCATGATTGTGAAGTGAAGGGTATTCCTCTCTGGCAAGAGAGATTATAGAAATGTGGTAAAAAGATAAGATAATAGTTTTGAGTCGAATGCATGTAATGTGCTTATGTTGAAAAAAAAAAGCACAAAGAAGCCAGTCACAAATATACTCTCAAATTTTTATTTATTTATTTTTCAATCTTGAAGCCTATTCTCAAATTCCTTTATCAGAATGGAAACCAAGGCTGCACATTATTTGCTGCTCAGTGTGTCACAGTGTGTGGAATAATCTGCCATAACTTGAGCTGGCACTGCACCGTGCCTTTCACATGCTTTGATTTGAGCCCAGGCAGTGCTGATCAAGCGCTGCTGTTTGGCTGTTGTGAGCAATGGGGCCAGGCTGGGCTGCTTGGCAGGGCAGAACTATAGCCATGATGGTGTGGGGCAGGGGCTGGGTTGCATGTGGCCTGCAAGTTGGATGTGCCGTACACAACTGTGAGTATAATTGCCCATCACAAATACAAACAAAAAAACCTCCTAGCATCCAGCCCCAGCTTTTAATTTCATAGCCATTTCTAAACAGTGAGCCACAGATACTTGTAGTTGCACTACTAAAGGAGGGGTGTAGAGGTCAGTGCATCCATATAGGCTACAGCATATGCAGCCTAGCAGGGAAGAACCTTTTACCTTTCTCTAGAAAAAAATCCCAATTTAAAATTGCTAGTAAGAGACAAAAAAGATAAAACTAGGACATGCAATTGAAGGTGGAGTTTCTTTCTCTTACCTTTGGAAGCATGCCCCAAGCTTATCTTCATAAAGACATGCTTATGGTCACAGTGGGCTTTATGTGATTGATTTCAGAGTTTGGCAGATAAAGTTGCTAGTGATCAGGCAACAGACTGAATCTTTACAGAAATGCACTGAAGAAAGCAGCTCTCCATTCTGCTACTTGGCACTTTGCAAAATGTGCCATTGCCACTGTCTGTCCCTCCACACAAACAGGTTCCACACAGAGTTCTGCCTTTTCCACGGCTGAGAAAATCACATCACAGGGAGGCTGAGTGGTTTTCCCTCAGTCACGCAAAGACAGAAACAGACTGCAGGAACATCTGATTCATCTTCCTGGCTCGAGCCATCAGATGACAGTTCCTTGTGATGAAGAAAACGTACAGCTTCTTCAACAGTAGCTTCTTGTTGCTCCAGCACTGGGTAGATTGTAAGGCTGCTAGTAACTGGTGTTTATCAACCATTAAGAAGGCCCTTTTAAGAGGCTAACTGTGTGTGAATTATCATCATGAAATGATTGTTCCAGTCTCCATTCTTGGTATTGGCATCATCACTGTGATCCTCTGTGCCTTTCTGAAACTCCAACATTTTTCTCCCTTCTTCCTGTCATGAAGGATTTTTACCGTATGCTCTGTAGGTAGATTTCTTATTTTAAATACAATATTTTTTAGGGGTTGTAAAGAATAAATGCACCGATCAGCTCTTACTCTTTCTCTGTGTGCTTCTGACTGCCCACAGAACCTGCCATAAATCAGCACGATGGGGCGTGCTCTCCTCGTGAAGACCAAGATTTGGCTAACCAAATTCTTTGATAAAATCTGAGAGACTGTATAGAATCTGCTGTCATCTTTCATCCCTAAGTGCTCAGTTTGAGTCAGATTTAAAACAAAGAAGGCTGAGGGAGATGAAAAAGAACCCCAAACCAATGACCTAAATAAGGAAGTGAAGACAAGGAGTGTAAGGAATGTTTTTAATAATGCAGGGATCCAGTTCTTCAAGCAGAAAGAAGCTTAATCGATTTTTAAATATTTAAACTAGGAAATCTACTGTAGAAAACATTTCAGATAATTCATTCCATTAAAAAAACAACATTACCAGAGTTGTGAGTTCAGTGGAAAGTTGAAATGATTTAAACCCATGATGGTGAAGGATTCATAGTAGGCTCCTTGCTACTTCTGGGACCCATGCTTCTTTATTTTATTTTATTTTATTTTATTTTATTTTATTTTATTTTATTTTATTTTATTTTATTTTATTTTATTTTATTTTATTTTATTTTATTTTATTTTATTTTATTTTATTTTATTTTATTTTATTTTATCGTTTTAACTTCCTCTTCTCTGTTATCTCCTTGAATAAAGTGGGCAGTGTTCTTTAGAGGCTTAAGTCTTCAAAGCTCATTGTAGTTCCCAAAAACACTCCTAAGAGAAGATTAGAACTGCTACCATGTACACAGTGGGAACAGATCCTGAAGCAGAATAATGACCTCAGAAGCTGGCTTTATGTAATAAGTAATAATAACCTGACAATACCCTGGGTGCTGTGGAAACCTCTGCACATTTAGCTGTTCAGATAAGAAGTAGGCAAGGAACAAGAGGATGAGACTTCCAGAAAGAATTCACAAGCTGGACTTCATGCCAGGGTATATTAAATGCTCCAGAGGATGGAGTCACCTTGCAGAAGAGGTCATAACAGCAGCTGTTGGGACCACTTTGATGATGAGAGGTCATATTCTGAAGATTCACTGGCACAAGAAGTAAGGGGAAAGGATCTTTCCACTTTGTGCACGCTGACCTCTTCGTGTTTTGTTTTCATTTCTTATTCTGAAAACACGAACACCATTTGATAACAAGTAATACCTTTTTTTCACACATACACGTGTTCTGAAAGACTTATTTTATTTCTGCAACTTAAGAAAGAGAAAATCAGATGTGATCCCAAGTTAGTAAAAGGAGTGCAATGTCATATCTTTGTACCATCAGTGTAGTCATCCCAAGAAAGCATAACTTTCCTAGAAGAACGGTTCTTATCCTTGCCTGTTCTCCTGTGTAAGACTTTGTGCTGTAAGAGAAAGGATTTTAAGGAAGCAGAAATGACATAACCCATATGTTAAATATAATGCCATTTGTCTTGCAATCACCGTATTCAGGAACATTCCTTACTTGCTAAAAATATTTGCTATGGCTGGTTATTTTGGGGGATGAAATCATCTACATTAGACATATGTATAATGATGAAGTCATCTGTACTTCCCTGAACAATTTTCTTTACCACCCTTTGGAACATCCACTGCACTGTGAGACAGCAAGGAACAGTTGGCACCATTGGAAGAAAAGTGTCAGCTATGCTGCAGTAGGAATATTTCTGTTCATCTAGGAGGCTCATTTTCCTTTGCCTGCTTCCAGACATGGGGTGTTAAATGCATTTTGGAGCTGCCATTAGAAGCTAAGCACTCAGCGCTCGCAGCTCTTTGGCTGAACCTACTCTTTATCTAATGCTCAACATTTGAGCAAGCAAAATGGCCTTGAGGAACCAGACATCCTGCTGAATTGTAATCTATTCTGATGCTGCTGGAGCAAACTCTGTTGATGAACAGGCAGGTGGTGTGGTTGTTTTCTATGTGTTTGTTACTTAGGTATTCTCTACTACTTCCACTTTGCCTTTGCTCAGATCACCCATTTCTCATTAGTTCTTTCAAAAGTTTCATCATCCACCCTTTGAACAGCTCCTGAACTGCTCCTCAGGGGCCTGTCTAGTTGTCAAAAGATTTTGAATAAAGTGTTTCTCTGGTTACTTCATAATCACGTTACTCAGAAGTGCTTTGGATCCAAGCATAATTTATAGAATCAGTCAGGCCCAAAAAGTACTTCCAGGAGGTGCCAAGCTTCTGTTGAGAACTACCTCATGGCAGTGTTGACAAATTCTGTCAGTAATGGTGCTTGTAGGTATTTTTCATCAGCTATGGTTTGATTTAAGTGTGGTGACTCTACTTTCTTTCATCACTTCTATGATGCTGTTCTCTGTTAATGTACTGAAGTCTGGGAGAAGGAAAAACACCTCTGGTTTGCTTTCTGGGTGGTTGCTGCTATATGGAGTGGGCTTCTGTGATGCCAGGGATGCCTGTTGTATTTACTTAATAGTCCCTAACAGTGCAAAGCTGATTTCCAGAAAGAACTGGGAGGGCTATGTAATGAATGAGGAGGTCTTGATAGTCTGGAGTGTAGGAATTAATTCAACTGCTGCAAAGGGAGAACAGAGACATCTTTCATTCAACACATCTACCAGGAAGGATTTGAGAACATCTGGAGGAAGTTTGATTCTGCTTATCTTTTCCATGCCTTCTCTTCTGTTTTCCTTGTTTTGTGATTTAGCCTGATTTTTCTTTCTACAAGAATGGTTTCAGAATAGCTCTCCAGTGATAGCAGTCCTGGTTGGCGTTTGTCTATAATTCCTTATCAACTTTCAGGTGCTATGGTCCAAAGAGGAGCGTGGTATTCCTGAAGTTTGCACTTCATCTGTGCAATGGTGAAGGCATTTGTGGTAGGATGAAGAAGGATGAAGTGGTTGATATGGAAAAGGTACGTTGCTCTGCTTAGTTTTAGGGCAACAAAAGTAATAGTACTATATCATAAAATGGATTTACATCCCTTCAATCATTCTTCCTGTAGTATAAAATTCCCTAAATGTCTCTGTGCTTCTCTTCTTATTGGCAAGTATATAAAGACCAGCAAATGATTCTAAGAGCCCCGGTACACTAAATAAATAACCATACATATAAACACACACACATATATAGCACTTGTTAGAATTTTTTATAAGAAAACAAATAATTGTTTACTGTGGTGTATTGATAAGTAAGGTTCTTACCTTATTTGCTTTGATTTAATGCCTGCCACAGTATTACAAATATCAGTCTTTTCTGTGCACACAGAGGAATGCTGGGTATCCACTTCTTCAACTATCCACAGAATAACAAGATTATGGCTTTGGCTGGACATTTAGGGTGCTTCAGGTTTCCATTTGTAGCCTGAAAAAGTCCATACATAGACCACAAGAGTTTAATGGAAGGGTAAAGTGTATGTGTGTGAGAGAGACATAAATGAAATTTGGAGCTTACTTAGGTTTGAGAGTACCCAAACAGAAAAGCTGAACAAACACATTGATTGCAATTAATGAGTTTGTGTTTCTCCCCATAAATGCAGCCTTTATTACACATCCCACTAAAGAGCAGCTTTCACAGTAATGCTTCTCATCCTGCTATTCCTGTTCTCTTGTAGTGGAGGCTCTGGACAGACATTGCAATGCTGTAATTTGTAGTTTGTTTCTCCTGAGTCTGATCTAGCCTTCGACATATAACTAGAACCTCCAAAAAGCTATTCCTACTTTCTAGTTGCCCAAATATAATCCTCTCTCATATGATCAGAAAGATTAGCTCAGTTCTCCTTTAGCAGACTTGTCTTTGGGATGTCATCGTATATCTTCTCTCCTGCAACTGCTCTTTTCTTACCATAGTGAAGATAAGTTAAAGGTGCCAAATCTCAGGGACCCAGCAGAACTAGGACTAAATGCCTTCCTCAATGTAATGAATAACTGCCAATGAAGTGTTGCGTGCGTCTACAACTTGTACTGCTGCCTTGTGAACTGCAAAAAGTTCTGTTGTGTTGAACATATATATTTTACATGGAAGACAATATTTATAATTTTTACTCATTAAATTGTAATGATTCAAGTCACACATTCAGAAATAGCTGTGTGGTTAGAAGACATGTAGCTTCTAACCAGGCTGTGAGACAACAAAGAAAATTCAGACATCTCTGATGGCAAAGAAGGTGAGTGATTCAGTGGAAAGGTGGAGTGGACTGAGTGTTATCTGGCAGAGATTTAAAGATGAAATATCCATAAAGTTTAGTCAGAGATTATATAATTACCCTGTTTTCAGTAAGCCTCATTGTTTTTAAGGGAAGAAACAGCTTGATCATGAACTTCCAAGAAAATTAAATTAGAAGGAGCAATGTATCTTTAAAGAGTTACTGGGCAGACAGGTGAGGGTTTAGCAGATGAGGACTATTCAAAAAGTACTGCCTCCTATTTTATTACGTCAGCCCATGATGTCAGAGGTGGCTGTTGTTGGTATGGCAGTGGAAGCTGAACACCAATATCTCATTACATGTTGTTGTGTGACAGACAGATGGCTGCAGAGGCATTGTCTGACAAAATGTCTGACATGGAAGTGTGTATAGTGTGGAAAAAATGCTATCCCCTGTCATTCACTGATGCTTGTTGAATGTTGATGGGGACCAAACAGTGGATGTGAGCACAGTGAGGTGGACAGTGGTGTGTTTCAGCAGTGGTCATAGAAATGAAAAAGACAAACCATGTTCTGGACAGCTGCCATACCATGAAATGAAGAGTGTCTCAATCAGCTCATCTGTGTAAACTGGTTAATGATTATGTTGAAAAAATAATTATCTGAGAATCTTCTCATTCAAGTAGTGTTATTGTGCTCCTTGTCTCTGTTGTAGTTTCCATGGAAATAAATAGGGGGCATCAAATTCAGAGTGACCTACATATATTGGGGAAAGTATGGCTCATTTGCACTGGGTTTAACTAAGCTGATTTTGACTTTGACACTAGCCTGTGTATGTGACTACAGACAAATTATTTAACCTTACCTGTGTTTTTTTCTGCTTTACATTATGGAAATATTTCATGCTCCAGGTTTGCATGGTTCCTTGCATGGAAGAGTCTCTGGTTTTCTGGGGCCTTGGAGCACCATGGCAACAAACTATTGCCTAGTTATAACAGAAATAATAGAAGCCAGGTTAGGTCCAAGAACAGGCTTGCACTCCTTTTTGAAAGGCCTGTAAAATAAAGGTTGCAATGGAGAAGGAAAACACAAAGTGCTAGTGGCCTACACTAGGAAGGAGGAGTTTTCAACTGCTTTGAAGTCTCTGGGTCTCCTTCCCTTTGTCCATTCCTTTCCCTGTTTCCATTCCTCTTGCACTGTGTCTTGATTTTTATAGCTATCAGCTGACATCCAGCAGCTAAAATCTGCATGTGTCATTCTCAAATACAGCTTGCACGTTGCTACAAAATGCCTCTCCAGCCCTGTTTCCATGGAAATGGAAGCTAGAAGCGTGACCGTAAAATAAGAAAAAATAATAATAAAAGGCAGTATAGTACTTTTATCTTCTGCTTATTATTAGCAAAAGGCAAATGATTTCTGTTCAGAGCTATTTTCAGTTGGTGGGCCTCAAAGTGATTTCCAAGTGTAACTGCAGTTTTATCTTAAAAAATTGTCAGATAAATATTACTACCAATTTTCACTGGGCAAATAGACTTCTTGGGCTTGAATCTCCTTTCCCAGGTACATACAGAGTCTTTGTCCTAGACTGGGATTTTCACTCCCTGCACAGTTGTGATGTATGCAATGTGACAGGACCATAACTTGTTTAAGAACGGACCCTAGGGCTTCATGTCACATAGCTTTCCTTCAAGAGCCACGTTCTTTCTAGATGTAGAAGGAATCAAGAGGACTTGTCTTGGCCTCCTGAAATTACCAATTTAAATTGAATATCACAAAAAATAACAAAAATTGAGTATCTGGCTTTTGTTCCCACTTCCAATTTCAGAAAAATGAGATCAGGGAATAGCAAAGCCTTTCAGGCGCCTTCAAAAACAATTGTCCCTACCATATATTTAATCTCCCTCCCATTTCCATGGAAACAGTACAAAAAATAATAATAGTAATAAAAAATACAGTAGAATGAGATAGATGATAGTTAGGCAAGAATATTAGTCTCATTAATAGACTCCAACTTCAGGCTGGGGGCATTTTTGGCATGGAAATCTGAAACCAGATAAATATCTGAATGTGGATCTCTCCCCAGTCAGAATCTTCACCAGCTAGTCACATCTCACAACAACCATATCGCAATAAACTTTATCCATTCATAGGTTTCCTCAGCTAAGTTCTTGGTCACAGCCTGAGCCTCTATGGAACAAATGGAACTGGTGCTTACAAGCACCAAAGTTTTAAAAGAAGTCTCAGGCACACTCTCCATCCACCTCTGCATATATATGCAGTTCTCTATTTGCAATGGACCAAGCATGTTGCACTCATTTCTTATGCCTGTTGCCATATGATTTTCTTTGCTTTCTAGAGTGATGCAAGCATTGTATTGAACCACAGCATTCATTCTCAGTAGTATCACAGCTGAATAGCATTTTTTCCTGTGGGTACTTGTTATACTTACCCTCAGTGATACCCCTCAGAAACTTCTGGACACTATGCTAATGCACATGGAAGACAGCAAGGTGATGCTGGAGAACCATCATGGTTTCACCAAGGGCAAATCTTGCTTAACCAACTTAGTGGCCTTCTGTGATGGTGTCACTGCATTAGTGGACAAGAGAAGAGCCACTGAAATCATCTCCAATTTGGAAATAAATGGATATTATCTGTGGGCTGTTCAGTGGAAGAAGAACTGGCTGCAGGACTGAGTCCAGAGAGTGGTGGTCAATGGCTCAATGTCTTCCCCTCTTCTTTGACAGAGAGATGATACAAAGTAGTAATGTCATGTTCACACACACACACTCAGCCAAATGTTTTGAGTCGATGACAGGAGTGATGACAGAAAATTCCAGAGCAATCTGTAACATGCAGATGGAAAATTTTTAATGGATTCAACTAAAACTTGGGGAAAATGAAGGAAAAATGCTTCCAGAAGTATTTGCTGCCATATAGCATGGTGGTGGCCCTGCAGATCTATGTGCATGAGGGGACACAGCTGCACAGACTGACAGTTGTAGAGGTCTGTCTGGGACTGGGTATTTGCCTGTGGATATCATATTGTAGGGCAAATCAGTCAGGAAAATTCAAATGGCATCCTTCTAAATGAGGTGTATCCTCCAGACAAGCATCTGAGTATATACAGAAGGAAAAGGGGGATGCTGACTACTAGGGCCTCACCTGCTGGAACAGAGCTCACTAATAGATAAGTTTCCTTGAGCAAGAAGCCTGTGCAGAAACTTTCTACAGTGCTATAATTCTTCATTGCAGCTGCTTCAGAGCTACTTCAGACTCTTATGTGCTCTCACTATGGACCAGAGAGTCAGAGGAGGGAAAAATGCCCTGCAGCCAGCAGCAGCTCGCTTCTGTAAGCTCCTTTTAAAATAGCTGAAGTAGCACAGAAAGGGAGACTGAAGGACTTCAGGGTGCAAAGGGGAGTGCTGCTGACAGGAGAGGGGGAGAGACTTCAGGAGAAAGAAGTACTTACAGGAGTGCTGTTTGCAGGATGGTGCCAGGGGAGCAGGTATATATACAGAACATTGCAACACACTCAGTGGGAAAATGCAAATAAAGGGTAAATGAGAGGTAATTGTGGTCTGCTTATGGATAGTCTGGAAGCAGACACATAGGCTGATTTAATTGGGAAAGTTATTAACTGGGAATTTATTCATTCCACCTGGATGATTAACAAGTCTATTTATTCCTGTAGCCAATTTTGTATTTCTTTACAGATCTTGCAGGTAAATGAAGAATTGGTTACTTAGGTAAGGCATTTTGATAAAGGAACAAGGTAAACAACTAGTCAGCTTGCTTACAATGGCTTCCTGCCCAAGGGCACTTGACAGATTACGTTACACAAAGACATAATTCAGATGTGACTCTAAAACAACCACATGACTCCCACTGAACCTTTATTAGAAACCTTGTTAATTGTTTACATGTGCAATTGAAAAATCTCTACTTCACTTTGTCATTAGTAGAACCAGTATAGTCTCCTTGAACTTCGAGAAGTCTGAGTTTGGGCTAGAGCAAAGTACCTTTATCCATAGGGCTAAAATGCTTTGGCAGACTGCAAAAAAAAACCTGTGAAATGATGTTGTTCTTATACTACAACCAAGGAATTCAGGAACTACCTTACACATTGCCTAATTTACCTGCAGATATTGCATGGAAAGAGAACTGCTGTTCTGGGAGAACCCCACCTTAATGGCACTACAGAACAGTTGGGGCAAGCCCAATAGGAATAAGGTCAGTTCCTGTTTGAAGTATTTTAAAAAGTTCTGCTTTCTGCCCCATCTGATTTTTCAGTAGTTAGCGAGATCACAGCAATCCTGGCAGACTTTTTCCTTGTCTGATGGAAATAGACCCCACAAGCCAGAGCACCTGCTCTGGGCCTGCTGGACCACTACTGCCTCACTGAAGGTGTGACTTGTGGAACCTTGCCTTGTGGTCCATGGCATGCTTGCAGATCTCAACACTGCTCTGCTCTAGGTGTGTTTCCTTTGTCCTTGTAACTCACATAGCACATCTCTGCTGTATGTAAATCCTATCATCAACAGCAACAAGACTTTTAATTTGCTGTTCAGTATAATTTCAGTCTGGAACCAAGAATTCTTCGTATATGATGGATGAAGGTAGGTAACTGCTATTAGCTTCTCTTTCTTCCGAGCCTAACTATTCTTTGCTCTGTCCATAGAATCCAAGAATCATGGAATCACAGAATAGCTTAGGTTGGAACGAACACAGAAGAACACCCAGGTCCAGCATCCTGCCATGCTCGGGGTGTCTACCCACTGACACAGGCCCAGGGCCCCATCCAGTCTGTTCTGGAGTGCTTCCAGTGATGGGGCATCCACAGCTTCTCTGGGCACCCTGTTCCAGTATCGCACCACCTCTGAGTAAAGAATCTCTTCTTAACAGCTAAACTGAGTTTACTCTAAACTAAACTCCCCTCTTTTAGTTTAGAGTAATTCCTGCTTGTCCTATCGCTACCAGACCACGGAAAAAGCCACTCTCCCTCCTATCTGTAAGCTCCCTTTAAATACTGGAAGGCTGCAATGAGATCTCCCTGGCGCTACTTCTAGAGTTGTCTCTCTGTCATGTGCTGCAGCTAACTTCACTGTATCTCAGTGCCTCCAAGATGCTGTGGTGCATGTGGTGTGCTATTGCTGGGATATAGCACCCAGGAACCACTGGTTATGACCTGCTATCAGAAGCTAGGGAGGTGTGGGGTATCTGGCTTCTTAAAGAGATAACAGTAACATGCTTGCTTTGCCTTTCCTGCTGATGTGGTGGGGAATGTAACCTTGGAAATACACTTAATTTTTGCAAATATTACCTTTTGCTTCCAAACGTTCTTCAACAAACTTATCAGCAGTGCTGAATGGTTTTTGCATTGAGCTAAATTGCCAAAGTAGCAATTTAGTTGGGTTGTGACTCAAAAGATCTGGCATCTGTTCAATGCTCTGCTACTAAGTC
Source organism: Coturnix japonica (assembly GCF_054131305.1). NCBI lineage: Eukaryota > Metazoa > Chordata > Aves > Galliformes > Phasianidae > Coturnix > Coturnix japonica. Next base: position 60,457,768 of record NC_140702.1, on the reverse strand, counting down.
CATCTGCAGGCATGAGAAGATTCCTTTTTCTGGCTGTAATGCAGAGGGGTGAACAAACAGTGAAGTGTGGGTTTTTATTAAGTAATGCTATGCTTGTTCAGATGTGGAAGTTACCATAATCCCTGAGCATTCTGAGAAGAAAAGGAGCCAGTGGAAAACACTGGCTCTACAGTCAGGTCTGCACAGACTCAACATAACACCCAAGAGCTTTGAAAAGGAAGAAGTTAGCTTCTAAAAAGTTCAAGCCAGACCTGCAACCACCTGAAGACTCTGGAAACACTTCTGTATTTATCAGGTTAGAGCAGTTAATTAGGCTAATAGTAGAGTTTATACAAAAATAATCAAGTGTATGTGTATGTATTGGCATATTTAGCTACACAGTTATAATGGGCTATATATGGTTATAATTTCATATGTGGGTGACAGTTACATAGATTAATTATTACATTACATCCTGTTGCTGTGTGACAGATGGCAGCAAAAGGGCAGTCTGACAAAATGGTGTCTGACATAGAAGTGCATAGAAGTGCATATGAATTCTTCCATGCAGAAAAAATGGCACCCCGTAACATTCATTGACTCTATCTGAATGCTGATGGAGACCAAACAGTGGATGTGAGCACAGTGGGGTAGCATAGTACTTTCCATGGAAATAAATAGGAGGCTTAACTTTATAGAATCATAGAATCATGGAATGCTTTGGTTTAGAAGGGACCTTTAAGATCACCTAGTTCCAACCCCCTGCTTTAGGCAGGGACACCTCCCTCTAGACCAGGTTGCTCAAAGCCGCATCCAGTCTGGCCTTGAATGCTTTCAGGGAGGGGGCATCCACAGCCTCCCTGGGCAACCTGTTCCAGTGTCTCAGCACCCTCACAGTAAATAATTTCTTTCTAGTTTCTAGTCTAAATCTACTCCCTTCCAGGTTAAAACACTTTCCCCTCATTCTATTGCTACGGAAGCCTGCATAGTCCCAGACTCTGGTTAGCAGTAGCTCGAGTCAGCTTTACACTACTAATCAACTTCATCATTTCATATTAGCACTCTCCAACTGGCTGGTTGCTGATTGCTAGCTTATGATGTCTGGTTTCAAAGTGACTTCACATTTTTTTCTATTGTTTCAGAGCCTGGCTATGTTCTGAGACTGTGCTGTAGTTGCATCCATACTCAATTCCTGAGTATCTAGCCATCTGGAGTATTCATATCTGTGTCCTGAGAACCTGGGCTGTTGTTGCATTCAGCCTGTACAGCATTACACCAAAACTGGCATTTCAGTTTTGGTAAGATTGGCTGACACAGGACTCTGTTTTAAATAGACACCTCCTCAGTTATCCTTCCATCAATACAAATACCTTTTTTCCTTTCCTCTCTTTACCTCAGAAGTCATCTGATTACTAGAGAGCCTGGCAATACCATCAACTGCTGATAATGCTCACTCTTTATTTTTGACCTAGAGTGCTTATTCTTTCTCATTAGGCATTATAACATAGCTATTCTGTATTATCATCTATGTGGGACATGAAGTTTGTTCTGAAGAATGTAGACATGTTCATTTTCTCTACAGAAGCTTCTCCTAAGTTTTTCTCAGATTCTCTGTGAAGAGAATCAGAGCTGTTTTCTCACCTATCCGACCTCAAACTGCTGGCAAATCCTATCCAGGCAGTTTCAGCATTGTAATTCTTCCCTCTGTAGAAGATCATACAGACAAGACTCTCAAATGTGGGAGTCCAGAGGTGCTGGACTCTCCTACAAACAAGCTGCTTGTGAACCTCAGATATCTCTGAGCATTATCCTTCCAGTGCTCCAGCCTGACTCCAGCAATGTTACAGGAAACAGAAGGAATGAAGGGCAAAATACACAGGACTTGGCCCAAGGAACCAAGAAGACTTTGCATTTGGATGGACTGGTTAACTTTGAGTGCTCTAAACAGACTCCTGAAGATAGTGCAGCTGATACTAATGATCCAGAAGAACAATATCATTTAAACAGCCTCCTGAAAGTTTACATACTCCTCACATGGGCTTTTCTCTCTATCATTTAAGTTTTGTATAATGTTTTAGAGGTTTTGACTAAGAGTTGAAGGCACAAATAGCCATTTTTAACAGGTTTCCTTTTCTCATAACTTCTGAACAAAACCAACCAGTGAAGATGCAACCTACCCAGGCAACCAACCCTTTCCTTCCAAGTCTACTTTCCACTTCCATGAGACTCACTGTCAAACAAACAGTTGTAGTTGTCTACACGCTCATCCCCAGTCTCCAGGAATAGAAGAGATATATCCTTAGCTCACCATTTTCTAAACCCTGTGCTCCAGCATTGTTTTCCTCCAGAAGGCTGTTCACATGCTATGAAGGCTGCTGGTCACCACCATATCCTGTACTAACCTTTGTACTTCCTGCCCTGCCTATTTCTCTCTCATCCTTCTCCTCCACTAGCTCGCCTCAGCTTTGGAGAACGCTGTTCTAATGACATAGAACACAGCAGATATAAATATTCACAAGAAAGCACAATCTATAGTGGAAATAAAACAGTATGGCCACTGCAAAGTGCAAGTACTTTTTTTTCCTATAGTGAGTTTCTTTAGTTCTCTCTACTTCTTAAATTCCTTCTGTGAGCTTATAGGGATTGAGGCGGTTTTTTCCTTCTGTATTTTAATAACAACTAGTAACAATGACATGGCAATGTTTATTGACATAACAGGGCACAAAAAAGATAAGCCATGAAATAAGCATAATGATTTCTAAAACTTCACGGTAGCCTCCTACTCTAGTCTTTAATTGATGAGAGCCATCAGAATAAATGTATTATTAAATTTTGTGCAGTTTTTGGTGCTTCAGTAGACGTCCTGTCACTTGCAGAAAAAATATATTTGCCTGAAGGTATTCAGTTGCATAAATAACCTGTTATCCCATCAAGCATGCAGACTGGGCCAAGGTGAAATATCCATGTGACTCCTAATTACTGAGGGCATGTCTTTCTTCCATTCTTCTTGGCTGTACTTCGATTCCCACATCTATTTTTTTTTTTTCCCCAATCCAATGACAAGTAGAAAAGCAAGCAAGTGGTCTCCACATCCAATTATGGCCTCTCTGATTATGTTCTAATGCAGTTAGAAAATAGTTCAGCCTCCCTTCTCTCTCAGAAGGAGCCCAGTGGGAGAATAATCTCTAAGAAAGTCTTGTTTAAAATTCTGCATGTCATTAGATGGATTTTGGCCCACAGTGTTTCATCAAATCAAGATTATCAAATGAGATTATACTGATAGATTATGAAGGAAGAGGGGTAAGTTTGGTTTGATGTAGTGAAACACTGGGTAGAATAACACTTAATGGACTCAGCATGACACTGAAGGTTGTTTTTTTTCAGCTCAACCTAGACCGTGCTGCTGTAATCTGTATTAGTTGGCTACAGATTTTTCAAAGAAGATGGAACACTATTCGTTCTTGAATTTCATGTTTATTAAAAGATTTCATCTTCTCCTGCGTAATGTTTGCATCACAACACAAATCATCAGCTTGCCTTGACCCTGACACCATTTTATAGGCTTAATAATAATAAATCTATGTCCTGAAATAGTTTCTGCAGATTACAGCAATCAATCAAAATTCAGGGAGCCTTAAACCATTAATGTCATCGGCAATGATCCAGCACCCTGGGAATCCATCTAAATCAGCCATCATTACTGAAAATGCTCCTTAAGAGCCTTAAGATAAAGGTAGTATTTGGGAGCATAAATTGCAGTTCTATTTTTATCAGCCACTGAGGGATGATTTTCATTGGGATTTTTTTTGTATCTGTTTTGAGCAAGAGAAAACCAGAACAGTTCTTTCTTTTGCCTCATGTAGCTGTTTTGGTTATTTAAGCAGAATAAATAGAAGTCAGTACATCATGGATTGCTTTACTGGGTGAAATGGAAGCATTTGTTATGTAAAAGACTTTCTGGATTTTTTAAAGGGAAAAGAAAGATCTGATCTGCCACCTCAAGCTCTTTGTGCACTTCATACTACAGCGTTTCTGATTCAAGGCAGCACTCCATAAAAAAGCTGGGCCCAGTTTATGTGATATACAGATATCTACAGGTTTGGTAATTTCACACTCTGAAGTGGTGATATGGAGTAACAGTGCAAGAGGAAAAAGCAGTTCCTTCACTGACAGATACATTTACCTTTGTCTTGGGATTTTCTGTATCCATCTATTAACAGAGTACCTGAAAGGCCATCGGGTAAAATGAATGGTAATAGTGAAATCTTGCAGCACCCGGATACTTTTCACTCTTGTGGGTAAAATTCTGTTTGCTTTGTCTTTTGTATGATTTTTTTTAAAAATGACTTTTCTTTTAAGTGTTTTAACTGCATCTGTATGTGCGGCTTTTTCATATTTATTGTTATTATTATTGCTTAGCTGGCTTGCTTGAAATATGCTAGTAAGATAGGAGGAGCACATAATTTAGGGTAGGGTCTTTTGAAAGCACATGAACTACATCCTACCAGTTTTCATGCCTAATGTGCTCTGGCAGTTTGTTCCCACTCAAATGCAAGCACTCAACATACCTCAAACACGTCTGTATAGGCACTGTGATCAGCATGCTGAAAACAGCCCTCAAAGCATAAAGATCACAGCTCTGTCACTAGTGGGAATGGTTTCAAGATGCTGTTGAAGATTAGGCCTGGACTCTATTTTGCTAGAAGCTAACTGAGCCTCAACAGCCTTAGCCATACTGGAAGGTACTGGGGCAGTTCAGAAGGCTTGATCTTCAGCAGTCTGTATGTCAGCAGAGATTGAGACAGATAGCTACAAAAACATACTAGCAAACTCAAAGACAGAGGAAGAATTTTTAAGTTGTGTTGCTACAGATAGGAGTCAGCTAATCAGTCTGTCCCTGTCACATTTCTAAAAAGGAAACTATTTATTTATTTATTTATTTATTTATTTATTTATTTATTTTTCCTCCAATAGTCTAATTAATCCACAGGTGCAGCTAACATTCTGTTGTTCATGCCATTATTTTCTCCCAAAATAAAGCAAACATGAAGTTACTGCATGGATGAGTTCGAATTAATCCCTAAAATAAAAGAACACAAAGCCCTGCCTCAGAAAGCATGTTGTGTGTTTCTCTGGAAGGCAGCTCATTTCTGAGCTAATTCAAAGGAAATATATCTTCAGACAGGCTCTCAGCCTCTTGTTTCATACTGAAAAGTGTACTATGTAAGAGATTAATCTTCTCATTCCCTACTCGTAAGAAGCACTCCAGTCTCACTTGGTGGCTCCTTGTTTTTGCAACTGCTATAATTCCTTGATAAGGGATTAACTGCTATTCTGCACTTGAAATATGGCATTGGCATTGTTCTCTGATAATGGTTCAAACAAAGCTTTTCATGTCTAGGGAAAAAGATTTTCACGGCTGACTCATTCCTAGTGAGAACCTTCTAAACTTTGCTCCCCTTCACCATAGAGGCCTATAAAATTTTGGTCCCATCAGCAGTATGCCAGGCTTGTTTTCCTGAAGCTTGATTATAGACTGCAGAGTGCGTGCAGTAGAGAAAACCAGGTATAAGTGGAAAACAAACAGGCATTGTTATTTCTTGCCTGTTCTGTGAGTTACTGCTAGAATAATATATGAAAATCATAATCTAAGGAGCACACAGCTAAATCACCTTCTCTTGTTCTCCCCCAACCTTGTATTTCCTAAAAAGATACAGTTGACCTTTTAAGTCTTTTAAATGTGATAGCAATATCTTTCAAAAACAGACAGGCAGTTGTGACCTCGACAATGTCAAATAATTTTATCTACCATTAGATGCAGTCCTTCTTATTTAACTGATTTGCATTCGGGACTGCAGCTCTCCCTGAGCTAGGTGGCTGTTAATGGGGCCTGCTGCAGTGGCTGGTGATGCAATGAGCTATAAATGCAGCCTTTTATTTTAGCTTTTAGTATGCAAGTAAAACCAGTTACTGTAAAAGCTGTTTGGGAAAATCAGTGATGAAGACCATCAATTGAATAATGTGGCCTATGCTATACCTGGAACTTTGCTACTGAAACTGCACTTGAAGAGTCAGGGTGGGGACCAAAAAACTCCAAAGCTAAGACTTTGGAGGTGGATAACTACTACGTTTTTAGAGCAGAAGAACAAGTAACAAAGTTTTTATGAGGTTATTTTGGCAGACTGCTTAACTGGGCTGATGAGGAAAAGCACATGAGAAGGAGTAAGGTATTTTATTAGGGTTCATGGAATTAATCAGCACACTGACTTTAGGGATGTTTTAGGCTCTGTCTGCAGCATTTCTGCTCTTGTAGTAGGCAGGACAAATGAAGATGATTCTTTTGAATATCTGTGTGTCGCATCTATTAGGCTTGCCTCAGTCTCTGCTCCACGATTCACAAACAAATGAACATGAAATCAATGTGTGAAGTGGTGTTATGGTGTAGGAATGTGCAATAATTGACCCCCGGACAATGATGGAACTGAATCCCAGAATGGCTGAGGTGGGAAAGGACTTCTGAGTCCACGTGGCCCAATACCATCAAGGACACCCAGAGCAGGGTGCCCAGGCCCATTTTGAGGAAGATCTCCAGGGAGGAGACTCCACAGCCTCTGGAAAGCCTGTGCCAGTGCTCTGTCACCCACATGTCACAGAAGTGTTGTCTGATGTTCAGAGGGAACATCCCATGTTCCAGTTTGTGCCTGCTGCCTCTTGTCCTGGCACTGGGCACAGTGTACTGTCTGTACGAGCTGCAAGAGATGTGGAGATTTGAGGGATTTAGGAGTACAGTTCTGAAATGGCACTGAAGTGCACAACCATTATTCCTGTCTCCAAATATGTTACAGCTGCAAGATAAAAAACAACAACAACAAAACCAAAATCAACACAAGAAACATGGACCTGGAAAGTAAGAAATCCTAGGGATGTGCCAACTTAGTCCATCTTAGGGATGGCCTACTCCTCAAATAAATGTAGAACCAGCTTCTTTTTGAGTTGTGCATTATCTTCAGCAGAACAAGCAAAAGTTAATCAAACACCTATATTCTCCAGACAGGTTTAGAAAGATCTGAATCCCTGGAAAGCTTTGGGAAACAGAGGTGTTGATGTCAGCAAAGTAAGGGAGAAGAGACCAGTAGGATAACCTGCTTACACAGGACATTATACGGCATAGATGGTCCTTCTGGAAATTAACTCCATCCTAGAGATTTCTAACTCTCTCTTGGATCCTTAAAGGAGAAGCCCACATTCTGTCACATTGCACTCTGGTGAAATTACCTAAGAGAGATTAGTAATGTCAGTGACAATGTGTATACTACAGAACATAAATTAGACTATAATTTTACAGATCTACATCTGATCTTTACAAATACTTAAATTCAGTAGAATTCATTGCTTTTAGTAAGCCATATAAATAAAACGTCTCAAAGAGCAGAACCTTAATTAATTAATATATTTAGTCCTGTTCTACATTTTCTCTGATTTATGCCATAAAGGAAGTATTAATGAAAATGCAATGGACTAACCTTCCTGCAGATTAATGAAGCCAAATGAGTATAGAAAGACCTATCTTATGAGTATATCTATCTTCCTAAATAAATTAAACCTGATCTTTCTAAGTTTGGGTTAATTTAACCTCAGCAGACTAGTTTCCTAATTTCAAAATTCAACAGCTCAAAAGATCATGTTCTGCTGGTCCAAGCAGCTCTGGGAGGGCCCGCATCTGCTGGCCCCTCTTCCATAGTGAACCTAAGCTATAAGGAACATCTTCACTATGAGCCCATGGTACAGCCCTGTGTCTACTGAAGGTAAACAAATCCCTAAGGAATATCAATTACTCTCCAAAGGAGCTGCTAGAGGTGAGGTCCTAAGAGGAATGAAATAAGAACACAGTTCTGAAATGGCATTGAGTTACACAATCAAAAGTAACTAAGCCCTCCAAATCTGCTAAAGTTGTGAGATAGAGCAAACTGGCAAGGTACACACCTTGTAAGAAGAAAAAACAGAAAGTGGTCAAAAAGATAAGCATAGTCATGAAAACACATGCGTAGAAATATTCTTCAAAGCTTTTATAGGCTTTTCTCCTCCAAATCTGAAGACTCAAATATCATCTTCAGTGAGCTGATGCTCCCAAAACGTGTCTCAGTCCTTCTGGACATTTCCTTACATGGTGAGATCCAGAGTGAAATAGAAGTAGGTGACAGCAGACTGGTGCCTTGGATAAGAGCTGTAGTTACAACACTGGTTTTACTGAGGAGATAACTAAGACTCTTACTGCTTATGAGGCTATTGCAGGAGACAGAGGAAAGGATTACTACTTTACTTATAATTCTGCTGGACATTCCTGAATGGAGATGAGTGACGAGTGGTATCCCATGGGGTCAGTGCTGGGACCAATACTCTTCAATATCTTCATCAATGGCACTGACAGCTGGGTCAAGTGCACCCTCAGCATGTTTGTGGGTGACTCCAATTTGTGAAGTGTGGTCAATACACCAGAGGGATTGGATGCCATCCAGAAAGACCAAGACAGTATAAGTGTTCTACAGTGCAAGTGGCGAGACACTGGAAGAGGCTGCCCAGAGATGTGACTGGAGAATTTCAAGGTTAGGCTGGATTACGCCCTGGGCAACCTGATTTAGCTGTGGATTTCCCTGTTAATTGCAGGGGAGTTGGACTAGATGGCCTTTAAAAGTGCCTTCCAACTCAAAGGATTATATGATTCTATGGTCTGAGAGTTGCATTTAAGAAAGTCCACATTGTCCAAGAAGGCATTGTTTGTTGTCCCTGGATTTTTAGGAGATTAATCATGCTATCAGGCATTTGATATTCCACAGAACTAAGGAGGAGAGTTAAGTATTTTAATGAACAGTAGCAATTTTTTCTCTCTGTCTTTCTTTTCTATGCAGATATGTTCTGTCATTCTGTAGCTGAGGTGGAGTATGAGTGGGTGCAGAGAAATTTGAGAGTACAAGAAAATGTTGTCTCCACGGTTGTAAAGTAATGGCCCATATTCAGGAAATATTTCAAGCATTTAGACTTGATGTTGTGATGAGTATCAGTACCCAAGGACTAATGAGGCCTACCAAACAGATTGGCCATAACAGAGGAGCAACTTTCTTCACCTCTTTTTTTACCTACATTATTCTAGATGTAATGGGAAGAAACCTCAAAGAGGCACTGCTCTGAAGTATCTAATAAAATTTTTTTAGTCAGGCAGTTTGAAATGTGAAACTTTTCCTCCTTCAAGATGAAATGTTAAGTGGAAGCATTGTCTGTATTGTGGATGATGAATTCTGAGTGCAGACAGGGAGCAGAGAGCTGACAACTGTGTACAGGAAGGTTTCTAAAAACTAGCTGTGGTTTTCAGTCACTAATTGTACAGCAAATTTTGGCCTGATATTATGCATAGCTATTAGCAGAGATGTAATAGAAATACATCCATTCAATATTTTGTCTTATAGGGCTTGGCAAATGTTTATAGTTCCCAGTGGTGATAAATGGTTTTGAATCTCAAGAACTCAGCAGGATCAGAAGGTGCTGAGCATGTCTCATCTGGGGAGGCTAAAGCCAATAGGTTCATTGCAGACTGAGTCCCAGAACAGTGCAGGTAGAGAAGTGAATATCTGCTGTTGGGCAGAGGCTGAAAGGTCTACAACATGGAGAACACCATCCCAGCAGGTTTCTATGCTATTTCTATTACAAAGTCTGTTGTGCTTCAGTGGTTGTTTATGATTATAGCTGAGTACTGGGCTAGAACCTTGGCTTGGGAGAGCAAAGAGTAAGCAGATTTTGCACCATGCTTACACCACAGCTATGGCAGCACTCACAGCCATTCAGGAGCATGCTTGATTGTATTACTGGGCAGAAAAAAACAATGTTCAGCATAAACTTCTCCTTTCATTTTGAACTCAGTTCTTGCTTCCTTAGAGATCTTGTCTCAGTAAGTTAAAAAGCATCATTTCTCGCTGTTTGCTCAAGCAGTGAACTTCACACAGTTCAAAAAACTATGTTAATCTTCAGACTAACACACTCCAAAACTTGTTGGCTGCCCATAGGTAGGCCAGAGAATTTTAGGCTGCAAACCAATAATACACCTTCAAACTTTGTTTTGCTCTTCACATACTATTATCAATGACAGGAAACCACACAGGCATAATTGGATTCCTAACAGACATATCCACCACCGATATGTATGCAGATAGATATTCATACAGCTTCACTATCTAGTTTCTCAAGAAGGTTTGCAGTGGCATTCACAGAAGTGAAATAAAGGCCTAGTTGACAACTACTAAAAATTTTGTAAGTTGTTAGCTATGTATTTACTGTACTGTGCTTTTCAGTCATCTTCAGTTACCTTAGTTGCACCTTTTATGCTCCTAAACAAGGATCAGAAACACATGATCAAAGACATCCTTTCTGAATCTCCGACTTGCAGTGAATGAGATTTATCTGAGTAGTCAAACTGAATAGGGATAATATTTCTGTCTTACTTGAATAAATTCGTACAAGAAATACATTTTCCTATCATTCCTAATGCTCATGGCATCTTGATACAGATAAATGAATGCAGCTTTTGCTTCCTGGGTGATCATTTCAAACTCAGACTGAAAACTAAGCCTCATTTTTTTCATGTGTTTAGATTCAGTTCAAGAAAGATATGGTGGCATAGTGGACTGTTACTGATTCAGACTCAGGGTTTCTAAACATACAGGTGGACTGAGGTACTGACACTGCAGCCACAGCCTTCTGTTTTTTGCTGCAGTGGTTCAGTTTGAAGTAATCAGCATCAGTAACACAGTATTAATACTAAGAAAGCAATTTCTTGAAGAACACCACACGTGCACAGGGCATTTCCCCAACCACATCTCATGAAACACCCTCTTCCATAGAACAGATTTTTCTTCACCAGTCTTTGAGGTCTGTTACCTCTGCTCCAATCTTTACTTTCACGCTCGCTCATGTGAATTCCTCCTCCACACAGCTTCTACTGCTGGAGAATCTTCTTCAAATCTTTCTTTAAAAATCTAACAAAAAATTTACAGAGCAAAGACTCTCCCAGTCTTTCCTCTTCCTCATAGCTTTAAAATATCTAAGCAGTTTATTTTAAGCTGCCCCTTGATCTAATTCCATGTCTCTAATCAAATTATCCTGCTGTTAGCTGTTCCATCAGTAATCCTCACAAAATTATTACTTAGCTAAGCTGATTTGTAACAAATTCTCCTTCACAGGCTCAATTCTGGGGCCAGAACTCTTTGTTCTCCCACCCTGACCCTGAGCTTTTAAAATCATAAACATTTTGTCTTGGGTTTTTTTTTGCCTTGGTTAGATAAGACAGGGTGGTGCCACACTGCTGAATAGTTCCCCAAATGTTGCGTACTTCATATGACTTCAGATTCACATGCAACAGTTTTTGGCTTCTTTACATCCCAGAGATCACTGGAGAGGCATGCATGGAGTCAAGGTAACTTCCCAGCTGGGATGCAGCTTGTTTTGCCACATCAGGGGCAAGCAGCCTCTTTCTTCTTTCATGAAAGTAAACAAAATATAAACAGTGTTCCTGTTTTTTGATAGGAGAAAACCTGAGGGGAAGGGAGACCAGTCTTCTGCCAGTAGAAAATCTAATTGCTAATGATCTTTTTTCACCAAGTCAGTTTAAGAATAAAAAGCATCTTTTAACAGTGCTGCAGTATACTCTTACCATGATGCTAATAGATAGTTGGAACAGGACTTTTTTCAAGTGAGATTCTTGTTAGTGCTATTGAAGTAGGTTAATAGTGCCTGTTAGGGTATCTAAATAATCAAATGGTGACTGAGTTGCACCTTGAACCTCGTTTTCCTTTATACCCAGTGAGAGTTCTAGCCACTGGACCATCATATCTTTCCTAATTGCCTGTGCTTGCTTTGGGCCTGTGAATGTTTAATTACTTCTATAAAGGCAAATAGATTGGTATTGATGAGTCTGGTGGTAATACTGGTTTGCTGAACTAATAGTATCGTAACAATGTTAGAATATTATTTCAGAAACGTCCTTGATCATTTCTCCCAGATACTAAAAGTAGATGCTTGGTGATTATAGAGCCTATAGCAATGTTCTTGTTAACACCCAGAGTTGTTTTTTTTTTTGTTTGTTTGTTTTTCCTACTCTTAATTGTTCAAGTAATGCAGAACAATGAAATAGGCAAATGGTAAGACACAATGTGAATTTTGAAATGCATCAGATGAAAATGTAAGGACCTACCTATGGTAATTTGGGGATGAACAGGCTGAATACGGCTTGATACTGGGGCTTTGCATTCCTTGTTTCACTTCAAGATGAAACTCATCCTTATGGTTGATAACATGGTCCACAACAATGGACAGTGATGGAAAAATCCTCTTTTTTTTTTTTTTTCACCCTTTTCAGAGTGAATTCTCCAGAATGGAAAGCAGGAGAAATCTTATTTAAGCGACTGGAAATTAGAAGCACTCAATGATCAGGAAAATATTTCTAAAAATGTGGATGTTATTTTCATGCAACGTGAGTTCTGAATATATGGGCAGGCAATTACCCAATCTATTATAGGCCACTGCATATTGGATGGCAGCTACAGAACTCTTGGCTTCAACATGTTTGGATAGAACAGTACCTTCATTCTTCTTCCCCTTTCTGTTAATGGGAAGAACAGCAGCTGGGAGGAACATTTGCTGTGGGCAGAGTGTAGACTGTATTAAGGATCAAACATTTAAGCAGAACATTTCAACAGGGATGCAGAACCCATTTAGATTTCAGCTGTGAACATGTTTAATCTTGTTTAAAACTGAGCCTCCTAGAATGCCTCTGCAAAAGCTGAGAAATACTAGAAATTAAGCTTCCATTTACCTCTGAAGCAAAAGATCAAAAAAGATTTGTGTTGACAACTACTTGGTGTAATTTTAGTACATGTAACTATGGTGCTGTTTGCTCCAGAATTTAAATGGGGTCTCACGTCCTCCTGTGGAGATGAAAATCTGCCAGATCATCCAGAACTTTTACTAGACCAGTCACAAGCTCCTGTAGACTTCAAAAAACCAGTGTTACATACATGAAATAAGAGTTAGAATCAAACTTCTGGAAAAAAGCAGGAGAACCTCTCCCTCCTCCCCATGCACTCTCCCCTCGCCCTCATAATTTTGAAGGTAGGAATCCAAGTAAACAAGTGGAGCTAAACCTTCCAGCTGAAGCTGTAGTGAACCTAACCCCCAAATCCTCAACAAATGGAATCCAGATCTTCATTATTTCCATTTTTCTTTTTTTTCTTTTCAGATGTTCTTCTAGTTCTCTTAACAATATCTTTCTTGATAAAGCTTTGCTTTTGTTTTCAAAAAACCACAGGGAAACGCAACATAAAAACAGAGATGTATATGACTGAATCAGTGGTCAATGTGTCTTAATATCTGCAACCATGACAAGTAGCACACTACTTGAAATAATGAGTACAAATATCGTGTACACTAACACTTGTCTGTATTTTATTCTGCCTTCCCTCAGTGTAAGAATTTCTCTGTCTGGCAGCGCTTTTGTGCTCAGTAGTCCTCATGGATTTGACTGCCATGAATTGGTAGTTAGAATTTCACAACTCAGATATGTATCATTTGGATTCACGTGTTTTGACAGAGCCACCTGTTAAGTTGGTTTGACGTCCACAGACCTTGAGTTTTGAGAAGCAATAACAAAATGTTCTGTTTGCCTTCTCTGTCCTTCAGAAGCAGAAGTACTTCTGCCACACTTCCTCAACAACCTCTTTTCTAAACTAGAGCATCCCAGAAGCCTGTCTCCCTGCTTAGTGGAGCCAGACCAAGTCTTCAGCCACCTTTGCCATCTTATTTGTTTCCTTTACTAGTTCTATTATCTGCTTTTCTAGGTGAGAGGAAACCACAACTAAACATAGCCTCAGATTCCCACTACCTTTGAAACAGCTGAGTTACTTACCAATCTCTGAACTGATCTCCTTTGGGTTGGGTACTATATATACCATAGGGCTTTCTCACAGATTATTGTGTGATAAAGCAACAGACTGAGCTGTGAATTTCCACTGCCAGCATGAGAAAAATAGGTAGGTACAGGACTTCTGTCATTGTGCTTGTGAAAACTTGTGCTGCAGCAGTGACAATAACTTAGTGGCTTGTTCTCTATGCCTTTCTACATAATAGTGCTAGTATTTATATTGTATTGTATTAAAACAAATGTAATAAATGTAATATTTATAATATTGTTGCTATTAATAATAATACTAATAGTAATAGCCTTTATATACTTCACTTTAACAAAAGGAAATGTGCCCTTCCTTTTGCCCTTACTACTAACAAAGAAGCTGCCTCCTTCTCATCACTTTCCAGATGTCTCTGCAGCAAAACAGAGACAGAAATAGAGAAAAGTTCCTGAGGCAGGTAACCATCACAAGAATATCTTTTCACCAGACTCTGTAAATCTGCTCTCCTATCAACAGTTTGTCTCAACCTGAAAGTGAGCACTGACAGCAAGGTAAGCCAAGCAGCTGATCAGACTGACAGTTTGCACCAGGCCTCCCTCCTTTAGAGAATACTTAGGCAGGGAGGTGAACATGCAGAAGAACTTTTAAATTAAAAAAATAAAATTAAATTAAAATGTCCTTAAACCCAGAGGCCGAGGACGTCATGATGGGAACAATATTCCAAGTTTGTAGCTCAGATTCAGCCTACAAAGAGATCCAGAAACTCAGGCATCTGTAAGAATTGTCAAGTTCTCCGACCATCAGAGGAAAGTTCTATTTTTTCACTGCAGTAGATATACTGGGTACTTGCAGTCAGGTACACAAGGGGAACAGGTTTCCATGACACCAACACAAAGGTTCTTCATGGAAGCTCGTGGCAGCAAAATTAATTGAAACTGATAATTTACACTCTTTCACTTACAATATCATCAGTGCTAGATAAATTATTGAAAAAGTTTTTGTTATTGTTATTGTCAAATAAGTTGCCTTGTAGGTATGATCACCATTTTGCTAGTTGAACAGCATTTGAACAGCTGTTCCTTTGGTGCTCTCTGAAGTGATTGTTTGAAACAAGCATTAATGTGACTCCTCTTCCACCAAACATTCTTCAATGAATACCCTTGGTGTAATTCTGTCACTCTGTGACAGGTTTTCTGTGCTTTAATTCTGCTCCCTTGTAAATGATAGGAGAAAACTCCTTAACTGAGCCATGTATGTCTTCAAGTCTAGGAGTTCAGAACAGCATTTTCTGTTTATTCACATTTAAAAATTTTGGTAAACAAAGCAGAAACTATTTTTAAATAGTTTAGCTTAGCAAGTAAGCAGAGATAATCACTGAGTGGCAAACCTGAATGGCAGCCAAACCTATCTATAGGAACTGGAGATAAGTCTGGGGAGATTCCTGTGCTGGGATTAAATGGAGTCAGTGAACCTAGAGAGATTTTAAGCACACACAGACCCTGAGTGTCCATTTTTACTTCACAAGAATTTGTTCTGCAGTTGGAGAGGTCTGGAGGGAGGGAGTTTGAAATGGGTGACCCAGGATCTTTCCCACTTTTCAGCTTCTGATCAGTTAGCAGTTGGTTAAGCTGTGGTACCTTTTTAGAGCCATAAAACTTCTAACGTGTTCACTGGCATTTTCACTGCTGCTGTCATGTGCTCATGTTTCTGATCCAAAAGGATAGGTACTATTGAGCTTTTCATTAACAATGAGCCAAACCAAAAAAATGAAGATCTAAAATGCCTTTGATTTCTGGGTGTACAAAGTACAGTTATGAAAACACCAGTCCAGTCTGTTTTCTGTGTTGCAGTCAGATCTGGCTGGGTTTGGTTTCCTGTTCTGTTTTTAAGTTATATCTGTTCTAAGCAGAACATCTGTGATATCCGCAAATGTACGAGACTTTGGTCTGTTAGAATCCAAAGCCAGATTCACATCACAGCCCAACTAGGCCTTGAAATGTGAATATTAACCAAAATGTAGTTTTGACCTAGATGTCAATCCTTAAGCTGTAATACTCAGTGGAGAGCCAGGAAATCAAACTGCTGAGAGCAAACAACAACACCTTTATGGCTCCACAACCACCTATCTCAGCCTAAGTCTGTTTGGTTCTCAGGAAGCTTAACCATTAAAGTAAGGATGTGAATTCAGTCTTCTTTTGACTCTGATGACTGCCAGAACAACTGGGCACTTTAATTAATTTTCTTTATCTCAGTGATTACTTCTATTCATAGAGAATCAAACCACCAATGGATTGAAACTAATCCTTTAGCCAGGCAGGGAAAGAATTCACCTAGGATGCCTGATGTCTGACTTCAGCCACTGCTCATGGGCGACTCTTCTGCAACTCACATGCCCTAAGTGACAACCAGTGTTACCACTGTTGGCTAACAGGCTGTATTAGATGGAAAATGGAGTCCTGTTTTGCATTTCAAAAATGGAAAAATGTCTGCTGAAACTGTAGCTCCCTGCAGAAGTTTCATATCAAACAGGTCAGGGTTTTTTAAGGAGAATTGTCCTTGGAGAACTATCCTTGATCAGCCATACCTTGTGTATGCTGAGCCTTACATTCCTGGCCTCTTTCAAGGTTCATGATTAGATTATTTGCTGAGAATGGATGGAAAATGACAGTATCCCATTGCACAGTGGGCTATTTATCTGACATGGGAATGTAGCTATGTAATATCAGATGCATCAGTACTAACAAATATGTCAATAACTTTAAACTGATAAAGATGCTGGGCTAGGAAATTAGGTTCTTAGTGCTCTCTAGATAAAAATTTAAAAAGATAAATAATTCCAGTATCTTTCAGTGGGAACCAGTTCTCAAAGCTTCAGAGCCAGGTTTGGTTCAGAAGTTACTCAGGTAAAAGCTTGCAGACAGATGTCAGACACAAACATACAGGCACTGATAGATATGGGCACCCATACTTTTTTGGTGAGGAGCCTAGAGTCAGCCAGTCCAATCTGAAGACTCTACAGAGTAGAGCTGATATTTAAAGAGACCAGAAAAGACCAGCTGCCTAACTTCTGATAATGATTTTTGTGAGCTGGGAATCTTTGAAGATGGCAGTTCAAAGAAAAGAACATGCATTTTCATGGACTTAGACGCACATAAACCAAGGTATGTATTACCAAGTATGGGAGAACATTCTTTGAGATTCTGAGTTCCGGCATGTTCCTCAAGTGTGTCCTGATTCTGTTTCAGGGCATAACACCACCTCCCCTTGCAAGCTCATTACCACAGGACAAGTTGGGTGTATGAGCTGAAGCTTTGGCCAGCTTCAGCTAGCTCCCCTGTGAGCAACTGGGATATGAAGATTTGAATACAGTCAGAAAGGCTTCACTCTTTGATTCTGACTGGAGATGAACCAAGGAAACCTAATCTGGGAATTCCAGATACGTGCAATAATGATGGGACGCAGTGATAATGTTCGGATAGATTCACTTTCTAAGCTCCAGTACCTCTTTTCTGGGAAACTCCTACGTCAGTCTGTGTCACTTATGCAGATTGTTACTTCTTTACTGAATCATTCACATGGACTTCCCAGGCTTCCTAAGAAAATGTTTAAAATGTGGGGAGGGAGGGAGTGTTTAGAAACAAGGACTATCACTGGTGTAGCCTGGCTCAGTAGTCAGCTTATCCTAAGAGCTGAGGCCACATTACAGATCCAGCTAAATGATGGCAGGTGAGCCTAGGTGTGCCACAGATCCACGGTCTCAGTGTCTGCAGTGCATGCTGAGGGAGTGTGCACGCTCACACTGCTGTAAATATTATGAAAGCAAGGGGGAATAACAGTTTTTGGATTGCCACAACTCACTGTCTTATCTAAGAAAAACCATTACTAGGGAGCTTGCTAGAAGGGCCTTGTCTGAGGATGTGCTCTTCCACATATGACAGCAAAAGGAAAATCCTTGTGAAAACAAGTTCTGAGCAAGGCATTAATAGGAACCCCCTCCCCTCCTATGTGATCAGCTGTTTTGAATCGCCATTGCCCTGGAGCTATCACACAGAGCTGAACAACACAGCACGCATGCATCACAGTGACTTGTCCTGTCAAATGATGAGGTGAGCCCAGGCCATGGCCGCACCCTGCTGGAAGCCCATGTGGCCCACCCAGATAAGAGGTATTTTCTCCAAGAAGAGGCCTTGCTGAACTGTGCCAGCCAAGCATACCCTAGGAAAGAGAATATGACAAGGTTTCAGTTTTAGAAATACTGTTATTAGTAAGAAACATTTAGAAGCTGCATCATCTTTTAGTTGTGTGTCTTTGTGTACCAGTGGTTTATCCTCTTTTCCCCTCCAAAATACAACCCTGTGGTTGTGCACACATATTCACCTGCCATCCCCAGTCCATCCTCACCTAGGAGGACAGTTCTATTGTTCAGAAGCCTCCAGTAATTACCATAAATACATACAATACTGTGAACCCATTCTGTGGGTCTTATTCACATACCTTGAGGACTCCTGGTGCTCATAGGTTGTTTAACGGTCTGGGGATTTCTTGTTTACATTGCCTGTTATCAGTACAGCTACAGCAGTTTGCATAACAGCTTCTCCTCTTCCATCTCAAGTTTCCTGAAGCTTCTCCTCAAAATCTTGTTCCTGGCATTGACCCTACACATCACTGCACCTGCTGAAACCACTGGAGCTCGGCAGAGTCAGGTCTTCTGTTTCACTGAACAGGGAGACTCTCTATGCCAGGATTTTCTCTACTGAAAGGCTTGGTTTAAATGGGGTATGCAAACTGCACTCAAAAAAACCCCACAGGGTCTGCCACCTCCTTGAGTTTTCCATATAGCTGGAGAATGGAGAATCTCACCCAGCTCTCCTGGCCTGTCGATGTCGTAGAAGCAATCTGACTGAAGTCATTCCTCTTTTAGTTTTTTCATCAAAATATCAGAGCTCATGACCCCGGCTATGGATCTACTGGGAGGAAAGAAAGTTCCGTAAGTTTCCCCCGGATAAGAAAGGAAATGCATCCACAGTGACTAACAAACTGATCTCACTTGGAAATACCTGCAGTATCTTCACCCATGCCTTTTCAGCTGATCAGACGGCTGGCAAGAGATCAAATGATTCACCAGGAGATGGGTCTGCAGCTGTCACACACAGGCTGTTGGTAGGCACTAGGATGCCAGTGGCAGGCGCTGATAAGCCAGGCCTGAGGCAGTGTCAGGGCTTGCTTTGGAGATGGCAGAGAAGTCATCAGGGCAGTATCCTTCCTCTGCATGGACCTCAGCATTACAGGTCCAGAGAGGATACGACCTGATGTGTTTTTGAATTTGTCACTTTCACAGTTATTGTAAAAGATCAAAATTCTAGAAACCAACTGATCTTCCTACCCCTGATTATGCCTTATCATCGTGCCTAGGAGCAGAAGATGCCACAGATGGCACTGGAAAGATGCAAACTGAACCTCGTATCAGAGGGGAAGAGACTGTTCATCTAACTTCAGCTGCCTTCAAGTTGCAGGTCTCCCATCAACCATTTCCTGGGCTCCCCCTCCAGTCAATGGAGTGACTCCAGAGCATGATTCACCATCTCCTAAGAATAGAGCCGGAGGTAGGTGGGGTGAATCACCCTGGGGAATTGCCTGTCTCTCCCTGTGATGAGAGCTTTGCCAGATGACTTTGATGACAAGCCTTTCTTTCAGGTGCTTAAAATTAGAGATGGATTACACCTCAAAATATTCAGTCTCGCTGCTTTCCTGAAACAGGGAAGAGCCAGAGTGAGTGCTGCAAACTGCATGAGCATGCAGACTGCCAACGTGTTTAAATGGCAGCCTTTACCCAATGGAAAAATAACCCTGCATAGACAGGGAAGGTGAAAAGCATGTGTGCCCCGATCCCAGCACAGTGCAGCCAGCATCCTGTCCAGAGGACACAACGAGAGGAACAAGGCCATTCCCTTTGTCTGGCCACAGCTGCTGGAGTTGCATTCCTGTCATATTTTCATCTCATGGTCTCTCTGGTCTTCCATTCAGCCTTGCAACATAAAAGCTGCTCAAACATACTTTACCTGTCTTTCAGATCAGTAAAGTAGGAGACCCAAAGCCAACAACAGTGTAAAAGAGCTGCTATGGGTGCTGGACAGGCTGGAGTGGTGTCCCCTTCTGCCGTGCAAACCAGACACATTTCCCTTCACATGGGTCACTTAATATGGACTTCTACTGTTGTTCTTCTACCCAGCGCCCTGTGGGGAACCCCGCTGAAGCATCCAGATTTCTTGACAGGTGAAATAAGGATTAATCCAGCAACCTTCACAAAACATCTGTTTTACAACACGCACAAAATTTGTGGGAAAATAAGGTAAACTGTGCAAGGAAATTAACATTCATAAAGGAATAAATCTTCTCTTGTGTGAATTCATTTTCTTCTGAACCTACAGTCTTATAAGGGTTTAGGTAAACCAGATGCATGAAAGTGAAATCATTATGTGACAACTATATTCGTGTCTGGTGTTGTCAGCGTTGTTTGCTTAAGGACCTGAGAACAGCAAATTTCAGATCCTTTTGTGTGCTACCTGCTGAATTTTTCTTCTGTCAATATTTGCACATATCTAAATTGATGGCCTGAACTCCTCCTTTCTTAACATGCAAGAAAGAGTGGAGTGATGAGACGTGTTTGTGCAATAGTGTTCTGGCAGAGACTGACCGAGCCATGGATCAAACCCTGTTTTTTCAAAGAATTATCAGGACGTTTCTGGTCATCTGATTGCTGTACAGAGGTTAAAGTGCTGGTCTCCACAAAGATTATCAGCGTTTGAATAGCTGCTGATTGACTGATACTTGTTTACCCAAAAAGCCCCTACGGAGTTTCTATTTTTGGCAGTCTGTATATTTGAGGACATAGGTCCTCCAAGGGAGGTCTGAAAGAGAGAGATACAGAGAGAGAGAGAGAGAGAGGAGGGAGGAAAAAAAAAGAAGAAAGAAAATGAAAGAAAGAAAGGAAGAAAGGAAGACAGGTCAGAGCCACATCCTCTGCTGAGCTCCCATAGTCAGTGCTCTTTTTTCCAGCTGCATTAAAGAAGGGCCCAGTGACTTTTGTACAACCTGGCTCTGGCTGGAAGCATGTCTGACACTACGCCCCAGAAGGCGAAGTGTAACTAGTAATTTTCTTCCTCATTTCCAGCCAGGGATGCTGGAAGGACCTCAGCATCTATAGTTTCCTTAGCTTCCATTCTCTAACTGAGGGCAATCTCCATGGGTCTGTCATAGCCCCCATGGTAGCTGGTGCCAGTCTCAGCCTTGAGCACGCAAGACATGGAGGAGAGGAAGGTGAAGGGGGTCAACGTGTTTCCCAAGCAGAAACAGATACAGCCCTGTTCGAACTTATGCAGGATATCATAGGCTTTGTGAGTTTTAGCTGTCTCCTCCATGTAATACCCCACAGGATCATACACTCCAGAGGTGTCAAGGTCCCTCTGAGCACCCCTGCAAAACAGAGGTGTCCTTCCCTGTGGAGATGTAAAGGAAGGCTGTAAATGCAGGTTTTTGTGCCTGAATCCCCACAGACAGCTATGAGGGTCTTCAAAGGGACCCAAAGGGAAGTTACCGTGCCTGGGACTTGATGTGAGTCAAGTGTCTTGGGGACATACAGAGGTCGGCAAGTATTCCCAATGTTTTTAAAATATTATACCAACTTGTATCTGCATAGATAGATAGACAGATAAATTTAAGCAGTTTTTCCACATTCCTTAATTTTTTTTTTTTTAATTATTTTTTTTTTTTCAGTCTGCCAAGTGTGATTTCTATACAGCATATGACAGAGGCCAGAAAGCCACTGGGCTGTAGATTTCTGCAGATTACGATCAACCAATCATAACGTCTCTGAGGAGCTGATGGGAGACGTGTGATTCACGACCATAGCCTTATTTTTAGATGTGGATCTCTCTAGGTTGCAGAAGAGCTTGTGTTGCTTAATATATGCTTTGTGAGCAGGAAAGAAGATAAGCGTGGTGTGTATTTAAAAGAATCAGCTTACTAATTGACCAAAACTGCGATGCATGCGTTCATCAGAGATCTAACACCACTTCCTATTAAGTACATTGAAAACACAGTATGGCCTTCAATCTGTTTCTTATAGGAAACTGTAAGGGCCAGTGATTACATTGTGAAAACTACTAATTTCCACCTATGGTACCTGAGTACATCAGGTATTACTGTGACAACAGTGAGCAACATGTGGGCAGATTTTGGAATGGAACTTTTAAAGGCAAGATGTGGGTGTGCTTCAACAATTCTAACACTGTATTTCACCCTCTGTCTTCTTCTCCCTTTTCTTCACTGTCACCTAAGACTTCACAGCCAGGGGAAGGCACAAAGTGGTGAGTTACCACTAGCTAATGGGTTCTTAGACTAACTTGATGCATATCAATAACCACTATCCGAATTTCAAAAGGAACAGAACTTTACTTGCAGTGTAAAAGGCAGATGTGCTGCTCTTGGAAGAGCATGAAACCAGCAGAACTATCATTTTGGCATAAGGCTACTTTGGAGCTAGTCAGCTGCTTCATTCAGTTCTGGTAAACAGACACCTCAGTCCTTACTGAAGCCTCAACAACTGAAATGCTTTTTCAAAACAACTTTTATTCTGCTTGAAGACTTATTACAATTTTTAAAGCAACTTAAAAACAAGACACAGCTCCATCAATCTATAGCTTGAACAGAATTCCAAGGAGGCATGTTTTCACTGTTGCCTTGTGAAGGCAATTTACAACCCACTTTACCCTCCACCTCCTTGAAGACCATTATAAAACAAAGTAATCTTAAAAGTTTTAAAGACATTTAACAGAACAGAGCTTTATTTTTTGAAAACAGGAATAAAAAATAAAAATAAAAATAGCAGCATCTCGGGCAGCTAATGCAGTCTCATTAGGACAAGCGCAATGTAACGTTACCGACACCCCCCTCCGCCCCAGTCCAGTTCAGCCTTCCGCTCAGCAAATACATCATGATTCTACACAACATGTTCCATTCTGGAACTGCATCCTATGGGAGGCATTGTGTTTCTGAGCTGCCCGTTTCTAAAAGTGACCCTGAAAAAAGAAATACTACCAGGATTCACTTTCCCAACTGAATATACCATGCATAGCAAAAGCACTGTGTGAAAATCGGCGTTAAGTTTTCCCCATTAGAAGCATCTGCATGTTTTCCCCAAGCATTATTATTTCATTGCCAATTACAAGACAAAGCCATTTCTTTACTACAGAACAGTTGACACCAAATAGAAAAAATTTGAAGATTTGGTTTTACAGATTGTGTGACAAGATTTTATTATTATTATTATTATTTAAGATAACTGAACTATACAGACAAGCTTTTTTTTTTCTTTTTCTTTTCTTTTTTCTTTTTTCCTTTCTTTTTTCTTTTTTTTTTTTTTAGAAAATAAAACAAAAAAACAACCCCCAACAACACAGAAACTGCATTTGGAAACATGCTGCACCCACGAAGGCCTAGTGCGTTTGTGTCTTACACAAAAGTAATGATATCACTTACTGAATTCAGCAAAATGATCACATTTGGTGAAAATGCACCTATACTGAGATCTATTCATATATAAACACAGCAAGTGTGTGCGCATATATGCACGAGATGCACACATGCAATATCCCCAAACAGAAACTCCTAATTTTGCTTGCTTTGTGGGTGTTGGTTCTCCATGTTTCATACCTTTCCAAACCCTTGCACAACCGCTGCTGCAGCGCAGCATAACTCCGGGATTTACAATGAAAGTAAGAATTCCCCAAACAACAGGAAAAGAAAAAAGGAACCCAAACAATTCCCACCTTTCAATCACATCAGGTGGAAAAAATACACATCAATAGAAACACAGAAGCAACGTGTTTCTTCGGTTATATCCACATGCTTTTTTTTGGTTTTTTTTTTGTTTTTCCTTTTTTTTTGTTTTTTTTTCTTTCTTTTTTTCTTTTCTTTTTTTTTTTTTTTTCTTTTTTTTTTTTTTTTTGTTTATTAGTCTGAGATCAAATCAAGACTGGAGTGAACAGTATGGTACATTAAGGACAAACTCTGCAGTGAATAGGGCCTTTGGCAGGATGCAGCTCCGTGCTTTAAGGAGGGAGGGAAATACAGAGGCCACACAATACCTAGGTACCAAAGAAACCCACTCATGCCCAACTTTAAGGGCACAAGTGATCCTTGTGAATTGCACAGACCCTGTGTAGGCAGAACTTCCCTTAACGAAGCCCTAAGCATTTATCCCCACAACATAGTGCTTATTTCTCATTGTTGCTTGTGCAATAAAAGCAAGTGCCAAATTTGCACGCACACTATTTTTTTCTCTGCTAGAACCACAGATGAAGTGAAGTAGTACAGCACGACAGGAACAAATGACATCCCTTACTGGGCTGGGCATGCTAAGGATATGGCCCACTGACACAGCAGAGGTTTACTTAATATGAGGAAAATTAGATCCAAATGCCTTAACTACCATGAAATTTCTTGAGAAATACAAAGTGAAACATCCATTCAGATTACATATATTTTGCTTATAGAGAAAAAAAAAAATACAATTTTACTCGTAAAATATTTAACATTCAAAAATTAATATATGTCTGAAGAATACCTTGGATTGCTACAAGTGTTAAGTTGTATATTGAGCTAATTTGTAACTTCAAGCCCAGCAATATGACCATCGTGCTAGAGCAATTGTTGTTTTTTGTAGTAAAAAACAGTTATTAGAATACCAGATCTAAATGGTTCTATTCTGAGAGGCTTGAAAAGAGAGTGGAATGCAGAAGGGAAGGCATGAAGACAAAAAATTCTATTCAGAAAAAATTAAAAAAATAAAAAATAATAAAAAAATCATTATAATTTTGCAAGTGGTAACAATCCTGACACATCAGCGTTGGTTGAATCTTGTTTCCTGATATAGATTCTAGCAAGAAAATACATCTATAGGAAAGCAAAGACAACCTACCAAAAAAAGCACAAAAACCAAATAAAAATAAAAGATTTACAGCCTCTTAAATGAAGGGATAATGTAAAAAACAGAAGACAATGTAAAAACTACTGGAGACCTGCAAATTTGTTATTATTATCAATAACCTAAGAAGCACTGCATACTTGGAATCAAACCACATGTATCTCTAAAGCAGAGCTATTATGAGACAACTTGATGGAGAAACATGGCCACTGCAAACCATCCTCAGTGAACTGCCCCAGAATTACTGACTAATAAGTTTACTTCAGTGGAATTTACTTGTTTGTTTCCTTTAACTGAACTACAACTCTGAAAATCTCTGGAGCCTGAAATTATTTAAGTGTTCACTTTGATATTCCCTCAGTCTACAAAGTTAGGAAAACAAATCCAAAGTGTTAATTAGGAAAGCCTTATGGTTTTCAAGACACAGGTTTTCCAGTTGTAATTCTCTCTATGTTGCATCCAACTGTTCTACCCAAAATGGGAACTTTTTTTTTTTCAGAATACTAACACGAAAAACAAACTTCGGCAACAGTTTAGAGAAACTTCCTTCATATGAAATGAAAATAACTTGACATGCTAACAAAAAATTCTGCCACAGTAGATCAAGATGTCCTTTATTTACTACCAAGCGTGATTTCATTCTGAAATCCAACCTATCTAACCCAGCAGCCAAATCTTCCTGTTTTTTCTGCAGTCATTATCAGAGAAGGATATGCAATATTTTTCATCTCCTAAATACAAAGACAATCAAGACAGAAGTTCAAAATGCTTCAAAAAGCAAAAGAAGCGTGGTACCGTATTCTGAAGATATCTCTGAAACAATATTGTTGGAGTCCATGATATTCTGTAAGGTTCATATATTTTTTATTGAATAAAGCAGCTTTGAAGCTTATCAGGCACTGCCCAACAAAATATTTAGTCAAAAAAACCCACAAAAAAACAAAAAAACAAAAACAAAACAAAATGAAACAAACAAACAAAAAAACCCCCGAACTTTTAAAACTTGGAGCTAGTAGCTCAATATTCTGTACAAAGAAAACTGTAAAATATTTCATAGTTTTAATTATGAAGCCAACTCTTGGTGGCTTCCTGTACATTAAAAAAAAAACAACAGCATAACATCAGGGGAAAAAAAAAAAAAAAAAAGTAAAAAGATGGCAAGGAAAGAAGAAAGAAAAACAAGCTTAACCTGTAGACATGCTCCAGAGAAGACTACAGCCTAAAGGAAATTCAGTATTGCATAGCATGGTCTAAGAATTCAGCTTTCAGCGAACAGAAAGGGGAGAAGAGAAGCAGTTTGGTATTGATAGTTTCCATCAATGATAGCTAGCCATCCAATACTATGTACACTATTATAGACTGTATGCCATTGAAAGTCCTGTTTTCATAAAACAGGATTTTTATACGTCTAAGCAAAACACTTTCTGGCACTTCACTATCACGATTTCTCCTAACAGCATACTGTAACTGAAGTCCTTTAAAGTGTCCCTTATAAATGAAAGTGCCATTCTGCTACATGTCATTCACCAGAAACCAAAAAATCCACAATGCTGTGTGTCTGGATCCACTGAGTGCAGCAACAACAAATCCAAGCCAGGTCGTGACCAAGAAATTCCAATAACTGAATGAAAAGACCTCTTAAATCTCGTGTCTGCAGAATCCAATGTTCTAGCTGGTAAAGCTTCAAAAGTGGTCGTAAACAAGCACCATGGTTAAAGGCCTCTATGTCCCTGCAGGGAGATCAGGTTAGGATTTCTCATTCTTGTGTTTTCCGTTTCTCAATTGGGAAGGAAAAAAAAAAAAAAACAACAAAAAAAAACCAAGCACTTCAGATTAGAAACATATATTCACAGCTTAGTACTGTGATCTCTCCCACTGCAGTTGTGAAGGAAAGCTCTAGTCCCATCTGAAGACAGACAGCTTTGACACTGCAGCTCAAATTCTTGAGTAAGGTTGAAAGGAGCCTTCTCTCTCCGGAGGCCTCAATGTTGTCAAATCTCTTCCTTAGAAAAAAACCAAACAACCCAGAGTATTAAGATCTTCATCGCCTCTGCTGTGCATATACTGGGTAGGCTAGTGTGACATTGAGAGAGTCATTGTGCTGCACGAGTGATGTGTGTTGATAATGTAGCACCAGTTCTTTGAGAGAGTTGTACAAGTTATATGGCTCTGCAAATCCATACCCAGTTGGTGTTTTGTTTATCACACAGTGCTTCACTTCTCCATCCACCCTGAAGAGGAAGAGAAACAACCAGTTTTTAGTTTCCCAATACAGTAAAACTAAGCTAAAAAGTAAGATGTTGACAAGAAACCTTAAAATGCTCATCACTACATAGCACTCATCTTCTGTGGTAGGATAATAGTAGATTAGGTTCAACCCACATTCCCAGGTTCTGTGCTACTTCAGGGACAGGAGTTGGGCAGGATTTAGTAGTTGCAGACAAATCAGTAATTCTGTGCCCTATGTTCCTTTCTTCATGGCCTCAAGACTTGCTGACCTGTTCCTAAGCCTAAGGATCCACTGGAAACCATGCATATGCAAATATATATCCCACCCTTTGCTCAAGGCTCAGCATTTGAACTGCCTCAAAGGTTGTTCACATCATTCACAGGTTAGAGTACATACACAACAGAGCAGGCATAGCAGCCTTGTTTGCTGCTCTCTCGAACAAGGAATGTTCCATCTCGCTTTCCCCGCAGGAGATTTTCAGCTTGGCTTCTATTGATATTTCCCACATTCCATGTTCTCTCATCATGATGTGGCAAGTCTTCGTCATCATCCACCATAGAGTATTGGCTGTCAAAATATGACAAAATACATTTGTGAAACAGGTTGTAGAGCTACATGCAACGTGCTGCAGGAATAAGGTAGACCTCCTTTCATGCTATTACTTGGGAAAACACTAAATTGCTGGTTAGTAGGTTGCCTCCCAGACAGAACTAGGAGTGAAGATCATGTTAAAACATTTCACTTGCTAAACAAAAATAAAACTTGTGTGGTCCTTGTTTCTTTTAAAAATACTCATACGGATCTGAAGAAAAACTTAAGAAGGATGCTGTTTTATCTTTCTGAACATGCTGCGAATGCTTCAGTACCTTTACCACTGCCCCATGTTTTGGTAAACAGCAAGCCCAGTGAAATCAGCACCCACTGAGTCAGCTTTATTTCTGAAGATCAGAACACTTGGTCAGCAGTGTAAAATCATGCAATACATTGACTGCATTTGCTGCTTGTGAAAGCTACAAGCAGTAGTGCAGGTAGATAAACTATTCATATGAAAGACTGCTTCATGGAAAGGGTTAAATAGTAGAGGGTTCTCTTTTCCTATAACCAGACTATGGAGAAAACATGTAATAATGTATAACAGGACCTTCTCTACCAAAACAGTCACCCTTACAAAACCGATTCAGACTTCTAAAGAATCCTCTGAGCCAAACCCATCATGAAAGAAGATGCCTGATTCAGCTACGTGGACACCACCACTTTGATGTTCTACAGTCCAAGAGCTGCCTATTTGCCAGCAGCCTGCAGTGGTGGGTGCTGCCTCTCCCAAGTTTACAAGCAGTCCTTCTCAAGAATCTCCAAGTAGTCCACCAAGATCAGCAATCTCACAAGAATATAATTCTTTGAGAAAGAAGAGTTTCTTTGTTGACTCTCTGTACAGCTTTCATACTCCTTAGTCGAGAAAGATATTCTAATGCATCCAGTGGTGGCTCTATTTTCAGCACCTAGAAAGACTCCTGCTTTTACTGCTGCTTATTACTCTCATTTTCTCTGCTTTGCAGCTCCAGAAAAAAAGCCAAGTACTAAAACTTTTATTTCTTAGCAGAAATCTAAGATCCACTGACAAAGACAGCCTCAGAGACAAAGGAAGTGAAGATTTTCTTTAAACAATTTCACTTACTATATTGATGTTATCTAACATAGGATAACACCATAGTACCAGCAACTGCAATTTGGAAACAGTCCGCCTGCACCTAAAAGACCTTCTGAACAGTTTATCCATCCACATGACAGCTCTCCAAGATACTAACACCTTATAATCTTCACTTCATTCATATGAATAAAGACACAGGTTAAGTTCTTGTGCTTTGCTATGGTAACCTGATTACACACTCCCCCGAATAATGGCCAAGTAGGGTCTGACAGAGAGTCCTTTTGAACACTTGCAGTAGGTCTGCTGTCATGCGTTAACTGCTAACACTGTTACAAGATTCCCTTTTTGTGGTCCTGGAATCAAATATATTCAACCTCATTTCTGTGCAAGATGATCTGAAACACCAGGAATATTTAAATCTCAGAATACTCACTCTTCTGTATTTTC
Organism: Coturnix japonica; assembly: GCF_054131305.1. Lineage (NCBI taxonomy): Eukaryota > Metazoa > Chordata > Aves > Galliformes > Phasianidae > Coturnix > Coturnix japonica. The sequence goes on along the minus strand of NC_140702.1, from coordinate 60,428,531 downwards.
ATTTCCAAGCCATTCATTTAGCTTCTTTTGCCGAACGCCTTTCTGAGTCAGCCACCTGGACAGTAATTGCAAATAAAATTAATTATTAGTTACAGAAGTTGGATACCAGTAAAAATAAAAAAAAAATCAAAGAAAGAATTTGTTAATTCATAATGATACTTACATCAAGTACTGGTCTCTTGTCTTCCTCAGCTGTATGAGGTCTGGCTTAATGCTGTTCATTCGCTTGTCTATCTCTCTATATTCAGCTGCTTGCTTTTTTAAGTCCTCTTCTAATCTACGCCTGCTGTCCACAATTTCACTTATTCGAGACTTGAGTTTTTCATAGTTGTGCATAATCCTGAATAGAATAATGTGGTAGGTTATTTTCTCATTGAGTTTTATTTTGATCTTTACATCTGCTGTTTTCTCATCAGGACAACTAACAGAACAGATCATTTCTTTAAATGTAGCTTCACGCTTTGCAGTTTTACATCTACCCCATCTGAAGTCTTCTTTCCTTACAACTGAACTACTTCAACTTTGCGATGTTACTTTAGTTTCAGGCAGAGCTATACTTGACACCACTTCTTTCTATAAAAGTAAAAAAAAATTAGAATGCAAATACTGACCTTTGTATTTCTTTTTCATTTCCTTCTCGTTTAAATTTTTCAATGTATTCCTTACTGTATCTCTCTTGCGTCTGGCACTGCTCTTCAAATATTTTTATTGTTTCATTAAACGCTTCAATAGCTGTTCTTTTCATTTGAATTTCCTGAAAATAAAATAGTTGTTTCAATTATAGTGGTTATCAAACAGAGGGATAATTTATTGGCCTGTATCATGGAAACACTTGAGCATGTTTTAACAATGACTTCAATATCCAATTACCAGAATGCATTCTGTCTGCAGTACAAAATAGAGAAATCAGACCTGTGCAAAAGGCTATCATGATGAAGCTTTCCAAGAAAGAAAAATGGCTAGACAGTGTTAGATGCAGCCTCTGTTTTGTATAAATAAGTTTCATTTCTGAGGATTAAAGCTCTCTGGTAATCTATTTTTCCCTCTGTATCAAGACAAAGTCCTTAGAAGTACAGCTGACTTTCTCAAATAAAACATTAAAAGCCAGTGGAACAGACAGGTCTCCAGAAGTCATCTAGTCCATCCTCCTGCCTCTACATAGCTAGTCAGTAGCTAAGTCTTTGAAGTAATGAAATGAAAAGTTGCCTGCACACCCCCATCTTTCTTCTATTACTTACTTTCAGTCTTATTTTCTGCTAAGTTTAAGGAGCAGTCTGGATTCCAGTGGTGTAAAACTGCTAGTTCACCAGTGCTTCAAGACTTGGCTAATAATCGATTAAAATGAAAGGATAGAGGCAGCTTTTCATTCAGTCATTGTATCTACATGCCATCCCTCCAGCCTGCTTAGTTGAAAGCAGATCTTTTAAAAACTGGTGTTAAAACAGAATGCTTCCTTACACATCTGTCTTGAAAACCTTAATTTGGACAGAATAGGACAGTATACAAAACTGCTAGTAAGTCAAAGTAGATTTGTGGCTGCTTTTTTGGACACATGTGTTAGTCTTGAGCATAGTGTTAGGTTGCAGGCGGTGACTGTTCAAACACAAGTAAGCAATTCCACTGCACTGGAAATGTGCACTGATGCTAGCACATCAAGTATGTTATTTTCCTGGTTTTGGACAACAGTAAAGGCAGTGGTAGAGAGGAGGAAGGAAGAAGATGGCACTATGAATTCACAGTAACATTTTTCTCAACACACATTAGTCTCTCGGTTTCAGATCTGTCCTACCTGAGATGTTCTTGTGTAGTCTTCATAGAGTCTGTCATATTCTCGGCTTTTTTCTTGGAACTGTGTGTTGTACTCATGTAATTTCTTACCCACGGCTTCAATGCTATCCTCTTTTACAACTTGATCCTGGGAGTAAAGAAAAGATATTTCATAAATCAACAATACTCTGCACAGATTTTTGGAACTGCTTAAAAATATCCAAATATTTACATGGTAAATGTGACACCTCTTCTATCAATATAGAGGTAAGATGTACTATATGCACAATCTGCATAAAAAAAACCAAACAGTTTTGCATGACAAGTGTGCAGTTTATACTAGAAATTATATATTTCATCTGCAATGAGTGGGCTATTTATTAACAAAAGTTTATTTCTTACTAATGTATCTGCAGTACATAAGGTTTAAATTATTTATAAGCAGTTTCTGGAGTTAGTTTTAAACAAAAACAGCCACTTTCATATTCATTTTTTTCAAATATTAACAGGGCTGAAATTCTTTGTAACCAACAATTCCCCAGTCCACAGTAATTTCTCTGTATTTAAGTGGAACACAAAAGAAATAGACTAAATTACCTGCTGGTACTTGGAGACTGGATACAGTAATTTTACATCCAGTTTGGGATTGTACTGAGCTAGAGATTCATTCCGGTAGTGGTTTATTAGCTCAACCACAGAGTTGAAAGTCAGTGGGTCAGAAAAGCCGTATTTCCCATCTCGGTGAAATATTTTGATTAATTTGTTATTTCCTCCTTTCCTGCAAATAAAGTTAGTTAAAAAGTCAGGCATAGTTGGAGTACTATTTCCCAAAGAATCAGTGCAGTACTGCATTTTGCAGTCAGGTTATTACAGATCTAGCATAACTATCTTACCTCAGAGTAAGTGTGTAGTCCCCATGCATTTTGGTTGAAGCATCTCGTACCAAAAAGGTACCATCAGCAGTGTCTCGAAGTTTCTCATTCACTTCTTCTCTAAAATGAAAGCAAAAGTAACTAATCATTTCAGTTACTTCTCACTCCTTTACCATCTCTCTGTGCTCTAAATTCTTGCTTTAAAATAACTTTTTAATAAGCCTCCTTGATCTCCATATAAAGACAGACAGTTATTTAATAGCTTATTTACTACTACTAGAGAACAACTGGGATACAAAAACGGTATATTCTATGCCCTCTCACTGCTGAAACAAAATGATATTCTTGCAGAGTTCTGCTTGTTCATACAAGCCTGCGCAATTGGAGCAGCCAGTGCTGGTCTAATGTACCTATATATAGTACAGTTAAAAATGTTGCTAATACATAGCACTTGTTAGTCTGGCTTGTTAACTATTGTGCCTACAGTTGAGGTTCTGGATGAAAAGCAAGAAAAAAAAAAACTTATTTCTCAGCGTTCTCTTTTCATTCTAGTATTTCATACAGCTATCTTAGAACAACAGAACAATCACCAAATCATTTCATGTATTGCATTCTAATGGGCTGCCAGTAACTTTTTAGTCATGTCTGGAATAAAACCAACTGTGATACGACTGTGTTGGAAAATATCCTAAAAATAGCTCTTATTACTGTAATTTTTTCTGTACCTAAGCATAGTATATACACAAAGAATAACGCAGCAAGAATATGAAGTCAAACATGAGAACTACATGGCTTGAACTGATTTACCTTGATATATCTCCCCAGTACCATTCAGCATCTTGTAATGACATGTTGTTATTCATGCCGTTGTTAGTTACAGTATTAGGTTTCGGTGGCTTAGGAGGCAGCGCTACAAATAAAGGGGGAAAAAGTTCATTATAGCTCATTGAAAACATGACCACATATCCCTTGAAATTACAGATTATTACATGAATGAGAAAAGAAACAGTTATGAGATGGAGTTTTCCACCTCCAGCAGTATTCAAAAGTAGCCAAAGGAATTTTTCTCAAAACAATATAAGAAGATACATGTAGTGTTTAAAACAAACAAACAAACAAACAAAAAACTACATTAGTCTTGCAACAGTGTATTTTCAGCAAAATTTAACACCTATCTCCTCCTACTGTGATAAAAGCATTTGAAAAACAAAATAAAAGATTCTGAAGTTTGATTTTACCTTTTTCCACTATCTCCGTTAACTATAAATAATAAAACATGCAGAAATTAATCTTCTTTTCTCCTATTCAGTGATCTTACAGTAATGCTGTTTTCTCACCAAGAAGCTGAGCAATAAGAGATGCAAACCCACAGCAGTACTGTACGTTTTAATGTTATAAACTGGATTTCCATGATCCTCCGCATTCCGTGCAATGATTTGCCAAAAATCACTTTAAGAAACCCATCTGTGACCCAAATATCACTTGTGTTAATCTCAGAATTCTTCAGAATAAATTGTATTTCAAATGCCAGAGCTGATTAAAAACCACATCCCCTTTCCTCAATGTCAAAGATGCATACGTATACCAGTGGGTGCCAGAGGAAGACACTGCAGCACTCCTGACTTACTAGCAAGGGGGACTATATTGGGGTCAGGAATAAAAAATCATCCCAGCTCTTTTACTTTCTCACTAAGTACTACACTCCTTATGAATGTCCCTGTATGTATATTATACTGCCTGCAAAAGATGATGCAATGAAAATAAAGAGAGCACAGTATTTTACATGATATGAAAAGATGATGTGATATCAAGAATTCAATTAATAATAATTAACTTATTTTAAAATTAGTTCTTCCTAAACAATCCAAACCAACAGTTTATAATCATTGCTTTGGAAAATAAGTGCTATTACAGCATCTCTCTTTAGCCACAGCGTTGAACAAATATAGCAAAGAATAATTATAAAATAAATGAACAACAGACAGAAAAAAAAAAAATCAAAACAGAAACAGATCAATTCAGAAAAAAATCAATTAAGTAAGCAGGCAGGTATTTCTACAGGTTATGATTCTAGTTACTATAACCATGCACTAAAACACAACTTAATTCTTATTAAGGAAAAAAAGTACTTGTATCAATGACAATGTAAATAAATCCTACATATCCACTACGAATTTTTCAGCAGCTACCATACAGATGAAAAGGAATTAAGTCTTCCATAATAAGACTGCAGCTTTACCTGGTGGATCCATTTCTATGTAAAACATCAAGTCTGTGCCACAGTTTATATCTGCCTTAGGATATTCTATATCCAGTTCTTCCATATTCCAAACAGTATTGTACATTTGTATGAGTTTCACTGAGTAAGCTCAGATAGAAGGAAAGAGTCAGGCTCTCTTTGTAATGGTGTCTTGGAATTCATTTTAAAACCTATAAGGGGCTGCACTGTAACCTATTACATCATAATCCTCAGCCAATCATGTCAAAATAATGTCACCAGACCACTCCTGTTTCATCATTTTGTCCTACATTAATCTTAAAACAATTTCAGTTTCAGAAAGAACCGGCATTTAGCAGAACCGCAATATAAACCTGATATCACGAGCAAAAAGACGTGAGCAGGCTCTCCTTGCACACCCTTCTTTCCATTTCGTTCTCCTGACTTTGCAGCATGGTACAGTCCAAGGCTGGCAGGATGACAAAAGGCTGATATGCTGCAGCACGTAGCTCTCACACACACGCGCACACAACACATGCACGCTCACACACAGCGCAGCTCCCTTTATGGATAGGTAGGTCACTTCTCAGATCCATTTTCCTACTCAGATGCCTGGAGTTTATCGTTAAAAAGGCTTTGGAGGGTTTCTGTACATGCTAATGATGGGGAAGGGAATAAGAGCATGACTCTGCGTGCATGTCTGTGTGCATCTGTATCCGTTATACACCCATTACACACACATGTACTTAGGCATGTATGCGTCCACATAATGAAATATGGATTAGGTTTTCAAACTGTACAGATTTCTGTATTTTAATGGGCACACAGATCTGATGCTCCTAGAATTACTATATAAAGTGGCTGCACTGCAATAGATGCCTCCCCCTGGGTATCAGTTTATAATAAAATACAATTCCAATTGATCTGGACTAACTCATTTTGAAACCTAAACATCAAATATTGTAGCTTTACGTTCACCAGGTTCTCCTACGCTATGGAAGAAAGTAAAAAGACTGAGTTAAGATCCTGAAAAATCATTCTGCTGAATATGAAACGCCAGTCTGTCAGGATACAACAGGATTTAGTTTACCTTTTCACACCGCGTCTTTACCCTGTTCTCATTGAGATATTTGCCAAGTTAACTATTTTTACAAGCAAGAGTCCTTTTTTAATGTCCTCTTCCAAACTTGACTTCATGCCTCCCATGTACTCCTGGTGCTCAGAAATATTCCTTCCAACCCCCCACCACGGGCTGCTGCTCTGTCAGACCTCTTTGGGAAACACACACAGAACAGACTATTGATTCCAAAGCAGAGTGCTGTTGAAAGCAATCCGAATGCTTCACCCTCACTATCCTCTATGGCAGCAGAAAACCAGATGCCAAAAATAACCACAACAAAGGGTAACTGTAGCAACTATCTGTGCCTCATCATAAGGAATCCTGCTGCAGCTGAAACATGCTCTATCATCTCACAAATACTCATTAAAAAATTAAGACAATTTCTACCCTTCCCAAGGATTTCACACATATCTCCCCCCCTCCCTCTGCTCCCCTCACCAGCCCACCGCCTTCACGCAAGCGTTAACACATCAGAACATGTCTGCATTACTAACAGTTACAAAAAATGCACGCTGGTTTGCTTTATATGTTAACGAGCTCAAATTTGTTGTGAAGCAGCAGACTCCCCTCCCTGCTTAGGTAGACATGCTCCAAAGATTCCTTCCATTTTCAAAGCGAAACAGGATACTTGAACTCATCCCATGCACAAGTCCTGACACCACGCTCCAACGTTTGCCCACCTGCTACCTAAACATTGAGTTGCCAAGGTAATTATTTAAATGAGGTTACAAAGAGTGCCTGCAAAGACTACATCGCTGCACTTAGGTCAAATGTGGGCTCAGCAACCTTTTTTGTTCTGGTCAATGAAGTCTTTCAGGAGAATTTAGTTCTCCTGTGGCTGAGTTCAGTCTGCCGTGCTGCACAAGCAGGCTGCTGCTCAGCCCAGGGCAGGCTCGCTCGCGGGCAGGGAAAGACAGGAGGCAGACAGGCGTTTCCCTGCGTAACCTGCAGGTACCTGACCTTCACTCCCATATTTTAAGACCACAAAATCCCTACTTGGTAATCAGTTACAGTAAAATAATTCCACAAGGCGATGAAAAAACACACAAAGAAATTCAGAATTCACTTACTTTGTAAATTATGCATCACAACTGCTCGCCCTTGCAATGCAGTCTGAAAAGATAATCCAGCAACTTGAAAAACTGGCTTCCTCTCATGAAAATCTTTCTTAACAAAATAAAAAGGCAAAACAAAGAACTTCTTTGAGGAAAACTTCTCTGAAGCAGAAGATAATTCTGAAAAACAAGACTGGTTTCCAACCACTGTTCCACCAAAATCTCTGCAACGTGCAATGAGAAAATCCCAGCCTTCTGCCTCTTCTCAACTGCTTACAGCTCTGTGTTCTGCAGAAGGTATCCACTTAACTCTGGTTCATCATTAAAAAGTGAACCTGACTTTAGTACTGTAAAAAAAAAAAAAAAAAAAAAAAAAAAGAAAACCACCACCCTCAGTAGCTTGCATGTCTCTCAGAGATAAAGATCTCAGTTTCATGATTAACTTGGGCAGGTTCAAATATTTGCTGAGCCAGGGATTTCAGGTGGGGGAGGGGAGCCAAATTCAAAGTAAAAGTTGTCATCAGCCAACAAGTGGTCAATGCAGGGCTAACTTTCTCATTTTAGCTAAGTAAGCGAGAAGACCATTGTAAGAGGCCCTAAATAGGCTCTGTAACTTGCTGCTGAGTGCAGTACTGAAGAAACACGCTAAGAACAAACTAACTACAGGAAGTGGCTCACTTTCTGCAGAAAAATAAAACAATCAAAATCTTCCTTGAAAAGAGCTGCATCTCTTAGGCCAGCCCTGTGCGAGCAAAACAGCCTGCTTGCAACCACAGCATCCCCTACTTCTCTGTATCACAAATACAGGTGTTGCATGAAAACCCTCAGATTGAAGCTGTGAGGCATTTTACCCAGTTCTTGTAAAGTGCAAATAGCAGAGAAAACACCTCTATGTATCCATATTTTTTGCCAGCACGCCAAGGTTACTCACTTCATGCAGGCAGGTGGGAAAAGGGACTGTCCAGAGAGGGAGCAGTCCAGGTCAAATCTATCTTCCTTGTCTTACTGTTTGGTGGTGATCTGACTTAAAGAATGGAGCAGCAATTGAAGAACCTGCTCCGTTTTGTGCACCAAACTTAACTTCTTTGCCAGCTATACCTTTACAAGGAAGTACATCCAAAATGAGAAGAGAAGCAGCAGACCACAGGGTGCAGTTCAGAGAAATGAGGAAGGAGATGAGGGTGAGTATTTTGTTCCTGCTTTTTGGAAACAATTGAGAACTTCTGGTAGCAGAGTCCTGTGAGCCGTGTTTGCGCTCTTTCTGGCAGTCAAATAGCACTGAAATTGTAACCCCACAAACATTCCCCCTTTCCAAACCCATCTGTGCTACAAAATACTGCACCTACCAAAGTTTGTTTATACTTATTATACTATTAAATCTCAAATATCTTCAGCACATTTTTAATGTTTTATAGCTGATAGATTAACTTTACCTATAAAAATCACCCAGATTTCCAAATTTTAGCCTTTGCCTACAGGAACAATTATTGGTTATACATAAAATTTAAAGCAGTGCCATCATAAATGGACAGCATGCAGCATATGAAGATGCTCATTTGTGCATGGCACTGCACAGCAGCAGCAGAGGAATAGTGTAGAACCTGATGGTAACTGATTTGCCTCCTATTTACTGCTAAAAATTAGGAAAGAGCTTGATAACAATTTTTTTGTTTAATAGGGCCAAGATACAGATGCACATTTTCAAAGAAGATAAGACAACTCAAAGTTGGTTCATTTCATTGCTTATCATTTTAAAAAGCAAGGGTACACATGCAGAGATGAAATATAAGACTCTGTTCCTAAGTCCAGTCTTTTTTTTTCTTTTTTTTTTTATTCCTCTGCCTTGTACAAAACTGAACATCTCATCATCCTGCAGAAGGAACCACACATACTGCCCAAAGACTAGATTCTTACATGCAGGCTCCAGCATTTTCACACAACCACCTCTTCTTAACTTTTATTCAAATTGAAATTTCAACACACTGAGTGGTGCCCACTGGATCAATAGATCTGCATTTACAGAAAGCAACGGCATACTTCTTTTTGCAGTCTTAAGCACGGTGCTCATCTATCAATAACCGATTTATTTCTATAAAGTGATGCATTAAGCAGAAAAAAGGACTGATCAAATCTGGTTTGCATACACTTATGTACAAATATAAATTAACATACATTAATCTGTAAGCAATTCTTACAATGCCACATATTTCAGTTTTACTGAATACATTCAAATTGGTATTTAGAAATAAAAAGTATGCCCTACTGTCAAGATCTAATGCAAGAAATCAGCATTGCTAGAGATGACATCATCAGCACATTTTGCTCTTCGCCACACCAGTTATGAAGCCTGACTTCCATTAGCTTAAAAGGGGAGCCCTCTGCTGGGTGAGAAGCCAATGCACAACAGCTGATATGAAGTTCTCCCAGGGGAGGTACTGCCCCTGCTCACACACTAAACCACGTTCTGCACAGCCAACAGCCCAGCAAAACCTATGATATGTTGATGAAAAGTTCAGACAAGGGGCAGCATTCATACCTTCCTCCCTGTGCACCAAAGGCAGGACTGTGAGCTGAACCTGACCAGCACAGTTCAGGGCACCACTGAGACAGATTTCCAGAAAAAAAGGAAGAGCCTCTATAACACCTCCCCTTCCCCCCTACCCCACTGATTACCATCTGCTAATCTTGCTGATCTTTTGTACAGCTAAAAGAAAAATGCCTGCACCTTGGTGATACTACCAGGATTCTCACTGAATCCCCAGCAGTTAGATGTAAGACACTCTCACTTATCTCACTTCTTAACTATGACCTCATGAATAGTAAAACCCATATCCCTGTGCTTATCATACAAAGGGGACAGCCAGTCTCAAGGTGGGTACCATGCAGCAGCTCCTTCCAGCCCCTGCCACAATGCCACCATTGGCTCCCCATGTTCCTCTTGCTGTCCACATCTTCCTCCTTCCCCTTCACTTCCCTGCCCTAGAATACATCTTCTTGCACACCCAGTGTCGCTCTACACTCTTCCACTTCAGAAGGACCCTGATTGCTCCACATTCCCCACCCAGACCTATTCCTAACCTTTGTCAAACAGAGAGTTACTTGTCACGTCAGCAACACTTCTGCATCTTCTACATACATACATACTACAAACACAGGCACTAGAAGCATTCTAGCTTTGGTATTTCAACTTTGTGAAGGGCTAAATGTTACTGAAACAACAACAAAATACAGAGTTTGCTGCAGTTACAGGGAAAAAGAAATTCAGACCATAGTTTCTGTTTGACTAAGAAATAATAATAATCCAATAATGGCCTAGCAGTAAATGCCTGTTTTTGTGCTACACTGTGCAGGCATCACTTCTGCTATAGGATGTCCAATATATTATAGCATTCCAATTGGCATATTTTCTATTGTGCTGAATTTAGACCCACAGTTAGTGGGTGAAGGGGCATTGAAAAGACCCACAGTTCTGTGAAGGTCTTTTCCCTACTCTGATCATTCAGATCTAGGCAAGCATTTTCTCTATCTATTCACTGCCTAAGATACCACTAGAATTTGATGTACAGCTCATTTTAGATGGTATGTTTTCATCCAGAATAACAGAAAGAAAAAAGAAAGGAGGAAGCTAACACCTCAGCCTGTGAAAAAGAAAAGAAACTGTCAGCACTGGCTTACTCATAACTGCATAATTGTCACTGCACTATTTTCAACAAGTAAGATTCCTTCTGTTTAAAACTTCTGAAATTTTAAAAGTTCTATTATAGACGGTCATTCTCAGAACACTTTTGTGACAAATAAATTCCCTTTAATAAACATTTTCCTTTATTACAATGCCTCTAAACATTTTTATGGAAATTCAAGCCACTGCGATCAATTATCTTGAAGTTCTTAATTTGGAAAAATGCACCTTTCAGAGTTCTATGAGAACTATAAAAACACAGCACTACAAATGGTCCGGAATGATTTTGGTGCTGAGCACAGGCTTGTGTCCAAATCCTGGAGACTCCTTCAGCATTCAATAAAGATTAAACTTTCAGAACATTTTCAAGTGGCTTATGTGCCTAAGAGCAGAGTAGCTAAATGCAGACTGCAAAGTTCGAAAACTTATACCTGAGCTTTTTTCAGCATATTAATAGATGTGCAAATGTTCTACTAAAAATACTGCATTGTTCAGGATGAGCTGTCACACACAAAGAGATCTATTTTTGCCTTGTGAGAAATCCCAGAAGGATCCTCAAAATAAACAACCGCATTACAAAATATTAATTAACTCAGAGGCAATATTCAAAACAAATATTTGTTTTTAATGACTAATGCTTAATTGTTAATACAGCATCAAACTCTGAATCTGATGAATACAGCCACACTTCTTCCAGCGCTCTGATGTTACTCTCAGGATGACTGTTTCCTCATTAGTAGTTCTAACATTAACACCTTTCACTTTTGTATATTCCTCATATGAAGCAACTGGGGACTATATGCAAATAAGTGATCTTAAGTGCAACTTCTGTAACTCTCACTTTGCAACTTCAGAAACAATACTGACTCTATCCCACACATCACTATCTCAAGCAACGTAAATCTATATATCCTAAAGTACCTGCAAACACATAATCTCACAAACTGCTATTATCAAACTCTGTCAGGCACAGAGGGATTCAATAATGTGTTTTCCTTCTTAATGCTTTAAATGTGTGGCAAAGAAAAACTCATTCTCTAATAATAAGCAGTTATTTACAGATTTTTAATAAGGAAATACAAGTAGTCATTAGTAGTTCAAACTCTCCTGGTTTTAATGTAACATTAGGAACAGAAATGCAGAGTGGTTCTGGAAATGCCTGCTAAACTATTTTGAGGCAAGTGAAAAATACCAAGGAACTATAAATCAGCTGAAAATACACTTACACTAGCTGTAAGGGAAACATTCCAAATTAATAGAGTTGGCAAGGTTGGAAAAACCTTCCAATCAAAGCAGTGGGAACAAAAACCTTTGCTTTAGACATTTTAAATTAATCATTTTTTGATGAAGGGGATTACAGAATGTGCCTACATGTAATACTAGCAATAAGGTAGGCTTTTGCTGCTGTTTTTCTGCTGCTGTGTTCCAGCCCTTTGAAACTTGAAGCAGCCCTATGAATCCTACTGACATGAACTTCACCTTGTACTGTGAATACTGCTATACCATGCCCAGTGCTCTATCCTTTGCTCAGGTACTCTTTGTTAACAGGCTGTAAAAGGAATTACTTCAATCTAACACATACAGTGTCCCTATGTTAATAATTTCCTTTGTACACAGTACGCAACTCTGCCTTGCTTCTACCAAGTATTTGATTTTAAAAGAGGGATTTCTGCATAAACGAGAAAGGTTTTTTAGTATATCGACTAAACTATATGCTAACTCACAGCACCAAAATGATTATCATCTAATTTTCTTGAATGTGTTTTTAATATTTTCTGCAGTTTATTGATAAATGAATTTTTTGAGTCTCTGGATTAAAAAACATATATAACAAACAAAAAGAGAAAGCCTTGACTTCTTCAGATGATCTCTGAGCTACTGCAGTTCTATGAAAGCTATAGGAGTTGAGTGACAATTAAATAAAATCTCCAGAATTTACTCCTCCCACCTCTACAGCATGATACACATTTTATTGGTTTACAGGTCTTGAAATTACAAAACTTGTGTTCTTTCCTTAATGAAAAAGAAATGAAAATCCTAAGGCTATAGAAACAATGGATACTAGGCTGATTTAACGAAAAAGATAATCTCTTATAAAACAGATGTTACACATCACTATGAAAAATATAAACAGCATAGTTCTATAATTATGCATTTTACACTGTTTGAACAGAAAGAAAAGCAACAAATATTTATTGTCCTCAAGCTGAATTCTACTATTAAAAAAAATGACTCTGCATAACTTATAAAATCAGAAATAACTTTTACCTGGTACAGGCTGCCTCTCATTCCATTCACTTGTAATTAAAACCTCTAGAATCTTTATGTGGTGTTCAGTATTATCAGAGCTGTAGGAGATGGATTAGACAGTAAGAAGCAGGAAAAATACAAATGTTTTACCCTAGTATTATTCAAAAGAATTGGAAAAATTTACCAGAATACTCTCCCCACTGTAAGTCACGTCACAGAATCGATTCATTACAATTACTTTTGTATACAGTTAACCCAAGTTATGAATATAATAAAGATGTCCCACGTACCTTGCTATCTGGAATTTGAAAAGGAGAGGGCTGAAAATTTCAGCTAGAGACCTCGCATTCAAGAGGTTTTTGCTGGAGGCTTGACAAAGTCTGAGGAAATGTTTGAGCAAATATTGGAGTGTGAGCCAGTATTGGTGAGGTATATTTGGAGATCTAATGAGTTTCTTCAGCAACTGTGCATATTCTTCCGAGCTCTGCACATCTGCAAATAAACAGATAAAAGGATCTCGATATCAGCATGGGAATATTCAGCAAGTAAAATGTAAAAATATGTCACTACTTTGAAAGCATCAACTTTGCAAAAGAATAATGAAAATTCAGTCCTTCTTTAGTGCTGTAAGATTTGTTTCTTCTTTGGAAAAGAAGTGAAATGCTTGGTGAAAAGAAAGAGAACAAGTATTCAGAAGTCAAATGGAAACAGATATGCATTTTGGTAAAAACCACAATGTGTTCAGAGTGTACTGGTAGAAGTCTGTCTTGTGTTTAGCGTCACACATGATTGGGTAATTCTGAGATGCACTAGATAAGCCTCACAGGTGCTGTTCTAACTTTGAAGGTTACCAGTAACAATATCCTGTCCTGAGACATACAACAGAATACTTGGCTGATGAGCTGGAAGCCTGTAAGCTGTCTGTTTGAAATGAGCACCATAGATGATGAATCTTACATGCATGTATTTGTCACTTCATAATCTGTAACTCCCAACATACTGCAGAACACCATGACCTCTAATACATTTACTTTGTCAGCACTGATAAAAAGTTAAAAATTAGCTTTCCGCACACAGATAAGTCCTTGATTTTTTCCCCCCAGTTTTTCTATAGTCATTCTACCCACTAAAATGCAGAGAATTACGCTATCCCATATATTTTCTATTATGCTTAACTAAGCACATAATGCAGATCTAGATCTGAACTGAAACAGCTCCCATCAAAAACAGTAAAGATGTCTATTTTTTTCTGAGATATTGCCAGGTTGTGCAGAATCTTTCTTGTTCTCTGGGTTATGTGCTGGATCACTGAGAACTCAAAATCCTAAAAAAAAAGCTTTTTGTTTGACATTTGAAACAATCTGGTATTCATACCTTGAGCAACAGAGATTATGTCACTGTAAACAGTTGCTGGAATTATGGGATTTGGCAGATCTAGGAGATACCTCTTGAGAGCATCTGATAAAGTGTGCACATCATAAGTTTCTAAATCCAATGAAGAGGCATCTGGAAGGAAAGAAGAACATGCTTCTAAGACATGAGCATTTAGAAGAAAAATGTAGACTTATGATATTACCTCCTCATAACAAGCCAGAACTGCTAATTAATATCTGGTTTATGATGAACAACTCAGAAGAAATAATCAATCTAAAACATCAAAACACTTCATTAAGGCTTGAATATATAGCACTCAACACTGTGCCCTGGCTTTTCACATCTGATGAAACAAATAACTTTCACTTCTGTGTGGCCTTCAGTCATACACTGTGCTAGACTGAACTCATGGTAGAGATTTGCTTTATGTTGGTAATGTTATGGAATCTCAGAATATTTTTAACTGGTCTCCGTTTTGCCTATAAATATTTTGTGTAAGAAGTAAGTATTAATCAAGGCTTCACTCAAATGCAGGGTCTCTGCTGACAGCTAGTGCGATCATGAGTGGAAGCTCAATTAACAACTTCGGGCCCCATGTCTGTAAATATTTATGTGAGTAAGTGGACACAAACACACATGCGCAGAACTAGGTGCTCACTGTTTTATCTAGCAGTTGGGATTTATCTTGTAAAACCTGGTATCCTTCCAGTATTGTTGTGACTCAAACTAAGGTCTGAGAGTATCACTACTTCTTAGTGCTGCAGCAAGGAATATCAGCAGCAAAATTAAAAATAGGAAAACACAGGAATAGTGCAAGCAAGCTTGATTTTCCTCTTAAAACATGAAAGTCTTATGCAGTATAGTCCCAAAAGTTTAAAGCCACATCGGGGAGAAGAATCTAGAGATACCAGCGCTGAATAACTTTTTAGGCCAGTCAAGTCTCCTGTAAAATAACTCTATAATGTACTTGTCCAGCTTGAACCAAATTCTACTGGGTGGTAGAGAACTCAGCTATATGGTGTGCCTACATATTTTGTGAAAAAAGTCAAGAGAGGTTAGTGAGACACCCAGTGCTCCTCCTGCTCCTTCCTGTTTTCCCCAAAGGAAAGCTTCTAGTAGATTTTAATCCCAAAGAATCCTTCTGAAAAAATAATGAAAAAAACTTGCACTGTGGCTATGAATTCTACAAAAGCAATTAAGTGTCAGGAAATCTGACCAACTACAAATTCATAATAGTTTTCAACAGTTCTGTCACTCCCAGGATATTTATTTCATAAATTAAGTCCTGATTCTTCCAGTGTTGACCCATTCCTGCACATAAATGTGTGTGTAAGAGTTAACTTGAGCTACTCTGCAGCTTTTTGAGTGTAAAGTCATAAAACAGACCTTAACTCTTCTGTCTACTGAGCTGGCCAGCTGCAAGACAGCTTTGATTTTGGAGCTAAACAGCACTGTGTTGAACCTAATAGGCAGTTATCCAAATTAAAATGCAGAGCACTTTAACCACAAGCAGAACAGCACATTAATGCTCTTCACAGCTTGGAGAACAAAGCTTGCATGCTGCTAAATCAAGAGAGTGGGCAGCAAAGATCCAATCTCTCTGCACACATGTGTCTGGACACCCACCACACTGGCTCTGTCCTGCAAGACCCTGAAAATATCTTAAAGAGAACAGAGTAAGAGACTCAGTTACCAACAAGTAAAGTCCTGATTTCCTTTCCTCAAACCTAATTACATTTTAAGTAAGAATAAATGTAAACCACAAGTTCTTGATCTTAGGAGATAGACAAATCTTTCATAAAAGCATACACCAGTTTAAAGAATTAACAAGGGATTTTGATAAATTAAGACCTACGCTCATATTGGTGCTGTAAAAAATGTGGATTTATATGGATTGAAATATAATTACAATGCTAAAAACAGGGCTTAGGTTGTTAGCACCATATGCATATACTCTCTCTCTGCTTTCAAGCATGTACTTCTTCTCTCCCATTACAGTCAACAGAGGAGCAGATGCTCTTTTGATTTGAAGGAATGGTCAACTCACAGCATCACCTCATGTTTATTTTGCTGATATTTGTAATTACTAAAAATGAAGAGAGGAGTATGAGTTGCTTGCTTAGTTCATTTAGCACCACGTCATGTAACCAGTTTCATTTTCTAGCTCTATGTATTTTTGTGCTTCTTCATGCAAGAAGCAGTTCACACTGCTCACTATTGCAAAAGCATGGTGAAGCACTGCTGCTACAACAGCTCTTCATCTCTCACAGTGCAGCTAAGTGTTGCCACACCTATATAATCTGGGATAAAGTATAAAAACCATAACAGCAGAGGAGAAGGAATTATATGTCAGAGAAGTTGAGTGGGTACGTGGTATTAGTGGTGTAACAGCATTTTCATTGCCCAAAGCCTGAGAACCCAAACTTTTGCAGGAACATTGGCTCAAATCTTTTTCTTTCCCTTCTGTCATCATCTTTGTATTAGACAGGGAACGTTCAGCCATTGCCTCTTCAGCCACAAATACGTATGCACAGAACTGTCTGAAAATAATTGGCCACTTGTTAACAAAGTAACTGATAGCACTATAAGAATGATGTATCCTTCTCTTGCTTCAAAAGAAAAAACCCAAACACTATATACATATATATATAGTGCAGCTGTATATATACTCATATTTGTCCTATTATATTATTTAGAATCAAGTTATACCTAAGCTGAGCAGGGGAGCAAAGAGAATGGGATCAGAGTGACCCCAGAAATCCATCTAGTTTTTCAGGAAAGAGCTGTACTTACCACACTCAAGAATTTGTCTTAATTCTGCTGAGCTGCTTGAGCTTTGTGTTACATACAAAGTTGAGCACTCCAGACCTTCAAAACAAAATTGATGGGATGTATTAGTATTTCAGTGACTGCTGCCATGTAACAACACACTTTTGTATTCTTCAAGCAAGTACATGCAGAATAAACTAGCAACGTTATCAACATTACCCAACCACCATCCTCCTACTAAATAAAATTGCTTTTTAAAACTGTAATATACTACTCAGTACATGCTAACAGTTGGTTTTGCAAATAGAGCTGGCCACAGAAGATCCGAGATCCCATCAGACCTCCATACTCTGTGCAGTGCTCCATGTCATGACCACAGAAGGTCAGGATTTGGCAGCACAGTAAAGCGAAGAACCTGCAGGAGCAACACTGGAGACAGATCTTCCTTTACCAGGCCTATTTAATAAGCAAGAAGCTTGAGTTCTACTGAGTTACACTACCTGAGCTATACTACCTATACTACCTCAGGAATGGGACAGGACAGAAATTCTGACATGTCCTAATTAGCGTTAAGCCTGAATAGACTTAACTGAGATTAATACACTAAGGTACAAGCAAGCTCACCCTTTGGTACTCTGTGCAGTTAACAGAGACATACAGCCTCTTCTGAGGAACAGGCAAGTCTTGGGTTACCACCGACAATCTGTACAGCCTAAAACCTCAGTGTGTAAACAGGGTGTGTCACATCACTTCCGTAAGAGAGGATGTATGCATCATATAGTATGTCTCAGAATGCACCTGAATACAAGACATTAATGCAATCCTTGCATGTGAAAGATTCTGTTTACAATTTTGTTAATTCAGGGAAAAGACAGAAGACACAAGAAATGAGACAGTACCCAAGGAAGCAGAACACCAGCAATCTAATATTATCACTGGTGTTTCCTGGAAGCAGTTATTGTTTATTCAAACTGCTGCTGAACACTGGTCCTTCTCACTGATATTAGCAAACTCTTCTCACTCAGTAAAAGATCACAGTCTTCCAGTAACACAGCACTATGTGAGAACTCATTACCCAAGGACAGCAGTCTACATCTGTAAGAATACCACATTCTCCTTGTTTTCAAGGCCACTGAAGGAGCAAGCAACCTAATCTCACCAGCACTATAAAGGAGGAACCACAGAGAAGCCAAGAAAATAGAAAAAGGGTGAAAGAAGTAGAAGACGGAGAAAAAAAGTGAAGGCCTCTAAGAGGCTAATCATAAAAATTATCACTGACTGTCTTAGCACACCAGAGTAATAAAAATCTGCCTCCTGAAGCATAACAAGTTCTTCTAACCTTTTAATATTCAGTTCATTTTTTCTTTTCTGATTTGGAGAAATATACTACTTATTTGGCCTTGCACAACTAACTGTAATGATATCTCTTCCACAACCAACTTAAGAGTTTAGAGTGACAGGAAAAAAAAAACCAACAAGGTGAATCTAATCCCTTCTTCCTTTATCTTTGCTCAGGTCTGAATAACCTCAGCATAAACCAACACAACAAACCTTAAACAAGATTATTTTCATATCAGTTGAGTAATGTGATGCACTAGCAGCTCTAGGACATGGAGATGTCAATTCTGGATCTAATTCTGCAGTCTTGGCTCACACAACTAATAAAAAGCTCATGGCAAATAACTCTTCAGCTTACCTTTCTTTTCAATTGTCTCTATTATCTTTATGAGGATTGGTGGAGCAACATCAGGAGGTGAAAACTGCTCTGTAAGATCTGGAAGCGAAAAAGCTGTAAAAGAAAAAAAAATAAAAATAAGCCCAGCTACACTTGAATTCAACCATCATTTATGAATATTATGACACAAAATGAAACCAGTTCATTTTTAAATAGTAAACAGTTTATCTTATCAGCTGGGAAAGACTGTGCAAACACACCACTTGTCAGAACTAAGTACAAACACCCCAAAACTTACCAGAAAGCTGGAAAAAATTATAAGGATTGCATTTTTACAGCATTTTCTCTCAGAGAATTCAATCAGCCCTAAAATCACCTATTTTACACAGGAAGAAAAAATACAATAAAAGTCTGCCACCTATGGGAGGACAGAAATACAATGCAAGAAAGGAATGGAAAAAAAATAAAAATTATTCCTATGGTATTTACAACCAGTGTATACCAGCTGAGGGAGCTAAACACATCGCCATATGGGACCTGAGAATCCACGAGGTAAAAAAGTTGGGAACAGGAGTAGAAACATGTTCATACTCACAAAGAAGATCAATTATATAGGTCGATAGGTATTTTTGTTCTTCAAGCCTAGCAGTATTAACAGTGTAGGCTTTTTTGAAGCAAGATTTTTCCTTTCTTCAGTTATTGGTTAAGAAGGAATGGTGAGCTAATCACAAAGGAACATTATGCATATCCAAATAAACCTGCATAACATCTCCATACAGCTTTCATGCAGTAGTTTCCTTGCTGAGAGAAGATACCATATGAACAATGTTCTAACACTGTGATGTGAGAGATGATCAATCTCTCAATGCAATGGTTTTTTAAAAAAAAAAAACAAAAAACAAACAAAACAAAAAAAAACAACAACAAAAAAAAACCCAACAAAACTATTTAAACATTTTAAAGAGATTTTGTTGAATTCCTAGAACACAAGAACATTTACATAAAGATACTGTTAAACACCTGCCAGAAGCATCCGGCACACCTTGATGGGTTTTGACTGATAAACGGAGCTTAACCATTGAAGTAAAATTTGTCAGTTGCCTAAACAATGGTCATCTCTGCTCAATTAAATTCATCTAAAACAAACAGAGCACTTTTAAAATGCATACATGCACGCATCCATTTCCATGTGTGCAAATTACTGGATACTACTACTATGGTAACTAAGTAGGACAGAAAAAAAAATGACATAAAACTATGGATGTAAGGCTTTAAGTTAATATCTTTTAGATAAATAAAAAATAACCTAGCACAACTGAAATAGCAGGCAATTTTCTCTGAGAATTTACCCTGTTTTGGAACAGTAATGACATTTCTTTTTAAAAATTTGAAAGAATTGCAAGTGGAAAAGACTGAAATTACTGAAGAACTTTGGAAGTGATGAAAACTGAAGAGATGAATGAAAGATAATAAATTATTTACAAATTCACAGTAGAAGAAGGCAGCATACTGGTACAAAAAATGTGTCCTTTGCAAGATGCAGCAGAATGCCTGAATAAGGATCATGAATTACTTTCCAGTCCATTCATAACTGAGAAGGACATGGGAAAAACATCTGTTAATCATAAAATTTTTAACTTAAAAGGCCCAGAAAATGAGCATTCAGGAGTCTCAAAAGGGTTGCCTAAGGAGATCCCTGGTCCACTGATGTTACTTTTCAATCACTCAGAGAAAATCAGAGCAGACCCTGGGGACCAAAGGAGTCCTACTGCTCTGCTTGTAGCCTGAAAAGACAAGCAAAATGACCCTGATGACTACACACTAGTTACACTGAGAATCTTGAGCAAAATAAAGGAAAAACTGCTATTAGATTCCTATCATAAAACAGTAAAAGGCAGCATTGCATCTAAGGATTGTCTGCATACCTTGTAGAGGATATGTTCTGTTAAAAACCACACTACTTCCTTCCTTATGATGCAACAATTATTTTAAACATGCGAGTGTGCTGACAAACTCTCAAGCTCTGTCAGATAGCTGATTTAGTACAACCTTACAACTAAAACCTACACATAAGTAAAGCACGTTATACAAGTGTAGCTGACCAGAAGATCTCCAAATGTAATTCTTATAAAACTACTCAGGGAAAGAGATGATGTGTACATCTCTTCACATCTTCAAACCACTTTTAGATGCCTTCTGGAACACTTCCTTTAGGCTTAGCTTCATATCTGCTTCATCAAACACAAGCTGGGCTCAAACGCAAGACTGCAGTCCAAGCAGCCTCAGCTGAGGAATACTGAAATAGAGAAAGACCATTTGATCATATCAAAAAATTCTTCTCAACCCTTAACTATGAACCTACCTTATGGTATAGGCAAATCTACTGAAAGAATATTGGAAGATCAGATCAGAATCATGTCACAGGGTATTCTAAGAAAATACTTTAACTATGACACATTCATAGTCTCACGGAAAGCTAAGGGCATAAAATACATCCCTTACATGGCAGCAAACCAAGAACAGGATTTAAGAATAGTGTTCATACTTTCATTTAATAATTCTCTGCCCTCCCAGGTAGCCAGTTACAGTATGTACTCTACTCCTTCTTAAGTAACAGCAAAGAAATTGCATCATCTCTGAGCAAAGATGCACATATCATAGTCCCAGCTGGAGGCAGTGTTTCAGTCTAAACTGAGACCACATAAAGAAAGGAGAGAAAAATAAGGAGAAAGAGCAACTTGCACCATCTGGAAGTCAGTCTGACAGACACTTGAAACCTTTCAGGTGACAGCACAGTATTTCAAGGACAGTCTGTCCTGCGTACTCAGCTGCTACCCTTCCTTTTAGGCAGCAGAGAGAACTATGCTTTCTCACATGCAGCAAAACATTCCTTGAAACAATGGCAAGGGATACTCTGCAAGAAGCTAGAAACAAGATGTATTTAGAAAGATAACTCCATTTGGCACTAGTTACACTGTTTTCTTACTTGAGGGGTGGGCTGTGACTCATAAATGAAGCTTAATCACCGAAGGAAACAAAAACTGGGATCTAATAGCAGGTGGAGACTTCATGGGAGGAATTCACTGCAGAGTGAAGATGCCACACAACACTGTCTGTCCCCATGGGATATGAAGAATGAGGTGAACACAGATCCTTGCATGCTTCTGCATCCCTGTGTTTTCATCTACATCATCTGCCACTGAATCCCTCTGTAGCACATTATTCTTAAATAATATTCTTAGATGACAATGAAAGGCTTCTTGAAACATTTACCTTTCAATTTATGTAAAATCTCTGCTATGTCTACAAGGACATGTATATGAAGCAAACACACTGGATAAAATTAAGCATTTCCTACACTCCTCTGCTACCCTAAAATATGTTACTTATCAAAATATTCAAATATCAGTAAAATATTAAAAATAGAAATCAAGATTTCTGATTTCTTTCCTATATCCCATTCAATTTCTCCGCAACTGGAAATTCTTGTCCATTAGGGATGTTGTTGAAATTTTAGACATTAAGAAAGCCTTTAAAATAAAGAAAATCTATTCCATAAATAAATGAAGCATAAAATATTTATATAATTCACTAAAAATTCAGGATACTCACCTCTCTATTAATTACTAGACTGATGAGTAAAAGTTCAGTAACAAAAGGACACAAACACATACACACAAACAAACCTCAATCTAGTCACCTTCAGCATAGTAAATGCCATAACAATGCATCTAAAAATACAGTTACACTGCTCAACAGCAACAAATAAACTTTCACTTTGGAAGCATGTAGGCTATTAATGAATGAATACCACTTAACCTCCTGCCTATTCCAGGATTTCCTCCTCGTTAGTGTCATTGCCCATATAATTAAATTACTGCATCACACTGACTTGTACTTTAAACTCCACAACTTTTGCAGAAAATTAAAAGCGATGTTCATGTTGGGAGATCTCACAAAACACACATCTGTTAGGAAAAAGAAGACCTTCAATTGGTAGAACTGAAGCCAATTTATAACATCTACATAAAATATACCCAAATTTGGGAAATGCCTTTCATTTTCAAAACGGCAACAGGAAATGGCAGATATTAAAGTGAAGAAAACTATGTAGTTTTGGAAAAACAATTTGAATCTTGTAGCCAGAATACAAGATCCTCTTAAAGTAGGCTAGGTGAAGAAAATACAGTATACATATTCAGAGATTAACATCTGAAAAAGAAATTTTTCATGTCACTAATAGTAAAAATGAAGGAAATAAAATCCAACATGCTACCTGCATTCAGTACCTGATTTCAAAAGTATCTTCTGCTTTGAAGCATGCTGTAGCACAGTGCAGAGGTTTGGAGAACCAAATCCACTCTTAAGAATCTGAGCAACTTTGGAGATCCCTTTATTACAATCCAGTATCAGCTTTTCAGTTAAAGTAATCATTTTTTTTTTTTCCTCCTCAAAACCTACAATTATCTACTTTATTTATTTTTTTCCTTTAAATTATGAAGGTTCTGAAAAGCTATCATACACTTTTCATGTCTTCCTCCTAGTCACAAGTCCAGTAGTATGTCTCCAGAGAGTAAGGAAGCTTCTGATGACATATGATAAAAGCTGGATTTTCCACTAGCTCTATTTTTACCTTGCCACAGTGAGAACCAATGAGAGAAACCACAAGCCAGGGCTCTCTCCAATCTGAACTCTACACTCTCCCTGATACAGACAGGCTTGAACAGCATTAAGGCTATCGCAATGTGTGGGAGATGAGAGCATACCTAACGTTCAAGGGTTGCCAACGCAGCTACAAAGTGCAAGATGAAACCAGCCCACAGCTGCACCTTTTGGAAGGGTTCTCAGTAAAAAGAGATATTTTAGCATTGCTACCTGGCAACGGCAAGTGGAAATTTAAAGCTGGAATTTGGCTTCAGAAGTTTTGAGCCAAATCTTTCATTACTGCTGAATGAAAACAAATACATTTAAAAATATATAAATGGTTTAAGCACAAGAACACAAACACTGTAAAAATGATAGCTTAAAATGTAACAATATAAATATCATGAAGATGAGCTGGAGTTCAATTTCTGGATATTTTACAGAAAATATATACTAACACATTTGAATTTAGAGCTGACTCAAGATTACTCCATGTATGTTATTTTTTCAGAAATGGCATTTAAAGCTGTTTGTACACACTGCATTCAATGACAACATAGCTGTACATATTAGTCTAGTATTTCAGAGCACAGGTCTTCAGATGATCATAACCAGCTTGTATGTGCACAGAGATACTCTTTATGTGCGCAACTGTATGTGCTAACAAACTAAAGTATGCATTCCTAAGTTTTTCACTTATCTATTATTCGCAAACATGGATATGTCCAGACATGGATGCTTTGACCAGCACTGCAATCAACTGGAATAAGAAGAACTGCATAACTAACACAGAATAAGAAATGCAGAAGTAATGGCCATCATCAGGCAAGTTGTGACCGTGTCCTTCAATGAGGCCAGTTAGCAAACAATGAGGAAAAAACGGCTTATCAAAAACATGAAATACTTTTTCTTGTGGCACTGTCTATGGTATAACATACAGCAAGATGAGGACAGAGTCAGCACCCATACTCACTACTATTGAAGACTCTGGGGTAAGTATGAGCTTACTTTCTTGGCTGAAAACCCATTATTTTGAGAAGCAATCAAGAGGATCTTGTAGTTTTGGGAAGCACCAGGAGCTGCCTCTGAAAGGATGATCAGGCAGCTCGATGACCCTCACAGATGTCCCAGCACAGGCCCATGGTACATTCTATGCCCTCCTCAGCACCTGCCTTCACCAGCACAGGAAGCACTGATATGTGAGCCCCCGCACCCCCCCAACAGGGAGTGAAACAAACCTCAGGGATATAAAACACTTAACGTTTAGCGTGGCAGCATCCCACAGTCCCCCCTGTATGTTTGGTTTCAATCTTAGAAAACAGAAATTATTTGATAGGAATTTTTTGGTAGAACATGTATGAGAAAAGAACTACCAGACTAGATGCTACAGAGAAAGTTTTCATGGGGATCTGAGCTTTGGGTTCAACCAACACAGAAAAAAGAAGAAGTCTGGCATTACAAATTAAATGCTCCATGTGACCTGGGATAATTCAAGTTTGACACAATTAAAATCCTTTAAGTGCTGAACACGACTGAAAATGGCAGGAGTGCTCAGCCATCTCTTCCGCTACTTATATGATCAGATCTATTGTTAAAAAATATAAACTTTTTATTATTAAAATACTCATAGGAAATTATGAAATAAAGTCTTAGGCTTCAGTGAATTTGACATGTCATTATGAGTAGCTTACTAAGCCTGCCTACTATTACATGTCTTTTATTTTTATCAGATGCCATCAATCAGGCAGGCTCTGTGGACTCAGAATACCACAGAAGCCAACACTGCTAGAGGAGACTAGATCCAGGAGAAACGCGGAGAGATGAACACTATCCAGTCACTAGAAAAAGAAAAGCTCTGACCCAGAAGCACTATCAGCCCACAGGCTCACAAGAAGCCCATTTTTTACACAGACAGAAAAATGTCTGCCAGTCGAGATTTATTACTGTAAAAATGATCATAAGCTATGAAAACAAGGGGAGAAAGTGTCTGCTGTTGACCTTACATGACTGGAGTACGACTAGGAAAAGTGATAAAAATACTGATTCTAAAACCTTGTCAGAAGATTCTTCTATAATATGTTGCCTGCCCAGTTTTCTTCTTCCACTGGTCAGCAAGCATTCATCATGCACCAGAAGATAAGTGACAACTTAATTCAGATGTTCTCTACTAATGGCATACTGAAGATATTAGCCACAGTAGAAAATACAGATTGGTACTGGAAAAACAGTTTACCCTATCTGTGGTCAGTCCTCTTTTTCTTTCATCTGCAAAGGAGATGAAACACCTGAAAAAGCAGAGTATGTTTTTTGGGCATCTCAATGATAACAATAAGCTCTTATGGAGAAACAATATTCGTTAATATGCTTCTGGACCTTAAATCGCTTTAGAAACATTCCTATGTCCTCTGTGGTCCTACATGAGTAATGCATGGGGACAAAACTTTTTTTGAAGGGTTTAATTCCAAAAGGTAACAGCAGAAATTCTTCTTAACATGACTCTGGACTTCAGTCAATCCTGTTCAAAACACAAAAGCATCTGCAGAATCATCTGTGTCAGGCAGGTACTGACAACGCCATTTATAAGCCTAGAAAAGGATGTTTCAAACCAATTCTTGTAGAAAAATGTGTCTAATTTGTTACAAAATACTTAGCACTTAACAGAATGAAGCAGTCCTTTCTCCAGGAAGAAAAAGGTAAGTATACTGAGATAGGGCCGCTTAGAATTCAAGCTGCTGTAGCTACAAACGCTGCAATAAAAACTGAATGTTACTTCACTTTATCCTGGCTCCACACAGTATGTGGAAAAATACATAGTCATTGGCATAAATCAGTGCATTAACTGAGACAAGTCGCATACCTAGATACTTTCTAGGTTTATCAGCACGTACGTACAAGCAATGACCTGACTGATAAAAATACCATGTGCATGGTAATTATGCAAGAAGTGTGGGGAGCTGGAAGAATTCCTCACCTCATCCCTTTTAATAAGGTCAAACCAACTGCACTCTCCGGAGTAAGGAGAACAAGGGGAAACTATTGGAACAAAGGGGAAATAGCCAAAGGCACTTTCGGATGAGTATAATAAAGTTCTCTGTAAACAGTAGATGGCAGAACTAGACAGCACAAATTTTGATCTGACATAAAAATTCATACTTTAACTAATCACCCAAGAGAAATCTGAGGTCTCCTTACCTTTGTCTGATACAAGAAAATAAATATTCACTGCCCTAATAATAATAATTAAAAAATCATATAAGGTAAAATGAAAGCTCAGAAAGAAAGAAAGGAAAGTAAAAAAGCTGTATCTGACTAGTTCAGCTGCATAAATATGTGGAAAATATAAAACCACCAAGCAACAGCAGTACAGAATACTTCACTCCTTCACAACAGTTTATACATCTAACACTGACTGCTAATCATGTTTCACACCCATTAACTTAATGCTTCAGAAATCCCTATTTCTATCATCTGTTGAAAGGGAAGTGATACTGCTTGTACTGGGCAGGAATTCTGTACATAATATTCTATCAGATTAAACCTCAGTAACTTTGTGAATTATGAGCTGTCAAGCACTTTTCTCATCTGCCACAGAATATACTTCTTAGAAACAGGAGCTATAAATAAGGCAACAGATGTTCTTTGTTGGCTTCAACTGAAGCACAGATAATTTTTAAAAAGCCAGTAGTTAGCACTGTTCTATAAGACAGTATTTTGCTTCCCTCTACTGGTGAGCTTTTGCAGTTCTTCTTTTCAAACTGCATTCAATATTTGAAATGGCGGCAACTACTTCCAATTCGTATTAGCAAAATTAGAGAAACAGGCAGCCCTGTGTTGAGGAAAAACCACACAGCTTATGAAAAAAATACTAAATGCGGTATCTCCTGGCATGCAGAACACTGCACTGTAATGCCACACATAATGTTTGAAGTGCTCTGCAAAAGCAAACACTGTAGGAACTGAAGGACAAGAAGGGAGAAGCAGCTGTTTATTAAACTGCCTTTTTAAGTGTTATCAGATAAACAGAAACAGTAATACATGAACTTAATAAGAATGCAGTAAAACAAGCTGCTTTTCCTGCTTCTAAGCAGACAGCACCCAGGAAGGCCTGCTCAAGCACTATGGCAGTTGTGGGCAGGCATTGGGGCTTCTTTACTGCCAGCCTGAGAGGCATTGGCTACACTGCAACAGAGCAGAGCAGAGCACAGGGCATGAGATACTTCCCACAGGATGAGGCATATTTCCATTTTACCCTTCTTTCTCACAGACCACCCCTAGGTGACCATGTAGCACAGTTCTCACAGATCCTAAGAATCACATGTATAAGTGAGTTTAGGAGCTGTTAATGTCTCTGAACAGGACAGGCGAACAGTCTTTACAGCACAACCCTGAAGACGGACGGAAAACAATTTAATAGGACAACATGTGCAGTTTGCATCCTGTGGGTATCTTCAGGGTCCTGGCCAGCAGTCTGCAGTTAAAGAATACACAGTACCCAGTTATTGCACCCTCAAAAGGCAGGGTAAGATCATGGATGGGACAGCAAGGAGAGAACGGTACAGGGACAGCCAAGAATTCAGACGCAGCAAAGTGCCAAACACCGCCTTTCTTGTCAAGGGAAGGTTGTGTACATTCCTTCCTCCTTCAGGATAGCAGCTCCATAGCTAGAACACAGCTGAGCTCCAGAAGAATTTGAGTAGTTCCGCCAAATTCTTCTCATAGATACTAACTGGCAATGCACAACCTGGCATTCCAGCTTAAGGCGATGGTTTCATATGAAACCGTACAAGACATCAAGAAGGAAAAAAAAAAAAAAGCATTGAATACTCAGGTGTACTGTGGATAGCACAGGTGTGAGGGGAAATAGCATGTTCTGCTGACTTCTGCATCTGGAGCCTACTTAACAGGTTTCTCATACAACTTTCTGGTTTATTACTGTCAATAAGCACCTAGATTGAAAAACTGGTATACTACTGTACTGGTAGTGCCTGGAAGCCCTTATCAAAATGAGAACAAACTTGTGATAGATCTGCCTCCCTTTCTGGTCTGATGATTAACTAAGAAATCCCTGAGAATTCATACCAGCTGCTCTACTGACCTTCTACAAACCTTCACAAAGCTGTAATATTCTAGTAACTTCTGCATTTCCTATTTGTAAAAAGTCAGACTGTAGTAGAAGTGTTTTAAACAGACAATATGTAAGTTCATAGATTTACACAGTATTTCACTACAGTCACTCCACAAGAGAACTTCCTGTCTTCTGTCTTTTATACCACACAGGCAGAAAGAAAATTACATGAAAGAAGCATCAATATCACAATGTCAATAATTCAAAACTTATGACAGCTATGAAGTGAAGTTGCATGTGAAATTTCTTTTTTCCACATCAAGACTGAGCATTTTTCTCATGGAAGTATTCTGCTTGCTTAACCATGCAGTGTCCAGAGCTCTCAAGGGATAGAACACAGTTGAATAACTGAGGTATTTTCTGTCTTGAGCATCAAATTGATAATATTAAGTCTCTTAGGTAGCTCCTCCTGTTTACTTCCCTCTTCAAACCTGAGTCCTCTATTATTTCATGTTCAACATCATGTAAGAGCACTTAGTTCCACACCCGGTTTTCTAGCTCTTAGTAGCAAGTGGAAAAGGAAATAGGTACTCATCTGTTCCTGGAAACCATCTCCACTCACAAGAAACAGCTGCCTATCTTTAAAGGGAAGGAATGCTGAGGTCCATCTCAAGAAGCACTTGAAAATGTTCTGTCCAGCCAGTACCATCTTAGACCCCTTCTGGGCAAGATGGTGTAGAATGTAACAGTGAGATGGCATCAAACGCCTCCACAGGGAAAGCTTCAGTGATAACACCAAGCTCCCTTGTTTTTAGATATTTCATCCTCTTAACCTAAAAAGCATTTTCTCCCTTCCTGAAGGGAGGTTGTAGTGAGCTGGGGGTTGGCCTCTTCTCTCGTGTAATCAGTGACAGAACTAGAGGGAATGGTTTTAAGCTGCACCAGGGGAGACTCAGGCTGAGCATTAGGAAGTATTACTTCTCGGAAAGGGTGGTCAGGCATTGGAACGCACTGCCCAGGGAGGTGGAGGAGTCACTGACCATGGGAGTGTTCAAGGAACGTTTGGATGTGGTGTTGATGAATATGATTTAGCTGGGAAGTATTGGTAATGGTTGGACTAGATGATCTTCTAGGTCTTTTCCAACTTTGATAACTCTGTGATTCTGTGATTTCCTTAATCTCTTCTGAGCAGCTGAGTACAAACCTACCACGATTACTACCTCAGTTCCCTTTCCACATAATCACAGTGATGGATAGTATCGGCACTCCTGCAGCACCTACTCCTTGTATCAGAAATACAGCCGCTGGATGGACATTCTGTGGGGAAGCTGGAATTCTCTCCGAAGTGAGAGAATTCCCACCCTTACTGGATCCTTGTCCCTTACTTTTTCCTACTTAAAAAAAAAAAAAAAACAAAAACAAACAAAACAAACAAACAAACAAAAAAATCCCCCAAAAAAACTTTTTTTTTTTTCTTATGCAAGGCTGCCACTGGTTTGTAATAATGTCTCCGAGAAGCACCTTTTAAAACTTTTTCTTTTTATACAGCAATCAGAATACATTAAACTTGTTTTGCTTTGAAACAGTATATTATTTTGCTACTTTATTTTTGCTACGGAGAAACTAAGGTGGTAGAGATACAGAATGCTCTCAAACTATCTGCTGGAAAGCTGTCTAGAGGGAAAGAATAAGCTCTTCATTAGGGCAAGAAAAAGATAATATGTATTACTGTGCTTGAGAAGTCAAGTTGTTTAGATCTGGAAGATTTACATAAAAGTACTGGCAGAAGCTGCTGACAGATAAAAGCCAAAACAGTTCCTTCATCTTTTGGGAATTATGGGAAACATTTATAAGTACACAAAGTTAAAAATAATGAGAGCATAGCAGTCACCCAGGGGAAAGAAAAAAAATAAAAGCAAACAATGGTCACAGTAATCCAGCATCAAAAGAAATTCTTTTAGTTCTGGAAACTAATGTATTTCAAATCAAGTATTTTTCCCTCCATTTAAAAAAAAATAAAATAAAAATTTAGGGATCTAGATGAAATGTAATCTTTTAAGAAAGTAAAACTGGGTTAATCCTTACTGCCATTAAACCATTCACTGATCTGACACAGATACAGAAACAACAACGTTACTTGGAAATTCCTGAACTGGAGCTACAGAGAGTTAATCCCACCATCATCTTTAATTTCATATAAAGAAGAAAACTCTCAGTCTGTTCATAACAGATTTTCTGACCCATGTCATACACCTGTCTATACTTCTCTACATAGTGAAGCTGGTGTTGATTTCTTATTCCATTAATTCACACTATCAAGATGCAACACAAAAAAAGATGTTATGGAATATGCAGAATGGGCACTTTATGCATGAACTTGCAGGGCTCTTTTCTATAAATCAAACTTTATTCACACTGCACTGCTAAAGTAACTGTAACTTAGATCCTAGCAGTTAAAGTGGTGAACTAATCTCCTGGACCTTTACAAAGCAGTCAGACTCAACTGGCTGCAGTGGGACAAAGAACTTTATTTTTGTACTGTCTAGCACACTGTGCTGCAGAAATTCATACAGTGTAAAAAATGCTTTTAGGAAACAACAAACCTGCAAAGAACAGCAAAGATGGTATAAATGAAAAGGTAGCATGAAAACCTTTCTATGGTTTTACATTTTCATCTGCAAGCCAAAGACTAACTTCAGTCAAGGGTAAGGAGGTATGGTGCAGGATTTTATTTTGCACTGGTAGTTTTCATTT
Organism: Coturnix japonica; assembly: GCF_054131305.1. Lineage (NCBI taxonomy): Eukaryota > Metazoa > Chordata > Aves > Galliformes > Phasianidae > Coturnix > Coturnix japonica. The sequence continues at coordinate 60,397,289 of NC_140702.1, read as the reverse complement.
TCAAATAAACTAGAAGAAACAGGCAAAGCCTCTCTGTAAGAAAACCTGTAGAATTAATAAAGCACTTCAATCAGATAAATCAAATTGCAAATTCTATGCAACCCTCCAGCATTAAGGCATTTCTTAAGGTTTAAAAAATAAATAAGTAATGTATCCCTCTTGAAAATAAGTATGGTATGAAGGAGTGAGGATGAATAGGAGAGTCTGAATTAACTGCAAAAATATTCTGTACAAGATCTTGGAAAACCTAAGCTGGAGAAGAGCTGTGTATAGAAAAAAAAAAAAAGCATCTGATTGAGACCAGTCATGTTCCCACTGATTTTTATCTAAGGTGATCAAATCAAAGCTGTGCCAGGGAGGCAGAAGATCATTTTATTATATCTTCTGCAAAGACATAGAGGTGAGCTAGCTTCACTCTGAGCAGCTGCTTCCCTTCCCTTCCCTGCAGCCATCCAGTGCTAGCCTTTTCTGTAATAAGGGAAACCATGGAATTGATGTGGGTATAGTCCAACTTCATTGAAGAAATTTGAAGGATCAGGCCTCAAGCTGACCCTCCAAACATGGGGCAGTACTGGATGAATAAATGAACATACCACTGACATTCTGTGCATTTAAGCACTGCAAGTGTAATGCATTTCTAAAGGCATCCTCCTCCAAAAAAACACCAACAAAACAGTTTGTCTGCCATTCTGCTCCTGACAAGAGGTCAGCTTAGTTAGAAGACAAGCTATCTGCATCTGAAAATATGACAACACTTCCAATAAATCTGTTTTTCTACATAGTCACAGAGAAAGCTTAAAGCCATAATCTCTCTGCTGTTCCCGTATATTAGTTATGGGACACAATAAAGAAGATACATGCCTAAGTTGCACAAGATGTGATCAAATTAAAAAAAAAAAAACCAAAAAAAAACCAGTCTTCCAGCTATGACTCAGTAAGGAATGGGTGGTTGCTACTCTGTCAAAGGGCCAGGTGTATCATACTGGCTGTTTTCCTGCTATGCTGCCAGGGTAGACAGAATAAAATTAAAATAAAATTAAATAAAAGAACTCCTACATGCCTGCTCTATTTTCCTGTTCCAGAGGAATCCCTCCATCATCATCTTGCCAAAAGAAAGAACCTTTATTTGACACCCCCACCCCCCCAAAAAAAAAAAAAAAAAAAGACTTCTTTCCTTTTTTATTCAGCATTTTAGAAGAATGTCTTTCTTTTCTTTTTTTCTTCTTTCTTTTTTTTTTATTAATGTGGGCCATGCCAAAAAGCGTAAGGAAGGCTCACTTGATTCCCAGATGGAGAATCCTTCCAGAAGCTAGCTCCCTGTTGAGAACAGAAGGAAGAGGAATGTATAAATTTTAAACTGACCTGATTTTTCTAACAGCCTTATGACTCCCTCTTTTTGAGGGTACTTCACATGACTTGCCGGATACATCAGAATCAGCACCTTTCTACTTATTCTTCCTTCTAGCTTTACCCTTCCAAACTAATGCATACATCTGTGAAGACTTGTGTCCTAATTAGCTCAGCCACATTCACTGAATTTTACTGAGACAATGCAAAACTACTTAAGAACAGCAGATGCAGCTGACAACTGGTCTAAGTCACCTAAGTATTATTCCCACTATGTACGTAATTTCTGCAAGACTCAGAATCCCTACATAGAAGCCTCACAAAGGGCCGTAATATTTCACAGCAAACCTGCCACACATGCACCACTAATTGCCTCTTCTAGATAGATCAATTTGAGCAATCATCTAAACCTAGATCCTGTTCAAAGGGAAACACTTTCTTTTTTTCCTTACTTTCTCAGGGGAGACATCCCTTCTGCTTCTCTTTTTGTTGTGTTTTGCTCCATCAGTCAAGTCAATTTTCCACCAGTCAGCTTCCCACATTCCAAACATCACTCTCAAACTGAGAAGTCTTAGGAGACAGAGCAAAGCTACTGGTTATTCTAACAGCATCCAGTCAGGAACAAAAAACGCAAAGCACAAAGTGAATATTCTGATCTGTACTGCAGGTGGATGTGAAGGGATGTGACTGGAAAGAGCAAGTAGTAAGCCACAGGTATAGAACTCCCCAAAGATGTACACACTCAGCTTGTAGCTTGTTTGGTCTCCAAAACCCTGCAATATTCTAACCTGCTATGTAAGAAGACTGTGGTGGTGTTTGTTTATCATTGTTTTTTTGGTTTTTTTTGGTTTTTTTTTTTTCCCTTGCAGAACAGCTACAAATTACGTATAATCAAATGACATGCAGAAGCTTAACATATACTGGGAGTCAATACTGCAATTGTGAATCAAGCTAATCAACACTAAGAGCAGTTTCCAAGCTTTAAGATGTCCACTTACACCGACATCTGACAGCACTCTGCAAAGTTTCAGAGGAAGCTGCCCTTCTTTCATTTAAGACAGGAAACGAAGCAAGGATGAAAGATTTCTGACAGGCTTTAAACAGGTGACCAAACCGTACTTACAATGACAGACAACTCTAGATTTTCCAAAATAATGAGTTTGTCTTGAAATAACTTCATGCTCTTACTTCATACTATCAACTTGAGCCCAACAGAACAAATCAGAACCATACCGAAGCCCACTTTTTTCCGTATTTATAGCTCCTCAATGCTTTATGTTCATTACGTATTCTCTTACTCTCAGCATTTGTTCTCTCTTTCCTTCTGGCATTCTGTAATCCTGCCAACTGACGAGCTTTGCTTTTAATAAGAAGATCTGCCAACTTAAACACCAGTCTCCTAAGGCAATCAAATAATGAAACACACATGTATATACTTGCACGTAATCTGTCAAATGCTTCTATAGCCCACTACAAATGATTTTTGCAATTCAAGATTTTCATAGCAGCATGCATTCATATATCCTGGGTTTTCAAAGATCAAATGCCATGGTTCTTCAGAGTCCTGTGACTTGCTTGTACTTAAGACAGTAATGGTCCCACAGTTTACATATTACTGTATAGAAGACACATGAGAGACTTAAGAAAAAAGAAAAAAAGAAAAAGAATACAAGAGGTGAACAGACAACTTCAGATGGAATAAGCATATTTTGATTTTTTCAATGTGGCATAAAGGCCTGGTACAAGACAGCACATATTCCTCCACAGCAGAACAGTCTTCCCATGTTCCTTGTGTGTCTGGTAAGTTAATAAATAACCATTCCAGGTGTCGAGAGTCTTTTTCCTACCTCCCCCACTATCTATCATCCATATTGATGACTTCTTAAATTCAAACTCTTAAAATATTTTTTTCCTAGACAGAAATCTTGCAGTAGAGTAACCCAGAAAAAAAAAACAAACACAAAAAACCTCTCATCTGCCACACTGGAATGAAATTGCACTGCCACACCTCTGAGTGAAATAAAGATACAGTTTCAGATTCAGCATGGCAGAATACAGATGGTAACAAAAGTGTCTTTAGTGTCTTTCAAGTAAGCAAGTTACTAATTGGTATTAGAAAATTACTATCAAGTTTCAAGTACTGTAATTCCCTACATAATTTCCCATAATTTAGAGAACTCCCTGTATTCCTCTGCAAATCACAACTACAACACAATGAAAGAAACTGTTAGAGGTGCATTATAAAATTTTAAGGAAAAAGCTACTTAAAGCATGCATCTCTCTAATACACACTTTTCTATTACAAGACATGCTTTACACTGACATCAAAGGATAGTCTGAAACTATAAATTCTCAGTATCGGGGAAAAAAAAAAAGATTAAATATTACCACATCTGTTCAATGTATGCACTCACATTCTAATAATTATTTTGCTTTTGATGCTTATAGCTGGATTCCAGCTGGTGAAGCTGGATGATGCAGGCAGAGGTATGACAGTAAAATGTGCCTGCTCTGCACGGAATCCTCTTGGACTCCCACTACTCAGCAGCTGAAGCCAGCAGTAGAGAGAGCAGATGGTACTCACTGCTTGTGACAAATAAAGCCTTGTGCCATCAAACCTAAAGCAGTTCTGGTTCTTGTTTTCAGTAAAATGTTCACATAGGTAACTAAAATCTTGAGTTCTGTCTTCAGATTCAGCTTTCTGCGATCGCTTTCCATATAATCTCCCTATTACAAAGAGACCAAGCTTAAACTATCTTAAGATTTTAATTGCTTTGCCATTGTGTTTTTGGGCCAACTCATTCCTCAAAGGAATTACAATGCTCAGTCAGTGTCTTGACCATGACAATAATTGTGAGGCCCTTTGAAGATGCCATCAGCAGTGCCACTAGAGCAAGCACAAGAGGCAATGAGGAACTCTACTTCCAGAGGTGAGTCTGAATGCAGTGAGGTGGTCTAAGCCCTCAAACTAAACAACACAGAACTCTAAAATGAGCAAACAAGCATGCGATGGAAAACAGGTCAACTGAATCTAACTTTGTACCCTGTGAGGAGGTGAAATACTGTCTACAAACATAAATTCTAAATGCATAGCTTTGTAATCTTAATGATCAGCTACTGAAGTGTAGATACATGACCATACATCAAGGCTATTAAACTCTGTATTTATCTTAAATGTAGTAATTTGTTACAATAACAGAGTATCAGATTAAAATTGTCACCATATCATTTTCTCACTCATAAGATGCTATTTATCATCACACTAGATACCCAAACTGGCAGTTCTGAAAAAAAAACAAACAACGAAACAATAAACAGCTTTGCCAAAGCAGCATGGAACTGATCTTTCATTTGCACTAGGGACGATGACTGAATATAATGTCAAGAAATAACCTGGTGAAAATAATTGCGACACTGTCATAACCAAATACTACAAAATGTCTGTCCCTCCACCCCCAATTAAGACGTTTCTTCTACGAGATTTGCAAGTCTTATTTTATAACATACATAAGTGGGTAAAATTTAAGTTGTCTCCACTAAGTACATAGTAAAGAGAGAAGTCTGCGCAAATTAGAAACATGCTTAAAATCATCTAGATGTTATGAGCTTAATCCAGGAATTATGGAGTGAAATTCCATGCCCTGCGATTGCACTCAGACAAGATGAGCTTACCAGTGTTTCACTTCAACATCTTCAAAATCCATAAAAGAAACAGAGACTGTCCTTCTTTGCATCAGTCTTTAATGTGTGGCATTTTATGCACATTTATATTAAATGCAATTTGGTATACTGAAAAAACTGTAAAGAGAGATTCTTTTCAGAGCAGAGCTAGGGTAATTATAACATTTGTGCTCCAGACCCTGAGGGCAATGGGAATTTTGCCTGAGAGAAATGAGAGTAACAGCTGTGGGATTTGTCCCACTGCTGCTAAATCCTGACTATAGGTCTGATCCTGTTCCTTCTCAATTCAGAATGTGTTTTGCCTTCAATTTTAGGGAAAGCAGAAGAAAAGCCTGCTGCTTCTTGCATGAACAAGCCTTTTAAGTAAACAAAAACCCCATGTATAGCATTTACAAGAAGACTACTTTACAAGATTACTTTAAAATAATCTTATTTTTACTTTGCATCCAAAAGGATTTTGAATAAAACTCTTTAAAACTCTGCTTAGAAGAGAGCAGCTCACATTAACAAGCGCAGGCATATCCTATCTGAACTAACAGATGATCTACCACAGTATTTGATTGACTAGCTGTTAGATCAAACAATGAACAGGAAAAAAAAAAAACAAAACAACCCAAGCCATTCTCATCTTACTGGTGCGTTTTTTCTGTGTCATAATAAAACCCTAGATATTTGTCTTAGAGGAAACATCTGGAGAAGAAAAAAAAAAAGCACAACAGTTGGTAACTGTCTTCCCCTTTTTTTTGCTAAACTGCTGAACTTCAATAGTCCTGAATCTTAAATCACTGGGGACAGAACCCCCAGACCACTATCCTTGTCAGTGCAAGTTTGAACATCAGGGATATAAAAGACGTTTCACTAGCACAGAGACCAGTCCAGTCTGAAGCAATTATTAGCATTACATGCAACAGATGAGTGCCAAATGTTCCTCTAGCAGACAGACAGTATTCTCCCAAAAGCCAGAAGGACTTCACGCTAGTCACTCTAGGTGATTTACTGTAACAACCAAAAAAAAAAAAAAGTGTTTTGTTAATACTGGATTGTATAAATCTCTTGTTTTAGAGATAAGGTTGCAGCTTACACATCTAACAAAAGGGTCTTGAAGTTGTCCACGCTAAATCTGAACTTAAGAGGAAGTTAGAAAAAGCAGTTGAAAGCAGTGGGGAATGCACACTGATCTTTCAACCAACAGCAATAAATTACAAATTCAGCAGAGCAAGGAGAATTCAAACATTCATCCTGCTGTGCTCTTGAGGACCCCTAACTAAGTAAACAGAAGTCCTTTATATCCAGATATTTGATATGAAGATTTTGCCACTTACTGTTTTGAGTACAAGTTCCTTAACACTTTCTTTATTGAAGAAGCCAGACTCTGAGATCTGCTATAAAAACCCTTCTGGTCTCAGAACTACCTTACAGTGGAATTTTCCCTGTGTAAGAAAATTGCTTATGTAGGCTATTGAGCAACTACATTATTCTGGCTTCAGAACAACTAAATAGATTTGGACTGGCAAAAATACACTCTTTATTATACTCAAACATCTGTATAGATTCAACTCCAACACACTCTAAATAAGTCATTTCAGCATGTCAAGGGATAACATTTTCTGACATTTCGCTCCAGAGGAAGAATATACTGCAAACAATGAAATAAATACAAGGCACAGAACAAAAGACTGGACTACTACTAAGAGGTACAAAGCAATTAAGCCTGGTCAGCCAAGAATTTGTGCTGCAGAGGAGCTCCCAGATGGCACCAAGTCATCACAGAAGATCCATGCATCACCAAACGTAGGCAGCTCTGGGACCTGTGCTTGGCAGATGCAGCACAACAGTGCACAGAATACACCTTGCTGCATCCCACCCTGGTGTCTTACAGCTCTAAGAGTAAGACAGGTTAGACACCCCTCAACTGCTTAGCAGCCAATGTGGAGGGAAGCAGGAAACCACAGCAGGCTTTGCAGTCACCTCTGTCAGCCCTCACCTGTGCCAAACAGCTGTGTAGCAGCCAGGAAACAATTCACTGCTCTGTTCATAAACACAACAGACATTTTCACTTCTCCATCCAAGCACAGCTTATTAAAAAATTTAAAAAATAAGCAAAAGAGGACTGGAATGTGTCCTCAAAGTGGTAAAAACCATGTGAAAGTAGGAAAATTACTGCAAATCTTTGCCTTTCACTGCATATTTCTGGAATGGTTCTACATAGAGAGATAATGAAACCTCACAGCTGTGAAACCTTATCTACCACTGTGCATAGTTAGTGGTTTCTTTCATTAATTTTATAACTTAAGTGCTCTGGTCTACCTTGAAGCAGCTTAGGAAGAAGGCTTGGAAATTAAAAGGCAACCACACAAACTAAAAGTCCCACCTCTGACATAGTCTGCTTGAGAAACAAGCACAATACACTCTGAAACACAGATCTACATTGTTCAATACCATTTATAAGCCCTTCAACAAGACTAATCCTCCATGCTCATCTTAGTAGGATGAAGAGAACTAGGATGAAATCAGTGAAGATGCTAAACTTTTCTCTCCTACCCCATAAAATAGTTTTTATAGGTGCTAACAAGACTTACAAGTAGTCAAGACTCCTGGAAGGTGTATTCACTCCTTGCACTACAGATCTCACCTTGCACTGCTCTCTTTCCTTTCCAGTGCACCATCAGGCAACTCCAAGAGAGCAATGAATAAATTCCTGAACTACCAAACAGCACGTGCTAAGTTGAAATTGGTGAAACTGGTGAAACTGAGCAACATTTTTTTTTTTTTTTTTTTAAAAGAAAGAAATCTAAGGTAGTAAGAGTTAATTTTACATCTAATCTTCCATTGTAATGTCACACCCTATATACAATAAAAATTGTAGAAATATCAGCCTAGGTTAGGCCTTGCTTATTTACTGAAACCTACTTAGCTGCTTAAGAATTACTGGACAATGGGTGGAGTAGAAAGGATCCTGAACTGGATCACAGAGCATAGAACTAGCAGATGCCCTCTGGGTCCGCCAGCTTCAAATAACACCAAGAACATATGAATGAATGCAGAAAATTATAAAAGCATGCTGCCTGACAGCTAGCTGAACTATTAAAGACCTTTTTCATCATTCGTGCTACAGTTTACACAGTAGTTTTGACACACAAGATAGTCCTAGAGAATATTTAAGAGTACAAACTATATGCAGTCACATCTTTCCCTGGCTCAGAGCAGTAGTGTGTTTTGAAAACTCTGTCCTGAGGACTTTTGATTTGTAGATCTTTATTACCTAAATAGGTGTGAACCTACTTACTATTATCAGATGTTGTCTTACAGGTAAACCTTGCAAGCTGTTTGTAAAACAGAATACAAAGAATATTGTTTGAGTGCTATCTTCTAGACCATTTCATACAGTATTAAAACACAAATGAAAAAAAGCAGTTACACTAGCACAAAAACCTGCCAGCACTCCAGGTGATGCTCAAGAATGTGACAATTCCTACAACAAAGTGTAAATAATAAATGCATAAATAACATAAAAGAAAAAAAACAGTACTTTTGTGGACGGAAAGGCAGAATAGGATTGGTTTTAGGCATGTATTTTGCTGAAAGCTTGAGAAGAAGTTAAGCTTTAACCACAGTCATTTTTTTACACAGCCAAATATTCTTTCTTTAAATTCTCATAAGTATCAAGAGTCTCACCAAATTGTTCTCAGGACTTAACATCCTTTTCCAGTTGAATTCTTTTTTAAAGTCCTGTAATTCCCCTCATCATTCTTAGCTATTAAAATAAAGCAGTTCTTTGTATTGGAGCCTTCAGATTGATTTCATGGATGTTCATCATGGAAAGCAGCCTTGCAGTGAGACACAGATGTGAAAGAGCACACAGCCAGCTGTAGTTACAACACCTGTGTTCTTTCACACAAGAAAATCTGTATGTTTATATGGCATCACACAACTATTTAAGTGGGCATGGCTGTTTGCTCAGGGTGCAGAGTGATCCATCCTTGGCAAACACAAAGCACCATGTGTTACTGAAACTCACAAACTGATGTTATCATATGCAAATCTAAGTAAGAACCACTAGCTAGCCAGTTACTTTTTTTCAGATGTTCCTGGATCACAGCAAGAATGATCAAGATAAATCCAATTGAGAGGAGCAGGCTATTTTACCTTTGCCTTGTTTTGAATCTTGCCCCAGGATCATTCATGTCAGTAAGGTATATTAAAATACTTCTTCTGTATTACAGAAAGCTAAAGCAGCTCCAACGAAATCTCTCAACACAACACTCCTGATGTAACTATAGAAAAGTGCATCAAAATGAATGTAATACAAAACAGACAGGCATTTCTTATAGCAACAAAATCACACAGTGTATTGCTTCCAGTTTCTTAAAGCGTGCAGAGAAAGGTGGGTTGTTCTTATTTTTTTCCTTTGAGAATAACTGATATAACTGAAGAAAAAAAGGACATCAACCACACAAAGCCCTTCCAGATCTGGTCATCATCAAGGATCAGCCGGAGCTTCTCTGCACCCCAAATGGTACATTTTTCCTCAGAAATAACAACCGGCCAAGTAAAATAAAACATTTTTCCTAAAAGCTCTCTCTCACATGGTATCCCATCACAATTACAATATGGAAGACAAAGGCTGTAAAGCTCCTTCCTTCCTCATGCTTCCTCCCTCCTCCACCAGCAGATGGGGACAAGCATTATCCATGAACTTGCACAAACTCGCATTTGTATGCATCGCCCTATGCTCTGCATAGCATTCACAAAGAAATATTTTAATTGCCACTTACCATTGCAAAAATAAATAAATAAATAAATGAGCTCTTTCTCACTTCAATACAGCTTGCAAAATCTTTGTTTTCATTAGTGGTAAAAGCAGGAGGTGAGAGCTTTGTTTTCAGAAATGTGGTAATTTGGCAGTTATGAATTTGCCTCATACTCTGAAAAACATTACCATGAAGTAGCTAGTGAGGTTTTCTGGCACTAACCTGCCCCTTTTTTCTCACTGCAAGCAAAAATCAACCAGCCTTGGGAGTTAGTGACTGCAGGGCATTCTGATGACACCAGCCAAATGAAGACTCGCTCTCAAATGGGGCTTTCAGAACAAGTCCTAGACACTGCATTGAGTGGCAAGTACATATAACAAACGAGATAGTGACTCATCACTTCACCCCATAATTTCCTTTTTCCATTTGCCTGAACTGGGGGAGATGATGACTATTCCATTCCCAGCTAAACCTCCCAGCTTGCTTCATTTATATCCCACTTCACTATTATATCCCCTACTTTACAAATCTAAATACTTCTCATAAACTCCATCCCTCTACTGGTTTTATAGGAAAATTAAATGCAGAAACAAATTCTACAGTGCATTCACTTCAAGCATGCACAAACGGTTTTCTGCTCTCTGTCAGTCTGGATCCATGTCAGACATTGCACAACCTGGTCTTTGATAGAAAAGAGTTTCCAAATGTTCTGTCATTATCTTTGTCTAAGTCGCTGATCCGTATCTGTTCGAGGAGAAAAGTAAAGAAAGCTGCAGTTTCTTGGTGGTTTTCTTGATTTCTTTCTTTAGAAATTAATTTTTTCATCATAAGAAGGAAGAACTTCTGATTATTTTTAGGCTCTAAACCATACACAATCATCTTAAGTTACACAGGAAGTAGCAGGAAGCTCCAAAACATCAGAACACACAAATTACCCATAAATTTCTGGTCTGCCTCCTGCAAAAACGACCTTCGCTTACAAGTGGGATTTTAGCATTTCCAACGAAGGAAAATATTTCTGTCAATCAAAGCTTTATACACTGAAGTCTGGTTAAAACCTGCTCACTCAAACCCGGTAGAGAAACACCACTGTATAAACCAAAGTACACAGTTGTACCAGATCAGCTTAAACAAAGTTCAGAAGACTCAGGTGAACTCAGAGAAAACAAGAATCAGCACTACGTAGCTACAGTGTGGGAAAAAGAAAAAGGAAAACAAAGAAAGAAAGAAGAGACAGAGAGGTTTTCACATCAAGTCTGAGTTCTGCTTTATGTAAACTCGAGGGTCTTGGAAGAGATGCAGAGATAACCCTGTGCTGGGTGTCAATCTGTGCAGGCAGCAGTCTGGGAAGAAACAGCAGGCCAGGTGCCAATGGCCTCACACCAATCCTATGGTTTAAATCAGCTTCTAGTTAGCTCTGCCCTGTGCCATGTCTGAAACTGAAACCCCTGCTTGTCCATGTATTTTCAGATGCAATTAAGACACAAAGCAGCAAGCAAAACCAAAACAAACTCAGATGATCTCTACTTCTTCACTTAGGAAAGTAAGGGAAAATGAACAAAATGCAACAGCTCTTGAATATCATTCAACTGTCCTCTGTTCTGGTCTCAATCAGTGGTTCTATCAATTTAACTGGACCACTGATAAAATAAAAGTGTGGACAAAGATTTGACGTAAGTGCTTTAATAAGGAAACAAATGCTTTAACATAACTTGACACCACTAGCAGTTTCATTTGTTTTCAAATTAGCTTTCAGTGTTTAAAAGACACTCCAATTTGTAAGTAGGACTGTGACTACACAGGACACTAACCTGATGGACAGCTCTGCCAGCATTACCAGCCCCACTGGTGTTTAGGTGCCTATTCATATCCCAGTACCTGCAGCACATGGCTGCATGGTAATAAATACTGCAAGTTTGATCTAACAGTAAAGAATCTGAATACTGATGAGAAATTGACCACAATTAACAAGGCTGGGAAGAAACATTCAGAATAATCAAAGTCCTGGAGATTACTGAAGCGATTAGAGAGTAATTTCTTTTAAAAAAAAAAAAAATCTATGCACAGGGTAAAACTAAAAAAAGCTCACAGAATTGTATACAAATTCTTTAAAATCCCCAATTCACATCCTAATGTTCTTATTCAAAACATGCACACATAGGTACATACAATACTGTTTTGTTTTTTTTTTACAAAGGAAAAAAGTATATGGATTACAAATAACTGAGATACATTTAAAGAGTCTGTTTCCAGTTTCCCATTAATTTGTCATTTTGATACACAGCAGTTTCAAATCATTATGTGCTGAAAATGTAAACTTGACTGTATTTGGTCAAGCAAGTTTCATACTACTCATTAATTCACTTGAAATACACTTTTGGGGTGTAGAGACAAGCATCATCCTGGGAAGAATCTCCTGGCTCACTGCCCATGACATTGGCTGCCAGACAATATTAACTGTGCTAATCCCTGCACCAAGTTTCAAATGCAGAAACAGCAAAGCTCTTTGAAAGTCAAGACGTACCTTGCTGTATTATTCTCATCTTTAACTGAACTGTATTTCCTCCGCATTTCTGGTACCATAGTTTTTGTTTGTTTGTTTTTACTTTTATTTTAAATTACTATTCTGCTCACTTAAAGATTCTGCTTTCATTTATTTTTTTCATTGTATTATTTCCTTGTACTTCCCACATTTGTTTCTAGTATTTGGAGCACTTCTTGCCTTGGTTCTTTCCTGTGAAAAGAACTGTGAAAAAACACAGGAAAAAATAAGTTTTCCCGATTTCTTTGATCTACACATGATTTTAAAAATAATGTACCCCATCACTTCAGCCATTTGGAGCTCATATTTCAATGTTTCTCCTTGCTGAGAGGGGTCTAATTCCTCATGCTGAGCATGCCTGGCCATTTACATAGGAGCTTAGAATCGTCAATTAAAAATTATTATGGGAACTTTTTTTTTTTTTTTAAATCAGAAAAATGCGTGTCTGGACTGTAAGCTCATCCTTAAAGTGTCAGTGCATAACAATGATGTCTCTAGACTGACTTTATCTAAGATAAAAATTCCAGGTAAATTAGAACAATTTCTTGTTTCAAAACTCTGTAGACCCAAACTATTAAAAATGAACATATTGCATGAAAATAGTACTCTGTTCTGGAGGAGTAAACTTCATGTTAGGAGAGACCTAATCCCTAAGACTAGGGATGTGATCTAAACTCAAGGAATCAGAAGAGCATTTCAGCACAGCCCCCTACCCCCCCCCAAACCTGTACCAGGATTTCAGACTTCAGCAGCCAGAGCCTCCACATCCACCTGTTACAAATGCAACCCTCAGCAGCTCAGAAACTGCAAGATTAACGCCAAGACTTCTCAACACAGCGCTGTGGCTCATGAGCATCAAGCAAGCCTGAGCACAGAGACCAAACCAGTTTTAAAGCACCAATGAAGTTTAGAGCATTAAGTGCATCAAAGCCGTGGGTGATGGTTACTTCACCACAGAGCACTCGTGTGAACTACCAGATTTTCCATCCACACTCTCTCAGAATAACCTGTTAACACCAAGGTGTCTACACACAGAGCAATGGTTATTCTGCAGTTGTATCTGATGAAGATGACTATCTCAGCATCTATCCCAGTGGCTTAAGAAAGTAAATATCTAAAACTAGCAGCTAAATAATAATAATAATTTTAAAAAAAAAAAATTATCAAAGAAGAAAATAATTTCATTCCAGTGCAAAGACCTCACATTCAGAAATAACAGAATAAGAAACCATGAGACTTGTCTGACCAGAGGCTGAGTGCTCAGGGTGGTGCGACCTAAGATATAGCCACACACCCATGTGACCCCTCCCTTAGCTCTAAGGATGATGTATATGTGGATACTATACACTAACTAGCACTTCTTCAGTACTTAAGGCTATTGCTATGGAGAACAGTTCAAGCTTGCTCATTATTAAGACCTCACCAACCTAGAAATGCCTAGAACCAAGCTTCCACTTGGTTGCCGCATGCAATTTCTTAATTTTCTACTTTTATCTTCACTGATTACCAGCACAGCTGAATACAACACCACAGCATGTGAAGTGGGATAGAAGCTGATCAACTGACAACAGAGCTTTGCAAAATGTTGCAATTGTTTTTGAAGAAGGCAGAGAGCAACGATACCATTCAGGACTCTGAGAGTCAGAATCACATACAACTCCTATCTTCAGAGGCTAGAAACGCTGAGAATTAAAAGTATTAGGGGCAGAAGCAATACAAAACATTCTAGAGTTCTGGAAAGTAAGAGACCAATCTTCAACTCATCCTCAGATGTGGCTTGATTCTATGCAAAATTCTAATATCTGAACATAAGTAGACAGAAACAGTTTCATGAAGCCTTCTTCATTTTGTTTCTAAATCTACCACTTTTGCATCTCTTAAGACTTTCTTCTACTAACAAAAGAATTCCAATCAAATCCTGCCAGAGCTCTGCCCAACATACTGTTGCAAATGTAGGTCAGAAAGCAAATTAAGTTTAAACAAAGTAAGTTATTTCCCTTGTTTATATAAGTGATATTTTTTCTACTGCGTGCCCTACCCTGAAATAGAAATTAATTCCTAAATTATCCTTATCACCCTGTAGCTCATTTTTAAACACCTGCTCTTACTTTAATGCCAAATGAAAACTCTGTGACAAAGTTCACGAGTCCCTTGCTAACAACAGATAATAAGATACAAATGTGATGTCTACATGCAGTACGTACCATCAGAGATTGACCAAGAAAAATTTTAACAGTGAGTTTGATGAACAACTGAAGAAAGCACTTCAGTGTCTTCAAAAACCTTAAATAAACACTATCCTGCTCATTCGTTCTCCCTTTTAGCCTTCGTGGTTGTCAATTTCAAGTATACCTTTACAACCCATAAGATCTACTTCACAGTAAGGCACCGCAGCATCCAGCAACTGAGACAAAGCACAAGACCACAAATTATATGAGCTAAATATCTTCAGCACACATAATTCTTAATCATCCGAACTGATGGAGGCACTAAAAAGACTGACCAGTATGCGCTAGACATAGAAACACACAGTCATATAATGAAACAAGAATATCTAAAAAATATGACACAAACACATACAAAAACACACACACCTTCTGAGGTCAGTACTAACCTTGTTGCTCACTCTCTGCTTCAGCTTTTGCAGGACTTGGTGCTACAGGAAGGGGTCGAGGAGGACGAGGCTTCGGGGTTGGGGGGGATATTTTTTTTCTTCCAATGTATTCTACATAAGTTCCTGGAAAATCCCCCCTCTCTCCTGTGGTTTCATTAAAGCCATTCAACCAACCAATTTCATCAGGCTTTGCTTCTTCCCCTTCACTGAATCCAAGTGCCAGTAAGGTACCTTTATTCACAGTTAATATATCTCCTAAGTGCAAGTCAATGTCTTCTTCTCTCTCTTTTTTGTAGTCATACAAAGCTCTGTATTGATATCCTTCAGCACTCATCTTGGCAAATGATTTAACATTCAAAGTGTTATTAAACAGTATGAAAATGCAACTGTCCAGTTATTTTCTAATTTACAGATAGATTCAAGACGTACTAAATGGGATAAATGTCAACGGCAATGCCTAAGTAATAAAATCCACCAGAGAATCAAAAAGCACCACGGTCTATCATCAGCAGTGAAATGATTTTTAATTCGTGTATTTATTCTGAGTCAATGACTGCTGCAGAAGAATGTGTTCCACTTCTTCTATGTCTAGCAGAACTCTTCCAAACAGTTCCTTTTCTCAGCTTGCTGGAACTTCCCAATCTCCATGCTCAACTTCAGCTGATGCTCATAGCCAGTCACACCATCTGATGAACTTGCCATAGACGTTCATGTGCCTTAAATACTCTGTTGCTGAACACTACATGCATGCTCTTCCTGGAAAGAAAAGAGAAAAACGTTACAGCCAATTGCAAACTTGGGATTCCGCTTATGATTTAAGCTGATTAAGACACTGATTTTAAAGTGACAGTGTATCCCACAAAAGAAAGCAAACTAACATACATACATAAAAAAAACAAATATATAATATCTATGTATATATAAATGAATCTGCACTTTTGTGAAGGATATGTCCAATGTATTAAACCAAATTTCCATCCCTGCCATGTAAGGCAAGCTGGATGTACATACTGTCTTTCTTCCCTGTGGCTTATGGCTCTGACAGAGAGAGGTCTAAGCCCACAAGGCATTCCTGTCAATGTAGCATCTAACCTGGCAATATTTTACTAGTTATCTCCCTGAAGACACATAGCCACAACTCCTTGCCAAAAGGTCTTCGAGGATAGAGGTGGAGCTCACTGTAATTAGCGCTGATACACTCAGCACTCAGTGCTGGGCTGTTCAACCTCCCACTGTTTATGTGGAAAGCAAGTATCATCTCACAACCCAAAAGCTGTATCCCCAAAAGCTCTTGGAGGGAAGCACCTTTCTCTAATATACAGGAGCAACAACACGCCTGAAGTGATTTTACTTGATGGATTACAATGCTTCTGTTTTCTTACAAAAGACAGGCTTTACCACTCCCCCATCATCCAGATGTTCTTTAATGTGTTTATAGTATAATATTGGAAAAATAACCAGCAACTGAAACAGACACACCCAGACCACCTAAGCAGCACTACAGGAGAAAGGTACCAGGGCGTATGCTTAAATTACACTACAGGCAAGAGACTACAGTTTGTCTTAAGTTTGCCTGACTAGAGGAAAAATCTGACTAAAAATATAAAATTTAGGAAACAGTAACTTAAAGGCATACAGAAAAAACATACAGTGAAAGTTTTCTAAACATTATTTTGACTCATTTTCATCTTCTTAAAAAGTCAAGCCCACTTGTAAATTGAAATGCTGCACTGGGAACCAGAAAGGGCCACACCTATCCAAAACTGCATCGAAACTCCTGAACTACAGCTGAATACAAGACCTGAGGGGGCTATGCAATACCAGTAGGTAAAATATTAACTGCTTTCTGTACACTTAATGCTACAGAAAGCTGGAGTTTTTTGTGTAGCACTCCACATTGCACGTGGACAACAACAGACAGGAATGGAAAAGGGAACCTCTGACCTCTCTTTTCCACACCATTTTGTCTAAAGTCTCAGTCAGCAGATCCTAAGAACAGTCTGAAAAAGCTAAGAAGTGTTTATATGAATGCACACGGGCTTCCTTTTTCAGTGTATGGTCTGATCCCTAGCTTGTCTGTGGCTCCTCTTCAGTCTATTGACTCTAAATATAATTCCATGCAGCTTATTGCACAACATCTCTTGTAACAGAACACATAAGAAACTCTTGCAAGTTCTTGAAGAACTTCCTTATCATCCACTGCAACCAGTTTTGCTGTAGGGAGGAATTAACTGAGCCTCAATTAGACTTCTCATTTTAAAAGCCTACACACAAGAACTTGTTTTAAAATTCTGCAAATCTAGTCACATGAATCAGGCCTCCAGTCCCCACCAAAATTTTAATGAGAAATTTCTGTAGCCACTTCTGAAAACCCAAAGTATGTGCCTTAGCACACACCACCAAACATCACAGACTCTGAAATTAACATGAGGAGAGTTTCAGTGATGTTTAATTTTAGCTTTTCTACCAGGAGAAAGTGAATAGGCATGAATTAAGAAGAAAAAAAAGGGGGAGTGGAAAGGGGAAGAACAAAAATCGACAGCACAAGGATCAATTAACTTACACAGAAATCTGTTCAAAAGCACGAATTCCTTCCATAAAGCAAAGAAACAAAACACACCTTTACCCCTCAGATTTAAATGCTGGAGCTAACCTAAATGTTTCCAATCAAAACCAACAACGCACAGCAAGACCTGCTAGAAAGTTACTTCTTCTACTATGCTAAAAATTCTGAAATATTTTCCTTTTAAGAAAGGCTCAACAAGTGCCCTGCTACAAGTACTCATTTTACTCCTACTGCCTACAGGCGTTTTGGCTGCTAACCAAATACTGCATAATTTCTAAACACTGCATAATTTAACTGACTTGACCTACTCCTCTGATCTTTTATTAGCAAATGTATCATGGCAACTTTATGGACAGATATTTAAAATGGATACTCGTATGTCTTGCATTTGGTCTGATGATGCAGAATTTGAAATGCTGTAGTAACAGAAGAAAGAGCTTATATTTTTAAAGCATTTTTAAAAACTCGAATACTGTGAGAACAAAAGGTGTGATGTACTTGCACGGCAAAACAACTCCATACAATGATGGCAGCAAAGCTTCCCTAAATCCAACTAACCAAGGACTCAGAGCTGCAGCTCTGGTCCATACACACTGCTCAGCACCATCCCAGGTACAGGGTGCCCATGTCCCATCCTCTGACTGATCCAACACTCATGCACACTTTTATATTATCAGCACCTGTCAAGCTTGGTGACTCCGAGAACCTTGCAGACAGCCCTATGGTACGTGGATGGATTAGGAGCATTTCTCCACACCAGCCCAGTAACGCTGTAGTGTCTCCAAAAATCCCTCTTGGAAAGTTCTTTGTGTTCTTTTCTGCTCTGTTAAGACTCTGTATAAACAGACTCCCTTTACTCCAAGTGGACTTACACGGTCTTTGCCCTCAGACATTTTGACTCAAACTGATTTAAGCTAATTACTCTTAAAATAAATAGCTTGGAGACCATCCTAAGTAGAGCGAAAAAAAACCCAAACCAAACACTTTAGGCAAAAAACATTGTTATAGTTGAGATGATGTATTACTGGATTTCCAGTTGGCGGATGGAATGGAAAAGGAGGAGGAAGCATTGTAAAAGAATCAAGCGTTCATTTGGTTTTTATTTACTAAGAGCTTGATCTCAGTGAAAGATTCCCAACTTCAGGCAGAATTCTGGTCTCAATGAAATGATTTATGTCATGCACACTGACAGCTAGAGACTTCAACATTCACCAGAAAGTTGTGAGAGGTTTGTGTAAACTGAAGTAGAAAAGCAATGAGATGCAAAAGGTTCTCCCCCTGTTAAGATAATGTCTGGCCCCCACCTGGCTGGTACCCGAGCATTTCCCCACACTACCATTCTTTTGTGGATGGAGAAGAAAAACAGCTTTTGCTCCATGGATCCACACCACTGCTGCCCAGCCAGAGGGGTGCGTGTACCACCAGCCTTGCACCTCTAATAAGGCAGAAAGGACTCCACTCTTCAATAACGACATCTAATAATCCACACCTCGCTGTACTATCACCTCTCTCCCTCTTGCCTATTGGTCCTCTAATACTTACTCCAAATACTTCCAGGGAAGCAGTAACTTTCCTTCCACAACTACACGGTTCAAATTAAGGCTACCCAACTAGAGTGCTAGCGGAGGCAGTGGAGCAGCCACTGCGCTCAGAGCCCTCCAGCTCTCCCCACTAGGTGTCTACACACCTGTAACACCGCGGTTACCTCTAAGCGCGAGGCTGCCACTCTCCAAAAGGAGGTAACCACGGCAATGCCACAGCGAGCAGCATTCTCTGCAAGAAAACGATGTCCGAGACGGTCAGTGAAGTAATAGGAAAAACACACACAGAACTCCGTAAGCAATTTCCAGCCTTCCAAATACAGCCCTAAAGCCCGTGGAGACCCTACAGCGTGCAGACAAGTAACGCATTAACTTAACAGAGGTTCCTACACAGCATGTCCTACTCTCAAGCGTCTCAGTGCCGCTAAAGGGGCTGCAAAGCTGTGCGAGAAAGCGGGCAGCGTTAAGACGGCTTCATGAAACCCACTCACAGCAGCAGCAACGCCGTGCAGAAGGACAACGCCGCCGCGGTTCGTGCAGCCGCGGGGCAGCCCGCCGCAGGACGGCCGTCCGCAGGGGCCGCCTACCCCCGGCGCTGAGACGGGCGCCGAACACGGGGCTGGCGCTGAGCTCGGCGCCGCCGGCTTGACCGCCCGGTCGCTTCCTGCCGGCACCCGGAGCCGCGGGAGGGCCCGGCCTCACCCCGCGCCCCGACACCGCCGGCGGAGCCCAACCAGGAAGCGCGGGGCCGCGGGGGGAGAAGCACCGCCGCCGGAGCTCGGCTCGGCGCCGTTCGCTCGCCCTGCCCTGGGCCCGCGGTGCCGAGGGGCTCGGCGGCAGCACGGCGCTTCGGACGGGGGAAAAAGTTGCGGGGCAGACACCCGCTCGGCTCGTTCCCCGCCGGCGCCCGGCCCGCACACGGCTCCGCACCGCCCTGCCCTCCGCCGCGCTCCCGCAGGGCAGTTCCAAGCGAGGCGGCCGCAGCAGCACCCGCTTTACCTCAGCGGCGGCACTGCCACCTCCCGCCGCGCCGTGCCACGCCGCCGAGTCTCTCCGCTCTCCACCAAGCAACCGAGCTCCGCTTCCCCCGGCTGCGCTCGCCGACCCAGCGCTAGGCGGTACGGTGCCCACTGCCGGCGCTGCCTCCGCCCCGCCCCCGGCGCGGGCTCCAACCCTGTCGGCGGCCGCCCTCTTCCCTGTCTCCGAGCCCCGCCCGCTGACAGAGCAGGGGCGGTGCCAGCCGCCGCCCGACCCGCTGAAGGCTGTCTGAGGTAGCCACGATGTTGAGTTGACGCTATTAAGTACCATCTCAGAGTGTCAGTCTGCTCGGTTCTGTGCAGTGTGGAGTGACATATTCCCTGCCCCAAGGAACTCACAACCCGAGGTGGATCTGACAACACCAGGGTGTGACATGACACCACGAGGCTGCAGCAACAGAATCATGCTTTTGAGGTGTGTGTACTGTGTCTGGACAGGTCTCCTATTTATCTTTAGGTAATAAATACTGATACATATGTTACTGTGAGTCAGTTCTTGTAGGTATTGCTGTGGAAGAGGAAAAAGCACGCTAGGCACAAGTACAAAGCACACAGGAATAGAAGGTGAGTGCCAGGAGAGAGATAAGGAGCCATCCAGACCAGTGCCATGGGATAGTGAATACAAGTGCCAGGTGTGCCCTAATTAACAGTAGATAAATAAGGATGAGAGATGGGTAGGCCTTGAAAAGTAAGGTGGGCCTACACATCTGGGTGCAGCTGTGGTGGAGTGTCCATACAAGATGGGGTCAGACCTTCTGTTGCACTGTGGAGTTGTCTTTCTCAGCTGTGCTTAGAGCGAGTTTTAGGAGGACACTTTGTGTGTTAGAGAGTTGAGAATAAAATTGGTTCTAATTGTGGAGGCAGGATGCAAGTATCAGGCCCTTAAATACCATGTGGGAGGATGAGACTGGTGAAGTCTTAAGAGAGCCTTAGAGTAGAAAAAGAAGCGCAAGTTGGCTGGGGGGAAGGGCAGAGTCTGTCTGGCCTTAATTGGTGGCTGGGTGTTCTTAGACAGCAAGTTAGATTATGGTCTGGTAACCGACCGCTATGAAAAAAAAAAAAGTGAGGCAGATCTACTGCAACATAGTGTTAACAGGTTTTGATGAAGTGTGGCAGGAGTAATAGGCATGTTTCTGGAAGCTTCAGAAATTTTTGCTAAAAAATGCTCTAAAATGAGAAATTTGGAGTTTTAGGAAGAAGTTGAAATCTCTTGTCAGTCATAATTTCTTTAAAGAATACTCCTCCACAGCTTTTACTTTGGAGACAATTCCCCCCCCCCCCCCCCCCCTTTGAGTTCATGACTTTGCAAGCTTCTGTGATGCACTGGCATGCTTCCTGACACCAACTAACCCTTTCTGCTTTGATTCATTAGGACTTGCTTCCCTTCAGAGCTGCCAATGAGAGAAGATGACAGTTCCTGAAGCCTCTTGGAGCAGGAACACGGATCTGACCACAAAAGGGTGTGACAGCAGGGCAAGGCTGTAGCCATGGGGTTGCAGAATCCAGTCCCTGGAAAACGGTAAAAATGCTCTCATGTCATGGTCTTACAATCCAAGCGCACAGAGTAACTTAAACTAAACACTCCTTTTAGAATACAGACTGGTGTTTTTATGTAAGCAAAAGTATTGCTGTGATTTAATTACTGTATAGTAAAATGGAAGGTTGAGGGAAATACCATCTTTTTTTTTTCTTTTTTTTTTTTTTTTGGTGGGATTTAAAGTGCAGGCAGAAGCAAAGTTGAGAAAGTGTTCCATTTCTTCTGTCCAGACTACTGTCTCTGGCATTTGCTGTTGCTGAGGGCAAAAACAGCATGGATTTTGAAGAGGATTAGACAGACTGGCTGGTTGGAATGCCAGTCCTGGGCACTGGCCTGACAGTGGGTATTTAAGGGAACTAAAAACCTCTGGAATAATGGTCTCTGAGTGGTGCAACTAGATGTCTCTCACAGGTGAAGTGCAGAGCTGGAGCTGATGGCTACACTCCCTCCCCAGAGCAGGGTCAGATAGACCTCCTGCCTGCTTCCTTTCTGCAGCAATGGAGCTTCTTGGAATCTGCTTTCTTTGCCATATTACCTCCCTGAACTTTTCAGTTCACCACAAGCACCTGCTTTGCTTCTTTCTCTGTTGACCAGGGAGAGAAAGGAACCCAAGAAAGCAGGTGGTAGCAGTAGTCTGCTTTGTTATGCTGCTTGCTGGCTGTAATACTAGGTCTACTGTGATTCCTCTCCTAAAGGTGACTCCAGCTCCCTCACTTTCATTTTCCCACAGACCTCATCATTACACCAGTGTCTTCAGGGGTCATTTCCCAAGTTTAATCTTGGTGGGTAAAGGCTGTGCAATGAGGTTTGCTCTGGCAATGTTATGAACCAGTACTATAGTGTAAATATCATTAGGCAGAAGAGGAAGATGCACATCTTCAAAAGCGTTCTTTTTTAATCAGCTACTTTTGCAAAAGCCATAGGGCTGAATACAGCTTTTCTATATAAAGCTTACAGTTGGAGTAAGACACGTACATATGCCTGATTTAGATACAGGTTTCTTGAAATGCTGGTTTTGGGCCAACTGGAAGTCACTATGGAAACATGTAAACAGGACTGATTGTAAATCTGTGGGGAGAAATAAAAACAGGTGAAACACAGGTAGAGTGTGGAACTATTGGGCTACAAGACAGATTCTTGTGCTTGCTTAGGAAAACAACTTTTGTGTCTATCCATCAGGAACTTGAGGAACATTTCCAACAGAGGCTGAAACAGAGAATGCAGTATAAAAATGAGCAGGTCTTTTGTTGAGTAGAGGTTAGGTGATTTGAGCTTTTGCATATTACCTCTGGGCAGACTTCCTGTAGTAAAGGCCATGCAGCACTGGAAATAAAATATCCTGAAAGTTCTCTTTCCTCTACCAAAAATGTTCAGCTTGATTTTAGGAAATGTTAAAATACAGAAGTTGAATAGAGAGGAAAAAAATGCAAACAGTCATCAAAGGGAATCTACGGGGAAAGGAGAGTTCCCAGAACTTTGGATTTGTGTTACTGTAACTGGCAAACCCCATATTTCTTCTTTACTGACATGTTAAGCTGGGAGATTTCCTTCTGTTTCTTCGAAGATACATCAAGGCAAACCCACGTGAAAAATAAGAAACCTAGATTAGTGGATTTTCTCAGCGCAGAATCTGATCTCCTGTGGTACTGTGTGCAAAGGTAGATGAGGCAGTACAGAGATCTTTGTTGGAATATACCTTAGGTGTGCTGAATGCTAATGACTTATGTCACAGAGTGAGTCAGAGCATTCCTGTCACTCTTGCCATAATATCGTAATGTCTTGCAGTAGTGCAGTTTCAGCCAGCTGAGAATTAGTGTTTCTTTCTTCATCTTTAGTTGTATTTCATATTAGGAGTATTTAGTATTCCTAAAGATGAAAATGAATTCACAGGAATTAAGTTCTATTAGCACACATTGCTGAACTACTCATTCCCAAAGGACTCACCATAGTGGGAAGTCAGGAAACAACAGAAAAAAAAAGAAAAAAAAGTCCATAGTTGATGTAGAATCTAATTAAATACAAAATAGATCACAGGTGGCATACATACCAGTGCTTGAGAATTGTGATATCATTCTGTTGCAGCCAGGACAAATAAAATGTTACTGCTTCAAAGTGCAGTTTGTAAGCTTTGCAGCTTTGTAAGACAAAACAGTAGCATGAAATACAAGTTACTTCACTGCCTAGAAGAATTCTAGCATATGAAGTAGAAGAATAAGCTAAAAATAAAGGAATCCAGGAAAGAAGGAGGCAAAGTTCGAATCAGTTAAGTATCAGATAAGTCAACCTGACAACCTTTATTTTAGAGCTGGAAGGAAACAGATGAACAGTGTGCTGGTCATGCTAGGCATAGCAGCGCAATTTCATTTGTGTTTTGTTTCATTTTTGTGGGAAGGTTAGAATGGGTTCTGTTTGGCCAAAACCTAACACTAGCAACAGATGTCTATATCTGAGCTACTCAGCCAAATTTCCATTTATATATATTTCCAATTTATTACCAGTTCGTTATTCACTTCATGCTGTGGTGAACATCTAAGGCTTTAATTTATTTTTCAGCATATAGGGCAACTAAGGAGATGATAGAATCTCTGAAGGTTTTTAGGAACAGGCTGGTCAAGCAGCTGCCTGGCGTAGATTCTGGTTGAGCTGCCTTGGCCAGAGAGATGGAATAGATGATCGCTGGAGTCCTCCATAGTTCTGGAAGTGCATGCACAAAATAATTTTCTGAAGAAGACACAAACTGTACCAAATCTTACTTTCACTGAGTTAAGCTTTCTCATCACCAACTGAAGAGGGTTCTAAATCATTCCTCTGCCCCTTAGATGATACTAGAAAAACAGATTACTATAGGTGAAAAAGCTGAGGGTCATTCCATTGCAGTGCAATCAATTAGCAAAGAGTCTATCCGGTTTGCTTTGGAACACATCCAAAACACAGAACTAGTGGAAAACAAGATTTCTGCATGCAGATGACAGCCTGAAAGTATTTTGTATTCATTAAAAGTCTTCAAAATATTTTGCTTAAAGCCAAACTATTTTTAATCATCTGAAAGTTGACTTTTTATGTAATCCTTTTCTCTGGTCTCTTCATTTTTGCTTCCATGAAAATTTACATTTGCAGAGAATCCTTCGTAAATTAGAAAGAATTTTTTTTTTTTATTTTTTATTTTTTCCCCCAGATCTACAGGCTATTAAAACAAATAATTAGGCAATGTTTTTCTATCTTTGAAGCGCAGCGTAATTGATAAAAATAGTGTTATAAATATCATTTCTGCAAATGCAACATCTGTGTTTATCTTTCAACCATATAAAATTACATAAACATAGATTCTGCTTTTTATGAAATCTATGAGTAATTCCTCCTCTGCTCTCTCAGTGCTTGTATGCTAAGTGATGGAAAAGTCGAGGCTTGACAGCCGTGCAAGACTCGTGTCTTCAGTGTAGACGAGTGAAGCAGAATGAACAGAAATCTTGAAAGTTTTCATGTGTGCTGTATTGTTTGCACACCCAGTGTTTATCAGCACTATCTGAATATGACCAACAGTAGTAATAAGACCCCCATGAGTAATAATCAATCACAGTTTTCATGGCCATCTGTAGATGTGTATTCTATTGAGACTGCTTCCCTAAAGAAGCCATTTTCAGGTTTCAGTACTGACGTCACGTGGAAATTTGCATCCTGCTGTAGTGAGCTCAGTCTGAGAAGCAGAAGTTTAAATTAGGCTGAGATCATCTAGTAGTTTTGCATCAGTTTGTATAGAGGAAGAGTTGTCCTAATTTCTTCCAGTAACATCAAAGTAGAGGAGATAACTTCTTATTACCAATCATCTGATGTATCTTGGACCATTACATCAATTACTCATAACAGTCACTGTTCACGATAAGTCTCAATATGGGTACTTTCCCTTCCTTTGCAAAGAGCAAAAAATGTAAGACCAAGCCTTGAAAAGCTTGCCAATTTCAATGTGTTTCTGTAGAGCCTGCAAAATTCACTGCAATATGGGCATGAATAATCCAAATTCTGCCAGGCGGGAACATGTGCTGTTGCTCCTACATAAAATACATCTTGAGTGACATCTCTAACAATTACAGTACTGGGAAGCAAATATAAAACTAGGTCTCATCCTGTGATGCTAGCAGGAGTTTAGGGCCAGAATAAAAGCATATTCAGTTTTCTTATGCTTGCTGGGCTAGGAAAGTACTTATTTTTTTATTGCAGCAATGAACAAATTAATCTTTGTTGTTTAATCTAATGGCTGAGAGTTATTTTTATATTTTGGGGTGAAATTGAAATATGATGAATTAGTTGTTTCATGGTATTCTGTGGTCAACTGACTGCGCAGTGACAAAGCTTCCACTTGTAACATCAGATCATGACAACTGTCATTCTAGCAATCACAAAATGATCGTGTAAACACTGTGTTGCACCTTAGAAAGGGATGCTTCATTAATTCTCCAAAAATTGAGATGGCTGAGAACATCTGCTTCTCACTTTTTTTCAAGTGAGTATACATGGTGGCTAATTGCTGCTACTGTTCTTCCTATCTCTTCTGTGGTAGGATTGGCAGAAGGATACTGACAGTGCGAGTCCCACCTTGCTGCTGCAGGACAGAACGATTCATTGTGGTGGTCCCCAGTGCGCATGCATACTAACAGACATACACATGCAATTGGCGGTTCTTTTTAACTGTGGTTAACTGAATGTCAGTATACAATAAGCAATTACTGACAAGTTAGTGTTTGGAACTCTTTATTATTTATGTGATCTAACTTAAGTAGCCCTGCTTGGAGGAAATTGGAAAGAGTGGACTAGAGGGATCCTCAGAGTTCCTTTCCAATCTGGTTGCTTCTACAGGTCTGTGATTCTCTGAAAGGTGAATTGGTTTTATTTTCATCTGAAATGTAGTCGTCAGTGTACTATATGTGATATTTCCATAAGAATACTTACTTGGTATATGCTATTGAGACACCATTGTAATATAAGAATAATATTTGACGTGCACTTGAGTTAGTATATTTCAGTACAAACTTAGTGGTTTAGAAATTACTTTATTTGCAAAAATGATAGAAAACATATTATTCTTGGAAAAGTTAGGAGCTAAAAATTCATTGAACTGCTATCAAATTGCATTAGGTATTTGCTGACCTGAAACAAACAAACAAACAAACAAACAAACAAAAAACCTAATGCAATAAAAACAAAGCCCATGACAAAAGAAGCACTCTTTCTTTCTTTTACTAGTAGTGCAAAAAAAATGCTATCCTTGGAGTTCAGTTGTCATATTCATCCTATCAGCAACTGTCAGAAAAACAGAATAATGTTATGTTTTTGTAGGTAGTGAAAGTGGTAAAACCTCCTCCCTTTCTGACTTTATCTGTTAAACCACAAAGAAAAGGGGTGGGGAGAGAGAATGCTACAGTTTTAAAGTTTTGGGGTCTAAGGAAAAGAATGAAAGTTCAAAAGTAAGGGTGGTAGTCTCTTCCCTGAACTCACCAATCTGCACTTTGTGTTTGAACATTTCGTATGAGAGCAAGTGTTTCTCTTCTACACAAGTTTGGCAATGCAGTGCATTTTGGAAAAGGAGAACTTGCTAATAACATTTATGAGAGAGGGAAATGAACCTATAACAGAGCTGTATAGTTTCTGGGAATGTTTATTGCTGGAGTTGTTGTTTTTTTTTTGTTGCATGGGCATGGGTTGGAATGGCAAAATAAAGTTGTCTGGCATAAAGTTTGCTCCATCACAGTCCTTGTTTGCCTGTGCTTGTTCCCCAAAGCAGAAGCTGTGTTATAAAGTGCAGTTTATTCATGTAACTTGCTGCTGAAAAGGGATCCTTTGATATGACGCAACTGTGGCTTGTGGTAGGGTCACCAGCATCATAAGAGATGGGACTGCCCTCTGGCCTGTTTCATGAAGTGTCACTTTTTAAAGTGAAGGAATTTGGGGAACTTGAAGTTTGTGAGCTGTGTCAGATCTCACAGGGATCTTGTGACAGCCTTGCAGATGAAATAGCCTGAAGTCAGTACAAAAATGGATTAAAAAGCAGTCAACATTAAAAAAAAAGTAATGAATGTGACACACAAGAAATTGTTTGACTTCAACAGATCTTCCTAGAGGTAAAATTGTAGGAGAAACAGAAGATGCTGATCGGTTGAGTATGGGAAATCAAAACCAAAGCGTATAGGCTGTAGGAGCAGAGTGTGGGTGAGGTGCACTGTAATGGGCATCATGGTAAGAATTAGAATATAAGAGTTGCTGGTACAGCAAACCTTTTCTTAGGAGCTCATGGGAGGAAGTGCTTCCAGAGCACTGTGAGGTATTCAGAAACTACATCTGTCTTGCATGTGGTAACTGAAAACTGCCAAAGGGAATGGATTGTGGGAAGCAAACTCTCATCTCAGATCACCCACTTAAAAACTGTCTCCGCATCCAACCTCAAGCGATAAGGCAGAAAATGGGGATCCAGAGAGAGATGGTGTCTCTGCAAGGGTGGCTCTTAGTATCTGTATGCTTGGCACATGTTTTTACATGCCACAGTAATTCAGATATTCATGTCTTCAGTGTTGCCCAGAGAATCTCCAAGCTGGGTGATCCCAGGACAGGCCTTCCCTCAGTTAGATACCTTGCTATAGACACGTCTGACTATCGGTTGCTTTTGGTAGTGGCTAAATGAAAGAAGCTGGAGAGCTAATGTAGCTAATGTAAGCAACGTGGAAAAATAGTTATAGTAGCAGGTGTGGTAGATTCACCTGTGAGATAAGCTGCGAGCAGTTGTTCTTAATGTTTCTGCTTTCAACAAGGAAAGGCAGAGCAGGCATGGGTGAGCTTTGTGCTGTGTTGTGCATGCTGCTGTGCTCAGGTGAGCTGCAGGAAGGCACGGCCTCAGGAATTCACAGCCCACTGTCCCACTTTTCAACCACTGGAAGTTTTCCCCATGTTCTTAAATTTTTCCTTCTTTATTTCTTTTCCTCATGTTTGCTCTTGGCTTACAAAATGATTCAGGGAATATTTAAAGTAACGTTTCAGTTCTTGCACTGTTGAGTACTGAGCTGAGAAGAAAAATTTAAAAGAAAAATCAAGGAGCCCGCAGACACACTGTGGGTTGGGAGACCTACCATAGTGTGAGCTGGAGAGTACTGCATATTCTGTCATTTCTGTTTAAGGACTGTGATTGTATAATACAAAGTTGATTTTCTTCCATTACTTGTAGTGGGAGCAAGAATGGGCTGGATAGATGTCTGATCTATAGATGTATGTATATCTGAGTCCCATATAATAATGTCACAGCTAAAGTGGTAATTAAGTCATTCCCGTAAACCAAGTAAGCCTATTTCCTGCACAGTGCTGTATTTCATGCAGTATCAGCACTGCATGGAATCTCAGTGAGTCTTGGCAAGAAAAAGCTGAAGGGAGACAATTTTTGGAGGTTTTCGAAAATAGATTTCACTTCCCTTGCCAGTATTCACTCTGAAGCCTCCATATTTCTGGAGGAGTGCAACGAATGGTGCTTGCAGACTGTTCTTCCCACCCTACCCAGTCATAGCCTGTGTACCAGAGCCTTCTCATCTGTAAGAGAGCAGTGGTACCATGACAGATGCCCAGTTCAATACAACATAAGTTTGCATAGAGTAGCATAAAAAAAGCCCACACTGTCCAGGATTGCTTTAATGTTTGAATATGTTTGTTTAATTCATAGAACAGATTGTTTTAAGAGCCTCCCATGTCAAACCACAAAGTTGCTGCCTAATTTCGTTTTTTTTTCCATGTCCACTGCTTTGGATGATAACTCTGGATGGGATACATTCCATTGAACATTGCTTGCAATTTGAGGACATATCCTCAGTGTGAAAAGACATTTTTTTCCTTTGGAAAACTGAGTTGGACAAAAGAACCAAATCACATTGTATGATATCCTTATTTCAAATCCTGATGAAACCTACTTGTCAGTCCTCACCTGAGGTGAACCAGCATGTACTTTTATTTATGCCAGTAGGTGATTTATGTATGTGGGTTCATTGCTAGCAAAAGGGTGTGATGCAGATAGATCTATCTGAAGGATTCCCTTTCAGGAATGTTACGAAGTTAAAGTGTTACTTTGACAAGTGTCTTGTCATAATTATTCATCTTGTCAATAGATAAGATTTCACTGGAGTTTATCATTGGGTTACAACACAGGTTTCTGAAATAGTCACAAGTGCATGTAACCATATTCCTGTGTCTGCCAATAAAAATAACTTTGCTATAGGAGGAAAGAAAACACAATCTTTGTTAAAAGACATATTTAACTTAAATAGTATCTTAAGTATCTTGATCCATTTTTATACTACCAAGCATTGTCTGCAAATCTCTCTTTTTTCTATTAGCAATTATTCCTATGAAGGACCGTTCCACCAGGTCTCCTTGCTAAGCTTAGATAGTAGAGCTGGCAGAATTCTGGTAGAACGTACTTTATATACTTGAGTGCTAACATTTACAATATATTTTCTCATTTGTTTTTAAGCCATGCCCAAATTAGCAATTAACTAAAATAGTCGCTTTTGTAAATGGAGCACAAGACTATTTAATAATTTATATTATTTTTCAGATTCCAGAGTGCAATACTGTGAAAATGAATGACTAATTTGTTGTTGATATGGGAAGGAATTTTAATCTTTTATGAGAACATCTTGGCTGCGGGTATGCTTATCTTTGAGAAAGAGAGCTGGAACTGTTCAGTGGGCAGAGTATGAATATTATCTGAGGCAGTGTTGAAAGTAAAAATAATTGAGAATGGAACTAGTTACAGTTTCCTCTCCTGTGTCTAGGAGTTTTATCAGCCACTTTCCAAGAGAGCTGTTCGCCCTTATGAAATCTAGTATCATTTCCAAAATATGATTATTTATTCTTTGTACATGTATCTGCTTATAGTATTCAAAAGTCCATTGCTATGAATAAGCTAAGTGGGAAACTTTGTCTAGTCTTTTCATAAATATTCCTAAAAAGAGACATTTTCTTGTGTTCTGCAGTGCAGTTCATGCTTCCATTTAAAGATCAGTGGTATAAGTGCAGACCTGGTGTCTATACAGTCAAATGGAAGCTCTGTCCTCACCAGTAGCACTCCCTGGTGCAGTGTTCTGAGGATATTTTAATGTGTCCTTCCTTTTTGTAGATGAAGAGAAAGAAAAGAGTTATGAAGCCCTGGTCAGCTCCAGCAGTCTTAGCTGTCTTATCCAGGTGTGCAGCTCTGAAATAATCTGCCACCTATGTGTTTCCAAAAAGTAGGCAAAGCATGTTGGTACAAGATCAATGAACCCATCTTATTCTTAATTTAAACTACTGTGCTGTGCCTCAGAGACAACTGGTACAATTGTTGATGAGCTAGTAGTTAGTAAAGAAATGGAAGAAAAAGCAAATAAACGCAAGAAGCTTCTCCCACACTACATTTACATGCATGCACATGCACACGCAACCTCTCCTGTCACCTGACTTATTCCCCAGGTTGAGCACTGCATTGCTTTCACTCTGCAGCTCTAGTGCTCAGATTCACCCATTGTGTAAGTCTCTTTTGTTCAGACAAGGAGGCTGAATGCGAGTATGCTGTGAGACTCATGGACAGTATCAGCTGTCAAACTGAAATAGTTATTATTATCTTAGGCAGAAATAGTGCCTTGAGTCCTGCTAGCCCCTTTCTCTGGCATGTGTTTTAGCTGCTGCCTTCCCGTTTTTCTCTTGTACTTCACTGGTTACCAAATCCTCAGGGCACTAATTTTGACTTACAGTTCCTGTCCTGGGAGAGGGTGCCATTCTTTGTGCTTAGATAGCACCTTAAGTTACAAAACTTCAGCCTGGAGAAGCCTGCTGAATGATACTGTAGTATAAATAAACAATGACTGCTACCTTAGCTAGCCACTGGACTAATTCCAGTAGCTGAGGCAGATTTCCTTTCTTTTCATATTTTGCATTCTTGCGTTAATGACAAAATCCAGACTGCAGAGCCCCAGATGTAGTGGCTCACAAAAAGTCACTTCTCGATACTTCTCTTTGTATTCATCTTCCTTTTTCTACATAAGGGCAAAGATGGGAATGGAGATAGGTGTCTTAAGAGCCATGACAGCAAAGGCAATGGGAAGGGGAAAACAGGTTTAATGTCCTTGTATGACTCTAAACTTTCTCGGAAGAAACATGTCCAGGTATCTTAGGCTTTTGCTTTCCCTTACTTTGGACTTGACATTTTATTAGAGACAGCATGTTCTCATCAATTTTCTATGACTGACCTCTTTGTTTTCTTTAGGAAATAATACAGTTGGAAATGAAAACTATTTTAGAGTGAAAATGTTAACAATTGCAGTGACGTAGATTTTTATCCTGTCTATGCTTGTCTTTTGGGGGAAGATTTCGTCTTGCTTTCAAAATCTCCTCTCTTCTTTAATTGCTTGTTTTTAGTTTCAGTTCTTCTCTTAATTGACTCCATAGCAGTTTCTTTCTACTGAAGAGTAGAAAATAATTTCTGTACCTCCTGCCAGACATTCTATCAGTATACTCTCAATTATGTTAGACTGTAGAGAAAGTATGGATGAGAAATAAATTTATGCTTTCCATTCAAAAATGATTCCCTGTGACATGTTCTCTTGAGCAATAGCATTGTGAGTACCTGAAGGGGGCCTACAGGAAAGTTAAGGAGGGACATTTTATAAGGACATGTAGCAACAGGATGAGGGGAAATGGTATTAAACTGGAAGAGGGTAGATTTAGACTAAATATTAGGAAGAAATTCTTTACTGTGACGGTGGTGAAACACTGGGACAGATTGCCCTTGTGAATGCCTCCTCCCTGGAGGTGCTCAAGACCAGGCTGGGAGGGGCTTTGAGCAACCTGGTCTAGAGGGAGGTGTCCCACCATATAGCAGGGGATTGGAACTAGATAGCTTTAAATGTCCCTTCCAGCCCAAATCAATCTATGATTCCATGATTCTGTGTTTCTTGTTCTCTCTACACAGGGAGTAGCATTTCATGTTCCTTTAGATAATACTACTGAGAATGTTTCTTAATATCTCACCCTATCATTTAGCTCAATTTCATGTCCCTTTGTGCCTACCATAGTCCACTTTCTGATTTTGGTTATTTTCTTCAGCAGTGCTTCTTTAAAATCTTCTGCAGTGCCAAATTGGCATGCATGAAGATCTTGAATTTTAAGGAATCTAGGGCCTGTAGCAGCCCTGAATTCAGACACCACTAAGTGATAACTTCATCTTTGCTTTATGATCTTTCAGCAGTTTTATACACTAACTCTTTAAAGGACAAATATTCTTGTCATTTCTTGTAAGAATTGATCTTTTCAGTTTATGACTCTTTGTGTTTCCTTATGATGGCTGTACAGGGAAAAGAAGATGAGATCCAGGAGGTGAGAGAAAAGGATGCTAGAAATATCCTATTCTTCTAGCAAGTGAACTATCTTGCCTCTCTCTTCCCTTCCTGTTTACACTGTACTGATAAGGTGATGCTTGAGGCTGCTTGAAAGAATTTTTGCAGCAAATGGGGAAAGGAATTAATCAGCTTCATTTTCTTTCATTTCCTCCCAGTACTTTGGTGAATGCAATGGAAAGCCTTAAACTGCATGGTTCTTTTTGTACTTTTTCTGTTTCTTTTTGCACTTAGCAGGGAAGTCACATCAGGGCATGTGTAGTGCACAAGTTTCTTGTGCTTAAGGTACCTATACTAGCATCGCTGCTCCCCTGTTGGTTTTACTTTGCAGAGTGGATGCTATTGTTGGCTACAAACTCAAATGTCATCTGGGTTTGGAGTCTTCCAGCTTATGATTTCATCTTTGCAAATGCTGAGTTTCAGAAGTCTGTTTATATGCTCTGTAAACTGAAATGTTCAGTCTGAAATACTTTCAGACATTAAACTCTAATCAAAACATTTTATGGTTGAATTATGCCTGCTTCCACTGTTATAAAATTTCTACTGATGAAATACTAATATAATTTTAGACTGGATGCCTGAAGTTTGCTTGTTCATGCATTTCCTTCACCTGGACAAGCTTCCATTTCCAGCAGACAGGCCTTGGAACTCTAAAAGGTACATATTATTTTTAACAGATCAAATAAAGTAATGCCGTAAGTATTGCCACTTCTGTGAAAGCCTAATGTTGGTGAAAGCGCTAGTTTAAGTGACTTGCAACCTTTAATTTGGTGGTTACCTTTGATGACCACGCATTTCCTTTGAATTCCAGGATAGATGCTTTTATCCAGTCTTACAGAATGGGGTGGTCAGTGATCTTTTGAATGTCTCAGTGGGCAAAATAGGTGACAGGAAACGGTTCTGCCCACTTAGGGATTCATCCAAGTCATGCTATAAGGACTGGAAAGACATCATTGACTTCACTGGGAACTGGATGAGGCTCTAAACGTCAATAAAATCAAAGAAGTCTCAGAATGAATTGGCCTATCTGGCACACATTAAAAAAAACGATTGTAAATTTTGAAAATGAGTCTTCTTGCAACGTAGGCCAATTGGTCAGCTGCAAACTTGGCACAGCTGTGAAGCATGTGTCCTGGGCAATCCACAGGAACACGATGTTCTTTTTCACTTCTGAGAGCTATGGAGACAGAAAAAAAGGACTCGGCCCAATGCTGAAGACTAAATGCTGAAATAATGGAGCTAAATACTGAAATTAACAAGTAGTATGCAGAGACAATTTCTTTTGTAAGGAAAAAAAAAAAAAAAAAAAGTTTGTCAGATCCCCCCAAAGTTGAAACATTTTTAAGGCAAGTGTTCTACTTTATTATGTGTCTTGGGAAAAAAAAACAAAATTCAGAGAATTCTCTGGCAGAAGCTGATGGAATTTGACCTTTATATCAATGCACTGTAGAAATCAGACAGAATTCCTGAAGAAAAAAACTAAGCATGTAATTTTCGTCCTTTAACCATCTGTGAGGGGGGGGAGGAGTGAAACTCATCGAAAGAGATCAAAGCTACTAAGCTCCAGGCATCCAAACTGCTATGCTGAAATGCTGCTGTTCTATCTTCAGGTAGAAGCATAATTTTACAGCAGAGACTCGTAGTTGACGCTTTTAAAGCCTTGTGAGGTGGCTTTCAGCTCTAGGAAGAACACATAAACTGTTAACTGCATACAGAGACAGAAGAGCAAAAATGGCAGTTGAATGTTGTGGTTGATGTAATGTGCAAATAGAGCACAACACATGCACACTTAGGCTTGAAAGCAACCACTGCAAAACTGGTTTTGATTGCTTTGATTTCCCACAAAGGAAGCTTCTCATGCTTAGAAAGCAGGAGCAATGTCGTTAATTAATTGCAATGGAGCTGCACCAAAAAAAAAAAAAAGGAAAAAAAAAAGAAAGAATAAAAGCATTGATGTTCAGTATCTGTACCAGGCTGGCAAGCCTTAATCTCCAGACTGCAAGTCCAACATTCTCATAGCTCTGCATTCTGCAATTACATATATACCAAGAGATGCTTTGGTATTGCTTCTTATATGTAATCAGGGATAGCTTGCACTGGTAAAACAACATATTAGAGTATAGATGATTATAAAAAGACATCCCCACGACCTGTATTTTCTCTCCGAAAACTGCATCCTTCCAACGACAGTGGCTTCCTGAAGGAGAGACTTGTTGCACTTGCTAAAACAACTCAATAATTTGTTTTAATAAACAAAATTATGAAACAGCCACTATTTAAAAAAGAAAAAAAGAGAGAAAAAAGGAAAAAAAAAAAAAAAAAAAAGCAGTTTTCAATGAATTAAAATCCCCACTTCAATTCAGGGGCTTCAGAACCCCAAAATGTCAGCTGCCTTTTTCTTCCGTCTGTTTCGTGTGGTGTGGAATACTCATCCTCATCCTCTGCTTCCCTGCTGGCTACAGGTGCTTTTGTTGCTCTGTTCCATGAAGTCTGAGCCTGGTTAGTACAGAAAAATACTTGAAAAGATTGTTTTAGGGGTCATTTTAGAACTCCATTTTCACTAATTCAGCATCTTTTTCAGTGATAGAAATTGACTGCTAGTAGCTTAAATTGACTCATGGATGTTAATGGTCCATTTCCACCTCTGTTTCTATGGAAATGGACGTCAGTAGTGAGAGAGGGAAATGATTTTAAGTACTTCATAAAAGCCGTCAACTACCTAATGTATTTTTTTTCTGTGATTCAGAAAGGTTTCTGGTAGCAACAACAAAGTGCTGCTAACTGGTTTCAATTGTTCGTGGAATTCTGGGCATCGAAATTCATTTTTCAAACAAATCCAAAACAAAATCCCAAGTCCATTGGCTTGTAGACCACAGTTTGTCATTGCCTTTTGTCCTATGCAACAATGCACTGTTTGTAGCATATGTAAGTGTAAAATGCTATGACAACTGGATGGGAAGATAAAGCACTACCAAACTGAGGCAAGATGACTTTAGTCCTGCATTAAGTGTTCTTGTATAGAAGAGGACACTGGGGGAAAAAAAAAAGGCAATTTTAAAATATCTCCTCATAGGAGGAGGATAAACGTTGTCGGGCACCTTGGGTCTCCGGAGGCTTTACAAGTGAGGACAGGATGTTGTCTTGCAGTGACATTTTTTGGGAGAATTGTTGTGGTTTTTTTTTTAATTTTTATTCAGTTTTGTGGTTAAAATTCTGTTTGATTCAATGGATGCCAATTTTGCTCTCATATGAGTGCAAGCAAAATTTGTCCTAAATACATAGATATATTGAAACAGGTTCTCACCCCCACCCCTTCCCCTTCTTTTTTCTTTTTCTCTTTCTTTTTCTTTTTCTTTTTTTTTTTTTTTTCTTTTTTTTTTTTCTCTTCCCAGAAGAAATTGAAAGAAAATATAAAATTGACAGTAATTCTGATCTGTGTGCATGCGGGCACACATGACCTCAGTCTCATTCAAAATACTGAAGTACTGAGAAAGAGAAAATGGAACGAGTATTTGCAAAGATTAACACAAGGCACATAAAGGTTGTTCTTCCACTTACCTAATTAATTTTTCAGGCATAGTGTGGAAGGAGAGAACACCTGTCCTAGCATGTGTGCAGTTTCAGCATATCTTGGAAAACTGCCACACTGTTGTTTCCATGACTCTGTGATGGGTTCTGTCATTGGCTATCACCTGTGCCTAGGTTATTTGAGTCAGATGTAATCTAACATGCAACATGCGTATTTAATATCTGCAACTAGGCACGCTGCAGAGTCTCCTGATAGATTTAACATACTGAGCATTTCGCACAGTGCATGACCCATAGATTCCACATGTGGTTCTCATCATTTGAGGCCCTGGCCTTCATGCCTCTCCCACCGCACGCTTCGTCCACCCACACCACTGATTGAGAGGCAGCATATTTCATTGAAAACAGAGCACTGGCTGTGAGCAGCTACCTTTACCTTGATCTTAATGTAAAGGAATCTATTTGACAATTTGTCCCAATAATTTATCTGGAAAAGACTTTTGCCCTTGAGAAGTTCATTCCTGGAAGAGCAGTGCACCATTCTGTGGCAAGTTAGGGTTTTCAGAATCACTGAAAATAAACTGGGGAAATAATTCTTTCCACGTTGGATTTTTTTATGCTTGTGGAAGTGGGGTAAAGAAAAAAACAAAAAAAAGAGTGTTGATTTCTGCCTCCTCACCCCTTAATCTTCACCACCCATCAAAATGCTTTGGTGCTATCTGAGGTAATGTTTCTTTCTGCAAGCTGCAGCCCTTCGTTAGATCACACTTCTGTTGCTGAGCTGATAGGATTTGACTCGAGAATCTCTGATCAGGGTACCACAGAGAAAGCTAAAGTTCCAGGGCACAGTCAAGCTTAGCAGCTATCAGATCAATCAAATTTGGCAGTGGTGTGAAAAGGAATGATTCAGCTGAAAACTAACAACATATTTACATTATGTTGGAAAATTGTATTAGTTGAAAAAACTATTTTCTGCTGAAAAGAAGTTTAGACCAAAAAGAAACCAACAAACCTAAAAACAAAACCCCAACAAAACCCCAAAAACAACTCTCAACCAGTCGTATCTGAAAGGGTAACACTCTGCTGATGGCAAAGTATTTGGTTGCTAACTTTTGTACAGATGGCTGCATAACATTCACAGAAGGAATGATTCTAGGAGCCAGTTTTTCAAATGTCATCTTCTACATATGTAAGTGCAAACGGGTCCCTGCATAACACTTGTGCATGCAAATGCTAGACCTAGCATTTGCACATCAAGTGCAGATCAGCTTCGGGCATTATCCTACAGATGGACAGATAAAATGTGTATTGCATTTGTTCAAAGCTACAAATCCCTTTAAAAAGGTGGTCTCTGGGTACATCTATTCCCATCAACACCACCACCACCGCAATGCTGAGGTAAACAGTTACTCCTACTCCTTTTTGTGAAGAGAACTTGTAGCATGCTCTTATCACCCTGTTTTCCATAGATTTGGTGAGCTTTGGTGAGGCTTTGTGTTGCAGGAACCAGGACAGTTTTTGAAATTAATATTAGAATGGGTTTACCTCTACAGGAAGCTTAGCAGGAAGGAAATATGCTGGATCCATATTAGGAGCCTGGATTACTTTGTGAAAGAAATGTCATGTCTTTGCCTTTGTATCTGTCATTAATTATGCAATTTTGGGAAGTTACCTTATTTGTGTTTCTGATTAAACAGTTTCTGTGGGACGTGAGGGTTATTTATTTATTATGTTTTTCAGCCTACTTGTTGCTGAAAATAGTTACCAGAATAGCAAAGACTTAGAAGTTTTAGGGCAAATACTCAGCAAGTCTAAACTGGTTTCACTGACTTCTATACAAAGTATTCGGGCACAGACTGAAAATAAACAGCTTCATTCAGACTCATAGTAATTTGAAATGGTGTTAAACTGCTAATAGGCTGCTATATATAGACGTTCAAGTACAAATGTGTTAACTGGACATGCATCAGATGTCACACTGACACTGCTTCACTGAGCAGAAGAGAAGTACTGAGGTTTCACTCTTACTCGTTGGGAGAGTAACAGCAGTTCTCAAATAGTATCAGTTTGAATGGGTAAAATATAATAAATTAGCTTTCGCCTGATTTTTTGTTTTGTTTTGTTTTGTTTCAGTGGAAAATGTCACAGACCTTTTTCCTACTAAGCCAAACTCTTTCCATGCCATCTTTCTGGATTTGATAAGGGAGGCAAAGAATATACCATGCTTAGTTGTTTTTTTTGTTTGTTTGTTTGTTTGTATTTATGGATATTTACTGTTAGCCTTACTTCAGTATTCATAGTCTTTTTTTTAAGTTACTCTGTTAATTGTGTCTGAGTTCATTCACTGGCCTTTTGACACCAGTAGTGTTAGTGAAGATGAAATAAAGTTCATGGAAAGTATTGAATTTCCAAAAATCAGTCAGGTTAGCAATTCCTCTGCCAGTCCTGTCATATGGCATTGAGGGACTTGTTATGACACACTTGGTTTTCTAATCAGTCATAAATCTTACATCCAGAGATGAGATGACTCTTGTATGGAGGTCTGACTAGTGAGCCATAAATGTGGTTTTCTGGATTCACATGTATAGACTATTAAGAATGTACATAATCATCCATGAAGAAAAAGAACAAAGTGCAACTTTCACTTGAATTTTGTAGGAACACAGCTCAGATTACTATGAGCTTTCTGAGTAAAGGCAATGCAATCCTTTTAGCAGATTTTGATTTCTGTGCGTGCAACTTCAAACGGACAATGTCACAGGCCAGCAGGCCTGAAATAGTATATTGTGAGCAAAGTTTTCCTAGATG
Source organism: Coturnix japonica (assembly GCF_054131305.1). Classification (NCBI taxonomy): domain Eukaryota; kingdom Metazoa; phylum Chordata; class Aves; order Galliformes; family Phasianidae; genus Coturnix; species Coturnix japonica. Next base: position 60,357,941 of record NC_140702.1, on the reverse strand, counting down.
TAACATGACAACCAATAAAGCATACTGTTATCAGGTTTGATGTAGTGTCAGCTAAAACAGCTGTTTGTCTTATGAGTGAAAGGAATGAAATGAACAAAATGAAAGTTTACTCCCTCACCTACTCCCCTCCTCACTCCTTCCCCTCCCCCCCCCCCAAAAAAAAGATCCAGAAAAAAAGGGCATTGGATCATTTTTATTCCCCTTTGAACTTAAATCCCCAAGGCCTGTTTATCCTGTCAATCAGTTTCTGTTTCCATCTGTATAGGGAATGTCATGTAATTCTTGCACAGAAAAGTGAAAAGAAGTGAAGAAACTGGGCTTCATATTCAGTAATAAGTGATTTTGAGTGGGAAAGAAGTGGACCAAAGAAGCATCTGTAGTATTTAGGTATGAATTGCATGTTTTACTTTACTGTAATCTCTGGAAGTGGAATTTGTTGTGATGTTTGCTGTGTAGTCCAGCTCTTCAGCAACATCTGAAAATAACATTTATTTCTGCCATTCTCCCTGAATTCTTATCTCAACGTACATTTTACTGAACATGAAAGACAAGCATCTGACATGAACTGTGAAGTCATGTCTCACCTTCAAAACAAAGTATAGGACTAAATAACCTTTTGAGATCCTTTCCTGTCTCATTTTCACTGATTGTATTATTGCAGGCAGTGTTTCAGTGGTCATAGTTTTCTTCAAGTAATGGAAAAGTAAAATTATACTTAATTAAAGCCCTATTAGATTATTAAAGTCCTATTTAATTTTCACTAAGAAATTCACTAGTCGGAAAGGAAAACACAGCTGGAAAGACAATGGTCTTTCTGAGTCAATATCATGTGTTTGCCAAAAAAATTGATTCTATATGAATACATTCAATATGAATATGTTGCTGCTTCTTTCTCCAGTTCAAATGCTAGATGAGGTCTCTTTTTCTCTCTTATGCCAGTGACAAGTGACTGTTGAATTATTAGTTGACTTGCATTAGCAGCTGAGTAAATTCAAGAACGTTTTGTACTAAAAATTTGAACTGTGAGGCTGGTCTGAATTATGTGCTGAGCATTTCATTTTCAAGGAAGGTGACTGGTTTCAGTTTATTTTGTCTAGTTTTCATTTGTGGAATATGGGCATCTTCTTGTGAAGGCTCTACAAAAGATAGAACTGAAATAGCTTACTGCATTTCAGAATGGAAAACAAACTAATGTGAATTTGTCTTGAAGTTACTAAATGGCCAGTACTGGGACCGATACTCTTTAGTATCTTTATCAGTGACATTGATGGTGGGGTTGAGTGCACCCTGAGCAAGTTTGCTGATGACACCAAGCTGTGGGGTGAAGTTGTCATGCCTGAGGGACGGGATGCTGTCCAGAAGTACCTAGGCAGGCTTGAGCAGTGGGTCCAAGAGAACCTCATGAGTTTCAACAGAGCCAAGTGCAAGGTACTGGACTTAGGTCAAGGTAACCATCGCTACCAATGCAAGCTGGGGCTGTAAGGGTTGACCACAGCCCTGCTGAAAGGGACTTGAGGGTTCTGGTGGTTGGCAAACTGGACATGAGCCAGCAATATGCTCTTACATCCCAGGAAGCCAAACAGATCCTGGGCTGCATCAAAATGAGTGTGGCCAGGAGGTCAAGGAAGGTGATCCTGCCCCTCTGCTCTACATGGTGAGGCCTCACCTGGAGTACTGCATGCGGATGTGGTCTCCTGTGCCCAGGAGAGGCATAGACTTGATGGAGCACATCCAGAGGATGCGAAGGTGGAGAGGCACTGGAAGGGGTTTCCCAGATAAGTGGTAGAAGCCCCATCCCTGGACCAGGCTCTGAGCAGCCTGATCTAGCTGTGAATGTCCTTGTTCATTGCAGAGGAGTTGAACTAGATGATCTTTAAGCGTCCTGTCAAACACAAAGGATTCAATGGTTCTATGACAAATGCCAAGATAAGTTATCATAAATCCTACCAAATTTGCTGGATGTTAAATACACGTGGTAGACACAGACCAGGCAGCATTCTGCAGACAGGCATGCTTTCAGAGAGCAAAGGCTGCTCCTCTTCCTTCATGTGCTGTTGCTCCATTTGGCAGCTACACACATACTAACAACTTGGTTGCATTTCAGTGTGCATAGCCCTTCCATATACTACTGAGTGTCGAGTTTCTTACAGATAGTTCTTGAAAAGGCAGGTGTCCTTGCTAAATATTTACCATACAGATTTCTTGAATTCAAGTTCTTTGACTCACAGATGGCTATTAATGACTTCAGGATGGCTTCAGAGTGAAGCATTCATAGTAAGGTATGGAAGCATGATATTCTGAGATAAATGCCACCTCAAGAAAGGTAAGGATTTATAGGCCGTTCTTTCAAACAGCAGTTAAAACTTTCTTATCACCACTCTTCAAATATGAAAAACAAAATAATGGTGTAGTCTGAAAGTCTGAACTGAGTAAAACAAGCATCAGTTATTTTTTCCTTGTTGGGTAAGGAATTCTACCATTCTACTTCTCAAACTGAGAACATAGAGTACACTGGGACATAAATACAGATATGGACATTTTACAGTCAGTCCTGTGAGAAACTCAGGGGTAGAAACATGATAGGGGAGAGACTGTACATAGTGTTTATATGTATATTATTTTAATTATATTTACATTATAACTTGGAGGTGCAAGAAAAACACTACGTTATATTCTTGAAGTACTAGGTGGATTTCAGCACAGAGGCAAGAGATGAAAAACCTGGAACCTTTACACTCCTTAAGAGATCAGCATCATCATATAATAAATGCAATTTCCTAAATTTTTAGCACTGATTTTCATTTCCTGATGATTGTGATGGGCTTCAGTCATAGTCAGTCCTTAGTTTTATTATCCACATAGGCCTTTGTCCTTCTATCACGTAAATTTTGTTGCATTGCCTCTAACGAAAAAGCTAATATCCCTCTCCTTTACCTAATACCATTTATTCTTTAAAAAGATACCACTCCTCATTAAGTGCCATTACTTTATAGCCACAGTGTTCATTCCCAAAACATCAGTCTCGTTTTCTGCTCTTCTGGAGCTCATTGGAACTTGTTCCTGGGAGTGGAATGCAGACTAATAAAATTCCAGAGTATGTGAGGTTTATAAATAAATCAGAATACTCTCATCTGAAAAACTTAGAAGGGCTTCATGTTTGCCAACACTAACTGTAGGCATTCACAGTTATACATCACTTACCAACTCCTTATGACATTGTGACTTTCTTAAGCAGTCTTTCCCCTCCACTTTAAGCCACTGGTGTAAAACTTCCTCTGTTCTGCATTTTAATAAATGCTTATCCCATTTGCAGATGCTGGCTGAAGCTATGCAGGTGAGAAAGAAAATGTGCAATAGATTTAAGCTTTTTTCCAAAGTGTTCAATGACTTTGGAAAAAAAGTCATTTTTTGGTGCAAAATAAATAATATGTTACTTTCACTACATTTCTTCAGTTTCAAGTGTGTTTTTTATATAAGTAAATGAAAATAAATGCAATTCCTTTTGATCATCATCCCCTAAATCTGCATGTTTTCCGGTAGTGGACCAGGTCTGTCATTCTGTATTTGCTGATTACCACTCTACATCTATTTCAGCACTAGAAGAAATAGGAAGAAGAGGCAAAACTGCAGATGTAATAAGCACTGAATAGTCAATAGATTTTTAGTGTGCTATAGTTTGGATAAAGAGAAAACATCTTTCTGACAGAACTGCCTTTTCTCTTCTACTAAATTTGCACCAAGGCTTTTATAGGGAAAAAAAAAAAGGAAGGAAGGAAGGAAGTAGGGAAGGAAGTAAGGAATTAAGGAAGTAGGGAAGGAAGGAAGGAAGGAAGGAAGGAAGGAAGGAAGGAAGGAAGGAAGGAAGGAAGGAAGGAAGGAAGGAAGGAAGGAAGGAAGGAAGGAAGGAAGGAAGGAAGGAAGGAAGGAAGGAAGGAAGGAAGGAAGGAAGGAAGGAAGGAAGGAAGGAAGGAAGGAAGGAAGGAAGGAAGGAAGGAAGGAAGGAAGGAAGGAAGGAAGGAAGGAAGGAAGGAAGGAAGGAAGGAAGGAAGGAAGGAAGGAAGGAAGGAAGGAAGGAAGAAGGGAGGGAGGGAGGGAGGGAGGGAGGGAGGGAGGGAGGGAGGGAGGGAGGGAGGGAGGGAGGGAGGGAGGGAGGGAGGGAGGGAAAATAACTGTTTTCAGTTAGAAATGTAGCATTACCACTCTACTCAATTTCTTTTGCTTTTATGAACATGGTAATTTATTATCTCTACAGTCTTTGTGATCCACTTGCAGGGCATTGGTAAGATAGAATGAAGCAGTGGGTTTGGGAGGGTGATGGGCTGCATGCATCTCACTGCATAGCTTATCATGCCAGACAGATTTCAGGGTCCAGAAAATGCAAATCACATGCCTGTTTGCTCAACCTTTGTGCACAGTGGGACAGATTTTTATTAGATGCATATTTTTCTCTAATAAAAATTGCCTACAGCACGTTACTGGCCTTACAAAGAATATAGGTCTTCACTGCTTTTCAGCAGCAGTGAAGTGAATGCAATGAGACTGAATCTTAGCTCCCACTGCAGGTATTCTACAGCTCAATCTACTGTTGCCAGTATTTGTGCCTCGGATTTACAACCATATCATAAGTATGTATTTCTGTGTTAAGATTTTTTTGGTTGGCTTTGATCCCATCAACAAGAGTTTCCATTTTCGGCTTGTAGCATAAGGCTGTCACAAAACATGTTAAGCTTTCAGGACACCTAGGAAGTGTGAATCCATCAAGCTTGTCAAATGGAAGAATGGGTCTGTTATAGTTTACACAGAGCCTAGATACTACTTATTAGAAAGACTGTTCATATTTTAAAGTTTTATGTGAAAAATGTCTTTGCATTATTGTCACTAAACCATAAAATCAATATAGAATTAGAATTTCAAAGCAAAGCTGTCCAGTGCTTGCTGCTTTCTGCAACTGGGCAATTGTAAGTTTATTGGGTTCTCTCCCCTAGAGACATATATGACAAGATGTACTAAACCAATCAAGTAGAAGATGTCTTTTTATGTGCTGACTCTCCATGTGAGTTTGGAAGCACTGCCAATATAAATATGATGGCCAGAGGCCCGTAGCACAACTTTTCAAGAGGTTTTTTTTTCTTTCCATTTTTAGTTTCATTGTTGTCAAATTACTTCATTGCATTTTTTCCCCCCTAAATAAAAAGTAGAATGGATAATAAGAAACTCTATCAAAGAGTAGGAATCTGCAGAAAGGGAATAAACTTCACATGAAGTGCTTTTGTGAGAAAATAAACTCATGAGGAAGTTTCTCACCTTCTGTAATAGACTCTGTACTGGTAATCAGTTTTGTTCTGTGTGCCCTAAAGGCCAGAAGGCATGAATATGGCCTGATGTTTAACATCTCCTTTTTTTTCCTAACCTCTGTCTACAATATTTGAAAGTGTTTGGTACACTTCAAAAGCAGAACTTTATTCCCTTCATTTTATAGATTGATTTTAACCTCCGCTGGAGTAAATTTATGGAGTCAATCTGCCTTGGCATTTAAAATGTCATCTGCAACTGACCTGTCATCAGTATCACTGACACAACAGCAAGCTGATAGAGAAGGAGAAAAGTTCCCTCAACAGTACAAAGCAATGGACTTTCCAACTGCGGTGGGTGCAGCCCAGCTATACCAAAAGTAACTTATTACAGGGTGGTCATTGTTCTACAACAAATAAGTGTCTCTGCAGTTTGGGTGTTTCCCATGTACAAAACTGAAAAGGCAAAAGAAGTCCCACAGATGGCAAGGTGTGACACGTGGATTGTCTCTTTGCAGTTAATTGAAAGGATGTGTATAAAGTGTAAATGGTCAATGAGAACCTGGTTTGCTCATTTGTAGGCAGAACACCTAAGTGCAACCACGGAAGCTGGAGTTGCACGATGGAGGTTGAAGGTTCAGTCTCCACCCACTGAAGTCATTGGTAAGTGTTCCACTGCTGCTGGAGAGAATACAGATAGACACCATCCAGTATTCTTTGTATCATATTAGCTTTCCCAGTTGAATGAATAACAATGAATGGCTTGAGTCCCTGGCTTAGTCAGTTCTGAGGTAATGTCCAAAATTAGCTTGCTGCTCATACTTGTCCATATGTTATTAAGGAACAGCAGCATCAGGTCCATTTTCCTTGAGTGACATTTTGGGTACTGAGTCTACAGGACCTACATGGCTAAGCTGATCAGTGTGGATATACATCTTGACAGAAATCCCAGAAGCAGAAACTTACATAAATTACTTAATTACAGATCTGGGTGTCTTAGTCTAAATCGTTTGGACTGGAAGTTGCAGCAAAATCTGTCTATGACTATAGCATAAAGCCTATGCCCAAAACATTATTTAATGTTTCCATCCTCAGCGCAGTTGATATTATCATTTGCACATCTTCTCTACCATGGCCAGTATCAAAAGAGACACTTTGTAATCTGCATGGAGAGAACTAAATCCATCCAGCAGCATGGCTTACGAGTTATTTTGTTGATATATGGAAAATCCCCATTAACCTCCACTTTCATGGTCAGAAGCAATGGTAATAAGGCACTAAAATTACTCTGAGGTCTAGGTCTAAGATCCTTATGATGTTTTCTTTCAAACCCAGCCTTTATACCATTTCAGACATCAGCACATCTACAGTTCTTTAGTTGCTGTAGTTGAGTGTGTGCACACTGTTAGTGTAAATAACTTCTTCACAATACTTTCAACTCCTTTAGATCTTTCAGCACTGCTAACAAGTTGCTTATTGCCTGAAAAAGAACTGTGTCTTTAGTTTCAAGGTCCGAACATACTGACCATGGAAAGACCTAACTGGAAGTTTCCTACTCACATTGCTTTCAAATGCTCCTCTCATAATCTCTCATTTAAATTATATTTTGGCAAATATAATTAACCTTTTCATCAAGAAAATTCCAAAAGCTGGCCAATACAAAGTATACTTGAATATTTCATGTTCTCTATTTTTCATGCTATGGCATTGTTAATAGATCTTTGATTATAAATTAAGACCAGCAACAAAATACAATTTCCTCTTCATATTTGTAAACTGATAGATCTCTTTTACTTACTTGCAAATATGTAACTAATGTTTATTCATGTTGAAGAAGTTAGTAAACTTACAGTAACTCAGTATTGTCTGGTTCTCACTATTCCTTGTCTGCAGAACTGCAAAAAACTGCATGGATGATGCATCACACCAGCCAGTCATTGCCTTCTCATTTCTTACTGAATTAATACATTTCATCAGCAACTTATATTCTATATTCCATGTGTATATATACACACACACAAACAAATTTATACATATAAATATATATACACACATATATATACACACATACATATATATACACAAACATAATTATTTTACAGGATTTGAGGTTTTCTCTTGATAAAAATCATTGGGATTTCTTCTTTAAAAGATGCAAACAAAAAATGGATTTTGTAAATGCGCTGAGCAATGCAATGGGGTTTACTGGACATTAGGAATGCTTAGTATTCGTTTTAGCAGGAACAGGATGACAATGTGAGAATTGTTCAGGCAGAAGTGGATGGAATACAAAGTGTTCTTCCTCACCTCATGTCACTCATAAATTATTAACATTTCTAAAAATTTCTCTCTCCCTCAGTCATCTCCTGTTAATGCAAGAAGACTGATGTATATTTTTTTCCATGCTTTCTTCTTATGCAGTCCACTGTAAGGGACTGAGATGTTGCATGGGAAGGATCGTGCCAGCATTCAGTTGCAACCACAATAAGTTTGCTTTCTTTGTAGAATGATGCAAGTTCTCCAGCCTATTATATACTGCATAATGTTCATTCCAGTACCCAACTCAAAACACAATTCAGAAAATAAAAATACAACCTCATCTTTGCTAAATTATAGGTTAACCTTCCCTTCTCCCTCTTTTCTGCCCAACCTTTAAATAAATAAACAAAGAGAGCACAATCTGAAGTGTAAAGGTATATTGCTTTTTCTCCCCTGTCAGCAGTCATTTGTGAGAAACACTGACAGAATGTGCAGCATTCCCCATGCCACCCTGTAAGTGGATGACTGCTAACCTCGTACAGCTATCAGTTACCCCAGCTACCAAGTGACAGATCCATGTGGTTAAGCAGAAGCCTGCTGCACAGGGGAACTTTCCAAGCTGACAGCATGCCCAGCAGTACGTCCAAAGCAGGGTGTCATAACCATTTGATATTGCACAGTGAGTGCTTGTGCCCAGCTCTAACAGCTTTTTTCCATGCTCTGATTCATGATTTTGTTTAGTCCAATGCCTTACTTTATCTGGAATTTTCCTCACTGCCATGGCGCTGATAATGCTTATTAAACACAGCATGGTTTAGCAGACAACTTGACCTGGGACCTAAAAACTTTACAGTCAGTCTCCACTGAGTGATTTTGTACGATCTCTTCCTGCTCTACAGCTCATGTGATGAATTAAACGAAGTTCCCCCATCAGATACTCAGACTTCTGTGATGAAAATCTCTACAGAGATCTCTCAGCCGGAGCTGGGGAAATATTGCATTCTCCCAGTGCGAAGGCAATTCTATATTGTATCACTTCTGCTAGACTTCATTTTGCTGTTTGACATTCTGCACAGAACCAAAGCAGTTCCCTCCTCCTTGTGATGTATGGATGTTCTGCTGTGATCATGGTCTGCACTGTTCTGCTGCTCAGCATGGAAGGCAACTCCTCATGTGCCAACTATGATGATATCCAAGCTATAACACTTCTCCCTGTGTGGGTTTCCTATCAAAAGCCAGCAGCAGCCCACAGGCCTCAGAGCACACTTAACCAGCACTCAGCCACATGGCTCCATATGAATGCTGCTGATTATCTCAACTGTCTGAAGAGACAGTGGGTTTCCCAATAAAGCTGCAATCAAATAGTACATTGATCAGGTATCATAATCATGAATATGATGATTAATGGATGGGAGATGCTGCATGTGTGCTACTTCCTAATTCCCTGAGTTGCTGAGGTGCAGGCTAAGGCAATTTTTCTGCAAATACTGCAAGCCCAAACCCACAGCCCTATCCTGCTTTCCATGTTTCCTGCTGCTTCCTAGGGCATTCATTCTCCATCCCAGAACCTGCCTTCAGGATCATAACTCCTACTTAACTCCAATCTTAGAATTCTTGTTGGATCCTCTTCCACTGCTGGCCTTGTTCTTTGAAAGTGTTCTATAGACACTGGATATACTTCTCTTAGTCTGTGCTGTTTAGAGGAGTAACTAGTTCTGTAGACAACCCTGTCCTTAAGTAGGAAACTCGTGTTGTTTTTAAAGGCTGATGCAGAGATCAGACTTCTTACCTGAGTAATTGCTCTTTCATTTCAGATTGCACATAAATCACACAAGTCTTTCTGTTCTACCCTTATGTCTAGGCGTACTGTATGCAGGCAGACACCTATGTTGTTTGTGCCATAGACACAAACATGTTGAGGACTGGCAGCAGAGCCTCAGATCAGCAGTCCTCATTCCTTTCCACAGAGTTCTTGGAAAGCCACAGCAAGATAAGTATACTCTTTAAAGGCATTTTTGATTTAGGAAAAATACGAAAACCAAAGATCTATATAAACTTTGTCATTACAATGTAAGATCAAACTTTGAACTTTACCAGGAGCTGCTTTCCACCTTCTCTCACTTTCTGCTCTTGCAGTCTGCTTCCTAGGAGTCTAACGAGCACCAGGTGACTGTGACCTTTTCCAATTGACCTTTGCTTCTTCACTCTGTAGCTCTGAGATCTCTCACCCTGGCCATGCCCTGGCAATAGACCTTGTCACAAGTATTTAACTTGTCAACCCTGTACCATATTTGAAATTATTAAATGAGAGCATTAAAAAAATCACCAGCAACGAAGACTTTCAGCAAATGAGCCACAGATTCACTTTTAATTAATATCTGTGCTCCTAATGGCAAGAGTTTGATGGATGGAGAACAAGCAAGGGTTACAAATGCAGTTAAGAAATTAGTTCATGAGATACAATAATGTGTTGGTTGGAAAGGTTACTGTTGCTTATGTTGCACTAGATGTGCTGTGGAATATAATGCACTTCCTATTTCACATATGGTAACCATACTGTGCTGTAAGAGAGATGTACTATTTTAGTAAACCTTTGTGCTTGACAGCTCTCAAAATGGCATCAAATTATTCTTCTGATCTTGTGGATTCCCATGGAGCTGCTCTCAAATGTTGATCTAAGACATGTGAGAAGAGTCCCTTTTCAGGTAATGCCCTCAGTCAGCATGTGGAAATTGGACTATACAAAGCTCACCTTTTCCTTATGCACTGAAATTCATTAAGGAGTTATATCTGAGTTGCAGGTGTTTGAACCATGATGTACATATGTTATGAATACATATGGCCAGATAGCTTCCTTCACAGACAGTGAAAGCCAACACATTTCTTGAGGGAAAGTACTGTCTATAGAATAGCAGTGGTGAAAATAACCCCAGTTAATATTTTCAGAAAACAGAAGTTCTGTAAGTGTTGTACTCCTTGAGGAAGCATATATCTGAGCAAATCTTACCGCCTTTCAGAGGTCAGCCATGGTAAATGGGAGGTGTGCACATGTGGCTTTAAACATATTTCAGAGTTGGAAGGATTTTCAACATGCATGAGGTGAAAACTTCACCTCAAAATGTCTGTCACATGAAAATCTGACAGCAATATATTTCTGGTGTTTCACATGTGTGTAGTACAAAATCATTTGAGAGACAGCTAGAAAATTTTCTTCACAGGTGGCAAGACTGCTGATATAAGGTGAGGACTAATAGAAAAGCCCCACAGACACAGAAACTCATTATACACTGTCATCATTCACTGACGGCATGTTGATAACAAGAAATGGCTTATCAAAACTCCACATCTTTCAGCAGTGCTCATCAGCTCAGGGCATGGGACAGCATAGCAGAGCGCACAGTAGTTAGCTAGTAGCTACATCTTCCTCTGTTAGATACCATGCACGGAAGTACGTAAAACAAAGTGCTCTAACATACAGCTTGAGATAGGTGTATCTGTCCTGGAGAATATAACAACTTTACAGCTTTAAGGATAAAATATTGGTGAGGGAATCTGGGAACAGCTGGGAACTTTTCCTACAAGGAGTGCTGCAAAGTTGCCTGCCAGGCAGATTTCTTTCAGAAGACTGCCAGTTGGCTCAATTGTATCCTTGGCCGCCCACCTGTAATCCAGCCTTAGGTCTATGCACTAAATCTTAAAACGTTGTTGCCCCTGGGGGTGTCCATCCTATTTGCTGCCCTACAGGTAGCAGTACGGATTTGCTAGGTGCAGCTAAACAACACAAAGAAGCTATGGCTGTTTCTGTTCTTGGTAAAAATCACATTAGAGAGATCCAAAATGAAATACTTGTCATGAATTCAAAACTAAATGTCATGGGAAATTTCTCTTTCCAAAAAGCTCTGAAATTTCTGAAGAAATTTTGGAACAAGGTGGAACATCTTCCTCTCCCAGTTTTGTGATATTTAATGGAAAGGAAATTCTTTCTTTCATCAGTTCTAATGTTTTTATAACAGCCAGCGCTCCTCCACTCTCCCGCTTTAGCAACAACATGGAATTTTATCAGAATTTAAACTTGGCAGGGGTAGAACTACTGGCTATGCTTGGCTTCACATAGCTTGCCTTATGGCTTTTTGTTTCCACTTTTCAATTTATTTATTTTTTAATTATTATTATTATTTTTATACTCAGTATGCATTAGTAGTGTCAGATTAAAAGCCTTCCTCCTAAATGGATGAATGCACAAGTAACAAATGCAAGGAAAGACAAGGAGACAAGAATGGGGAAAAGGTGAGTTATTCAGGGTAATTGTAGGCCAGGAAGAGAAGTTGCTTTTGAAAGGATGCTGTGATGCTTTAACAGACCTTCTATCCATCACTGTACGTGTGTGTTGAGAGTGGAGGGAGGCCGGGGGGGGAGGAGGGGGGCGAAGTGTGTTCAGTGTTCAACCAGTGAATTTTCATGGATAGGAAGTGTAGAAGAGGAGAGAGTTAAGTATTATTAGCAAACAGGAAAAAAAAAAAAAAAAAAAAAAAAAGAAAAGAAAACAGAATTTCACTGATGTAAATGCAGAACCTTTAAATAAGGAGACAAAGCAAGCAGAATGCTAAGTGAACATAGCTACAGTTGGCAGCTTCTGCTAAATGGCTTGGAAAACCAAGTACAGTGTCCTGTTTTGGCTAGGAAAGCTGAAATCTTTTAAAGCTATTGTAGTTCTTTGTGGTGAATTAATACAATCCATATTATGACTTGATGTGACCTGATAAGTCATGAATGCATGGAAAAATTATTGCAAGTTTATTTTCCTGTTTGTATGTCCAGTGAGGATCTTGGAAAGTCCCTATTAGCTGAGAATCCCTCCTGCTGGTTAGACTTCTGGTTTGATACAACTGCTATGTTCACAAAGAAAAGAGTAATCTCTTATACTAATACCCAGGCTTTGTCAAACAGATTATAAGCAGTACAAAGGATGTACACTCCAACAGCTGTGCAGTTACCTTCTACATCTAAGTGGGCTTTGATCTGGAAGAAATATTGTTGGACTAATTCATCTGATTTTTTGATAACCAAGCAGAAAGGGAAAACCCAGTGGAACATACAGATCCTCTGCATCCCTTTAGCCATTTATGTTTCTCATGTGGAATATGCAATGAAATAAAACTTATGGTCAAAAGAGAAAATGCAAGTATACTTCTGCTATCTCAGACACATTCAAGGTTGTTTTTAATAAGATATGAAGTTTTGCCCAAACAAGATAGTTGCTGTTTCATAGTAAGGGGGTAATTTAGGTGCTTACCTCTCTTGAATCATCACTAGTGAGCATCAAGGCATGACATTGCTAGCAAAATAAATGTTTACAACAACTCTGTTCCCATATCCCTCTGATTCTGTGATCTTTGTTCTTTAAACGAATTTGAAAGAAGACCCATTCTGCACTCTAAGAAAATATATTTACTCCATATTCACCATGCAAGAATTTCAATGCTCTGTACTGCTTAGTTGTGACAGTGGGAACACATGGCTGTGTTGCCCAGGCTTGATTTATGTCAGGAATCAGTCTTCTGTGATTCTGAACTCTCAGTTCAAAGTAGGAGAGAAAAGGCTGTGAGTTACAGTACTTAATATTTTTTCATCTTCAGCTCCAGGAAAAGCAAATGCAGTGTCATTGTTCACAAATGAAATATGATTCACAAGCTAACAAATGCCTTTGTTTGCTGTTGCTGTCAGCCACTGAGCACCCCTGTAGGACAGTGCAAATATAGGCCTTGTGTCATATTATTGGCTTTCAAGGCACGAGTGTAGGATTCCTCATAGTGTTAAAGCCTTTCACAGTAAATGTCTCTGTTATAAATTTTGATGTGCTTCCCAGATGAATGGATGCTTTGAGTGGAGACAGACTGGCTGGAGCTAAAGTAGTTAGCTTTGATTTACCTCTTCTCTATTATTCAATCCTATTGAGAATTTTGAGTAGTGGTATCAAGGCATGTTGATTGGCTTCAGTTTATAGATTGAAATAAAATGAGTGATATTTAGCCTTGGTCAATACCGTGCAATCTTTTAATGATATTAGTGGGATGAAGTAATGTGCAGGTTTGTAAGACAGGGACAGCAAAGCATGATGTTTGCAAATAAATCCACTGACAGATGAGTTTTCCTCATCAATCATTCAGCATGTGTGTTTTGTGCAAGTGCTTAAAGGGCTTCCAGTATTAGGGAAGCACTTGTGCAGATTCTGTGTGTGCACATCATTTCTTAAGCATCATTTATAGTTAGTCTGAATTGTAATGTTTGGTTTGCATATGTTAGGCATATTCATACAGTGCAGCACACCTCAGCTGCTTTTTTCCCTCATGCTGAAGTAGTTCCTGCTCTCCAGCTCTAACAGGCTACTAGTCCTCCTTGCTTTGTAATGGGAGTAGTAGTTACTTACAGAACCCTGTTCTGACACTCTGGGCTCCCTCATGGATACCTGGTTGCTTCTAATATTCACTTCAGATGAAATCATGTGTATTTAAGGAGCTGAGTAATTTCCCTGATAGTTTTAACTCGCTTGTCAGCTAAGAAAAAGTTATCATTTCTACCTTCTTCAGCAAGTGATCAGTGATACCAGAGAAACTTTCCAGGTAACTATTACTGAGATTGATTAACAGTTTTCAGTTCATTAATGCTCTGCTAAACTCCTCTGTTCTGCTATAAATCACAGGCAAATTTTAACTAGTTATCACTACTGACACTTCCAAGTACTATGCAATAAAAAGGGCATGTACTGGTAGGAAGAAAAAGACAGATGTGCAAGTGGCCTGAAAATGATCAGTGGTCCTAAACCTCAGTCAGTCATTGCCAGCAAGTTTTCATGGGGGAAGTGTGTTAGCTTTGTGGGAATCTTCAGGCACCCTTTGAACAGGAATGCATGTCTACTGTGGCAGCTATAAATTATAGTCCTCCAAGAACATATTTGGTTCTCAGCATATTTATCATTCTGTCTGGTGGCCCAAGGTTAAGCCAGAATTAGGATATTTATATCTTGAATATTATTGTCACCGACCAATACCAGGGTTTGACACAGTTAAACCATATTAGGCCACTAGGCACCATACTCTAGAGCAAAATCTCCAAAAAGAGCGGAAGGGCTGAGTGGTATCAGCTGTTACCATGCAGAAAAGCAATGGTTAATTTCTCCACATGTATAATTCTGGTTATTGTCTGGGCATGTGGTAAAATGGCCAAATCTCACCATGTGTCTGCTGTTTCTGTGCACTGTTTCCAGCTGCTGTTGCTCAGGCAAAACTCTCAGCAGCTGAAAGTGAAGCCTGATCCTGGGCACTGAGGCCTTATTTTCATTTCCCATCTCCTAGAAAGGAACTAATGTAAACAAAGTGAGAAATGGGATCCTTAGAGCCTTCCATTTAAATACAAGTCTATAAATGCACCACATTTTATCCTTTCTCTGTCGATATTTTCAGACCAACCCTTCTCTTAGACTGACAGAAATGCTCAGCATTTTGTTGCATGACTATATGAGGCTCCAGCAGAACTGGAAATAGTAGCAACCCCGAAGACCCCGGGTCTGTCAGAGACTATGAAAATCCAAAGTGTGTGCAACACAGCATGGATAGAGCAGAGCCACAGCTCACATGACCTGCAGGCTGCTTAACGTGTTCATTCTGATAACTGGCTTTTTATTCCACATGCAGAAGATAGATGTGAACAAGAAGTCTGCAGACAACTTGATGTTTACAGTGTAAAGCCAGATACAGCTCAGTGAAAGACTGTAATGCAGTTCACAATCATTAGTACTGGAAGTTTGGGGTATTGGCTTCAATGGGCTGGCTCTGTATTTTGCATGCTGTCTGTAATGCTGACTAGAATATTCTTAAGATGGAGTGTGGAAGAATTGTATGATATGTTTTCCTTTTCTGTGGCAAATTCAGATACAAAGAGCCGTGCAGTGAGGTGACAGCATGCACTGACAGCCCAAAACAGAAGGGGAGTCCTCGTAGGAACAGCTCCCTGGATGTAAAACCAAGTGTTATGCCCATGGCCACATCCTCTGAAGTAGCTGCTGAAATAAATCAGGTATAAGGATCCTGGGAACAGCTTTCCTCATCCACTTCCTTGGTACCCTTTCTCAGTGTCAGTGAGCTCAGGAGTGAGGTCTGAAAGGGGCCTGCCTGCATGTCGCCTGCCCCTATTTCTGTCTCTATGACAGGGCTCAGAGGAACAGCGAATTTCTTCTTATTTTGGGGTATCTGGCATGTAACACTAATATAACCATCTATGCAATTGCCTAGATTGAACCCTTAAAATATGCATTTTATATGTGCCTGTGTGTACAACTGATACAGTTAAAGAGAAAGGGTGTTGGTCTGGAATTGTTTTCTATTTCAAAATTGTTGTCAAATTGCATTAATAAAAGAGAGAGGGAAGGAGGACAAAGCTAAACAAAACCATCAGACAAGATATAAACTCACATGAATTCAACTAAGCTAAGAACCAGGAGTAACTTTTTGTGTAGAAAAGATTAAAAAGGAAAAAAGAAAAAAAATAATGCTTTATGCACTCAATAAATAGGTCAAATAACTGCTTAAAATCAGAGGGCTAAGGTAGATCTATACAGCTGTAAATAGGGGTAGCAGAAGTATGTGCTGGTATCTTCCAGCACCGCATACAATTTCCTGGACTCTCCCAGGACTTTGTCCTGGTCCTTGTGAGCCTCTTGCAATTTCATCAACCAGCATTCAGGATCCAAATGCAGGTGGCAAAGGTACACCGAGGTGTGAAGTGACCAGTATCTCCAGGTCAAGCTGTCAGACTCACTGCCTACCACAAACTGTGCAAGGCGTTCTAGACAAATAGCTACCTGACTGTCAGGAATCAGCCAGGCTTCAGCATTTTTCCTCTGCATTCCTTTGCTGCTGCTGGTAACAGTTTTGCTGATTAACTTTTCTGTCAGTAAGATTCATAACTTTGGATTGTCTTGGACTGCTATCACAGTTTGTTTCAGCGACTATTTCATAAAGAGCATGCTTTCTACTTTCTGTAAGTAATTCTTCCATGTCAGTAGCTGAGATCATCTACTTAATTCTGAGCCAGCCTCCCATATGCACTATAACCACAGAATTATCAAGAATAAAAGCCCAGCAGCCCACAAGCCCCTGTGTGCAGAATTCTCTAATAGCCTTGCATTCCACAACAACATCAGTGTGCTACTTAGTGAGTATGTTCATGTACCTGCCCTAATTCTAGCAGAAGAAGCAGAGACATTTGTTAATGTACTTTCCAAAATCTTCTCTAAATGACACAAACCTCCCAAGACTGGATAAAATGTTCTCAAATCAATGAGAATTACACACCATTTTGGCATCATTCACAGTTTATCATCTCTCGTAA
This sequence comes from Coturnix japonica, assembly GCF_054131305.1. NCBI lineage: Eukaryota > Metazoa > Chordata > Aves > Galliformes > Phasianidae > Coturnix > Coturnix japonica. The sequence goes on along the minus strand of NC_140702.1, from coordinate 60,341,004 downwards.
GGCACTAAGAGCTGCATCAGAATCTCAGCTTCTGCTAAAATAACTAATGTTTAAATATATAAATTATCTTTGATGAAACTATCCTTTTGATTAAAGCATTACAGAGAAGCGCTGCAGCTTCAAACATCCTTAGGCAAATAAGCAGGACTTTCATTTATTCTTATTTAACATCTAGTTATTTAGATCTTAAACAATAGCTTTTCATAAAACATAACTTTTCCTATTTTTTTTCTTTCCACTTTCATCTTCTTTTTTCCATTTCTTTTTTTCTTTCTTTTTTTCTTTTTCTCCTTTTCTTTTCTTCCTGACAAATACACTGCTTTATTCCATGATAAGAAATATGATAGACATCCCAACTCTCTAGATTTATCACTGAAAACACGTCATTCAGTAGTAAGATTTAGATGTGCACATAGCTTGCATAGGCACGTATCTGGAACTGCAGGCATTTTACTGGATAAAAATCTAAATTATACATTTAGTGGAGGGACGGAGCTGATGAGTAGAAGTGATTTTTGTCAAACAAATATTTCAGGATCCATATACCTGAAACAGAAGACACGAAACATATTCAATGTAAATTTTTTTACTCCCAAGATGAATGTAAAAAATTACAGTACACAAATGTCAATTTCTGTTTATAAAACACAGCTATGTTTGAAGTGTTCTTATAGGAACAATGTCGGGTAGTGCCATTTTCACTGACTTAGTTTGAGGTAAGATTTTTAACTGTAGGCAATTTTGAAACCTAGTCAGATACTGTGACTGTGTTTTTCAATACTTTCTTAGTGTTCTTACATTTAGAGAGCCAAACTTTAAGGTAGTCCTATGAAAATTTCTTGTATCCATTGTTAGTTTAAATTGGATCCTTATCATAATATCCTTTGTATTTTTAGAACTGACTCAGACATGAATAGATCCAAATAAATTACATGCAATTAGTAATGCCAATGATGTGATATGCAATAAAGTTTTTATTGGCACAAATTTTAGGCCTTTTCTAAGCATGGCAAAGCCACAGGGCACTTTTCAGAACATTACAGATCAGTCCAAGAAATAACTTGGTAGCATCTCATGTTGTTACAAACATAGCAATTTAACTACTCCATGTTTTTAGTGGGGGAAAAAAATGCCATATGGAAATTACTTGCTCTTGGCTTATGAAGGCATTCCAGAACTTGACCCTGTCGTGACTCATGACAAAAGCATCAGTTGGAAATGACTTAGGAAGAATATGAGCTTAGTATGAAGCTGATTAAAGAACAGCTATAATCTGCCAGTGCAATGCAATCAGAAAAAAAAAAGGCAAACATGGTACCAGATCAGGAGAGATACTTGCAACAGGAATGGAGCACTGTTAAAGTCTGTGTATCAGGAACTCACAAAACTTTTATACAAGCACATTTAAATTTGGTTTGCCGTATTTGAGAAAGAGTAATTCAAACTATACAAGCTGTGTTCTACAGTGCATAGTAGTTGAAGTCTGGGCTTTAGCAATTACATGATCAAATCCATCATACCTTGCTGTAAAAATCAAAGTAGGAACCAGGAGCTGATTTGGTGGCAATTGGTTTGTTTGGTTGTCTGTTTTCCCTTTTTCCAATGTAATCTGTTCATTGTGGGAAATTCCAGTCTATCAACATTTTATTTTCCTAGCCTGGATTGGAAGTTCATTTTTCTCTCAAACTCTCAATATATACATATCTTTCTCTTAAAATTTCATTCTTTTCTCAGACTGCGGAATAAACATTTTCTTGGGAGAAAGGAAAACTCTTTCCTTTGGAATTTCATTAGCAACCATATTTACCCATCACCTGACAGTACTAAGAGGTACCTATTTACACCATAACCCCATTTGCTGTACAAGATGTTAAATCTACTTCCCAGTAAGCAAAATGAGGTTTTTTTGTGTTTTGTTTTGTTTTGTTTTTATCCTCCACAATAGCAAATAAGTGGTTTTTACTTTATTCTGACCCAAAATATGTGGAACAGATTATCAAGTACTTACTACAGGAATTTGATTAATACTGGGAGGATCTTCAACTCTCGGCCTTCAGAAAATAACTAAAAAACTAAACTAAACTAGAAAAAAAACCCACAAAAAGGCATACCAAAAAAAACCTGGAAGTGCAGCACCTGACAAACCTATCAGGTTTAGAAATCTCTCCTTAGAGTGAAAGAAAACCAACATGTGTAGAGATTTTTTTCATATTATGGAAAACTGTCCCTCATTCAGGAAGGAACTAATATAGAGCGTGTTACTAGTAAAGGCCATTTTGGGAAGGTAGAAATGAATTTTAAACCAGATGATCCCAGTCTTTTTCCTTATTAGATTTAAAAGCTATCTGAATCCAAAAGAACAAATAAATCTTCCAACAGCAATGAATGAGGCTGTGTTGAGGGTGGATACAATCCAGGCTCGTGATGTTCTGGATTTGTGCACAGTTGGGCTGTCCTATAGCTGCTCCTTCCATTGCTCCCTTCCTTCCATTCCTGCCTTCCTTCCTTCCTGCTTTTCTGCTTTCCTTCTTCCCTCTGTCACAGCCACGTGCCCACTGCCTCCACAAACACAGAAACCAAACCTAATTTTCCCTCTTCAGAGCCCATGCAGTTTGGTGGCAGAGCAAGGCACATTCCCTCACATTGCTCAGTCAAGTTCATCGGGCAGTTCTGGTCTGAGGTTTGCAACCCCTTCTGGCTTGTACAGATAACCTTAACATACTGAAAACATATCTAATTGTCTCGTTGAACTAGAGCTAAAAAAACTGAAATAACAGCACCAGTAGTTCTGTTATCCATCCTTCATCCTAAAATATTGTTAGCTTTTAAACATTTGTTAAGACAGACAGCAACAGTTACTGAGCAGAAATGTGGGAGATGAGATGCAAGCAGAATTGTCTTCTCTCTTCTATTTCAAGATCTTGACTCACTCTTTGCTGTCTTCTGCTAACTGCTTCAAGCCCCTGCCTTTTTGTTCACTCTCCTAAACAACTTCCACACATTTCCAGACCTACTTTCCTCTCCTTTCTCTTCTCCATTCCCCCCATTTGTAGCTTGGATGTGGCACTGCAACAACCATCAGAGAAACAGAAGGTGTGTTTCCTATAGTTCCCTCCTTGTCCTTGTCCTTCCATGTTCAGCCACTGGCCTTCTTTCAGTTTAGGCTCATCAGGATCTTAGCAGCATGTCTGTGTTTCCTTTCCCTGTCTGTCAGGAAGCATTGCACATGCCTGCAGCAAAGGAACGGCTGTGCAGCAGCACGACAGGCAGTGATACGCAAAGGGGCCACACAGCTGGAAGGCTTAGAACAGTTTTTAAAAGAATAACCTTTTATTTAGACAAAATGAGCCAAAGTGGCAAATGGCAGAAAGGAAATGTTTAGCAGAGCTGGTAAAGAGCTTTCCATTGCTTTTCGTCTCATCTAGTCAAGGTGAAGCTGCCAGGGAGAAGGGAGCTTTTCCAACAAGCTTTCTGATTCAAAGAATTTCCATAATTATTGGAAGTCATTAATACCATTCTCAGACATTTCAAATGCACACAGGTTTCTATGTACCCCTTCATTTTACATTTTCCCTAAAAACTTGTAACCAGTTGTAATAATACAGAATCACATTAAAAAGGCCACAGTTAAGATGAAAGACTTTAAGCATGCCTAAACAAAACGATGCAGTTCATCTGTTCCAAATTAATTTTCTCCAGAGTATTAATTGATGTCATTCCTCTACTTGTCAGTTCCTCCTCCTGTTTCAGCACTGCAGAAAAGCTGCAAAAATCTCAAAAACTTGAATGGAATGTGAGAATAATCTTTCTGCATTTATTCAAATCAGATATAAAATGAATAATATTGTGTTTATCTCTTAGTTCAGTTTGCATTAGTTTCTGTTCAGTCACATGAATACAGCTAGAGCTTCACAGTATGAAGTGTCAGAGTTCACTGACTCGCACAGACAGAAAACAAAGGTCTTTTGGGCACTGTATAATAACCCATTTTTTAAAATTTCTCAATTATGTACCTGTCGATACATTTAGAGCACATGAAGATCTAAAAGCATCAAAAGAAATGAAAATCTGGGAGCATTTCTAAATCTAATCCTCTGTTCTGCCCTAGAACAGTGAATTTGAGATGGCATTTCACTACATCAGTTTTTGTTATATCCGAGTCTCTTTGGTTAACGTAAATGTCTGTGCAGCCATTGAAACTGGTATTCATGAAACAAAAAATGAATTCACAATCTGAAGGAGGAGAAAGCTCCTGCATTTTTCTCCTCTGACTAAACTGAAAGTTGTTGTTGTATCTACAATACGCGGTATTCTGGAGAGAGAAGGAGGTTTGTGTGGGACTGGCCTCCCAGAAAGATCAAGCAGCAATGGTAACAACAACTTTGTTGTTTAGCGGTTTTCAGAGGCACATTCAAAGCACTTACAGTAACAGTACATAAAAAACTTTTAAAGAAACACAGCCAAATGTTACATTTAAAGCAGAAATGAAAACATGATTTTTAATGGACTAGAAAACATATTCTGAAGAGACGCCTTTCCAGGCTCTTGCATGAAGCTACAGACGATATCCACAAGTCATTGGTCTTGACAATAAAATAATTAAACATTGCAAGGATAATTCTAAGAACCATTTCTAGAAATATTTTCTTTTTTTCTTCCTAGTTTTGCAGAACATGAAATAACTCTGTACAGTGCTAGAGCTAGTGCTAATTAAGTATTCTCCCCCAAACCTGTAAGAATTGGCTACATTTGCGCTGCTAAATAAATAGGGTCCAAAGAAGTAATAAAGAGTGCTGGACTCCTGTTTGCTTGTACAGGCTGATTACTAATTGGCTTCACTTTTCTGAGCCATCTGACCAGCACTGTTAAAGAAAAGCCACTCTTGTTCCTAAAGGCAGATGCCTTCAGAGACCAACCCCCAAAAAGGCAGGGTAGGCATTTCCGCAGAGTTCATTCCTTCCACAACACACAGTCACATCATCCTTTTCACCATCTGATGTCCTCTCACACCTCCTTACTACATCCCAAGGAACGCGGAAATTGCTCTGAATTTAAGCCTGTAAAAATTCACACTGGCAATGCACTTTCTTTTCATTATTCAGTCAGCCTCAGATCCTCTGTCCAGAGACCTTGACAATATTTCCTGGGCCTCTCGTCTTCAGTTGGACAGACACATCACTTGGGCCAGATGAGAGTCCACACAGCCCAGAATCCACCAGCATCACTCCAGACAACTTGTCTGGCTAAGAATATTGGAGCAAGAGTATAAGAATACACACACCAATCAAACAGGGAGTAATATTTCCTTTCTTACATCCTAACACTTAGTGCTTAAGGATTTTCTGAGGAACATTGCTTCCTTCTCTTTAATAGTCTCTACAATGTGAATAATTTTCTATAAATATGAGAAACCAAACATGAACTCTGATTTGCCTATGATTCTCCACACTGTTAATGGAATTTGAAAAATAATAGATGTATCCCACAGTCTTTTATTTCCTTGACCCTAAAAAGTGTATTTCTCATGCAGTCACTTGACTCTAGCAGCAGAGGCTTTAGGAAGTTAACAGAGGTAATCATGAGACTTGGCCACACTGAGCAGGATACAAAGCATCTGACTCTAGGACCAGGGCTTGAATTCAGAGATTTCTTATTCCAACACTGTATTATTAATTTTTTTTCCTTGCTATTTTTTGAGCAAAGATTGTCTAGGGCTTGAGGGCCTTTAAAGCAATAATATCTTAAAACCAACTGTCTTTGAAAGGTTATGAAAAATGCTATAATCTATAAAATCTGTCATTGCTTTATTGCGTGAAATGTTAACACTGGCAAGAGTGTTTTAAGCAAGTTCAGGCGTGTTTATCATCCCTCTTGGCAATGCATAAGTCAGGCAAGCTTAGTAATCTATTCTGGAAGAATACTGTTTTTACTATTACTTTTGCATACAGGAGAAGAAATTGAACTTATGAAAGCATTCTGTATTAATGGAATATAATCTTTGCCCAATCTAGCAATGTTAGAAGGCAATGCTAATTGAAATCAATAAAGGGCAACAAGAGAATACTGCTGCAATTCAGAAATAATAGCAATAAAAACAAAAATCCTGCCTCTTTTTATTTGTTTGTTTATTTATTGAATTTATCTTTCAGTATCACTTGTCTATTTCATTCCAGGTAATTTGTTCATTCCCTGTGGCAGACCCAGCCCAGGTAGATTAACATGTATATTTGCCTATTTGTGGCATTGAAATCACATACACACACTGCAAAATATTAGATATGCAATTGAAACTCAAACAGAAGTTGTGGGTGAATACTGAAATTACCGACTAACTCTACAAACTATAGAGTTTGTATAGAGTGCTGGAGATCTAGCTGCATGATTATGGTAACCCTTTCTGGTTTTAAAATTCATAACTAATTACTAGCAAAAAGTTCGCTGTTGCGCTTGAAGAAAAAAGGTGGGCTCTGGACCCAGTAAAAAACAGCTGGCTTCAAAGTGTAAATGAAATCGATACTAAGCCAAGCTACAGCCTCACAGAGGAGAGTGTCCTTGCGCTGATTACAACATCAGGTCAATGCATTTTGGGAATGTAGCGAGAAATGGAAGAAGACATTCCTTTGAACCACAAGAAAGGTTTTGTTTGCATTATTTTCCCTTGCTGGATCCAAGTTTAGACTGGTTCTCATTTTATCTGCACCCTGTTCCCCACCTTCATATGCGTACACACAAAGCGGGGGCTTCAAAGCTCCCAGCACTGGCCTAACTGTTCTCATTAAACACACTGGCAAAACTCCCAGTCGTCTTCAACAGCAACAAGATTAGGTCAACTGTGAATGCTTTGAAAATCTCACCCAAGGCAATAAATCTACCATGAATTCACAAAAAGGGAAGAAAACAAGAAAGGTGGGAAGAGAAAGAAAAGAAGATTCATCACTCAGTTTTGCCAAGTCAGAAAAGGGACAATAATTATCCATTTCAGTGTAGGGTCTCTGAGACTGGTCCATGAGGGTAAGCACTGAGCACTTATCCCTCTCTCCAAGCCTGTGCGTGGCAACCAAAAGAGCGAGGATCCTTTCAGTGGTCTCTATTTGGAGAAATGGTTGGTAATCATGCCGTTTATATGGTACAAGAGTGAGGCAAGCTCCAAGCTTGGGATCCCTATTCCTTCTCATCATGGGGAAGGTTAGGCTTCTGAACCCAAAGCCCTGGGCAATAGGGATGAGCTGGCTGGGGAGAGCACATTTCACCTTTTCCCACCATGAAGCATGGGCTCCTAAGACACTGAACTACCACCTGTTTGACATAACCAGGTCCAGTTTTTCCCAGCCCACCTTGCACATTATCCATTGTAGCCCTCTAACAATTATCGTAAGTGCTTCTATTTGAAATAATATCACTGTTCTGGTGCTTTTCCGGCACAGAGATAAATCAGGTAGCATTGAACTTTGCCCAAAATAGAAAGCACACATCAAACAAGCACAACATTTAAATAGCTTCAGACCCTTCATTTTCAGTTTATTATTTCCTTTCTATGCATGACTTGGTATTGTCCTAATTTTATTTGATATACACCAAAGAAATGGAATTGTAAAACCAAAAGTATAAAGCTAGTGTTCCTTCCCTTCCCTACCTCTGAAAAAGAGAAGAAAATGGGCAGCTGGTTACTTGCAGTGCCTGGCAGATGTTGCCTGGACTTATGAGAATATAAAACATTTTGTACCAGCAGCTTCAAACAATGGGTCAAACACAATTAATGGCTAAACTTGGCATCTTTATAGCTTTGACAAAGTCAGCCCCATTACAAGCAACAATAAGTTTAATCTTTCCTCCCCTGATATTGATATAGGAAGGAATTATTTTCCAAATAACTTCACTGCCCTCCTCATCCTTTGAGAGAGGACTCAGAGAGGTCCCAGAGAGGCTCCACTGACACTTGGTGGTGTCGGTTAACTCTATTTGGCTGTAGTTTATGTACTCAGTATGGGGAAAAACACATAATATGCAGCAAGAAGGATTTTGTACAGCTTTCATTACAAATGATTAAGCGATTGTCCTGTGCTTGGCAAACAGTAGTGTATTTTGGGAACATGAAGACAGTTTTGTCCAGAGTTTTGTGTTACAGTCCATAGCTGTGTGCCGTGCTTTACTTTCTATCACAATTGGAAAATCGTTCTGTTTTGAATTCGGCAGGACTGGATTTTTGCCACCATTTGCACTGAATAATGCACCCTCCATCTGAATTTCTCTTTTTTTTTTTCAGCCCCAGAACCTTGACAGGCTCTGCCATATTCTCCAGCAGGACAAAGAACAGTAGATTCAGGACTGCACAGCCATTATCTGAGTAATATTCAAAGCAGTCTTGGCAACACTTTGATGAAAAAGCATCTTTGGAAATGTCCAGGCCCCACTCACCTCTTGCCAGTGCTCACACATACTTCTCACAAAGTGACATGCCTCTTACAAATGCTGACTTTGTGTCTGTATAGATAGGTGGTGTTTCACCCTTTACTCCTCATGAACAACCTGCACTGCTCTTAGAAACAAGGAGTGTTTTGTGTAGTCCTGTGACATGCTGGATAGGTATATACGTAGAAGGACTGGTCCTGACTTTTAGAGGAGGAGAGCACTCATATCTGCCTGGCGACTGAGAGGAGAACAAGGATTTTATGCAACAAAGATGCTAGTACATACCTTGCCCCAGGCATCTAATTGTCCATGATTTTTATTTCCACTGATATTATAATATTAGTCTCCACAGATTTTATTTGCAAATTCTTCCATTCAGCCTCATGTCATGAGGAGCTGTATCCAGAATTCAAAGCAGCAAAGCAGAAGTGGAAAGTTCTGTCCCCTTTAAGCCACCACGGATTTCTTACTAGCCTGATGCCAAATTCCAAATTCCTTTCTGGACTCATGTAGGCATCATTCTAGCACAGCTTAATAACCAAGAGTTGTATCTTTGTACATTTTCAATGTGAAAGCAAAACTACTGATGCATAATAAGCACAAACAAACAGAGATTGTTTGGAAGAACAGTCACTTGAAAGCATACCATTCATCTATCTGAAAATAACCTAGCAGTTCAACACTCACTCAAAAATTACAGCTGCTGCCTTTGCCAAAGAAACACTGCTGAGTAGACTTTTGTATCCAGAACTGGGCAACTAATCAGTTTGGGGGACTCACTGGCAGATTTACAAGAATTCGTTTTGCATCAAGACAGAACGAAGTACTCAGTCAAATATAAAAGTAGGAAAAATAATCATTTTTAATTGAGATTAAGGTTTGGGGTTTAGGAGGGTTTGTTTGTTTACTCATTTGTTCTTTCATAAATCTGAAGATGATTTCCAAATGTTTTGAACTAAAACTCAAAGTATTTCAAAAATAAAACACTGATATCTTTCCAGTTTTACAACTTCCCTCCCCCCCCCCCCGCTAAACAACTCACTAAAATGGACATAATTGAATCACTGTCACACAGTAACAACATTTTGGCCAAAAACCATCTTGCCCAGCACTAGCTGTCTGTCAGATGCCTTCATATGGCATGTCTTCACATTTTTAATATGCAGTGGGAATGTGCTGAAATACAAAACTTAGTGCAACTTCAGTAAAACTATGCAAAAGGGCAAGTCAGCACAGGAGACAAAAGGAACTATGATGCTCAGCTTTTAGTTAAAGCTATTAAGCCAGTGGATATTCATGTTCACATCAACCTTATTAAATGATGCAGGACTGCATAATATTTTTCCCTTTATTTTAGTACACTCTGGAATAGTTCTGACACATCTGATTCTTTATACAATCAAAAGTCAATCCTGATCTGGGAATGGAAAAAAATAAATGCTGCAAGAACAGGAAATCACACATGATATAAAACAAATGTATTGCCATTTTCATATTTCCTTGATAGCAAAGCTAGTGATTTATCTCTGTGACTTGTTAAAAAAGCAAAAGATCACCTCAGGTTAGATAAGTCAGAAAATTAAATGCACACTTGAATATCAATAAATTTCTCTAGATAAAACAACAACAAAAACATACTGAAAGATAACCTCTCAAACTGTTAATGTGTGCTTCAGCTTATTTTATGTCCCTTTTCTATCTACTTCCTGTTAAATGTTCTAGCCTCCAAATCTGTGCAGAGATAACAACAGCACACTTCAGCAGTAGAAAGTTAAGAGATTACTGAGAACATTCAGAGGGAGAAAATTTCAGACTCATAACCATAATCTGCACAGAAATATGGTGCACTCTTGCTATTACTGCTATGTACATCAGTGAACATGACTTACATAACTTTGTTAAACCAAAGCAGTCTGAAATGTTAATGGCAACTACCAGACAAAAGCCATGAACAATACTAGCTATAGGCTAAGACAATGGCTGTGAAAATGATCAGAGAGAGAGGAGTGCTGAATAAAGAATGAATTTAGAAAAACTTAGGTTTGTTCGCAGGCAATTCACAATTGGCATAAAATATTACGTGGAGATGTGCTATAGCATGGTAGTCCCTTTTATAGCAATCAGTGCTCAGCCAGTGCAAGAGCAGTGCCAAACCAAGTGGTATTTATAGGAAGCAATTCCTTAAAGTGGAGGAATACCAACGTCAATGAGAAGTTTCCTACTGCCTACACTGGTCTTAAAAATAGGCCTTGAGGTAGCAGCTAGAAAATGTAACTTTTACAGGCAACCCCACTTTGAAATGGATATGCAAATCTAGCCACTGCCATACTATGATAAGGTTAGAGGGAAACATGAGAGCTGCCTTAATGTTTTTCTGGTTTCTGTAGTCTTCAGCAAAAGTCAGAGCATCCACAGCACTGGTGCAAGACGGACTGGCACCCAGTCAGTCAGCACTGGACTATGCTGACAGTAGCCTGAAATAGCTACAGTACACAGGGCCTTGTTGGAATCCAACAGAGCACTGCACTAGCAAGCACAGAACTAAGGTCTGAGCCCCCAAGTAAGTGGCTGTGGTTGGAGGGGCTGTTTGTTGCATCTGGGAGAGGGGGTAGGTGAGTATCAGCAAATAATATTGATGCTTCTGTAGTTTGCCTATTTACAAGTGCAGATTATTGCTGCCTCTACAGGTATGATATTCCAAAAGGCACTGCTAATCTTTTACTAGAGCAAAGAAATGCAAATGTCCATTCAGAGATGTGAGTGGAATTAAATATTATTTTCTGCTGTTTCATTTGGGTTGTACAAGTAAAGGATACAAAAGCCTGGCAAACACTGAAATACTCTGGATTTACACCTCTGCAGTTTCCCATGAGAGCTGAAGCTGGCTTTCAGATCTCCAGACGCTCTAGAGCATGACAATCCAGGAAAAACATATTTGGAAACATATTTGAAAACTACCCTACATTCCTTCTCCAGAACTGAACTGAGTTTTCTGCTAAGTGGTTTGAAGTAGGCTCTTAGCCAGTGCGTATCTCAGCTCTTCACTTCTGAGCATGAAGCACATAATCAGAAACTCCCGAACTGAACCAAGATAACATTCCATCCCAGGGCAGTGGTAGATAAAAATGAGTGAGTTTGGACTCTCCTGACTCCATCTGAACTGCAAAAATTGGAAGTTTAGAATTTTTGAGCTGAGTATGAGCATGTGGATTAAAGAGGGAGAGCCTTAAATCACAGAAAAGACTCATGTTCTGACCGTATCTTAAAACAGCATAGAACAGTCCTAGGGCACTGTGACTTTCTTGCTATTGTGGAGTGCTTCCAGGAACATCCAAAAGAACAACATGATTCTCATGTCCTCATGTATCCTTTGTGATTTGCAGTCAGTAAGAACTTTGCATAAGTACCTAAAAATGTAACGAAGCCACTAGGTTAGCACAGACACCAGCAGTGCCACATCCTTTCGACAGCAGCCTCTGCCCGTAGTTCAGGCACAGTTCTCATCAGATGTGTGATGAGGGCATATGTGTTCCAGGGTGTCCTAGAAATATCTTTCGCTGATGCATGTCTGTATTCCTTTGACGTTTTTTACACTTATTTGCCCCTGGTTTGTATTTACCTCCAACAAGATTTTGGCCTTTAAAGCACATGTACTACAGTGAGAGTGGGGCTGGTCTCTTCTCACTGGTGACAGGTAACAGGATGAGGGGAAATGGCCTCAAGTTGCACCATGATAAGTTTAGGTTGGATATCAGGACAAACTTCTTTACAGTCAAGTACTGGAATAGGCTGCCCAGGGAGGTGGTTGAGTCACCATCCCTGGATGTGTTTAAAACCTGTTTGGATGTGGTGCTCAGGGACATGATTTAGTGGAGGGTTGTTAAGAGTTAGGGTACTATGGTTAGGCTGTGGTTGGACTTGATGATCTTTACGGTCATTTCCAACCTGAGCAATTCTGATTCTACCATTTAGTCTGCAGTCAAAAGGTGTTCAGGCACACATGATGCCAGAGATTTTAAAATAACACAGTCACTTCATGAAGCAGCTGAATAACTAAATGTCACACATTCAAAATCGGAGTGATAATGCTAGTATTTTTTTCATATATTTCTCTTTGCACTCTAATGAAGTGACCACTTTATAAAATGCAAAGGGTGACATTACTATTGCCAGTAGGGCAGTGTACACCTCAGCTGCTTGAAAAAACACTGCATGTCTCTTTTTAGCTGTGTCCTGCAGAGATCTGGTAAAGAAAGAGGTGGGAATTAGCCACTTCTGTTATGAATGTCAAGGTTCTTAGAGGGCTCAAGTAACAAGAGGTGCTGAAAAGCATGGCAACCAAATCCCCATCTCCTGACACTAAGCTTGCCACTTCTGTGGCATTCTTGGCCTCTTCTAACCCAGTGTCTGGGAATTTGAGACTTAATCTTTGGTCTACCACATGTTGGTGCAGAATATAGCTGCTGCAAAATGAGACCAACCTACAAATGTGGAAAAGAGCTATTTTTAAATGAAAAATCCCAGCCCCCTTATTCTCCCCTAGCTCGGACTTTTTTAGAACCAAATTTCAGTCTCATACTGACCACTTAATAATATGTGGGCAGTATTTCTCACTCCAGACAGGCAGGAATGTTTTGCTGTTTGCCTTGAAAGTAAGCACGCATACCACTGCTGCAAGCACCTATTCACATATATCAGTATGCAATTCATGTTCTCATTCTTAACATCAGAAAAAACTGTCTGGGTTGCTTTAAATACTAAACCATATGGGAACTGAAATATTATCATGGTAATTAACATTTCAGTGGAGCAACCAAGTTAGTTAGGTTTGCAGTTTAGTTTTCTAAGATCATTGCTCAGGGCTTGACTAGGTGATGAATTCCTGGTAGCCACTGTATTCCATACGGACTTCATATTTGGTTTGCACTACTTAAAGGTCTAGGCAGGGTGGAGAACCCAAACACCAGCATCTTCACTCACAATCTGTTTATGGTGAGGCTGTGGGTCAATAGAGTTGCACTACTTACACTGCACCCTGCGACTGTGGGGCCTATCAGGCTCCAATTCATCTGCTTCTCAGTACTGCTTCTTTCAGATATGAGGAGGTGGATGTAACTGTGAAGATGGCTTTACATGCCATTATATCTGATATATTTGAGGTGTTGCTGGGTAACGGTTGCGGATTTTTTTATCTCTTTTATTATTAATGAAGCTCATCATACTCTTAGCATGAGATTTCCTCATTACTTGCTGAAGTTTGTAGTGTAACTCTTTGAGGTGAAGCCCAGGAACTTCCAGCTTTTTTCCAGCTTTCTCAGAAGTAATGTTCATAAAATTCAACTTCAAAACTGAGACTGCTGTCTGGGAGGTATTGCACACAACATGAATAAATGAGGTGCACCTCAGGCCTACTCTTCAACCGCTCCTTGATCCTGAAGGTTCTACTCTAAGATGGGACTCCCTTGCTTTTCCCCATTTGTCCTCCTCACCTCACTGGCTGTAACAGTAAATCAGTGTGGGGATAGATCTGTTTGGCTTCATTCTTTCCCTTCTCCCAGTGTTTGAGAATTGTTTTTCACCACACAGAATATATAAGCATACTGTTTTCTCTTCTCAAACTATCCCTCTACCGTCTGTATAAAGAGCAGCTTCTACTGAGATGTTAGAGGCACACGGGGATCAAGTATTTGTACTTGATCACGTGAAGTACTCATGTTTAAAACTAAAATTCAGAGAAAGTTTTGCTCTCTCAAAGTGCATTTCTAGCATGTTGGATTTTATCCTCATGCATATCATATAAATGAAATGAGAGCAAGGGAATAGGGCTCAATTCACTGCCTGTCCTTTGGCAGAGTGCTTTCAGAGCTGCTGGGCCTGCTCTCCATTAGGATGACCTAATTCTGCATACATCCATATTGATCTGATATGCGTCATCATCACTTCAACATTCATTAATACAATTGGGTGCAGAAAGCTTTCAGGGGAAATAGATGAGGAGAAAGAACAATACACACTGTCCTCTTAGAGCAGGAGTAGAAATGAATTACTTTCATGTGCTTCAGCAGATACCTGCTCTGTGGCATTGGCTAATTTTACCACCAGGGACAGGGAACAGCATGAAGGCAAGAGCATAGTCCTAGTAACCATGTTTCTTTAGGGGAGTCATTCCCAGTATTTACCAGAGGAAGTGAAAGACAGTGCCCATACCAAATTAGGCTCACAGCTTCAGCTCTAGGGATTGATTGCACAATGCTAGGCATGAGGAGTAGCCACCTCCTTGTGTATCCCCCAGACTCTTGAGAGTCTGCATCTGCTTGGCTCCTGCTTCAGGAGGAGAAAAGCTTGTCCCTTCTTGTTGTGTTTCTGATTAGAATCAGAACTGCTAGGTTTGTTCACGTTAAGGAAAATATGCAGGGGTTGAGTATTTCTCGATGAGCATGAAAAGTTAATGAGATTGCTTTGTGCTGGAGGCACTAGCAGCCATACACTCCCAATTGGTACAGGCTCTGTGAGCTTCTTGGTCAAAAATGGAGCACATAAGAAATGCACGGTAAGGTGATGTGAAAGCTTTATGGGTGATTTGTTGAGAACACACATTATATGTACCAAATATCACAGTCATGCATTTTTAAAACTGGCAGGAGGAAGCACAACGAATCATACTCCCCAACTCAGTTCAGAGTTATATTGGATACCAATCTCATTTAATTTTATTCCAATTCCCTGTTTTTTCTCCATGTAGGCACTGTCAATGACTGTTTCTGCTTCCATCAAACTACCACTGAGCTACAGGGGAACACAGTCAGAAAACAAAAAAGGAAATTTGGATTAGGAAGATACAAGCCACATACAGATATTTAGTTTGATGACAATACAGCAGTTGTTTTATTGTATAATATTAATATCCTTACAGAGACAGCCTGGGTTTTACCATTCTGTTCCCCAAAAAGAGCAAGAGGGGAATGCAACAGAGATGACACAAGAATGTAGTTCATCAAAAAGGAGACTTTCATAAGAAAGAACTGGAGAAAAGCCTGAAGGGAACTGATACTCCATTCTAATACACAATCTGTGCAGTGCTAGCAATATTCACAAAATAGCAAAAATGAAACAAAGATTTTTGAGTGGTTCCCTGTAGTAGCTGCTATTTGGTAGATATATTAAAAAACATAAATATAAATATAAAAGAAATTACATATTTGTGTCCCTCTTGGAGGGTTTACTTTGCAGGTTCAGTGTTTTATGTCTATAGTTGCCATGGGGGACACATGACCCCCCAGACACATTGATTCTCTTCCCATGCGGGCATAGAATTATTAATAGAAGAAACTGTTCTAGGATAGAAGAAAGGAAGGAAGGGAAGTTTATTGTGCTGGTATTTTAGGAAATGTGTTGCACTAATTTATATGGATCTGTCCTGATATACTACAAAAGTCTTAAATACTTTGAGGAAATTTACAAATGTACTGAAATATATTCTTTTGCTTAAGCTATTATTTTAGACAGCAAGGCTTTTCGGTGTAACTCAGCAAGGGGGAAGCAAGTGGTGGGGGGAGACAAAGAAGAAAGTGCTTTGCGGATGCTGGGATCAGTTCACCAATGCAGCTGGTTTGTGAATACACCCTAAGTCCTACTTGATCTTCTTAATACAATGTAATCCTTAATTATCTATTCTGACACCTAATGAGAGGACACAGGTGTGTGCACTCCCAAGGCATGTATCTGTCTGTCTTGCTTTGCTAATCCCTTAATCCAGGCTGTGCCTCTGCAAACTATTGCCGTGAATGACTCACAGATGTACAGTCTC
Source organism: Coturnix japonica (assembly GCF_054131305.1). Lineage (NCBI taxonomy): Eukaryota > Metazoa > Chordata > Aves > Galliformes > Phasianidae > Coturnix > Coturnix japonica. The sequence continues at coordinate 60,324,788 of NC_140702.1, read as the reverse complement.
TCTGTGCTGCTGTATCTTCACTATGTAATCCTTGTACTTACTCTTCACCAGAAGAAGGTCTGGAAACACTAAAATCTTCCACCTGTTGATATAGAGTGAGGTCTGCGCATGTTTTTAATTGAGAATACGGTTTGTTGGGCTGGTGTTGAGTTTAAAAGGCCACTGCAGACCTTTTCATAATGTTGATGCACTTGCTGTGAAAAGCCAGCCAAGCACCATCCTCTGTTATTTGACACAGCACAGAGTTGAAGCGTCGAGGTGGGGAGAAGGACAGATGGTAATTACTTGCCAGGAAACAGGCAAGGATTTTTCCTTGAAGAAATCCTTTCCTGAGTGCCTGATGCTGCCAGCCTGTTCTACCTGAACATCTTCCAGGCTGTACCTACAGGTATAAACTCACAGAGCATCCCTTCCTCTAACATAGAAGCAGGTTCAAGGCTTTGTCCTCCTTGGGTGTCTTATTCTGGAAGAACTGGGCACTTAGTGTCTCTAGAGTATTCCAGGAACCTCTAATTGAAATAAAACTCTGTATAGAAAACAGGGAATCAAGCATTTTGTAGTGGTTTTGTTTATTTGTTATTGTGGAGGTGGCAGCGTTAGGTTTTGGTTTTTTGTTTTTTGTTTTTTTTTTTAACACATTTTATGAAATGTCAGCTCAGGAAGTTAAGACATAGTGACTGCAATGAAAATCCCTTTATTGCTCTTGTCTAGGTGGCTGACAGTATTAACATGTAGCCTGCTACACTCCTGCTGCAGAGAATACTAGGACAAAACTAATAATACTGGCATTGGTGGGATAGTGAGCAGCTTTCAAGACCCAGACAAACTTCCTATGTTAGATGGATAATTAACCTCTCAATAGGGTGGCAGAGCTCTTAAATAATTATGTGATTGGCCTTTTCTCCTACTCCACTGGAAACACAAGGTGAGCTAACCTTGGTAAGAGCAGCAGGCATCCCACTTCTAACACCAGCAGAGAACTCCATTTCAGAAGCAGCATGTGGAAATCAAGAGTTCGTGAATTTGGGTTAGTGCTCAGCACAAATCTAATTCTGAATCCAGTGCAGTGAATGCAAGTTTTGTCATCCAGCAGAAATAGCACTAACCTGAGGTGTGATGTCACTGGGGGAGTGCAAGCGGCATAGTGGGTAACAGGGTTGTGAAACTGGTGGCTGCTAGAGCGTGGTGACAGTCCCATGGAATTTCACACAGATTGATGCCACTTTTGCTGATGTACTTCCATAGTACTGTATTGTTGGATGCAGGGGCACATCGATCTTCACTAAAATATTCACACTCGCCAGCAGTTACTACATGAGATGTTTGAGATGTATCTATCCAGTGGGAACTGCATAAGCAACTGCAACTTGAAGCCCAGCTGAGCTGCTATAGAGACATGGCAGTTAAGTACCAAGAAAGATAACAGTCATGTTTCTGAAAGCAGTGCTGGAAACAGGTGCCTTTCTTTGTGGTTGGACTAACATGCCAAGATGATTGTTCTGCTCTCTCTTTAATGCTTGAGATTTTTTTCACTGTGTTCCACTGTGCAATGTAGATAAGAATTGAGGTACTGTATATCTGCTCGACACAAATAAGGTGTCATGGCACTGCTATATTTGTACGTAGCTAAATCCTGAGCTAATACTATATATATATATTCCTCCTTTACTAGTGGCAAGCGATCGTGAGCTCTTTGGAAGTCTAATCTTGCTGTTTAATAAATACTGGACGTAGAGAAGTATTATGGTAGTCATATTTTGCAAAACCTGTACAAGGAAAGATTACAAAATGCTCAGTATGCATAAGTGATAATACTCCCTTATCAACTTTACTTACTTCATTAGTTAATCACAGCTTGCTTCCAACCTGGATTTCTACCTCATCAGCCCTTCATGGCTTTAATGCTCTTCTTACACTCACCCCTTGATTGCTGAGACTTTTCTTGGAGACAGGCTACGAGAAGAGACCACCCTGCTGGGCAGGCATGAGTGCCTGGGTGCTGTCTAGACGGCAGATGGAGTATATGTAAATTGCAGGAGAGACTCAGGCTAAGATGTGCTGGCTAACAGCTAAGAGGCAGAGAGCAGAAGGGAGAGACCATCTCCTTCCAGTGCCTACAGTCTCTGCAGCCTACTTTGCGAGTGAGCCTAATCCCTCTTGGTGCGAGGTAGCCAAGTTAATTCACACTGCCTCCCAGTTGTGGGTAACTAATCTCTTCAACTTTGGACTGGAAAGGGAAGGGAGTGCTTATCCTGTGCTTCAATTGAGTACTGATATCAACCAGCTCAAGAGATAGACTGCATGCAGCCAGTCCTGGCAGGGCTGCAATCACAGTCCTTACCCTCAAGTAGGAGAAGGAACCTCCAGAGGGCAAATTTCAGCTTCATCAAGAAAGGCTCTGCTGGGCTACACCACATTCCTGTGTGATTGCCCCTGGAACTATTCAGCACTGGATTTTTTTATTTTTACTTTTTTAATGATCTAAACGTAATAGAATGAGGAAGAGTGAACAGAGTGAAATGCAGCAGTAAATTCTGGTAAAAATCTTGCAGGAAACCTCACCACACTACCAGGCAGGATCCTGAAACATAGGACTAAATCCTCTATTCTACTAAATTTTATTGCAGATTATTTTTAGGATTCACAGTGCTTTCTGAAATGGACAAGACAATAGAAGGTATGAAAGAGATTCATTTGCAGGAAGATGGGCTATGTGACCTTTAGTTATTAGTAATCATAGGGACATCAGAGCTTTCCAGATATCTCTTGAGATAAAAATATATGATGCATGTCCTGTAAATCTGCTTGCTCTGAACTGTCCATGGAAAGAAGTAATTAGAGAATTAATTTGAATTCCTCAGTATCTCAGCTTTGGAGGCCCCTGTTTCACATTCAAATACCTAATCCCTTTCTGAAGCTTAAACTGGCTTCACGTGCAATCCCATGGCAAAGATTTCTTCCTGCTAACAATACTCTGTAAGATGAGTTGTTAAACCAGAATGGTTTTCAGCAGCATTAAAATAGATTGTATCATTTTTGCATAGCAAAACCACACATTTTTGTGCATCTTTCCTTTCAAGTTTTTTTTTTTTCTTCTTAAATATATATACATTTCAAAGACAATGTAAATTATAAGCCCATTTTTTATTATCAGAGCCGGGTGCTGTTTGCTAAGCATCCATTTGTCAGGATTGGGGTGTTCCTAGCTCTGTTCGCTGGAGCATTTTATCTTGCAAGAATTGCTTTAATGTGGGAAGGTACTGCTGCCAGCCACTGCAAGGATGAAGGCACAATGACTTTAGTCTGAGGAAATGTTCGGGTTGAGATGGAGAGACAGGGACAAAGGTGTTTATCTGTAGTACAGAGATGGAGGACACTAAAAAAATAAATCCATGTTTATGAGGAGGTTTCTACCATATGCTGCTGTATGTGAAGAAGGGGAGGAGAACCCATAACTCTCTTGCATGCAGCAAAACATTTCTTGGCCTAAGTCAGATACAGCCACCCTGCCCCTGCAGCTGCCACGGCAATGGCCTGGTGCAGCACCGCCATTTCTGTGGATAACACTTTCACCAACTGCAAATGCCCCCAAGTGAATGGGACTCTGTTCAGAGAGAGTATTGCACTGCAGAATTACAGCCTGACTAAGATTTATGTCTGAACAACATTACACCATTTTGGCAGTGCCAGCAGGTCAATCAAGTGGGTATAAATGAGAACCAGCATCTGAGGCAGCTATAGAAGAACAAGGAAAGCTCTGGCAGCTGAGCAGTGAGTATTTGGGCTGCAGTATTTTCTTTTCTTTTCTTTTGGTTGGCATGTCTGGTAATTTATATGGCAGCTTGAGTGTTTGTAACAGATAAAACATTCTACTAACCATGAAGGGAAATAGGACGTGAAGAGACAGAGAACTTTGCAGGTGGAGAGGATGCTTCAGACACACAGAAACGAAACAAAGAAGAGCACTGCAGAAATTAAATACGGTGTTCAGTGGTGTGGGAATGGAAAGGCAGCAACACTGGGACATGCTGAAGGAGAGGAGAGCGGGAGAGGGATTGCTGGAAACAAAGAACTGTTATCTTGGCAGCAGGCATAGAAAAGGAAAGGGAAATGCAGGGTGACAAATAATTTGAGAAAGAATTGTCAGCATTAGTTGCCAACACCAAGAAGAGGCTGTCATTGGTAGGCAAGTATATGCCACTTCAGTCTGGTTCATATTCAGCATTGCCATAAAAAATCGTTTCCTGATCTTAAATGTTGTGCAGATTGCCGTGCTGTTTGAGCCTAGGCTTCCATACAGGAATGGATTGGACAGAAGACAGTACAGGGCTCTGCATCCACTCAGACAAGGTGGACACAGGATGTAAAATGTCTTTCTACCACCTGATGAAACAAATAAGGTGTGCAAATAATATATCCTCTTGTATCTTCTTTTTTTTTTCTTTCTTTTTTTCTTTCTTTTTTCTTTTTTTTTTTAATGATAAACATCTAGTGTTTTCTTCTAACAAAAATCTGAGTTATAGAAAGTTTGCAGTTTCAGCTGCAAGTGTATACTAACCCTGCACTACTTCCAGTAATAATGTAGAAAGCAGTCTTTTCTGAAGAAAAAATGAAGGTTGGTTGTGATCATTACATAGCTAGCTTTGTTGCTATGGAACCGAAGTCCCAGCATCATCAAGTTAGGTGGGAATAGTCACTGCCACAAACTAACAGTTCAGGATCTCCTTGTTTTGAATGCATTTGTGTAACTTTTAATATTTGGCCTCCAGCCAGAGTGTTAAGAATGAATATTCTTACGAACACTTACAGTGGAAAATGATGTTGGATAACTGTAGTGTGATGTTTACACAACTCGCCTCAGATCAGTTTTATTTGTATTAAGTCACCGCTTAATATAATTTAGAGTTCACATGGCACGAAATATTGTTTATTTGGAACAAAATTTGGATTTTTGTTGTATGCTTCATTCTTTTAAAGCCATTCTGAGTAAGTTACCATTGTTCTTTGCTGAGTTTTGAGAGAAATAAGTCTGGTTTTGATCAGCTTTCTCTGTCTTCTGCAGGGATTTCTGATTGATAGCTACATTCTTCTTGTTGATGAGAAAATGAAAGATCATCTTAATGCATTAAAGCTTGACACAGATTGCATTTAGCTCCACCCACATCTGTAATGCAGAGATGTTCAACTAACTCTGTTTCCACACCACCGAAAATGCCGTTGCTGTCAGGGTGACTCAGTTCACTTTATCAAAATAGACTGAAGAGACTCAAAGTATTTCATTTGACGTCTTGCTTTGCTGAGACCACGCTGATCAAAATTGATTACTTCTGGCTTGTGCAACTAGGTCAGCTTAACATTTTCTCAACTTTAAATCTTCTGTAAAGAAACCACACTGAATCAATTCAAAGCAGATAAGATATGTACATGAGCTATTCATCTCACAAAATGTTTTTTGTTTTTCCAAGAGATGGCCATTTGTTTATCAGGATAAAGTCAATGTTATTTGTCATCTGAACATCGCTATGAAAACAAATTCAACTTTTCAAGGAACACAAACTGCTTATTTGTGATATTCCACTCTTTCGAAATCTGTCTGATTAGATTTTTTATTAATCCTAATAAACCAAATAAAATGAGACTTTCCTGGTGCAAGCTGTATGGATATTCCTCTCAGCTTTGCATTCCTGTAACGTGTTGTCAGTAGAGGCTTGGGAACTATTCACGCATCTTGATAATGGTTATCTCTGTACTAGAAGAAGTATTCTAGAAGTTATGGTATATGGCATATTCGTAAACCATTTTCTTACATTCACCATCATGTTAGTTTAGTGTTTTAGAGATGAAAAACTACCATATGAGTACAAGGTAAGTTCGTTCCACACTGCACCTCTTTTAGTCTTCTGATGGGTAAAGTAATTATTTAATTAGCTAATTGAGAGTGATGGGTTTAATACAGTCAGAATCACAGCTTGAGTCATGGAAGATGCAATTTTATCTTCCTTGTAAAGTACGGAGTGAGTATAGATACTCATCATTGGAGTAGACCTGAGACTTAATTACTGAGCTTTGTTCTTTTATTGCAACTTGCATGAACACAGGAGCACACCTGAAATACAGGTGAAATACAAGTGAAATGCAGCTGTAATTTAATTACAAATTATATTGTCTATTAAAAAAAAAAAAAAAAGTGTTTCCTTACAAAAAAAGACATTCACTTTTTCTGTGTTAACATTCATTCAAAACCCATGTTTCTTAAAATTGCAAGGGAAAAATACAGCAAAAGCACATCAGTAACAACACACGAATGCTCTTAAATACAGGAATCTGTTAATGACTAATTTTGTTAAAGTCAGCTTTCCTAGTAACAGTCAATTTTAGCCTGCAGCTGGTAAATGCCAAATTGATTTTGTTTCGTTTCACTGTACAGTCGTGTTTAAATTAGATCTGTTCCCGTTGTGAGAATTCACATTGTCAAATTACACTCCTAGAATGCTGCGCTTTCCAGACATTGCTGCTTAATACGGGGCAGCCTATTCCCTCTCTCTGCATTTCTCAGAGAAGTGAAAAGCATTTACCGTGGAGGTCCTATTTCTGATCACGCTGCAAGTACTCAAAAACTTACACATTTTGCCCTTGAAGAAAACCTGGCCCACAGCCTTTTCATGGACTCCTTTGTTTATTATCTAGAACTCATACTATTTTATTTTTACTAACATAATTTAGTTTTACAGCCAAAGAAGAAATTTATATCATCACAAACTGAGAAACTGAAGAAGAATTAACTCTTGCTTTTCGTCTGCTTTTCATCTTCACGTCATTGTGAGGAAAAAAAAAAAAAAAGATAACCTTTCACTTGGATTTCATTTTTCATAAGATCTTCAGCACTGGTCACTTTCATTGTAGTGGGGGTACTGTATCTGATGTGTTTGAGCAAAAACCCTTGTTCTTGGTCAAGGCAGCTCTCATTGCTGACTAAAATGTCTGTGAAAGCCCCAGAAAGTTTTGAGGGTTCGTTGAGAGTTCGCTTCATTCTCTGATTCTTTGTGTATTTATGAAACAAACAAACAAACAAACAAAAAAACAAAAAAAAAAAACCAAGAGCCAGTGGATCCAAGATGAACCACTGCATTCCTTCAGTAGAGACTACAAACAGCAGGAAAGCTGGCATGGAAAAGTGAGGGGAAAGAGTACGCCAGGACTACCCAAAAAGCAACTGACACTACTTCACCATGAAGCATGGAGGTGTTTGTCTTGGGTAGTCCTTTATGCAGTATGCATGTGGATTTTCTTCATAAGCTTGTCTTGAGTCTACTCTGTTCATCATGTGCCTGTCAGGATGTGCATCTCATCCCATTTCCCTGGTACAGGACACTCTTTGTCACCTTCATGACTTTTTGAAAAACAGACAGATTACATAGCAGAAGGTCTACAAGTACATTTCTAACACTGAATTTTGTGGTCTGTCTTTGCACAAGGGAATAATTGTTCTGCTGGAGTGTGTGGGGAAAAAAAAAACAACACACAAACAAACTGAACATGAGTTTTGTGTTTTGTTCTGAAAATAGTTCCACATTCATTATCCTTCTTGCAAAAGCCAGTTCCATGAGGTACAACAGCTGAGACAGCTTTGCCCTTGGGGCTGTCCCTCACCCTCGTACATGGCTAAGCTCCCAAGTTTCCCTTAACTAACAGTTCTTCACAAGGGTCTGAAGAGCCTTCAGTATTGTATGAGCCTATAGATTGCAAGAAAAAACAGACTGTTGAAACAAGCAACAGACTGTTGACAAAACCATAAAAGACAAAGCAGCTAAACCCATGGAGGGACAGAATGAAATGGAGCTACAAAAAAAGTCCATTTCTTTCATTGTGTCTCTGAAGGCTGCTCTGAAAGAAATGCCTCCTATTTTATTGTGGTGGCCCATGACGCCAGAGGCAGATGTTGGTGGTATTAAAGTAGAGGCTGAGTCTTCCCACCAATATTCCATTACATGTTGCTGTGTGACAGATGGCAGCAGAGGGGCACTCTGACAAAACTGTGCCTGACATGGAAATGCATATGAAGCAAAGGGGTGGAACTGAATTCCTTTATGTACGAAAAAAAATGGCATCCACTGACATTCACTATGAGATGCTGAATGTTGATGTGAGACCTAACAGTGGATCTGAGCACAGAAGGTGGTGTGTTTCAGCCGTGGCAATGACAGTGGGTCACCTCCTCTGGTGCAGACTTTTAAGAGTGTAGCATGCAGGCTCTTGTTTGTTGCTGGTAAAAATGCTATACTGAAAAAGGGTGTTTTGTAGCTGAGAATTTCCTCTATCCTCTATCTATTTGCTTTTTGCTATAGTTTCTATGAAGATAAGTAGGAGGCACAACTTTTGGTGCAACCTATGTGAAATTTGTACCAACTACAGGTATCATCTTTTTGTCTGACTTTAATTTTGATTTTAATTTTGCTCCTGTTGTTTCTGACCTGAAGGATACATCCCTCACAAGATTGGCCTGATTTTTCCACCTATACCAGATGTCCTGCTAAAAGAAATTATCATTTCACATAGACCTCTCTTCAGCTATGTCCTCAGACTACAACAGGTGCTGTAACACTGCAGTTACTGCTGTGACAGGAACTTTTAAAAAGAGTTTTCAACCAGTGATTTACAAGTTTTTACAGGGCAGTCCTTGAGGGCTGTCGCCTTTTAATAAGCTGGAAAATGGCTCAAAAGATAAGAAGTGACAATTGCTGTAAGTTGCCCAAAACAAGTCTGCCATTAACCTACTGCACTCCTTACATGGTGGAAAAGGACTTGTGGTGTGTGTAGACAGTAAATGAACCATAGAATGCACATAAGAACTGTAGCAGAATGATGACAAAAGCCCACTTTTAAGCCTTTTCTGCCAGTTTTCATATAAAAATGAGAGACAAATTAAATGCAGAAGTGGTTCAGTTATAACTTGACGGCTGGATTCTTCATCTTTTTGTCATTTACTTGTGAAGAAATTTGTTTCACTTTTTCCTTGTTTTAGATTCATCTCAGAAAGAGGTTCGTTCTGCTCTTACAGTTTATTTACAGTGTACTAAGAGAGGCAAAATGCCCGTGCTTCTATGAGATGAAGGGAAGGTTTAGGAGGTTTCTTTTAAAACAGCCTCTTCAGTACTGTACGTTTTTGTTCCCATCAAAGCTTGTCCTTTAAGTGACCTTTGAGATTTCTCCCCCAGATCTGTTATGCACCTAATTAGCATTTTAAAAAATCTGGGCAGAGTGTGAAGAGTATCAAGTGTTTCTGAAGGTGGATTAGGAAGTGTCACATTCAAGAAATCCAAAATGGTGTTTGCTGTCTTTCTGTTACAATTGTACTCCCACTGGCATCATTCACAAGCCCAGTACTTTCTATGTATATAACTGGAATAGCACAACCCCCCAGAATATGAGGAGGAGCTGCCTGGTTACTTGTGATTTTTGCCCTATTTCGGTTGAGATATATCCAGATGCAAATTACACATGCAGTCACATTGATTAAACTCTCTGGAACATGAAGTCCATAAAAATGAATGGCTCATATTCATCCATGGTCCTTTTTATCTTATGACAGAAGCAGATGTGATGTTCTTAATTCATGTAACTCAGTACAAACTATGGATGCAAGAAAATGCAAATGTTCTTTGTTTTATCTGATTACTCAGACAGTTTCCTAAGAAAAACTGTATAATGGAAGTTGCTTCCATACAGTCAGAGAGGAGCCTGTGTTTTATTATGACATGTTGTATTTCTCAGTAAAGGGAAAAGTATTTCACGCTTTGTTGTTTTGACCGAGGCATGACAACTAATCTGTGGTATGTAGCAGCCAGACAACCAGCTTGTTATATGCCTATCACTTCACTATGGAGCATGCCTCACAACACAGATACCCTGACTGCAAAGTATCACAAGGGCTGTTTCTCAGAAATGCAATACTTCTGACCGATCTTTAACTTAAGACCGCAACAGCTGAAAGTGGCACATAAGAAGTGACAATGCGCATCAGAAATACTCTGTTAAGGTAGCTGAGCCGATAAACTAAGGCCTAATATTAATACCAAATTATTAGGCTATTGTAGCTGTTGAAGATATAGAAATAGCCTTATTGCTTTTATGACTAACTTCAAAGACTACACTATATTGAAAGTTCTTAAATGATCCCATAATCAATGTCCTAGATTTCTGGCACATTTTCCAAGCTACAGCCCAGGGAAAAGAAAACAAAAGAGACCAGAAGTGAGGAATAAATAAAGAGCAAAGCAGCAATGGTTCCTGCACTGCCCATGGCTTGAGAAAATCTCTCCTACCTCTGATAGTGCAGTAGCGGTGTTGGCTCATAGATAAATGTTGCTTGTTTTTAGCCAGACTTTCTAATAAAAGATGGCTTACATAGCCCCATTTACCATATGCCTGCCTACCTACATTTGACAGCTTTTCTCCACCTCTCTGTCCAAACCACGTTTTGCAGATTTCAAGTAAGTGCAGTGCCATACAGGAGGAGGGCTCTGCAAAGGCAGAACAAGGGCAATTCTTTAAGCTTTTGATAACCAGTGCCTAAATGGAAGAGAGGAGATTAAATGGGAGAGATTGGTGGGCAGAGTTCAGCTTGTTATACACTGCTTTTGGCAGTGGCTGTCTGACCAATCAGTTTGGAATTACAGTACCTGTAATTCATGGTATTGGAAGACAAGGGGAAAGAAATGAAAGGGGTTGAGGGGGGCTTGGGTTATTTGAACCTAACTTGTTGATGTGGACGTTATGGAGCAATGCAAACAAATCCTTAGAAAATGAATTTTGCTCCATTCTTGGTTCTCATAGCGCAGCTCATTTCATTTCCTTACATAATTTCAGATGATGAATATACCTACTAGTCTAATATTTCTTATATTTTATCAGCTTATATAACCTCTTCCTTTTGAGTCTGCTTTGAATACAAGTTTGATTACATCAAAAGTAAGCCCTTACAAGTAAAACGTACATTATACAGCAACATATTTCTAAAAAAATGCATTTACATTTTAGGAGAGAAAAATACAGCTGCATCCAGATAGGTTCACTCTTGATTTCATTACAGCTTCCAGAATTTCACTGGAATTTATATATGTAACTAATTAATGGCAGTGTTCTTTCTTTCTGGCTAAGGGGAAATTAAAGTTTGTTAACTCTTTATTACATGTGTATTTACAGGGACAATAACATAAGAAAATGCAACAGATCTACATGTTTTCTCCCTGTCGGGCTAGTAGCTCTCATACATGTACCTACGGTTCCAGGTGAATGCTCTGGTCTTTCAAATATTTTGTTACTCACACAGTAATCATCAGCATAACTGGGAGTTTCAGGCTAACATTGAAAATCACCCATATCAGGCAATTCTGATGTGGAACGGAACATTTCATGAGCTTTCCCTCCCAGTAAACAAGAATCCCATTCCTGCCGTTGTGCACACAAAATGCAAACTGTTTATATGAAATGCTAAACTCCCATTCAGGTTACTTGGAGGGTTTGGTTTTGCATGTGAGTTGCAGTAAGCCAACAGTCTCACAGAATACTGACTGTCGGTGTTCTTTGTTCACCAGATATCTGTTACCCTCCAGAGATTCCTGGAAGAAGACCAGGGCTATGATTACTGCATGTGTTCAAGCTGCATAAAGTGGCAAGCGGCAAGCATGTCTAGACGCATGTACTGAGTCCCATTCAGCAGCAAAATACCTCTGTCTGCTTCCTGGTGCTTTGTCACATGCATGAACTGGTTCATAAGGAAGGAACAAATGACCTTGTCACCAGTGATTTTCCTGGCTCAGCAGAATTTTCTTGACCTTAACTGAAAGGATTCAGCCGGAAGTGTGCCTGGCTTTCAGAAGTATCAGTGAACTTTATCCCACTTTACCATCTGACTTTGGCAAATATACTCCCTTCATTCTTACCATTCTGCAATACTGTAAGAGGGCAGTTGACTGGAAAGTGTAGATGGCACAGCTACACCAATGGGTTGTAAAGCCGGATCTACATTTTTGGATCACTGCATACCACATATGCAGGTACTTTTTTGTGACTACCGATGTGCATTACAACTATGTTGTTTTTACTAACAGGGTAATACTAGGAATAATAAAAACGGACTCTGAGACAGTCTCTGCTGTTTTTCAGGTGAGGAAGAGACAGTGAGTAAGAAATGAGGGAACGGCATGGAGCTGTGACAGGGGAGGGTTGGGTACAGGGTCTGCACCAGAGGGATGTGGGCATGGAAGGAAGCTAATGGAGTTCAGAGAACATTTGGACAGCACTCAGACAGAGCATTTGAATTTTTGGATGATGCTATCCAAAGCCTGGGGTTGGACTTGATGATCCTTGTGGGTCCCTAACAAATCAGGGTATTCTATGGTTCTATGATCTTTCTGAAAATAGAAGCTGTTTTTAGATCTAACTCAAGAGGCAGACCCAGTTTCAAGCATCTCACTTCACTGCATGAGCAGAAGATAATCTGCCTTCTTTTCTTCACACATATTCTTGTTATACCTTGAGGATACAACTGCTGTGGCCCACATGCTGAGGTGTCAGAATTGTTCAGTGAGGAGATTTAAAACAAATGTAAAATGATAGTGCCATCTGTACAGCATCCATGCCTTCAGCACACCCCCTTTCATAATACAGCTTAGGGTATCCTGCTATCATTTTTGTCCATTTTTCTGTCATTTCCCCTGCAGAAAGTTTTAAGTCTGTTGTTGGTTGAGGAAATATTTAAAAGAGGAGCAGAAGATTTAAAGATAAATGAGTCCTTGTAGGTTTTTTGAAAGCAAATAACTAGATAGGAGATCAAAATTAATGATTCAACTTGGAGTTGAAACTTAAGAAGACACCCTTAAGCATTTGGCAGTGTACTGCTAACAGATGACCACTCTGACTGGTGTACATCAGCACACACCCAGGACCAACTTGGACAATGCACCGAACATGTTCTTATATGTGAGTGTACACACCAGTATGAAGGGAGCTGGGATACTTTGTCAGAAGACCTAGGAGAAGATAGAAATGTGCAGGAAAAATAGATGACAGTAGCTTCTTGAGTAGTGTACCTTAATAAAGAACACGTTATAAAACAAAGCAAAATGAGAAACTACGCACTTATTTTGTTGCTAATGCCTGTAACAGAGACTGACAGGATTCCACTGCTTTGTAATGATTAATAACCTGCTTCTCTAAGTCTGCATGCCACTTGCTTTTATTCTTTCCCTTCATTTTTATTTCCTTTTGTAGAATTCATAGGGATTTACCTCACTTCATTCATAGATAAACAACAGACACTCTCAGCCTGTACTGAAGGAAACCACCTGTGTGCAATAATCCCTCTTTTAAATATGACTTTAGTGAAAATTTACCTGAATTTGAGAAGCTGCTTTTTTTTTTTTTTTTTTTCTCCCCAATTATTATTTCCTCTTTGCAAAGCTGGAGTTTTTCAGAAACAGAAGAAGGAAATAATAAGAGGAAGTAATTGATAATATCTTATATAGCACCATGAAGTAACCCTCCCTGGCTTCCCAAATGACTTCTGTACATGTATTTATAACATCTCCCCTTCCATCAGCTGTTGCCATGGCATACGATAGCATACCTGCCTGCCAAACCCTTCCTGAGACAATGAAATGCAACACGATCTCCTCTCATCCTGTGAAGCACCCAATCCACCTTGCTTTCTACAGAGCTCCACACAGCACCGTAACAACCCTCAGTTCACTGCCTGCAGATCAGAGGAGGGCAAAAAGCAGCCAGCTTTTGGGACAGGGTGCACAGAGCGACTGACTGGGGCCAGTGCTGTGGAGCCTTGTAGGGCCATAAGGAGGCATGGTGTTGCAGTGCTGACCAGAGCCTGAGGCTGTCCCATATGGAAGAATGAAAAGCAGGCTTGTCAGGTGGCAGTGTGTGCTTGATGGCTGCTGCTGGGGGGGGGGGAGGGGAGAAAGAAGAGGAGAAAGGCTGGGAAGTAGGTTTATGAAATTAGAATATATAGCCAAGACTGAAAACTATTCAAAACAAAAAGCCAGAGTATTTGCACAAATCACAGATAGCGGTGGCAGGAAATACAGAGAATGTGAACTGGAAGTTGTTTTTATGGCTTGCAGGAGAATGACTGTCAAGTTATATATAGCATAGGCTAAATGTGCCTTAGGGTAACAAGGAAGTGTTTTCTTACTCACACAAGGAATGGTCTCAGTGTGAGATGGGTATTGCCCTCAGCTGAGCGAGGGAAAAAGAGGTCTATGATGCAGAACTTGCAGACTTTCTTATAAGCCTGACACCTGCTTCCTTGACCAGCTGCCTGGAAAAACACATTTCAGTGTGTTGTGTTTTTTTTTTTTTCTCAGATGAGGAAGGAAGTCTATACTACTTCACTTTCCCAGGGGAAATCACTACTGGCAGAGTATCTGTCAACAGCATACTTTAGCAATGTATTAAACAAGAAAATGTCCTTATGTCAGAAATCTTCTGGATGAAAAGAGGAGGTCTAGTCTTTTCTTTTTTCTTTCTTTTTTTTTTTTTTTCAAAAGAGTAAGGAGATTTTTCATCTCAGAAAATGCACTGGCAGTAGAGATTTTGAAGGAGAAAAAGTACTTTTAAGGAGCTTTGTGGGTATCTGATAATATAAAGATCAGCATTTCTAGGGGCGGGGAGAGAGAAGCCACCACCAAACACACAGTCTCATCAAGCATTTACTTACATCAGATCACATTTCTTCCTGAAAAAATGCCAGCTGATTATTCATAAATATGTTTTATCAGCTACAGACTTCTGTCAATGAGTTACCGTCTTCGAAAGTGAAAATCTTTTGAGGCGTGTTTGGAACTTATAAGCACTGTAGGCAAACGTAGATTTAGGACAAATCGTGCAGTACGTAGCCATGGCTGCACTGGGACTGCATGGTTTCCTCTGCTGTTTCGGTGTCTGCAGCAGCAGCTGCTGGTGCTGCTCACTCGAGAGCGGCCATGCCAGGCTCCCGTTATCAATGCCTGGCTTCGGATACGCAGAAACAGACTGTGAAAAATGAGTCTGGTGTGAAGGCGAACAGCCTTTTTTTTTAAACATTATTTTCTTCTTTTAAAGCTGATTTCCCTCTGATTTCAGTATAAAGTACTGCACTACTCCTGTGAACAGAAGTTAGCAAGCAGCCATCGCAGCGTAGAAGAGTTACACTTCCCTCTCTCACTTGCTTCTTTTCTGCAGCTCCAGGCTGCTTTCCCCACTTTGGCAGCTATTGTGTTGGGGTGGAAGAGGGGATAGAGGCTCTTGTTCTGTGGGTATGGGGGCCAAGGGAATACCTCAGCCACAGTTAATGGCAGGCAGGTCCAGTTTGCTCTTGCACTTTACCTATGGTGCTTACCACTTATATTACCTGCATTCATACATTCTCATTGCTTTTTCAGATTGGAGAAGGAGCAGGCAAAGTGCGTGTTTGCACACGCTGCAGTGTATAAACAGACCTGCAAAAAGGATTATTTCCATGCAACATACAGTGAGCTCATAGTGAATATACTGGGTGATTTGCTTCATGGGGAAAAGAAGATATTTACAGTTTCTACTGATAACTATTTAATGGAGTTTTATTTTTCTTATGCACAGCAGAATTTCTTATCTGCCCATGGTCTCCATTACTGTAATAACTGTATGTTACAGTAATTAACAAGCTTAAACTAAGAGTACCCTTGAGACATAAGTTCTGTTTATTTTCTTAGATCTGAGAACCTGCAGCAAATGGAACAGTGTCCCAGAGTTTGCTGAAGAGGCTGCTAGCTGTAGCACAAATGTTGTGCTACAGCTTCATGACTTCATTTGGAAGCTTTGTGAAACTGAATGGATGTCTTGGATGACACCCAGATCACTAGGAAAATATCCAAGTGCAGAGCCAGGCACAAACCTTCAGGCTTACAGAGTCCCCTTGAGCATCACCACTGGGAACAGCAGATCAGGTGTGTGCTGCCTCACACAGATGCAAACGTGTCCACACACCTGCTTTTGCACAGCATACTGGTTCCATTTGGCATGTCAGCATTCCTTATGCCAATGTGGTGCATGAGGCACATGAGCTTGGAGACATGACGGAGTGGATGGCTGCCAGCTCTGCAAGCAGCAGCCATCCTACAACCCAGGATGGTCTTCAGATACCGTTCTTCCTCTGAACCATCGTACATTGGCTTCTGGAAGTCCTGGACCCCTGGGATATGGACAGTAGGCAGGCAGTGATGGGATCCACAGAAGGGCTGGACATCCATGGGGAACTTGCAATGCCATTACACTGCTCTTGTTTTCCCAGAATTTCCCTGTAGCAACTACATTGCCCTTTTCTTTCTAGGTCATGTGTCTAGATTGCCCAAGCAGAGAGCTGTCAGTTTTGATCCAGAGTCTGATCTGAAGAGACAAGATAAAACACATTTCTGAGGGTTTCGTATTTTCTTGGGGAAAATTCTGCTGGCTCCAGCAAATGTTAATTTGGAGGATTTAAGCACTATGCAAGAAGCATTTCTAACACTGCTTTTCTTCCATTGCCATTCCATTCCAGGGTGGGATACAGCCCTATTAGGAGCCAGCTCCAGAGCATGCAGAAAGGAGGTACTGGAAGCAACAGCACACCGGTCCTGTCTTGCTGATATCTTCTTGGAGAGTAGTGGCTGCAGAGGCTCCTTTCTGCTAATGTCCTGTGCAAGTGAAGAAATTAAATATGTGCAGTCTTGGAGAGCAGTAACATTTTTGTCCTCTCTTGGGGATGAAGCATGCTTTACCTGATGACGTGTGGCTAGTTTTCTGACTCAGCAACCCATGGAGAAGCCTTCTGCTTTAAATTAGCCATCTGCATATCTGTATGTATATGTATGCACACATGCACACATTTCACTCACATACACATGTCTGTGAGTTCTAACCTGCCAAACCTGTGTGGGATGCCAGACATGGTCACAAACAGGTACAGCCACTGACTGAGGGCATGGGAAAAGGAGTGGCTAGCTTGGAGAACTTGTCTCTGCCTTGCATTTCCCTGCTCTTCATTTTTTCATGCTAGCAGAGTAGAAAAGAGCCACAGTGGATTGCGGGACAACAGTGGAAAACCTGCATGCCATGTGGACATGCCTCGGGTGCTGTTTATGTGCCCTGTGGGTTTGCAGCAAGGAAGAGAGCAAGCACATTCCAGTCCCAAGATGGACGCTGAGGGCAGCCTTGGGAAGCAGTATAGATGGGCCCAACAGCATCTCTGCTTTCAGCATCCTCATGCTTTGCTTGCTTTTCTTGAAATTCATGTATTTGTATAGTTTGCAGGTAACTGATGAATTATGTTTCATTAAAGATTGGGTGAAAGAGCTTTACTGCTGGCTCCAGCTTTGAAAGAGTTTAAGCTGGAAGTTGGGCTTAGATACCAGTCTGCTGAGCCCGTGAAGACTCCTCATTCTAGTCAGGAACACACTCTGGTACAGAAAATTCAGGCCAAGTACAGAAGCATATTTCAGACGGAAATCCATATGGGTCATGGAAGATGCAGCTTAGCCTAGAGGCTTAGTTGACAGAAGGTTTAATTTAACTCTGGTGTTTTTTATTTTCACTGTGTACTGTTTTATTCTGAATTTACTGTTGGAATATTTATACATTATTTCAGTTTCTCTGGAATGTTAACTACCAAAAGAAAACATTTTTAAT
The DNA here is from genome assembly GCF_054131305.1 of Coturnix japonica. Taxonomy (NCBI): domain Eukaryota; kingdom Metazoa; phylum Chordata; class Aves; order Galliformes; family Phasianidae; genus Coturnix; species Coturnix japonica. The sequence continues at coordinate 60,307,094 of NC_140702.1, read as the reverse complement.
GCTTCTTTTGCCTCCTCTTTTTCTTCTTATACTGGAACCAGCACTCCAGCATCAGTATGCAAAACTGTGGTATGACGGTTTGCCTCAATGTGATTGCTAAGGCCACATGCGTGACAGCACGTATCCACATTCTCCTGCTTGGTTCTTTGTTGTCTCTGACTTTTCTTGGAAGTTTAGCCCCATTTTCACATTTACTTGGAAAATTTATATATTAAGAACATCTCTGAGAGACTTATGTGGCTTTGGATTGCTTCTTTGGGAGTTTCAGTAGGAACTGAAGCATAAACTCTACTGATCAACCTAACTTGCCCATACTGAAACCAAGAATTCATTTCCCAGCATGAGGGGTACTCAGGCCTCTTAGCAATCTCAGATAAACCCAGTGCCTTCCATGCAATTAGTGTTAAGAAACCTTGAAAGAAGTATAGAAATGAGGGGGAAAAAATGAGAAAATAAGCTGGTTGATGTTTAAAAAAAAATAAAATATATATATATATATATATATATATTTACTTTTTTTAATTTTTTTTTTCCCCCACTCTACACTTTTTTCCTTACAAACATCCACCCATCAGGTGGATAGGTGCTTATTTTCTGCTCCTTTTCCATGTATGTGCTCCCATGCACTGTTTTGTCTCAGTCAGAGTCTCAGTGTGTGATTATTTCCTTTTTGACTTCTACCGATCATCTGGCATTTCCACTCATTATTGGCTGATGGTGTGTTGACAGTCTGAGTTAATAACTTACCTTCCTAAACTTGTCTTTCTTATCTTCTACATAAGAACTACTAAATGCCAGAGGGAACATCTGTCACTAGATTAGAAAGGGCAGGATAACAGGAGTCATAATTACAAATCTAATTTGCATATATATAATAAAGGAAAGTCAGATCTGGTAAAAGCAGATCACCAAGGAAGTCAGACTGGCCTAGTGGCCTCTTTCACATTCGGGAACTCATACTGTCAGGATGTATTTTAGAACATTTTCTGTACTGGCGTTTTCTTCATTAGGAAGAACGAGGAGTCATGGATAAGGACATACATGTAGAAGTGTCAGCAGCAAATGACACGAGTTCCAAATAGCTATGCAGTACATCACATAATTGTGACTAGAAATAGGGTCTGAACTGGGCTAAGTCCAGTCTTAGCTAATTAACATGGCAGAGGTTGAGAACGTCTTGGGATCATCACAAATGAAGAGACCTGCAAATTGCACTGAGAAGTCATACATGTATATGAAGGAACAACCTGCTTGCAATGTTAGATGTTAGTTATGAATGAATAAAGTGAATGAATAAAGTGACATTAATTTCACAAAAAAAAAAAAAAGAAAAAAAAAAGAAAAAGAAAAAAAAAAAAGCTAACTGCAACATATAAGAAAAAAATAATCCCAGATACAACTATTGATCTTGCAGGCAGTATGGCAGATCAAGATGCAGACATGAAATTAAGCAAGTGGTACTACCTAAAAATTAGCTGGTGCAGTAATCACTATATACTGTTATATAAATCAAAGAAAAAGAGATAATTTTAAACTGCTTTGAGATATTGGATAAAATACTATTTAATCAAAATCAGTTTTTAAAATCACACTAAATGCAAAAAAAAAAAAAAAGAAAGAAAAAAAATACCAACAAAATTTTACCCCCCCTACTATCTGCTTCTGGACAATAGCAGAAATGGAAGAAAAAAGCAAAAAAAAAAAAAAAAAATCATTCTGGGATTTAGATTTGAGTTAAGAGGGAAGATTACATTTTCTATATGGATTGTTCTTTTTGAGACAACAAAAGGGAATGCTTCATTTGTCTGAGAGTCGTAATCTTCAAGTATGAATAAAATGAAAGCCATCATGTGAAAGCTTAACATGAAATAACAGAATAAAATTATGGTTGCAAGGCTTTTGCCTAAGCATTAGTACAATCTTTGCACTGTGAATTGAGCAGAGCTGCACAGTTCTTAGATTTGCCCTGGCATATTGCCTGATGTGCCAGCTGCACTAAGGGTGATGGTTGTGGGGAAACGTGTGGCCACTGCACCATGTGTGCAGTGTCTGGGGGCAGAAGGGATTCTGCTGGTCATTTTGTTCAGCCTCTAGCTGAAAGTAGGGCTGCCTCCAAAACCAGTGCAGTTTGCTCAAGAATTTCCTTGATCACATTCTGATGATCTGCATCTCTGATAACCTGTCTTGTCCTCAAGCCACTTGGATAGCAGTTGTGCCTGTTTCTGCATGTTGATGTTGTGCTTGGCATCAGCAAAATATGATGGTGTCACTGCAAGTCAGGTTAGGGGTATCTGCTGTGTGAGATGGATGTGTGACTCATCCAAGCAAATGATTAAATTTCTCAGACTGTTGGACTCTTGAAAGGTGGCTTATTAATTAAAATACAGCCATCACAGACCAAATGTCTTCTAGAAGATGGTTTGGTGTTTTCTTTTCCCATAGAGATTTTTAACTAGAATTGCACTTACATATGTGTGCAAGGGGAGTCTGCTTTTAGAATCCACAGTCCCTCTCCTTTTCCACATGCCAGCCTACAAATGCTATAGCTCTGTAGGAGGGAGATAAAGCCATTGCACCAAGTGGGAGACCATTTCCATAAATGTCCTAAGATTTCCACCTACTTCAATGCTGCTGCAGGTTTAGGCATTTAATAAGGACATTATTTGGCAGAATCTCCATTATTCTGATACCTTGCCTTGGATGAACAGATTTTTGTCAGAAGTCTTGATAGATTTTTTTCATGTCATGTATTTATTTTTATGGATAAGGTCTGCCATGAGTCTGTTTTGAAGTACGCAGACAGTCCTTCATACCTACAATATGAGAGTTAAATCCTCATATGAGGGGCAAGTCCAGTCCAGAAGACTTCCATTGATTTTCACTTCTGAGTGTCTTTGTTATCTTCATCCCCACTCAGCTTTGAAGGATGCGGATGTTTTTCAAAAAGGCACTGTAACACATGAAAAAGGAGGCTTGGAGTTGCCTTCTGTATGTATGTTTCAGTCTGAAAACAGCTTGACAAGAAGATATGACTAATTTCTTCATCCTTTCTTTCTTTTCTCTTTTCAATGCTCACATTAGGAATTCACTTAAGACTTCTGTTTCAGACTATTGCTGAATGACAAGAAAAAATAAGAACTGAAAGTTAACTTAAAGAACATTAGGATATCTACCAGTTAGATTGGAAGGTAATGTTAGCAAAATTTCACTTTTATGTGATCTTCAAAACAGAATGCTAATGTATTTTTAGATGTATTAAAAAGCAGAAGGCCATTTTTTTTCAGCTTTTGCAGTTTCATTTTAGTTTTTAAAATATGGTTAAGTGCAAGCAATGTAAAGTTTAATAGCATTGTGAAGTTTCAGAATATGAAAGTCATCTGTGTGTTGTTGCAAGGCTTGAAGATACTTAGATATCAGTGGAATGGAAACACTTTCCTTCTGTCTTAACTTGCTATTATTTACCTAGTGAAACATGTTGCTGCTAAAACTTTTCCACCACATGTACATGCATTGATGAAGTGAGATTTCAGGGTCTTAGAACAGAACTTTCCAATCTAACCTAATCTTTGATTTTCCCTGTCCTTCATACTATAATTTCTTTGCAGCATTAAGTGGTAACTGCCTTCCAAGTTTACAAAGGAGTGTTATCCTTTGAATTTCATTGAGGCATGGATGATGCTTAGCTTTCTCTCTCTTTTTTTATTTTTTATGTCAGAAGACTGCCAAATCATTATGCCATACAGGAAAAAAGTCACAGTTTTGGCAGATACTAAATAAACATCCATAAGCCATAGATAATACCACACTATTAGCATTGTGTGTGCTGAGCTGCCTACACCTCTCCAATTAGGAAATAAAGTCGGATAAGTATTTGAAAGTACTCATAGCTATAGAACAGGAAAAGAGTCTGTAGAGGCAGAATAAAAGCCTCAAGACCAAAGTTAAAACTCTGGAATACAGCAGTGCAGCTGCCTCTGAAGAAGGATGCCAGAGGAGAGCGTAGAGAAGAGGTCACAGTCTGTGGGAAGCAGGGAAACAACCACAGCTCAACCACTGTGAATGTGACAAATTGCAGCCATGTCGCTTGTATGAGGTGGTTTATGCTATAACAGTGATTCTATTTAACTCTATGTTATCTTTCTTAATAATAAGATAAATCTTTTGCTTTGAGTGGTCCTTCAATGGCATTTGCCTTCCCCCACCCCTGCCCCCAACCACCATTCTGCTGTTCTGTTCACAAATAAACAAGGCTTTCTCTTTTCATGCAGCTGTAGGGAACAAGTGTAATCTCTATACCTAAGCAAGCTGTGGAAATCACTCAGTTGCCTAGCATTTGCTTCGTGCACTATAATGCTCCAAGGAACTAGTGCTTTCATGTAATCCCACAGTGAAGAAGTGATACTAAGATGCCCCATGTGACTGCTTCCTATCTTCTTTTAAACCAGGTAATATGTCTGATGACAAATGGGTCAGGGAGTTCAATTTGCTGCTAGTTAATGTGTCTTGTGTTGAGCACAGTCATAGCCAGTCTGGAAACTCCTGAATTATCTCCTAAGAAGACACAAAACCTAGCACTTGGAGCAGATTTCTTCTCAGCTTCATCATTCACAAGGTATTAGCCAAATAATTATTCAAATGTTAGATGAAAGGTTTCTTAACACCTAAGACAGTTTGCATTTCTAAGTGAAAATCTAATAGTGAGAGGAGGAATTACATACTGCAGTCCTGGTCTGAGTAACTCTGAGGATGTCCACAAGAATATCAAGAAAGCTGCGGCAATGAGAAACCTCTTGGTCTCAGCTTTCCATACAGTTCCATTATCAGCAATGGAATAAGCCTTTACATTCCCTCCAGGCTTATGCTTCTTCTGTCCAGTGTTCTCCCTAGCTCCTCACCAGCTCTGGGAACCAGGAAATACAAAATAAAGCCAGAGCTCTCATCTTAAAAACAAACAAAGCAAAGAAACAGAGCAACAAGGACAAAGGAGGTGTTTCTTGTCCATGTCCTTGGAAAGACAGCCTTGAGTTTGTAAAGCCATGACAAATCAATGTAAGCAGTTACAGCAACCAAAAGCTCACTGATGACTGTTGTCAAAGGTGCACCCCATAAAACTTGCATTTTTCAGTCTGACAACAGAATAAGTTAACAAACAAACAAGCAGATAAATGGAAGCAATGCATCCTCAGTCTTGGGGGAGAGCCCAGATTAGGTGAATGGCTGACATCCACGCTGCACTGTGTCAGCTCTTGTGGAGGAGTTTGTGTGGACCAAAATGACATGAAATGATAAAGAGATCAAGAATTAAGGACTAATCCCAGATTGAAATTGGAGTACAATCTGAATTTATTCAAATCTGTGGAAGCTGCCAAGGTTATCTGTCTGACACACGGCTTTTAATGTAATTGAAATGATCACTGTATTAGCTGTCCTTCTAAAATTGATACAAGGATGATTCCCAGCTGTATTACACTGCTTTGGATCACAGACAGAATGGACAAAATGCAGCTCACAGAATGCCCAGTACCTGCTGATACCAGGCACTTACGACTGCTTATGGGGTTGCTGCTCTCAGCAACCCCCATCTCAGATCTCACAAGCCTTGACCCTTCAGCTGGGGAAAGCTTTGGTGCCCAATTACTGGGAAGAGCCGTGAAGGAAAAGACGCAATAGTTTAGCTAGTAGCAGTCCGCAAGATGGTATCCTGTCTGTATGCCCAGCTGAGCTGGCCCATGGGGAGCCTGCCTCCAGGCAGCTATTGACACAGGAACAGTCAAATCACTGTCTTCTGTATATCTGACAAGGACAGCCCTGAAGATATGGACAGTGTTAATGGCATGTGACTCATCTCACTCAGCCGAGTAACAGCCTCACTGCCTGGAATGAGGCAGGGTGCTAGTCCAGGTTTCTTCTGCACTGGAATCACAGTGTGCAGTGCAGGTAAGAGGAGCAGCAAAGTTCAGGCTGGGCATGTTTTGGGGCAGGCTCATAAATAGCTCAGATGGAAAAAGAGGAAGAGCTTAGTGAAAACCTCTGAAGTTGATGTCCTAAAGATTAGCATAAACCTTCCTTCCAGACTTGTCCTCTTCCATTCCTAGCCTTACAGATCCAACATCAGAGCCATGCACAGATCTTCCTTCTGCTGTTCCCTGGACAGCACTATTTCCATGGCAGGAGTGAAGCCTGATAGGGTCTCCATGTTTTGATCACCTATTAAACATTTCTTGCCTGGCACTGTTGGTACTGGGACTGAGGTAGCCTGACATGGACAAGTTTTGTACAGAATGGTATGATTCAGTGTTGTTTTGCCATGGGCAGTCTTCCTAGATCAATGAGGTGGAATTTTTCTTCCTCAATGAATTTGCTTGTTCTCTTTTAAGGTGTCCTTGGAAGACCCTGAAGAAAATGCAGGGAGTACGGGCAATGCATTTCTCTTTGTCTGTGCTTGCCGTGTGATATTCATTTGTTCAATTAATCTCTGCATGTTTTAACACCATTTTTTTACCCTTGCCTTTGGAAAACTATCAAGACTTTCTTGTGTCATCTTGAGTTCTCTTTTTAGCCAGGTAGCATGTACAGTCTTGACTTTGCTTTCTTGTAAAGCTTTCCTCATTTTTTTCATTTTGGGATTTTCCTTCTCTCTCTTCCTCTCCCTTCCATCTCCCACCTTTTTCTTCTTCTTTTCTCCCTTAGTTTTCGAATGTCAAACAGAGGTGAAGCTGCTATTATTGGGAAAAAGCAACCAAAGCCTTGGAGCTGCTGACCTTGAGCAGCTCCAAGAATGGGGCATAGGTATCCACAGCTGCTCAATAAGGCAGCCTATTTTGTGTATCAGCTTCCTCTGAGTAAAGAATTTCCCTCTAAGGTCTAATCATAATTTCATCTCTTTTAATGCAAAACTGTTCCCTCGTATCCTATCACTATCTGCCTGTATAAAATGTTGGTCTCTCTCCTGCTGATCCCCTCCTTCAAGTACTGGAAGGCTGCAGTGATGTCTCCCAGGAGCCTTCTCTTCTCCAGGCTGAACAAGCCCGGGAACCTTAGACTTTCTTTATAAGAAATGTTCTGCAGCCCTTTCGATTTCTTTGTGGTTTCTGCTGGACCCACTCCAAAAGCTCTGTGCTTTTCTTCTGCTGGGAACCCCAGGCCTGGTTGCAGTACTGCAGATGGGATCTCACAAGGGCAGAACAGAGGGGAACAATCCTCTCCTTCTCCCTGCTGGCCACCGCTTTTGATGCAACCTAGGATACAGCTGTCCATCCAGACTGCAAATTAACACTGCTGGCTCATGTCCAGCTTTTCAGAACTCTGAAGTCCACATTAAGCGGGCCCATGTGTCAAAGGAAGGAAAAGAACTTACTCAGTATCTCCTTCAGCACTCATTGCACCTGCCTAAATTCAGGCACTGTACCTCTTTCCTTCTTTTTTGGGGCAGATGTAGTTCCTTTGGTGGTATATCTGTGTCAGTTTGGAGTTAGCATGTCAGCTTTTACACCCTGCTCTTTGGTAGCATTACTGCTACTTCCCCCTTTTAGCTGCCTATTTCAGTCTAAGACTTTTTTTCTTCTTACCTCCTTTCTGGGCCTGCAGATTTTCCATTTGTTTTGAGAAGACATATCTCCCAAGGAAAACCACATGAAGTTGAAGATGAGCAATTTCTGTGGCAAAAAAAAACCCAAAACAAAACAGCAACAACAACAAAAAAACCCAGCACATTTGCCTTTTGACAGGATTTTCAGCCATCACTCCAACATGTCCTCTCACGGAAAGCTGAAGTCTAATTTTAGTCAAAGATACTGGTATGTCTGTGGATCCCACATTTCTTAGGCTGGTTATGTGATTTTTTTTGTAATGGGTTGTCTGCTTAATCCTGAAGAATATCAGAAACTGGAATCACCAGCTGATATGTTGCTGTTTCCTCTTTCTGCAACTCTACTGTAATTTCCCCCCCTTTTTTATATCATTTTCTTTAAAATTTATGCCTTCTTGCTCATGACAAAGTATATGAATTTACTGTAGATGAGATCAAATGATCTGTAGTAGTCCTGACACACCAGACTTGTCTTAGTTGACTGCTTCACAGCCCAGTATGCCTTTATGTCTACAAAAGAACTGTCCATGTGGGACAGAAAAGTGCCTTTGTCTGTAAATGGAGAACTAGAGCTCAGATAACAAAATTATTATGGCAGCTGAAAGCTGTAATTTCCATGGCAGTGCAAGCACAAAGAAAACAGAAAGAAATCACAAAGAAAATTTCTTTTCAAATATATATATACATATGGATTTATTTCTTTTTCAGAAAAGATATTTGAAAAATAGTAGTTTTAAAAGTGGCAACTTTCTGATAATTTCTAGTTTTATTTTTGCCAGTTTTTATTATTATTATTATTATTATTATTATTATTAGTTATTATTGTAATTATTTTTCCCTCCAGGGTTTTGGAATTGAGTTGAAGGCCTGGACATTTCACGGGAGATGCTGCTGTTTTTGTTTCAAATGTTTATTATTATTATGGGTCAATGGAAAACTAAAATGATCAAAAGAGCCTGGGTAGGTTTCTACATTGTACCCCCAAAATGAACTTGCTACAGTATTAGACATGTACCAAGGCCAAATTAAATATCTGGAAAAGTAATAGCCAGATTTATTTCTAAAATTAACAGAAATTTAATCATTATAATGCAGGACAGATCTTTTTTTTTTTTTTTCCCCCCCTCTATTCAGTATCACACTTCTATCATTAGGAAAAAAAAAAAAAAAAAAAAAAAAAGTTCATTACATTGCTACTTTTTCTTCCTGAAAATATTATATACATGGAAAAAAAAATATTTTTGGACAGTAAAAAAAAGTCTATGGGGTTGAGCTCATGAGGCAGTAGATAATCCCTCTCTTAACCAAACTCTGTAATGCAGTAGGAAGAACAGAGCACATCTGAGTAGTGTCTCCGCTATACTTTCATTACCTTACTGAAAACAACAGGTCTGTCTTTGTGTTTTCTGACCAAGAAAGTCACCTGTTGGGGTGTAAAGTTCATTCTCCCAAGCTGATCCAAAGAGATGTATTTTCAGGGACATGTATGAGACCAAAACTTCTTTGTCCTGTTGTAAACTCATCTAAAAGTAGAGACAGATTTTGAAAAAACAAAACAAGACACAACCCATAATTGTATTGAAGCCATGTGGATAACTGATTTTCCGTTTCGTGGTAGTTCATCCAGCAGCTGGGAAAAAAATCAACCTAGGTCAACAGGAAATATATTTTTTCACCATCTTCAACAAACTGGAAGATTGCAGAAAATAATTTTGCTGTAGTTCAAACTGAGAAGAGAGCTATCAGAAGAGATAATATATCACACAATATTGCATTTCAGTTGTGAATATTTTTCAGAGTTAAACAAAACATTGGATGGATTTTCTCACTGAAGTATCAGTGAGCAGAAAAATAAATCCCTTCTGCAGGCAAAACAAACTTAATCGTATTTCTCTCTCTCTGTCTCTCTTTTTTCTTTACATGCTCAATTCCTTCTTCCATGGATTCTCACACAAACAAAATAGCTTCTTTACAATTAAGTTTAAATGCTGGAGACATTGTGCATTTTCTACCAGAATAGTTTTGGCCATGATATTTCACCCAGTTCTGCTTGGCTAATGGTAGAATATTATTGCCAAATGCTTTTAAAAATCTGTTCAGGCATGTCAGACTGGAAGCTGCTGGGAGCAGAGCACATCTGAATAGGCACTTATTCATGTGCCTCGTTGGAAGCAGAGCATTGAAAATTTGGCCACAGAGATATTTATTACTTGGAAACAAGGAGGCAACCGGCAAGTACACAAAACTACTGATATGAGCTGTCATGCCATTCAAGCCAGATGGCCTTCATATGAAGATTTATAGTTTTTCGCACATCTCCAATGTTCTTAGCACTGTATAATAAATGGAAAAAGTAGACATGGTCCCTGCCCCTGTTTTCCTGGAAGTCTGTATTTGAAACAGCATGTCATATTCAGGGATGTCCACCTGACTATGCTGCCTGTTACCTGAGAACGCTAGTAAATTTTTCATCCTATTCTTGCTTCTAAATTTATTACAGGAACATAACTTCCCAGGGTACGCTGTATTTTTGAACTGGACTTCTATTTAAAGCCCTTCTTTTCTAAATTTGATCTTCCCCTGCATCCTGGCTAAGGGTGCAGTGTACTCAAAAATGCCATAGCATGGCAGTTTTCTTTGTGAACTTCAGGCTAATAGATGCTGCTGTCACAATGCTATTTTTGAGACTGAATTTTCTCTTGCTGCTTATCTTTTTCACTGAGCCATCTGGCAGATTTAGGCTGCTAACCAATGGAGCTGTACTGTGCCATGTATTAATATGAATCTCATGAATCACTCAACAGGTCAGATTTAGAAAAACAAGACTTCTGCAGCAGACTTCCACTAAAAATGCAAAGTCTGGCTAATTAACAGATCCCCTCTCTGCCAAAATGTGCAAAAGGAGTGAATTAGAATGAAGTAGAGGGATGGGAATGATAAGGACTGGTGGCTATTTAAGGAGGAGAGTGTTGCAATACCGCTGGGTCAGAAGTGTTACTGCCTTCCACTTCACTGGTCCTCAGAGCAAATGTACCCACAATGAAATCCCAATGCAAGCAGTTTAAACTGCAAATAAGCAACCAAACTTACTAGCTGGTAAAGATACTGTGTACATGCAGACACTCTCGTTTTCTTGCCTATGCTATGCAACTTTTTTTCTTCTGTCCCAGAGCAGCTACATGATGAGCTGAATCTCTGGGCCCAGCAGCAACCTCGGAGGCTGGGGAAAAAAAAGGAAGAGTCCTGCAAGTAACTACACCTGAATAGACATGATCAGGGGAGCCACTCCTCCAGGAGATACACCTTAAATTATGGCTGGAGTTCTTCCAAGAGATGAAGTCCCCCATTAGGGTGCTCTTTTAAGGAACAAAGACCTCTGTAAGTACCCAAGTGACCAAATCCCAGTTTCTATCCACTTCTCTCTTCCCCCATCAAAACATCAAAAAACAAAATAATCTGTGAAGAGTAGGGCGCAAAGAAGATCTAGGACTACGTCTCACCTCCCTTCCAACCCCACAAAATGTGGTGCCACAGACTCTGGCCTGACGGAGGGAAGGAAATTCCTTTCCCACTCCTGCATACAGTCAGCCTATATCCTGAGGTATAAGAGTGACTGCTCATAACTTGTGTCACCCTGCAGATTATGGATTGTAAATTGATGCAGCCAAAACTTTTCCTATCAGATCCCTCAGAGGACTTTGGTCATTGACCGTGAGAATGGGGATGACTAATTCTTTGCAATCTGTTTCAGATTTGCAACTGTTATTGACTGAATAATATTACTCTTTCTCTTCCTCTTACCTCTTGCAGAATGGCAAAAGGAGATTTTTGTTGTGCACAAATAGTCTTAAGCCAGACCTTCATACCCTTTTCCAAATTTTCCTTTCCCTGTTGCTTGTTCCTCTGTTGTTTCTAAACCTCTTCAGCTGCCACTTAGTGTAAGTATGTATGCACATGCATATGCATACAGATTTAGATTGCTTAATGCACTTTGTTCATGGTTAGTTTTGCAGTTGGGCCACGTCCCTGCCTCCCTGTAGAGCAGCCATTCTCCAGTGAGCTCACAAGCAGCTCAGATGTCAAAGTCCCTTGTCCACCTCTTCTGTTTTAGTGAGAAATGTCAGAAAATGTGAGTTGCTCCTTGAGTCTCACACTGCCTCCAGGGATGCATCCAACGTACCATGATGGGATGTTTTTTCCCTCCTGTAGGTGCAGAATGACTCATCCTCTACTATGCAAAAACCCCTTTTTCCTGTGTGGATACATAACTCATAGTCTTTTTGGAGATGCTCAGAATGCAGTACTCATTTCCAAAAACCTGAGAGGGGAAACACCCTTGGAGGGTGAAGAAGCTATTCAGAAGTCACATTTACCAGCAGGGGTTACATGCTCTGTAAAGTCCTTCAGTACATTAAAACCAGGTAGTGAAAGTGCCACACCAGACTGTCTCCATTTGATGCTAAGCACTTCCCTAATTAACAGTGTTATAAAACAGCTTTCTAATGTGGGGCTTTGTGCATTCTGAATGGTTTAACTCCCATCAATTATCAACATAAGCTCCTTGGTTGCAAGGGAGCCTGTACCAGGCAGTCAAGGCTGGGACAGTCTTTACAACCTTGAAGTCTGAAGGTTGCTTTTGCAGTCCTGAGGGCTCATTTTGCTAAGCCTCCATGCCCCTTGGGCCATGGGCTTACCAACTGCTGCTGTAGTGAGTACGGCTGGCTTTCTGGGCTGTGAGGGTACATTGCTGGCTCATGTCCAGCTTCCCATCCACCGTTACCTCCAGGTCCTTTTCAGCAGGGCTGTGCTTTATCCTTATATCCCCCAGCTGGTGTTTATAGCGAGGACTGTTGCAACCCAGGTACAAGATCTTGCATTTGGCTTTGTTGAACTTCATGAGATTCTCCTGGTCCCTAGACTGCTCAAACCTTGTCTAGCTCTCTCTGGATGACAGTCTCACTCATGTGAGATCAGTATCTCCCAGTGGGTTGATTCCTACCCAACACACCAATGTGCCAGCTAAAACAAGGTAGGTGAAGATAGAAAGAAAGTGAGATCAAGGAGAAGGAGCTAGCGTAAAAACCAGTGATAGTATAGTTGTAGTTGTGTAGTTCATCATCTGCCTTTTTTTTTTTTGCCCATATCTTGGGCAATGGAAGAAATATTAAACTGCTGTTCTGTCCATTCCTAATCCTGTTCCTTCATTATGTGCCACTTGATTTGCTTTTTCAGTGTGCAAATGAGACTGAATCGAAAGGAAATAACTTTGTGGAGGCTGGTTTGCTTATCAGAGAAACTGGCTTGCTCTACCTCTAAACGAACTTGTGATTTATAGTGTTTATCTAGCAGATAGTAAGTTGAAGCAACTTAAAGCAATTGGCCAAGAAATTCCCTGGTATATTGTGCTTCCTTACGAGTGAAGAAGGCATGTGCAAACATGAGTGAGCACACTTAGCGCCTTCTTCCCAGTCCTGCACATTCCTGCACAGAATCTTTCTGCTTTACATGTAGTTGAACTGAATAAATGGCCTGTCTTGAATTACATTTTGGACAAACTAGGCGTGTAATGTATCCAACCAGCTTTGTTGTTCATGACTGTCACTTGTATAACTGAGCAGCATGTTTCTTAGGCATTGCCAGGTTCAGAGGCATCTCACAAGGACAGTCTGTTCTTAAAAATGAAATGTGGTGGAGGAAGGTGGCAGAAGGGAACAAAATCAGAGCTTTTGGGGCATATTCCCTGTGCTGTATTAGCATTTCAGTTTTCAGGGGCAAAGTAAGGAAGATCCATTCTGGTTTTAATTGTTTTTTCTTCATAACATTCTGTGATAATAATGAAGGGCAAAATTATTCTACCATTCTGTCATTGTTGGATTACTCCCTGCCCTGAGACTCAGGGGAATGGAGAAGCTCACAGTTTGTACCACTGCTTTCCCAGTGATGTCTCTGCTTCATAGCAGCAATGAGTAATATCCTCTTTCTTTGCATTCACCATGCCAGACTTCACCCCTCTCACATCTGCAAAAGCACTGCCTGTCTCAAGGAGTGAAGGTAGGAGCCTTTCAAGCATTAGAAGCCACAGCACACTCATATCAAAATATCTGAGCAATCTGAGTATCAAACATCAAGATTTGTAGTAGTTACTTCTGTTCAAGTCCAGGACTTACAGCCTGGCAGAAGTGTGTGAAAGTGCTGTACTTCAAGCAAGTCATAGATCTCAAACACTGAAACTTGTGCCACACAGCAAAGAACTTCTTCCCATCCAGGTTCCATCCTTTTTCTGTAAGCTTCAATGACTTTCCAAGTGGCCTGACAGGACTTCTGCTTTTGCTTTTCCCAAACCACTCCAGATCTTAGAAGGTGATACAGCTGGTTCTTCCTTCTCTTTCCAATCCCATCATTCAGAGTACTGTTACTGAAGGCTACAGCAGTTACCTTCTGAGTCTTTTGTCATATTAAACTGACTTTTTTGCCATTGTTGCATCAGAAAGGTCAAAAGTAGTGGTCTGGCTTTCCCCTCACATGAAAATGCCAAGAACACAAGCAGAACTGAGCCCTGAGCAAGAGTGAGCAAGTCTTTCCATTAATTATTTCCTCCTCCCAAAAAGGCCATGGTGTCAGAGTCGGAGCTGGCATTGTAGAGCATCATCTGCCATATGTGAAATCAAGCTTATTTATTATAAGTACTAAAGGTTTGTATTCCATGGGAACTGCAAGTAACTTGAAGATATGGATAGACAAGAAAAGAGAAAATTAAAATATCTTGACATTTATGTCTAAGACTTAAACTTGACTTAAAAACTATCATCAGTCTGGGTTCTTAATTGCACTTGCTCATCTCCTTAGGCAGAACTCCAGTTCTGAAATATAGACTGCATGAACTTGCATTTTCTGGGAAGAACAGTGTTAAGAAGGCAAAGCTTGTGATTCTGATTTACTGTTTTTTACCTCTTCAAAGTGCCTACCTGTCATTTTGTTCCCTACTGTGATCCTTTTGGAGTGACTTTTACCCAACCTGCAGATGGCTTTATGTTTGTATGACTCAACAGCTTAAAATTTTCATCTACGCAGCTGGTTCTTAGAAATGAGAAGAATAGAAGTGCAGAAGCCATGAAAGATCCACAGGAAATTTGTACCACATTTTCTTGAAAAATTTGCAAAAGTGCTATGAAGAAGGTCTAAACCAAGCACCCTTAAATCTCATCATGTGCCACAGCAATAAGGAGAGCCCACAGAGGAGATACAGTCCTTTCCTTTGAACCTCTGAGGATCCAGGATTCTAGTTTCACGGGTGATAACCACAAAATATCTTCTTCATTGGAACTTGTTAGGAAGAGTAATGGGCATGTATGCAGTTGGCATGGTGAGGAGTGTTGTATTTGTTGGTGCTCTGTGTGACATAAGAGTGAGGGCACTCCTGAACTCGTTTCTTTTTGGTGAGTTCTCTAATTCATTTCATAGGAGCATGAACCTCCTGCCAAGCAAAGTTGTTTTACTGCAAAAGCTTTCAGCAATAGAAGGGACTAAGAGGCTACAGAGTGTTTTTCAAAGCTTTGTAACACCACAAAAGTGGAAGATTGAAAGTCAGAAATTTGAAATGGCATAAATATGTACTCCACTGGAAGAAGGATGTGGTATTGTTTAGCTTATAACTAACTGCTGGTGTTGTGTTTTTGCTAAACAATAGTGTAATTGCTTCCTTAAAGGCACATCCAAATTGCCTGTACAGCTGAGTAGAGGATGGAAAGCATTAGGGAAAGAGCCCTAAGAGGAACTTCAAGGTGTTTGTCTGACCATCTCAGTGCAGTCCATATAAGTCCATCACAAATAAAGCACTGCTACAAAACATGATGACTCTTCAAACATTCCTAAGAAAGTAACCAAAGTAAATGAACGCAGTGGCACACACTCAAAGGTATGCTTGAAATAATCAAGTTTACCCTGGCTCTCTCACATATGGATGTATAAACAGGTGATCAAACTCCTGTGTTTTCTGTCTTCTTACTTGCAAGTACCTTGAAGTCCCTACACATTGCTTGAATTCAGCAAAGTACATTAAACTGCACATAAGTAAGACTCTTTCATAACACTCCTGCTACGTGTGTTAACATGTCAGGCATTGTTCTCTGAATAGAAGGCACCAGCCATACAGAGCTTTTTTTTAATCTTATTTAATCTTTTTGTTTGTTTGTTTTTTGTTTTCCGGGGCTTCTTAAAGCTAACCTCAGTGAAATTATTCTTCTATTACTTGAGTTCATAATAACACACTTCCGCTGCCAGTGAGGCAAATCTAGTTTGCTCACAGAGTGTCTTTCCCTCTAGCATGATGAGAAAATGCCAGTGCTACCAACATGTCGAAGTATATGCAGATGGAGTACAAAAAATGCTTACATTTTTTCTTTGCCTTTGTATGTGCATTTGTTTTGCTAGTATTGCTACAAACAACAAGGTATTTGTGGCAGTTTTGTTTCCTCATTTTCATGGTGAGCCCTAATGGTCCTGGAAGACAGCCTGTTTAATGAGGCGGCTCTGGTCTGCCCTTGAGAAGTGTGCAGAAGGCAGGAAGAAGAGCTCTCTGTGATCTTCATCCATCCGAGAGGAGCAGATCTTGAAGGCCACCGTCACAAGGCTGCCTGGTGCTGTAGCCAGACTCTGTCACGAGCTCTGCCTGTGCATGGGCCATGCTGCCAGTGCATATTGTTCCTGTTTAGATACCCACTGGTACTGCAGGCAAATGACCAAACAGGAAGAAGCATATTTTCTTTGATCTCAGTTTTCTGTGGCCCAAAGCAGAAGTCTTTCCATTGTTTTTTTCAGTAAATTTCTGAACATTTCTTCCCTGCAACAACTGCAAGGACAAAGCAAGCCTGATTTTCATTGATGTACAGCTGCATGTGGCTGCCTCGCAGAGATGTTTTTGAGGTGGGTAAAGGCAGCAATATAAGGCTGATAGCATTTGCAATGGGGATAAATAAGCACATCTGCTATTCCTACATGGTGCTTGCCAGCACTGGCCTACTCTCTAGTCCATTCTCATTCCAGGAATCCCTGAAGAAATATCAAGGCAAATAATCCCGCTGAAGCAGTCCTCTTCATGTTCTTCCTCAGCAAGTCCAGAATCCCCTTTGGGTTAGGGTACTTGCTTAAGCATTTTCAGGATATCAGTAGCAATTCAGTGAGGTGATTATTACTATCAGATGAAGGCATGGGAAACAATGAAGTAGGAAAACAAGTGAAGGCATGCAGAGGTGCAGATCATAGCAGATTCTCAATGGGTGCATAGAACAATATATGCAGAACCTAACGGGCAAAGCAAGACCATCTAGGTCTGTAACTAGGAAAAACAAACTATAAAACCATCAGCAACAGCAACTACAAACAATAAAAACATCAACTAAAAGATAGTGGTGCATCCTATCTTCTTTTTGGACTTTTGCAGTTGTCAGTCTACTGTAGATTTTGAAGTGTGATCTTTAAGGAAAAGTCTGATATTATGCAGAAAAATAGCCTTAAGGTACACTTTGGTAAGCCATGCATTCAAAAAGGAAACAGAATGAAGAAAATGTGAAGGTATCTTTTAGGCAATGGCGCAAATAAAAACTGGAGGCTGATGTTGCTACAGAGGCAAAAGGGTGCACAAGATAAGAGAGGAACTAACTGAGTTCTTGCACTTTAAGCAGAATTGAAGGTAACCTCAAAAAGTTTGAACTTGGGAATCCAGGTGAGGGTCACGATGAGAAGGCTTATTTGTTCAGAAACACAAATCTGGAAGATGATCTCAGAAACACTTCTTTATGTGCCTGATGTGGCTTTTAGATCCCCAGCAGAATGCTATAGTGGGCAAGTGTGAAGATGAAGATCTGAAAGTTTTAGGAATACGAACAGAAGAGAACTGAATGTTGATGATGGTATGTAGGAGTGAACGTCAGCACTTTCACACTGCTTAGATGTTAAAGTGAGTGGAAGGAACATTGTGAATCTATCAACAGATAAAAAGGAAGAAAAGTAAAATTAAGAGGCAAGTGAAAGGACTGAGCTTTGACAGTACTGGGTCATATCTTCAAAGCATGTCTTGTGGTGAAATTTCACTGATGTTAGCAGAGCTCTTTTCATTTTACACAAGCTAAGGATCTTAGACTGCCTAAAAGAGATTTAGGTTAGAAAGTAGTGACTGTGAAGACTGACAAAAGCTGGAACTGGTTGCCTTTCCAACATCAGAGGCCTTAAGGAGTCAGGAGCAGCATACAGGTAGGTGTAGTTCAGCCTGCTGTGGGGTGGGAGGTTGGACAGAGGTTCCTGCTCATGTAGTCTGAAGAAATGGGATAAAAAATGGGGCCAAGGACATGGCTGCTTACTGAAGCCTCAGCTTATTTGAGTCTTGCTCTCCCCAAGTATAGCATGGATACTTCAAGCCAAAGTTATTGCTAGGCTAAGCTAGCAATGAAGTTACATGGACCTGTCCATTGATACATGAAACTCCACTCTCTTGCCTGCATTTTGTCCAATAATGACTGAAAACTGGAAGCAAAATCGCTTCCTTTCACTGGACACTAACATCTTCCAGTAAACAAAAGCAACCTGGATGAATTAGATTGCTGACAACTCAAAGAAAAATTTCTTGGGGCTGGAAAGTTACACCTGGAACTGACTGGTAAAGCAAATAGAACAGAACAATAGCAACATTCAGATGGAAGCCCATCAGTTGCAAACCCTGATGCAAATGGATTTTGTGAAGGGCTTCTTTCAAGCTCACTCAGTACACAAATATGTCACTTGGAGGTAGCACTGGCATTAATGTGGAACAGATTTGTTTTAGTACAAAGAACCTGTATTGCTTCAGAGAGATCGGATTCTTTCAATAATGCAATGGAAGGCATTCTGCCTTTCTCTGAGAAGGTCTGGTTAGCCTGAACACTGCTTCTGGTTTCAAGTGAATTGTAAAGATTAGAGAGGGAATAAAAAAGATTAATATTTTCACAGTCATGCACAAGTTCAGACACATGCAGAGTTCAGAGAAGGTATTTGGATTGCTGACATATCTGTGTCCTAATTCTGACAATAAAATATTTGTACCAAGTTGTCAAAGTATAAAATACACACCCTGCAGAAAAATTCTGTTACCAAGGGCAGTTATGGCAGATGCTGAGGAAGTAACTTGAAGCAAAAAGGAAGGCAGCCAGTTTTCTGCATTGATTTATTCTGTTTAAATGCATTTGTTTTGAGGGATTCTGACCATGCAGGCCTGTTTTTACTGTGTGTCTTCTAGATCATAAAAAGATGCACCATGAGCTGCAAAGGCTCAAGCCACAGAGGTCAGATCAGAGCTCCACAGAGATACAGGTGTTTTCTAACCCAAGATTTTGCTCTCTCCTGTTTCATACAGATCTGACTTTGTTCATCTGCAAGGGAGTTTTTGGATGGGTGTTTTTTGTATGGTGTCTTCCCTGGGGGTATCACAAAAATAAGTCTGTGTGACCTGGCACCAGAAATAAAGCAGAAAACCATAGTAAACAGTTGTGCCCAATAGATTTAAAGACTGAACTTTATCAGCATGTACTATTCAGATATTCATTACCAAAATTGTTTTTGCTTAACAAGTTTTCTAACCTTATTCTGGCTGCTCCAAATCTGAGCACAAGAGGAAAGCACAATTACACATATGAGTAAGCGGGGCTCATACACATCAGCCAAATGCAATTTCCTGATCGAGTGAATAAATGACTGGTTAAACTCTGTACACATGGTGATGGGAAAATAGGAAATAAGTAACATTCTGGAGGTGTTCAGTTGAAGAACAGGGCAGCCTAAGGCTCCATGTATTGCTGGGCTCCTGGCGATTTCCCAGAGAACTTGGATGGTCAAAGATTTTCCCTTCACATAGTGAGACAAGCAGCTGGACCACAGACAACAGTGCGTGTTGTGTCTCTTCTCCCTCTGTATTTGCTGGCACTAAGATAGTGTCCTTAACTTACCTGCATCCCTGCTCATCCTGGGCAATTCCCTCCTCAACTGGGGCCAAATACACAATTTCTTTACGTTGAGTCGTAGAATCATTGAAGGACGGAAAATATCTCTAAGATCGTCTAAGTACCACTACATCTGCCCTTTCCAACACCTCCAGGGACAGTGACTCCACCACTTCCTTGGCAGCCCATGCCAATGCACCACCACTTTTTCTGAGAAGGATTTCTTCCTAATATCCAGCCTGAAGGAGAATAGAAATGTTTTCATGTTTCCAGACTGGAAGCTCTGATCTCTCTGAACAGCAGCAGAAATAATGAACAGCACAGTATGGCCTGTGAGGGCGATGTCTGGGGGTTTTCTCCATCTCAGACTCTCTTCCATGACTGTCCAGCACTCATTGCTATGCTGGGGTAAGTGGGCAGAGAGGAAAAATGTTGAGTTCTTTTGTTCCCTTTGCTTGGGTGGTGCAACATGGGAGAGGCCTTCCCCTTCCCCACTTGTGACAGTGAGAACATCTCCACCAGTGGTGGTCCCACATCCTCTCCACGTGCTTCTTGCAACAAGCACAATTAACCAGTGCAGAAGGAATGCTAATATCAGGAGGTCCTGAAGGTTAACAGCTCTTGCACAAAGTAATAAAAATCATGAAAAACTGAATAAAAAAGGTTCCCTTCCTTTAGTGAAGCATTACTCAGCTGTATGCTATGTACTTCTGAGCTTCTTTCTGCACCTCTGCCAAGATTCAAGAGAGGGAAAATCAGGACAGATACATGAAAAGAGTAAAGAGTAATATAACAAAAAGGAAGAAGGCCAGCATGTCTTAGTTCAACCTGAACTCTCCATGCTGATGTTTATCTCTCTGACGTTTTTCACAACTGACTGCAATAGAAACTGTGTGATTAAATTGTATTTGAAAAATTGTCAGCCCCAGAGCATCTCCGTGTTCTCCTCTCGTCCTGTCCTGTTGTGTAACTGTGAGTGTCAGGCCAGGAGCCAGAGTTGACATCATGTTGCAGAGGACTGCCCTGGGTGTTGCATAACCTTAATAGGAAAGCCACTTAGAAAGTGTTTAGATACCATTAGAGAGGTTGCTCTTCTAGCCACTCTACTGCACTAGGGAGCAGAGTCATCATAGATCAGGGAAAAGTATTAATTGCTTTTGCATTATTTGTATCTGTCATGGGGTATTTCAGTGATACTTCAGGTCCTAGTCCCGTCCCTCTAGAATTGAATCTACAGCTGCAATAAGTGATGGCAACTGGCAGTAGCAATGCTGCATTTTCCCCAGGACTGTTGTTACCTCCAAATGGTTTGTAGTTACTTGGTGTGGATAACATAAAACATGTGTCCACTGGGCTGCAGGCAGGTTCAGGGTCCATGACCAACACTGTAAGTTTCAGGTCCCCTGGGTAACAACCTCTAACTTGCTTGCTCTTGCTGGCTGTTGTCTGTGTTGCAACAGATGATAGCAGCCTGTTGAAGTGCAAGAGTGAGAAAACAAAAGAGGAAGTAAAATATGTGAAGATGCAGATTTGCTTGAAATAAATGTGTTCTTCACTGTCATGCTCAGGTCTCCATTTCTGCCCCTTAATATACAGGGTCCACATCAACCCTGGCTGTGGCACATGCTGCTGGGGTGAGTCCTGAAGCCAAAGGAAGAACTGCCATTCTGGATCTGCCCTTAGCACAACCTTTCCCCTTGAAAGGAAGGACTCAAGAAGTAGATATGGAAATAAAATATAATATAACAGATATCTGTGCTGCTTTCACAATTCAGAAGGTGACATGCAGCCTTCCTGGCCCATACACCTTCCTATGTGTTCAAGGAAGAATGATGCTATTCAGCACTGAGAAGGAGAAAAAATATGTAACAGAGGTAACAATGAGAATCTTCCTCCAGGTGAAATGAGATTCTTCATTCTGCACTACAACATAACATCCTCACGCAGGTACAGATGAACTCACTATAAGCAATACCACAACAAAAATGAAATATTTTTCTTCCAGGTATTATATTATGTCCCTTCTTATTTATCAGGGTAGAGGTGTTATTTTTAGGGTATTAAACAAGATGAAACACTTCTTTGCTTCGTTCTTTTCCTGTATAATACATAAACAATGTTAAAGATGACAGCTCCGACATCTATTAAGTGAAGATTTATTTTGGTAAATTTATTCCTGCTGTAATTATGCTGACAAAATCTCAATAGAAAGCTCTCTCCTAAAAACTTTGAGTGCTGTACTTTGTACTTTCAGGTTGATTGAGAGGAATTCTTCTTTGCTTCAGAAACCTTTCATACATGGCAAACTGTCACCATTCTGCTTCCATGTCGTCCCAGCAAATCATTCTTTCATAACAGAACAAGTGGGTGCAAAGAAAAGTATCAAACACGAGCATTTACTCCTTTTTGACCACATCTCTACTTTGGCAGCAGCAATAAAAATACTTTTAAAATGGATGAATTACCACACCACAAGAAATCAGTTCACAGATGAACAATTTGCCCCATGGATCCTGGTGACTTTATAACTCTTTGGGTCACCATAAAAGGTTATGGTACCAAAAAAAAAAAAAAAAAGCCAAAAGAAACCCAGAATAGATTTGCCATACAGAGTTCCACCACTAGCTGGTTACCCACAGTGATAGAAACAATTTATGAGATCATTAAGTACCTAAACAAAATACTCCAGGCTCCATAATTTTCAAATAACAGCTGATTTTGATTATTTCATTGGCATTTATACACACGTCCTATTGCAAGCTTGATTCTTTTCACACTGGAAAAAAATGTTAAAGCTGAAATGGGAAGTCAAGAATGTGGGAATTCATACATTGCGTGCGTATGTGGTTTAGTGGTGTGTGCCATTTGTACACATCACTTACTGGGGAAGTTAAATCACTTTTGGATAGAAATTTCAGCAACGGCTTCCAAAACTCTGTAGACTTCAGAACTTTGAAATAACATTCTCCACAACCTGTTATTGAAACAGCTCTTGCCAGCTCAAAGCAAGCACCATTTTCTGAAGCAGAGATTTTTCTTCCTTTGCTGTACAGCCTGCAAAGTGATGTTCTTTACTCGCAGTACTACAGACCAGCTCTCCAAACTGGAACTGACTGTCTTCTTTCTGCTGGGAACACAGCAGCTCTTGTGTATGGAAGGTTTTTTGTG
Source organism: Coturnix japonica (assembly GCF_054131305.1). NCBI lineage: Eukaryota > Metazoa > Chordata > Aves > Galliformes > Phasianidae > Coturnix > Coturnix japonica. The sequence continues at coordinate 60,284,372 of NC_140702.1, read as the reverse complement.
TTTTTTATTTAACGCTCTCAGGCTTTCTTCATCATCAGTAATGAAAATGAATGCAGTGCTCTTCCATGTGCAAACAGGACTTCATTCATTTACGCAGATTTTAAGGAAGCCATAGAGCTGTGGACATGCACACCAGGCTCTGACAATCTCAGTAAACTACTGTTCTTTTGTGGAGGGTGCCTCACGCAGCAGTGACACTGAATTTACATGACAAAGGAATTAAAAAATATCTTTACTGCTGGCTTCCAGATGACTGGAGAACAGGTTTCAATAAAAGACATCATGACTCATGCGTGTTGGCAAAATAGCCTTCCATCAGTGGCAAGAACAGCTTTCTGATTCAACTCACTCCTTAAAGGCCTGTTCCTGCACTGCAGGGCAGAACCAGAGCACGACAGTAGCTATCAGATTGTGCAACGTGTTGTGGGGAACCTTCTTCAGCAGTTGGTCTGGGTGATCTCAAACCCTGGTCCCTTCCAACCCCTACTATTCTGTGATTCCATGCTGGGGAGCAGTGCCACCCTGGTGTGTTTGCTCTGTTGGACATGGGTTGCTGCAGCTGTCCTGCATTTATACCACAAAGATACACTTGGACTGCCCCAGGGATGCTGCTTGCTCAGGTGCCTTACATACATCCTGCTATCCTGCAGATGGGTCTTCATAAATTTTGCTTATAAGGACTCTTCTTAAAACCTAGCCTTGGGTGAATGCCCTGCACAACCCACTTTCAACAGGGTCAGCACAGCCATGGGATGCTGGGGTCTCAATCCCAAAAACAGGTTCTGCAGTTCTTGCAGTTCTTCACTGCACCTTCTCACTGCACATCTCCAGAGCTGCTCCCACCAACAGCTCAGTGTGGCTCTGTTAGTGTAAAATCTTATCTTGCCTCCCTCTGCCACTGTCTACGGGCTGTGTCCAGCCTATCAGCCCAGGACTGCACAGCTCTTGCCAAACATTCCAGCTTTTTAGTTGTGTTCCCCTTGTTCCCATTATAAAAAATACAGCTGATGCAAAGATTGCCTCTCTAGGGGAGCTCATCTTTGCTCAGCAATTTTGTCACTGTAACCTTCCCAATGGAGTTTAATTATGTGCTTGAGATTAAGCAATTATGCATTATCAGGAACAGAGTAAATCATGCCTTTTATCTCCACTAACAGGATATTTCCTGTGAGCATTCCTGCCAAAAGAACCTAGGGGGGAAGGTGGGATGATTTTCATGTTATGTAAGCATGTTTATTTAGGGAGCTGGCAGCACTGCACGCTGCACGCAGACACATCTGCTCCAGCCCCCGCGCACCATGGGGCTGGACCTTGGCTCTGGCACCGTGCTCCTGCAGAGTGGTGCTGAGCCTGCACAGCAGGCTGGTTCTGAAGGTGCCATGGGCTCACAGAACCAGAGGCTGTCTGGAAGAGCTGCTGCTCAGCAGGCGCAGGCTTGGTGTGCAAAGGGGGAACCCAGTGCTGCTGCACACTTTGCGCAGAGATGAAAGAGGAAGGAGGCCACCCATACTCTGCCGTGCTCTGCATTCAATTAGCTCGCTCACTGATGGGCTAGCACAGCTGATTGGGTTTTCCCACTGATTGATCTCTTAATGTAAATGAGCGCTGGTTTTAAACTCAAACCATGCACATTTTTTCCCCTTGAAGCTGCTCTTCTGTCACATGCAGTGCAGAGTATGCTTGCTGTCTTGGTAGCATCTGCAGCACCACTGAATTTGAAGGCCTGCATGGTTATTATTTGTACAAACAGACCAGGGATAGTCACTGCCTCAAAATGTCTGTATTTAGTTATTATTTTTCTTGTCCTGTTCAGCTCTTTCCTCTTGTTCCTCCATGCATTTTATGCAGGAATATTGAATATTCTCTCACTTGGTGATAATAATAATTGTGATTTTTTTTTTCCCATGTATGTCTACAAGACGTAGACAAATCAACAGTAGTGATGTTTTAAGGAAAGTGAGAATCTTTCATGTATTATAAAATTTAAGAGAGTGTCCCTTTTTGAATACAGTGTATGCCTTTATTGTATAACATTTCTCCTCTTTGTCATTCACATGTTCCCTGCTGTCATTTCAGACTTTGATCGGAACTTTGCCCTTTGTTTCTGTAGGGATAATTTCTTAGTTCTTAGTGGCTCACTTGTCCGGAGCCAAAATGTCATCTCAACAGAGCCTTTGGGCTGTGATGGTGAAAAAGCAATAAATGTATTATAAACCATTAACAGTGCTAAGAGCTACTGAGAAGAAACACTTAGATACTTTTATACAACTCATTAGTAATGGATATACCTAAGAAAAAGAATCTGGAGTTTAAGTAGAATAAGCCTTAATGGAATTACACCCACCTTCCAAAGTAGACTGTACTTTATACCCCCAGATCTCTCCCCCAAAGATTAATTTCTCTGTGCTCAGAGAAAGAGAAGCAGCAAGATAATGTGGTAGAGAGGCTTTGGATCTGAATAATCTTATACTTGCCTTCTTCTAAAGACAAATGCCACTTGTTATTATCATAAAATTGAAATTTTCATCAGAACATTGCTATTTAACATCTAATCACATTCAAATGGAACCTTCATAATAAATATTTATGAAGACAGAAGCTCATGACTTTTGAGATTATTTCTATTAAAAGTAACATAATAACCCTGCCGCTTTTTGTTTCCCCATGAAATCTGGTAAGAAAAACATTCACGTATGGTCGAAGATATTGCAAATTCTTGCTGTTAAGTCCAATCACATTTGGATAAATAGTTTTTAAAATAGTAGTCAGGATCATCTGGATTAAAATCGCCCTTGAACTACTGACCATCTATATGCTACTTCAAACTTTCTTTCAAACTTCCTACACTCTTTCAAACAGCCAGGAAGGATGATGAGAAATTGCAAAACAATTCCAAATCAACAAAAGAGAGGACAGTTGTATAAAACTGAGGTGTAACTACCAACAAACAGAGCTGGAACTCATTTGCAATGCTGTCTGTGTTGCATTACGGATGTTGATGATCACAGGCAGTACTGCCACTCATACTCAGTGCTGCTTGCAGCTGTCATGCAGACCTTTCTACTGTGCCTTGGGTACAGGTTCTCCAAGACATGACTAACTTAGGACCTTCTGGAAGTTTGGGGGTTGGACGTGTCTAGCAGAACTGGAAATGGCATGGAGGAAGATGCTCTGTGCCACCCAAACTGGTAGGGAGGAGGGACGATGTGCAGGGGACACCAGAGCCACCAGCTTTGGTGCAGAACTCTCCTCCACCCAGAGCCTGTGCCCCTGAAGTTGCATATGAGCTTAATGGCAACAAATGCATCCCAAGGGGAAGGGGAGAGCAAATGAGCAGAGAGCTAGGAAGGGGGAAATCTCTCCTGACTGTGTGTAGAGGTGGTCCCTGGGTCCAGTGCCCTTTTGTCCCAGAGCTGACCCACCCCTCACCTTCACTGCCCATCCCCAGCCTTGCCACTGCTGCCCTGTCCTCTCTGGCTCTCTCAGGAGCTGATTCACGGCTCCTCAGTAGCAGCTGGAAGACATCCCAAGGCTTCACAGGCATCCCTGCTCCTCCTCAATGGCACCCGCAGTGCAGAAAAAGTCACTAGAGTTGAAGAGTCAACATCTGCAGTGCTGGGCTCTTTGATTTCTTGCACAGCAGTGCTTGCTCCCACAGCCTGAATTTGCTCTGAGGCCATGCACATAGTGTACATGGCAAAATGGCCTATCAACCTGACTGTACCCAGACTAAGAAGCCATTCTGCAGAATGAAGAACATGGCTGCAAGCTTTGATAGGCTGCTTATGCAATGCAGCCACAGAAGTGAAGCCAGTTTTGTGCTTCCAACTGAGAGTTTGTACCAAATTTTGAGTTAGATCAAGATGTCTGTGTGCAGGAGACCCATAATGATCCATTAATTTAATCAGTAAGGTGTGATTGAGAAATCCTCTGAAAGTCATTGTCTTCTCCTTACAAAGGTTGCTGCCAACTGGTTAATTTTCTTTAGTCCAGATTTCAGAGCCTGTGCTCTGTTATCTGCTTGTTGGACTGTGGATGAAAAATCTGGGCTGTTTACAAACTGTTGGATATGCAAGCAGTGCCTCATCTAAACACAGAAACCGCAGAACACCGAGTCTCGCAAAGCAACTCACTTGCCTTTGAAGGCATTTATTGCATCTTTTCATTTCTGTTTTCTTCCTCCTACAAGTTGGATTTGACTATTTGCTTTGATACAAATATTTAAAGAAACTTGATTCTTCTGAAGGATGCAAGCAGCAAAATCAGTGATGAAGGAAAAGCCTGAAATGCACATAGAAACAAAAACTCACATAAAATAGTGAAGAGATAATAACTACTGACTTTTTCTGCAGACAGTCATGTCTCACCTTATAAAAACTGAAAGACAGTTGCAAAGACCTTCCTCCTTTCAAAATAAAAACCACAAATACTTCACCAAAGAATAATATTGGAAATGGAAGTTTATCAAGGACTTAGAATTGGAAATAATCAAGAAAACGCATTTAAAGGGAGGATGAGTTCAAGTAAGCTATTTACAAGATAAAATGGTAATGTTCTTAATAAGCCATGATATCAGTAAGATGCCTACCAGAAAGAGTTGGAAATTCCAGTGTGTTTATTATCCACTCTCCCATGACTCATATTCCTCATTATCTTCTAGCAACATATGATGAACATGCCAGATTTTCTCAGGATCAAATGTATGTCTATATAGGAGTGAGGCAACATCTAGGAGAAGAGAAACTGGGATTCAGATATAAGATGCACAAAAACTTTTTTCTTTTTTTTTTTTTTCCCTTGCTTTTTTCTCACAGAATTTCTACATTTTTCTGATCCAGTTTTGTAAAGACTTTAGGAGACATGTTCAGTAGTTCAGTGATCGTGAGCAAAGAATATCTGACCTTTGCAATAGGAATACTTTGTTCTGCGCTCAGAGCACCTTCAGAGGGAGGCACCCATCATAGTGAGCAGATTTCACGTGAGATTTTACTTATGTTCTTCCTGGATAGGAGTAAATATGCCAAAATGGATCATCTATGTTAAGAGCAGATCAATAAAATCGTTTTATGCCTTGTAAAGGGATAATGCATCTGTTCCTATCTGCACAACAATGTGCTGCTAAGTTTAATATTTCATCGGAATGGAGTGCTTGTTTTCCAAGGCTCTTGAGAGACCTGACTTCCTGAGGACCCTTCATTACAGAAGTCTCAGTAGAGGCCAGTCAGAGCAGAAAGTCTTTTGTCCCAAAAGTGCTAAAACTGGTGCAGGGGGTGGCCTGGGATGTCTCTTCCCCTTTAGGAAATAACTAAGGAGCAAGTTGATGGTAGAGGCCAGTGTGAGCCTTGCACTGCCTTTATGCTGCAGCCAAAGTTGAGCTAAATCAATCTTCATCCTTTGGGAAAGACCACGCATGATGGTGTGGAGGCGTGAGCACTCACTCCCCTGAGAAACAATTTTAAAGGAATTTTTAAAAGAAAGAAGTTTTGGCTCAGATATCCAAAATAATTTTATGTAGCTTGGAGAGATTAAACAAAATAAACAGTATTTTGCTATCTTGACACCAATAACTTGGAATTTCCAGTTCCACTAAGAAGTCTGATAATCTGACTTCCTGTCCAGATGCATGAGGAAGAATAAATATCCCACTATCAAGGCTATAATGCATAGGAAGATCTGATTTTATACACCCCCTACTGAATGCAGCACTTGATGGAAAAAATAAGGTGTTATTTTTGTGCTACCCCAAGAGACTGTGATTCCTTTGCTGTAACAGATCTCCATAGCAGTATCCCCCAGTGTCTGAGCTCTGGACTTTGTGCTTGTTGAGCAGTCCAGAGTTTTCATGCATGATCTTTTTCCCATCTTTCTGATGCCAAAAAATGCATTCTGGGATCCTCTTATCTGCATCACACTTCTGTCTGCAGCTGGGGTGCTGCTATTTGGGGTCCTATCATCTTTGTACATGTGCAGAAGAATAGCAGTTCTGCAAACTGCATCATGGCACTACATGGTAAAGCCAGATCCTTGGTTTTCACTTGAGAAAACTCAAAGCAAAGCTTAATAGCTGGTCAGCAATGAGCTCTGTTTAAGCCAGTCACCTAAAAGGTGAAAGGACTCATAAGCCATTACTAGTTTTCTGAATCATCTATCCTTCTCATCATGAATACTCTCATGTGACTTTAACAACTTCTGATTTTTGAAATGCATTTTTAATGAAATAAAAATTTGCAGCAGCAGCATAAACTCTTAAGGCAAAAATTCCTTAACTCAAAAGCCAAAGGCAAAATGGACACATTATACAGGGTTTCTCTTTCAGTGTTTCTCTGCTTTACAAGAGCATTTGGTTTCTGTGCTGAGCCTCAGTTATCCAAATTTCTCAGGTACGAGATGCATGCTTCTTCTGGTTCGGATGTGACAGCATTTATAGAGCTCTTTCTACCATATTTATAGACCACTATGTGTGCAGATAACTGTGAGTCCCTTTGCTCCACCCACTGGCCTCTCCCTCAGAAAAAAAAATAGCTCAGTTGTGAAGAAAAATGACAAGGACGCAGTGTTTCATCACACACTTGCAATCTGTTGTTACCTTGCCTGAGAGCTGTGTGGGAAAAGAAATCTTGTGCCTCCGAGTTCAAAACTACAGCAGTGTGTTCAAGATGTCTAAGCTCTTGAGAGCATTTGCTGGTATAGTGAATTAAATTTAGAGCTGTGTATATCCGGCTTTGGATTTAGATTTGAGAGATTCACCTTTAACCGAGCTTTGGATGGAGATTTAGATGCCTGTCTTGTGTGAATACATGAACAATCTGCATTTGATGATACCTTTCAGCATACCAAAGGGTATAATTTCTGTGAACCTGAGCAACACTTTACTGACTTATTATCTTTCCAGCTATGGAAAATCTCCTCATTTCTGTAAGATCAGGTATCTGAGATAAGAATAATTTTAATTGAATGGCCTTGATGCAAGCAGGAAACTGGCATAACGACATGGGACATCAATATGTTGTACATGAAGATTGGAGTAAGTGGACTGATGACTGTAATAGCCTAAACTGTAATAGCCTAAACTGTAATAGTCTGGCATTTATATAGCAAGGAAGATGTGGCTCACTGGGGAAGATCATGTTTGGGCTGTGACAGCTCTTGGGTTTTCAATTTCTTATTCAAAAACAAGGGGGTTCATCTAGGAGAGATGTTCTATATGTCCAGAAAGACAATGAACATCACTGTAGTGACGATCTTCCTAGGACATTTTAACTAAGAACCAAGCCCAGCCCTGTGACAAGAGGTGCTCTTACAGAGCAGACAAAACCAGCAGAGCCACTCTGTGGTCTCCCTGTGGTCTGCACCCTCCAGCTCATCCCCTGCGATTAGCACCCAGACACAGGCAACTATGTCAAAAACTGCATCTCTTTCCTAATCAGGTTTCAAAACATACCACTGCCTCAGCTGTCCAGACTTCCTGCGCTAATGGTTGCCATGATGGGTATTCTCTTTGATCCCTTCTCGGGGACATCCTTCCATCTGCAGCAGTGATTATCCTGGCCAGAGCTTCCTGGTGAGGAAGTCCGTCTGCTAAAGGGAAGAGACAGAAACACAGGAAGCCAGCTTATCATACTCAGTACAGAGTAACACTATGCACAGGGGAGAAAAATAAAACCACCTAAATGAGATTAAATAGAATAAAACGAAATAAAATAAATAATTAAAATGTCCCAGAAGCTAATTCTGCCCTTCTAAAATAAGACAAGAATGGTAATAATGTAATTTTGCAGATTGTATCTGCATCACAGACTGTAAGCAATAAATTCATCTGTTGAATCAAAGAGGAATTAAAATGAGTTAGCAGCTCCTGATCTTGATTTGAGGAAATCCCCCTCAGGGCAAAACCTAAAAAGGGTGTCCACTGCCTGCAGATTTCTCAGACTCTGGGAGGTTAAAGGCTCCTCCTGGAGCAGACCAGAGCCCATTTGCTGTTGGTTTCCCAAGCTTTGTGCCCATTATTTAGCACAGAATGGGGGCTCATTGTGGCACTGGTGCCTCCCATGCCCAGGCACATAGCTCCTGCCACCACTGTCATTTTTGGGCTCACCTGTGGTCAGGATATCCTGTGCCCAGGTACCAAGCAGTGGCGAATACTGGTGCTAGCTTTGCATTTATGCAAAACCCCACAGCTCCAGCACCAGGGCCACTCACCCCTCACCACAAGGTCATTTATCAGTTGCCACCTAGCCTACTCAACATTATGCTGTTGTTATTATAATATTCTATACATATTGTTATGTTAAAACACTGTAATTACTAGTTTCCTGGTCAGGATGCAACTAACCAAAACCCACTGCAGTGATTGCCAGCAGATGCCTCACACAGCCCAGTTGTGCTTTCCCATGCGCCAGGAGCCCACAGAATGCAATCTGTGTACCTTGCAGAACACACCATGAGAAGGTGGTTGTTACATAGGTGTTATGAGTAGCTTCACTGCAGCCATAGAGCTCTGCAGATTTGTTTTAGCTGATGATCAGAAACTGGTGCAGTCAGAAGGCAAAACAGGAAAAGGGAAAAACAGGAAGTGTGCAAAAGAGCAGCTCACTGAAATAATATCCTTCATCTATGGCATGGTAAGAGATGGCACCACATTTGGGACTATATTGCCCTTTCTCCCTTTCCAGTAGTGGATGTGAGTGTGTCTCTCAGACCTGGGCAGCCCCAAACAAATGAAAAAGTGAAAGAAATGCAGCCATGCATCTTTCTTTCCAGGCATTTTAGGCTCACAGGGGCACATATACAGCTGTAGGTGGGAAGATAGCTGTTGGCATGCTGAAAGCTACAGGTGTCTGTGTGAGCTTCCTCCTATTACCAAGAGATTTTCTCCAGAGATTTCTGCTTTGAGGCTGCTTCCTCCATGCCACTGATCCCCCTGCTTGGGACTTTCTGCCCTTCTTGTTCCCCATGGGACATGGGGAAAGCTTCCTGAAAGTGGTACATGCAGTTCCTTCTGCAGTGGATCTATGGCTTCCTTCTGTTTTACTCCCCCACCAGCCACACATTTCCATGCTGAGGGTGGTCTTTGCTTCCAAGTGTAGTGGTGTAAAAGAAGGCAAGAAGGAAATCTCCTACTCAGATCACGATGGGAGTAGAAATCTATGTCAGGCAAGTTCAGAGCCGAGGATGATGTAGTGCGCATAAAAATTGTGGAAGTGAATAAAGAGTCAGGAATGGGTTTTGAATATCTCAATCACCAGCTAAAATGCCAAGAGCAATATAAAATAAAGCAATAACTGTGAAAGTGAGAGGAAGCAAAGTACATTTTCCTTTCTTCCTGATAGACTTGCTTTTGGACTCTTCAGTGACAGTCTATTAATTTTCTGTGTATTTTGGCTTCAGAAACCATAGGAACACACACAGACGTATATTCTGCTGAATCTTAAAACTTAGTTTTAATGTTAAAAAGTCAAGGGCTCTCGCATCAGCAAGTCTTCGTACACACTGTAAAAATATAAACATTTTCAAACACCCTTAAAGCTCAAGCTGTTACCATCCTGTGGATTGTGGGTTCCCCATGGAGAGGGATAAATGCAGACACTCATCACACATCTGTCCCCATTGAACCATGGCACAAGAGGGAGATTCTGGGGAAGACCATGCATTGACATAAGATGGTGTAAAGACAGTGGCTTTGTTGGGCACAGGCTGTCACCCAGTGACCATCCCTTTGCCAAGGATCATACATTCTGTTTCTTTGGTAGAGAGCAACCACACCATAAGCAAGCTCCTAGAAAGCCTTCCTCTGCACATTCTTTGTTCCTGTAAGTTCTTATATCCACGTTCTTTTGTTTCTCCATTAGCTCTGCTGCTCTGCACACAATCTCTCTTTGCTGAAGCATTTCTTTGTTCTGCCCTCAGAACTCACCTGCTGCACCGATGCCACCACTTGTGCATCTCAACCCATCTGTCCCCATGTGGCAGAGGAAGAAACCAGCCCAGCACCCAGTCCATACACTTCCCACGGCTACTTCCAACCATTCTGAAGGGGTCAGAGATGCTCTTCCCTCTCCCCCAGGCACACATTCCCAGCCTTGGCTAGCAGGCTCAACACAGCACATCCAGTGTGTCACCAAAGTGGGCTGGGACTGCACTGAGCAGAGGGAGAAAGCAAGACTGCTTGCTGTAGGGAGCCAGAGATGTACTCCAAAGAGCTGCCTGCAGTCTGGACACAACATAGGGATGCAATGCAGTCATGCTGCAGGGATGCTTGAAGACTTCACACATGCTTGGGCTGATCCTGGTCTTAACTCACAAGTGACGGAGGACAGTCATAAGCAGTCCTGCTGTCACACCTTCACCCTGCTGAGGCTGGCAGCACTCACGTTGCAGCTGCCAGAGAGGGCTCTGGGAGGGCGCCGGCCTCCTCCTTGTGCAGCTTCTGTGGGCTCATAGCACAGAAGTGGGCTTTGCTTCCACAAGCAAGACAAGCAAACAGTCGTTGAAGTAGAAATATAGCCAAGAGAAAATGCAGGTAATTTCCAGTTGGAACAGCGCTCTGATTACCTATTTTTCATACATGCGGAACAGGTGACTTTACTGCTCGCTTTATCAGCTAAAATCTCTGCTCAGAAAGTTGCTTCCAACCTCCCGAGTCTCATAAAAGTACATTTCATGCCTATTTTCTGGACTTTTTTTACTACCTGCTTTATACACTGCCATTTTACAGCTACCATCAATCATACTTTCTGATTGCCTATTCCCTCTATAAAATCCCACATACAAAAGACCTTAAAATGAACTGCATTATATGCTTATTTACTAGAAAATTAGATGTTGAGATCTGTAGCTGTGAATTCCAGCTCCTTAAAAACATGTCTCCAGCAATGCCAGCTCTTGTGTCTGCCCGTTCAACCAGTGGAGTGGGGATGCTGCAGGGTCTGTCAGACCTGCCCAATAAACTGTGCTGATCTTTTCATCTTCCCCATTTCCTGAGTCATCTCGGCTCTGGACCTCAGCTGCCATATGGAGTCCTGCTTTGTGGAACAATCTAAAGCACACTTTCAGCTTGTAAATGTGTTTGTGTTTATAACTACAAAGGATACTTTCTGGCTATTCAGTAGGGCTTTTTTAAAATAAAAACATATTTATGGATTAAAATGTCAAGTTACTTGGTGTATTTTTTTGCTCATACCCGCTTAATTCTCATGCCATTTCTTATGATTACTAATAAAAGCACTGTTTTAAATAGAACGGAGTTTCTGAATCTCAGTTAAAGATTGCTTTTAATCTCCTATTTTCTAGATAATGTTTTGCCGAATGTATTTTTCTACTGCGTTTAAGGGAAATACTAAAACTTCAAAACTGGGCACTACTGCATCTCACTGTGAGTCAAAAAAAAAAGAAAAGGTTTTGATTCCACCATTTTGATTCCATTCCACTTTGATTCCACCATTTTTTAAAAATTTTTTTCATCTTTCAGTAACACTGAAATGCTGTTTTTCATTAGTTAACTATAGCTGCTTGCACACCGGTGTCTTCAGAGTGGGGCAGGAGATCACATCTGCCATGCTTGCAAATCTCACTGAATTTGTGGCTTGGACTTCAGTGTGCAGTTCTAATATTGCATACACTCGTGCTGACTTACATTGTTTCTCCTTCAGAGATATTTCAGAACTCTTTATGTTTCTACTCCAAGAGGTTCAGTTAGTTTTCTCTGTTCTGATATACAGAGCTTCAAGAAGCACCCATTCCAAGATGGCTGCACCAAGTAGGTCATCATTTTGACTTTCCTCCCCTGAGCCGTACCAGGACTTTGCTTCTCCCTGCCCCACAAAAGCCAGCTGGATGCCACATGGGGCCCCACTGCTGCTGGCCAGGAGGGTTTCCAGAACCCAGAGGGGTTATGTGGGGAACAGGGCTCTCCTGCTGCCTAGGGAGGTCCCCTCTGACCCCCTCGTGCCCTGGTTCCTGCAGCTCTCGGCAGCTGTGAGCACCACAACATGTTATAGCAGTGCTGCACTTCTGCCACACAGATGTGGCCACGTGCTGCCTCAGACCCACAGGGAGCTGGGGGACATCAAAAGAGCACGTGCCTCATCAGTTACCCATTGCAGCAGCCAACTGTTTGCCTGCTCAGAGCCACTGGTCCTTCTACAGGGAGCTGTCTTCAATAAGGCTGAGTGGGCACCAAGTTTGCAGCCAGCAAACACCTGATGAATAAACAGGATGGCAATGGGATGATGCAGGTTGGGTCACAGGGATATCACTGGCACTTTGAATCTGTACAGAGGGAGGAAGCTGAGGTGGTCAAAGGTGGGGAGTGTTTTGCAGATAGAGGTTAAATAGGCATGGGATCTTCAGGCTGGAAAAAGAGCAGCACAGAGTGGTGTGAGAGAGGCCACCAAAATGAAGTTGCAGGGAAAGAGAAAGGGGCTCACTTAGTTCCCTGTTGCTCATAGTACAGAGAAGAGGTGGCACAAAGGAAGAACAAAACCCCTGGATTGAGCCCCTTTCAGCCAACAAAATCAGACCGTGAAAATCATTGTTAGGGGCTTATCTGGCAAAGAGAGCAAACAGACTCAAAATGTGTTGAACAGAGGAGGCATTCTGGATGCATTGCACAATGCTAATCTTGGGAGACCTTTAAACTCTGAATAGAAGGGGTTATGCTGGGAGAAACAGTCAATTTTTAGTTCATTTATAAGCATCCAGTACTGTCAGAGCACAGGACTGAAGAGATCTGTGAGCTGATTCAGGACAGCTGCTACGCTGGCATGTTTACAGAACAGTTGCAAGATTATTTAATATTTGTTATGCATTATTTTGCGTTTCAAAATCAAAATCATGGTGATTTGTTTTGTTTTTGCAAATGTATGTAAAGGAAATAGTTTGCTACCATAAAAAATAAGCTATACTCATGTGTTTGAAATCACTGTGTACTTAATGAGGAAAAAGTTACTCCTTAATATATCAGAACGAGGAGAGAAATTAACTGACATGGAATTTCCAAAACAAGGGCAAATCACAGCAAATTTTTCATTCTTGATAAAAATGCAATGTCATATAATTGCAATCAGGAAAGCAATCTCAGACAGTCATGAAGTAGGAAATAATCAGGTTTATTCCAGACTGCCTCTTACTCCCAAACTGCAGTTCCCTAAGCCCTGAGGCCCAGGAAGACGGGAAGCAGATGTAAGATGCATGTTGGTTAGTGGGTGACAGGCAACATCATTTCCGAGGTTTTGTCACACAGAAGGAATGTAAATCATCCTGGGCAGTTTTGTGAGGCACAGAGATTTGAACAGGGAGAAAAGATTTGTGGTAAAATTGTATTCAGAGCCCTGCACAGACTTCAGCTAATTCCTGAGAGCTGAGGCCTGCAGTTACCAGGCGTTAAATGGCGTTTTTAGGGGCAGTTTCTCCTTCAGTTAATTTTTGGGTTGTTTTTTTTTTGTGCTTTTTAGAAAAGCAGTGCATCATTGTGGAGCAGGGTTAGCATCACAAATCTGATGCTTACATGGCTCCAATCAAGCAGGCATCTGACAGGCAAATGTTCCTCTTGGATAATATGATACTTTACGAAAAAGTAGTTTCTTGGAAAATACAGATGGCCTGAGGTGGAATGGAGTGAAGCACAGCCTCTTGTGAGTCTCAAATGTGTGAGGTCTGCAGTGTCCGTATCTTCTCTCTACACTGCGAATTGTAGTATCTCTGATGCTTCAAGTGTTTTGTCCAAGAACCAAAATCTTTTTGGCTTTGAGATGTTCATTTAAAAGAGTAAAATGCTGTGGGGTAAGCAGACACTTCCCATGAAATATCTGCCCTCATAAAAGGTGCCTTGCTATTTAAACATGTCTAGGTGTCACTTTTATTGACCAAGAGTCTTTTTCAGGGATGGTTTGCCAGTCAAAATGGTATGACCAGCACATGACAAGAAGTAGTAAATTGATCCAGAATGTTACTATCAGACAGAATCAGCACCAAGCCACAACTGTAATGCTTGGGAGCTGTATCAACTTCTCAGTCTTAGATCATCTCCTGTAAAGCAATGGGTGGTGCTTTTTAATGCAAAAATTGGTGAATTCCCAGTCTTAATTTTTTTTTTTTTTTTAAACTAAGGAAAAGGACTGTTCTTCAGGACAATGCAGTGCAAGCCCCTTATTCTACTTGTCCTTAAATGTGAAGGGACTCTTCGGCTCGAACAACACTTTCCTGTAATTCACCTCTCTGACAAATGACATTTGTAAAGGAAGTTAGAAAGAAGAATAGAAGGGACAGTCTTCTATGCTTTCCTCACAAAATAAATCCATCTGTACAGACAGCTCGCCAAAATAGCTTGTCACTCTTTTTAGACTTGTAAAGAATCACAGTTGGAGCACATTTTTCAATCTCCATAGAGATCCTAGAGCTTGGCTTACCCATGGTAAGAAAGTGCTGGGTTTTTTTGAGCTCAGCTCCATACCTTCCGTTCCTGCTGGGGCTTATATACCCTACAGAGTAATTTTAAGCTCCTTTTGCTTGGAAAAAAATAAATGTAACAGTGATCTCCCACAATGCACCCATCCATCATGCCCAAATGATCATTTGATTTCAAAGCTCTTTGATCCCCTGCTTCCAATCCATTTAGCCATAAGCAAGAAAAAAACAAAAACAACAAAAAACTGTACATATCTGTACTTAGATGTGAAGTATTTTCAGCTGAAGTCTGCAAAATATTCAGCACCTGCTCTTGATATGAATATATTCACTGAACGAATGGCGTATCTGTTCTTTAAAAGGTAGCTTCAGATGCTGCTGAGCCAAAGAAGAAACCTGAGTACTCTCAGTATTAAAGAGTAAAAACCTGCATGTTGTGAGGAAAGCTCTTACTCCTTTAGCAGCACAGCGAGCTGGAGAAAGCTCCCTTCCCTTCAAATATAAGAACCATCCAATGAATTGAATCTACTCAATAAAAAACTGTGAACTTCACAAGGCAATGTTAGAGACGCATAGTCTTTGTTATGGGAAGCTCAAGGGAATATCAGTTAATTTAGCCCTCCTCCTCAGGGCTGGGTTTTACTCTCTGTTATTAATTATGAGCACTCTCTTCTACAGAGAAATGGAAGAGACAGGAAGACCGTTGTCTTTTATTCCCAGCCTCAGTTTTGACTACAGCGAAGGATTGGAGAGGCAGAAAACAGCAGCACCCACAGCTGAATAAGCTGATTAGTATTGGCAAAGAGCTGCTGGGGGTATATCTGTGCATGCCTCTGCATGCAGTTATAGATTCATTTCGTTGGCAGCAACTGACCAGGTGTTTCTTTTCAACCAGGAAAAACTAATTAGTTGATTTCTTTTCTTTTTTCTTTTCTTTTCTTTTCTTTTCTTTTCTTTTCTTTTCTTTTCTTTTCTTTTCTTTTCTTTTCTTTTCTTTTCTTTTCTTTTCTTTTCTTTTCTTTTCTTTTTTCTTTTCTTTTCTTTTCTCTTTTCTCTTTTCTCTTCTCTTTTCTCTTCTCTTCTTTTCTCTTCTTTTCTTTTCTTTTCTTTTCTTTTCTTTTCTTTTCTTTTCTTTTCTTTTCTTTTCTTTTCTTTTCTTTTCTTTTCTTTTCTTTTCTTTTCTTTTCTTTTCTTTTCTTTTCTTTTCTTTTCTTTTCTTTTCTTTTCTTCCCTTTTCCTTTCTTCCCTTTTCTTTTCTTCCCTTTTCTTCCCTTTTCTTCCCTTTTCTTCCCCTTTCTTCCCTCTTCTTCCCTCTTCTTCCCTCTTCTTCCCTCTTCTTCCCTTTTCTTTTCTTTTCTTTTCTCTTTTCTTTTCTTTTCTTTTCTTTTCTTTTCTTTTCTTTTCTTTTCTTTTCTTTTCTTTTCTTTTCTTTTCTTTTCTTTTCTTCCCTTCCCTTCCCTTCCCTTCCCTTCCCTTCCCTTCCCTTCCCTTCCCTTCCCTTCCCTTCCCTTCCCTTCCCTTCCCTTCCCTTCCCTTCCCTTCCCTTCCCTTCCCTTCCCTTCCCTTCCCTTCCCTTCCCTTCCCTTCCCTTCCCTTCCCTTCCCTTCCTTTTCTTTCCCCATTTTCTTCAGTAATCTATGTTCTTGTATCCTACAATCTTGTATGCTATGACATGGAAAAGAGAGGGCTGCTGGAAGGGCGGCCTTCCAATATTTAAGGGGAGTTTCTAAACATGTGAGAATTCTTCACAAGGGTAGACAGTGATCAGATGAGGGAGGGTAGATGGTGATCAGATTAGATATCAGAGGAAAGTTTTTTTACTGAGAGTGGTGAGGTACTGGCCAGAAAGGTTGTGGATGTCCCATCCCTGGAGGTGTTTGAGGCCAGGTTGGATGGGTCCCTGGGCAATGTGATCTAGTACTTGGATGGCAACCCTGCCTGTGGCTGGGGGGTTGGAAATTGATGATCCCTGATGTCCCTTCCAACCCAAACCATTCTATGATTCTGTGAGTCTATGATCACAAATAACAGCTACCAACACAAAGATTTGTCACTTGTAGCTCTGTACCTATTTTTTGCCAGTGTTTTACATAGTAATTTTTTCCAAAGAAGCAAAACAATGGATTGCAAAATATATTTGCTGTGGTTTTCTGCTTGCTTTTTTCTTTTTTTTTTTTTTCCTACAGCGATACTGAGCATTTAAATGTCCCATCTGTCCTACTGCTCTCCTCTTTGCAGAATCCCTTGCCCTGATGTGATGGGATCTCTTTATCTCTCCTACTATCTACGTACATTGTCACCTACTTTCCTACATAAAGGTGGTAGAAATACGCAGTGAAAACTATGTTGCTATTTCTACAGGGAAATTCTGATGAATGATTCTTACACCAGACCCTTCCTTATATTAAACATGAGAGTACTGTTCTTCTCATCAAAGATAAGCAATAGGCCTCAGGTTTGATTGAGGTCTTCTTAGTTGGAACTTGGCAGTTTTCAGGTCTTTCCTCTGCTGTTTAAATCTTATGGACCCAAGCTCAAAACTGTAGAAGAGAACAAATAGTCTGAAGAGCAAGAACCACAGAACAGTTAAAACTGAGCTTTCAAGGACAACATAAAAGTAGGAATGAGCATCTCTGGTGCAAGAAGGGGAAGGCAAAGTGATTAAAGTGTTAACTCTGTCATGTTTTGTATTTTGTTGTTGGTGGTTCTATTTATTTACAGATTTACTTACTTTTGATGGGCAGTGATCAGCTCTGCTACATTTTAGCTCAACCACAAGAACTGCTGACAGCAATTCGCAGAATCGCGGAATCTTCTGAGTTGTAAGGGGCCCTTAAATATCATCCACTCCAGCACCCCTGCAACAAACTGGGACACCTACAGCTGAATCATGTTGCTCAGAGCCCAGTCAAGCCTGACCATGAATGTCTCCAAAGACAGGATATCTGTTACCTCTCTGGGTGCCCCTTTCTCACTGCCCTTATTTTGAAAAACTACTTCCTTATATCTAATCTAAATCTCCCGCTTAATTTTCTTAAACCAAAAAGAAATGAAGGAAACATCAGCAGAATGCATTCACCTTTTTTTTTTTTTTCTTTTTTTTCTTTTTTCCCTTTTTTTCTGTGTTCTGTGCCTTATTCGTACATGCTGAACTACTTTCACATTGCTGTCCTTCCAGCTGAATGGAAACATTCAAGTATTTGAGTCTTGGGGACAGTCTCCCAGCAAGGCATTGAACCAGGCTGACGAACTTCTGTGGACTATCACTGAGCTAACCACATACTGGCTTTGGCTCTATGGAGCCTGCAGCCATAAACAAATTCTTGCAGAGAACCTTTGTTACATTGCATTTGATTTATGTTTCCAGTTAGAGTAGATTTTTTTTTAGCTCATTTCCCAGCTCTGCTTTATTGCTGTTTACATGCCTTTTCCATTTCCCAGTTGCATGTAATAAGCAGGTTACTTTTTAAGGATTTATTTGTTTTGTGGATAATTCCAAGATGAGGGATAAAATGAACACAAACAGGGTTCTCCACTCTTTTAGTTTCATAGTGTTAAGATAACTAAGCTGCACATATCAGGCTGCATTTAAGAGGACTTCTGTGTTAACAACGCTGAAGAAATCTCTTTGTGCTGTGTATTTATATTGTTTTTCCAAAATATCTTATGCACTTTGTTCACCCCTGAATTCTCATTAAATACCTCTTGGTATATTTCACAATAACCAAGTAATAATCAGTATCATGATTGCGACTTTTGATAGTGTACAGAATTCTTCACATATACACACATTATTAGCCTGAGCAGCAATATAATTATCATCTGACTTGTTGAGTCAAAGAACTGGTCTTTCAGGAATCCCCTACTGCTAGAGCAGCAGGCAAGCCTCACCCTTCTCATGGCCAAGCCAAGTGTTTCTGGAGGAATTTTCTAGACTCTGTTCTACATGGGTAGGTAGCAGGTGACAGGCCCATGTCAAAGACATCTTCAGATTTGATGCTTTGTAACTTTGCTGCTGCACACTTTCTATACTTTGTGTGGAATATCTTCTATAAATTGCCTAAGATGTTAGATATGAAAATAAGAAAGGAGGTTATCACTAGGGATATACATAATGCTATATCATGGAATCATCAAATCATAGAAAGGCTTGGGTTAGAAGGGACCTCAAGGATCATCAAGCTCCAACACCCCTGCCACAGGCCACAGGCAGGGCTGCCAACTTCCATATTCAATACTAGACCAGACTGCCCAGTGCCCTATCCAACCTGGCCTTGAACACATTCTGGGACAGCACATCCACAACCTCTCTGGACAGCCTATGCCAGTATTTTACCACTGTCTTGGTAAAGAACTTATTCCTGATATCCAACCTAAATCCTCCCTCCCTCAACTTAAAACCATTTCCCATTGTCTTGCTGTTATTTACCCTTGTAAAGTGTTGACTCCTCCTCTTTATAGGCTCCCTTTAGGTACCAGAAGGCTGCAATGATGTCACCTCACAGACCTCTCTTCTCCAGGCTGAACAAGCCCAGTTTCCTCAGCCTGTCTTTGTAGGGGAGGTGTTCCAGCCCTCTGGTCATCTTTGTGGCCCTCCTCTGGTCCCTCTCCAACAGCTCCCAGTCTTTCTTGTTATGGTGGCCCCAGACATGGATGCAGTACTCCAGATGGGGCCTCATGAGGGCAGAGTAGAGAGGGACAATTACCTCCCTCTCCTTTCTGGACAGCCCTCTTCTGATGGAGTCCAGGATACCATTTACTATCCAAGCTGCAAGAGCACACTGCTGGCTCATGTTAAGTTTTTCATCCACCAGGAACCCTGGGTTGTTCTCTGCAGGGCTGCTCTCAAGGGCTGCTCCTCCTAGTCTGTATACATGCCTGGGATTCCTCTGGCCCAAGTGCAAAACCTTACACTTTGCTGTGCTGGAGCTCTCTAGATTCACCCAGGCCCACCTTTTGAGTCTGTTCAGGTCCCTCTGAATGGAATGCCTTCCTTCCACTGTGTCAGCCACACCACTCAGCTTAGTGTCTTCAGCAAACTCGCTGAGGGTGCACTCAGTTCACATAGATGTGTGTTAGGCAGCAGATAAGAAAAGATTGCTGTCTTGAATTGCTATATGAAAGATTACTGCATGGCCAGCACTGATAAACCATTCTCCAGATCCCCTGGCTCAAATTGCTGCAAAGGTGATTGCAGATGAGAGCAATATCTTCTTTTCTCTACTCATAAGCAAAGGGATACAGTGGGCTATGCTGCTTAGAAAGGTCATAAGGTCCCTCATTTGTAAGAACTTGAAGAACTGATAAGGCAAGCAGATGTCAAAAATGATGCAATGTGACTTCTGCCACTGGGCTGGGGGAAATGGACTAAATGACTTCTGGGTCCCATTCAGTTCCTCTACGGTCAGTTGTGCTATTTAAAGTGCTGCTTCACGTTCGAGTGGAAAAGGATTACTTTTAAAATAATCTCTATTAACAAAGCAAGCATTTTTGGCATAAAAATCACTTCTGATTTTATTAGATACTCTAAAATGCTATGGAGGCAGAAGAAAACTGACTTAGGGTGGTATGCAGAAAAGCAATAATAATAGCTCTGTTAGCTTTAAAAGGCATAACTGTGCACATTTGTTTATCTGTCCTCTTTCATCCATGTATAAAAAGGAGAGAACCACTGGAATTGTATAAAGATCCGTAAATGAGCAGCATACTTCAGGAATACATATCATGTCTCTGTTGACTGTCCTTACATGCTTACCTCCTTATCTTTCAGCCATTTTACACAGCTCCGTAGTTTTCCTTGAAAAGGTTCTTCTGCTCTTGTTGGGCTTTCTCCAAAGCCTTTTGCTTAGGCTGGTGAGATGAGGTTTTTTTTGAGAGGGATAAAAATTCAGTACACTTATTATAATCAAATCTGCACATAGGCTGCTCTAACATGGAATCTAGTTGTTGACATGGTAACAGCTAACAGCATTTAGATAATGTATGCTCTTCTAATTTTCATTTAAAAATCATGAGATTTTCAAAGGAGATGATTGAGAAGGAGTGGTGGATGATGTGAGGGAAGGAAAGTCAGAATTGAAATATTGGATGCACCATTTCTTTGAGGATGGCAGCTGTAGCTTGTCTACATATCTGTTATCTTTCAGGCAAGAGAAATACACCATTACTTACAGTGAAGAGAAATTCAGGTTCCTCCCTGATTTGAGTACAAATCCTCTGCATGCACTATTGAAATGAAGCCTCCATTTGTTCCTGCAAAACCACCAAGGCTGGAAATCTCATAGATGTTCTGTGCTTACTCTGTCTACTTGTTGGCGGTTTTAGGCTGTGACTCACTTCATCTTTCAGGTTTGAGCATGGCTTACTGAGGTGCAGAATACAAGAGAAGTCATAATCAAAATTATATGGCACTTCCCTGTGATCCTGACCAGATAACATTTCTTTGGGCTTTAGAACTAATTCCTTTTTCAGAGGAATTAGTTTCTCTGAGAAAGAAGCTGTGAAAGAATTCCTTTGCACTGTAGAGACTAAATACACTAGAGACACATGCGGCTGTCATCTTTGACCTGGAAGGTTTTGTGTAAAACCAAGTATCTGGGCATCTAGTGGATTGAAATGTCTTCTTGGAAACCTAAATTCTCAGGCTCCTGCTGGAACTGATATTCCAAAAACCAGGCACATATTGGGAACACAGAAAAATCACTGTAGAAGGGAAGAAAACATACAAGCAATGGTGGCATTGAGAGCATTAGCAAGACTGAAGGAATAAAGGAAGGAAAAACAGAGGGGCAAGAGAAGAGGGCAAAGCAAATAAAATGCTGGCATCATTTTTCAGACACACAATTATTTAACTTTCCAAAATAAACAGATACTATATGCTTCTGCTTATAACTGCTCCCAGAAGTGATAACTATGTTAGTGGATCACTTCAGAGTCCTTGCAGCACAGCCATACATACATGATATGAAAGTAAATATTAACAGCTTTCTATTATTATTATTATTGTTATTGTTATTGTTATTATTATTATTTCTGGTGCAAAAGGCAGATTCATATATGTCTGCTCAGTCCTTAAAAAGGGAAAAAAGAAAAAGAGAAAAAAAAAAAAAAGCAAAAAAAAGCTGTTTTTTCCTTCTTCTCCAGAAAGGTCCAGTGAAAATTAGCTCTCTGAATGCAAGCTCAGCTTCTAAGACTGCATCAGTATTCATGGCTGGGAATGAATAAGTGAATTACAGCTGAGAGTATTCAGTATGCCAGCTGGTGAATAAAGAAAAGCAGCTGCTGGTGGCCGCCAACTGTGAAGCTCACATGGACAATGTTATGTTCAGAACATAAAATGAACAAGTTGCATGCTGGCATGGAGTCTGTTGCAACAAAAGTGCCCAATGCCTTGTAAAACTTTACAGATTAAGTCCAACTGCACAGATTCTCTGTCTCTTAAAAGCAGGACAGATAGAAATACTGCAGCCATTGCTACAAAATTGCTACAGCTAAGGATGGGCCTTATCTTCCATTGTGCACTGGAACAGAATGGAATGTATGCTCCTCCACTATAGGGTTTAAATCTGATTCCTGCTAAACTGGTGACGAGCATAAGCAGAACTGGTGAGCTGTTAAACCACCCTTCAATATCCACACCTCAGCCTTAACATGGAGAGTGGTGATTCATGCTGATACCTTTATAGAGCTTTCTTGTTTCAGAGATGTTTGTACAAGTATTGAGACCCATATTTTGTAGTGATGACATGAATCCATACCAAGGAATGGCAGCTCCTTTACTATGAGAATGGTGAGACACTGGAATGGATTGCTCAGTGAGGTTGTGAATTCCCCTTCCCTGAAAGGACTCAAAGCCAAGCTGTATGGGGTTTTGAGCAATATGGCTTAGAGGGAGGCATCCCTGCCTAGGAACTAGGTGATCTTAAAGGTCTCTACCAACCAAAGTCATTCTGTGATTCTAATATGCTATTCTCCAGCATAAGAATATTCATTAGGAATCAAAAGGCTTCAAATTCAGTTATTTCAGTTTTTCCTGTTTACAATTTTTCAGTGGCTATCTCTGCCACCTGGTCAGTTTCTCTCTCTCAATTAAAAGAAAGGAAAGGCAGATGTTACTACACTCTGTATGTCCTCATTGCAAGGGATCTCAAGGTCTATGGGTATATACCAGGGAAAACATGCTGTGAGTTCAGATCATCTGCATTCAACTTATGAAGTGCTGCATGAACCCAAACTGGTGGCAGCAGGTGTATTTTGTCATGGGGGACTGACAAAAGTATCCCTTGTGTCATAGCTAGAGCACAGAGAGGTACCTTCTCCAATAGAATATCATGTCTCTGCTTCTTTTATCCCTGTTATCCACAGCTGTGAGCATGGCACAGCCCTCAACATACATATTCCCCATGTCCTGTCATGGGAACAGGAAGTTGTGAGCCTGGCATGCAGAGCAGAAGGCTTCATGACTCTTCAAAGAACAGCAGTTCAGTGCTATGCTAATTCTCTTGTGCAGGAAAACATCTCAATCTCCTTCTCACTCATAAAAATTTCTCTGTGGTATTCCTTTTGCCTCTCATCCTGGTTTTGAAACCCCTTGTTAAACTTTTCCCTGTAGGCCAGAACAGGCTGAACATCGTGGAGTGGACAGCTGCTTCTCCCCTCTCTCTTTTTCAGAATACCATCTCTTTCCTCCTCAGAAGGCATCATAACAGACATTTTTTAAAGTCACTTCAGGCATTTTCCATTTGTAATGCAACAGTCACCTGCCAGACAGAAATACGGATGCTGAGTGCAAAAACTGAGTCATTTCTTTACATATACACAAGACAAATTCCCTAGGGTAGACAACTCTTCACATGATAGTTATTGTACTTAGAAATCTACATCCACCTAGGACTTTTTCATTCATTAGGAAGGTGTTCTTGATCATAAGTATTTGGAGATGTCTTCCAGCAGAGCCCTCTCAAGGGCTTATGTGGCTGCTCCATCCAACAGTTCTGCTAGACATGACTACGTGTGAGGAGCTAAGGGCTGTTTTACAAACTAATAGATGAAGGTTCATAGAGGCTACAAAAGGGATTGAGCTCACTTCATTTTACTTACCCCCCAAATCAGGCATCTAATCAAACTCAGTCATCTAGGCTCTTTCTGCAGTCAGTGAAGAAAGACAGGTAACTCCAGAGCATGATTCATTCCTCCTTTCTTGGACAACTATCCTAAAATTGTACACTGGAGATGCCTGTCTGTCTGCCTGAATGATAGGGGAGGCCTAAATAACTAGCTTAGCTAAGATTCCTATCTTCAAGATAGTTTTGGCTAAGTGCTATTCTCCTGCTCTTGATGACTCATGAAGGTCAAATGGGAAGTCTGGGAAGAGTCAGGAATGAGACGACTTCTTCTTCCTAGGCAGTTGCCCAGTTAGAGGGTCCTTATTCTCCAAGGAAACATTCTTTGAAGCAAGAAAATGTTAAAAACTTTCACACTGTGCCTCTGACACCATGTCCCAACACCATTAATGTTCCATCCAAATTCTTCTGAAACCCCGAATCTACCATTAAAACTCAGATGCAGAATTTTTCCATTCTTTTTGTTCTTTCTTTAAAACAGAGCAACAGCAACAACAGCAAAAAACCACAAATAGGAAAATGCAGGAAGAAAAGGCTCAAGGCTAAGGCATGGTTTCTATCTAATTTGAATTCAAATAAGTTTTTCATTATTTTTAAATTCAATTATAGCTTTACAAATGTATAAAATTTCATGTGAAAATAGTACGCGGAGCTTAAATATACTCTTAGAACAGAATCACAGGCACTTAATTTTCAGGCACACCATTGCCTTGATTAACATAACATCATGATATCTTCCTTTGTATGCTCAGCGTTCATTCATCACTGACTAAGTGGATGGCGAAATGTCTTCTATTTACATTACAAATATATATAAATACAGACCTATCTGAGGTTCAGTGAGTAGGCTTGACCTTGGAGGGAATGCTGGGACACTCAGTTATAAAGTGCCCTGGAGAATGTAACTGGAACCAGTAATTTTCCAGAAGTACTGTTTAACTAATCACAATCACTCTTATATCACATATATAATTTCCTAGCAAATGCTATTGAAGATTTTCAGAACCCTCTGAACCCTCTGTATCTTGACATTAAAATACAGTGCGAGTATCTCGGAGGCCTCTCTATAATATCCAGTTTTGGTCCTGTTGAACCCTTTTGGCTCATTCCCATTACATTGTTAACAATTTTGTTCATAGGAATAAGAGCACAGGACATGATCCAAATATGCTGACTGTTTTGCCTCCTTTTTTTTTTTTTTTTTTTTTTTTTTTTCAGTATTTCCAGAGATGTCTATCTTATTTTTTTCCCAGAGAACACAGTAAGAGTAAGGGCATTAGTAGCAGCAGATTTGGGTTTTTTTGGTTTTTTTTTGTTTGTTTGTTTGTTTTTGTTTTTGTTTAATTGTTTTTGGTTTTTTTTCTTTTCTTTGCAGCTCTTGAATGGAACTTTATACAATGTAGAAAAGGTAGTTCATCAACCCATATGTTTTCAAAGGTCTTTAGAGAGTAGTAAAGATGTTGGAACATCTTCAAGTAGTCTTTAAATATTATCTTTGAAGTACTGAGAAACTTAATTCAACAGGTCATGAAGAAGCAGTGATGGAGCTATATGGAGAAGTTCACATCTTTCTCAAGACCAGTGGTTCAATTTGTTTGTTTATTTGTTACATAAGACAGGCCTACTGGGCTCTGCAGTGTACGCAAAATTTAACTAGCAGCCAAAGACACAAGAAATATACATCTACATCTTCTTTTCTTCCCTTTAAGTACTGAGACTTTAAATGCCTTTTCTGGTCTACCCTTGTGCATATTTGTCAAGAATCTAATGGCAGATTGTGAATTAATTCAAACTTCAAATTTGTGTCATCCTAGACTTAGAGAACTTGTGTGTGAGGGGGTGTTCTTCTCTAACTCAATTCTAATTTTTTTCTTTTCACAGATATTTCAGTTACTGTGTGTGCAGGCTCATTTTTTACAGACAGTACATCCACTGACAGTTTCCAAGTACGGCTCCTGCCTATCCCTTCATCCTCAAACTTCAGGATTTTTCATACAGTTCTTGCATGGATGTGTACATATGTACAGTCTTGGATACTAAAGCATGTCCTGGCGCTCAGCAGGTGAAAGAGGCAGCTTTTTCTTCAGTGGCTAAAGAAAACATGGCATTTTTCACCTAATTTTCAAAAAGTAACAAATGTATTCATCTCAAATTCACAGCAGTACAATAGAAAATTTAGGAATTACAGTATTTTATCACCATGAGGAAGAAAATGTCCATGAAAATGTAGAAATGAGGCCAGTTCCTGCCAATGGCTCTTTCAGACCCATTCCCAACCTGTGGGGCAGGCTGCTATTCACCAAGGCCCTGACTTAGGAGGTCCATAAGCCAGGCTCAATGACTGCCAGCTTTGCCCAACTGCTGGTTATTCCCTTCCTACCCACCAGAAATGACCCAAGTCCACTCCCACTCATGGCTTGCAAAGGCCCTACCAGGCAAAACCTCTGAGAAATAGGAGCAAAGAAGAGTGTGTAAGTTGGGCAAAGATTCACCAACAAACCTGTAGCCTAAGAGCTTGTTTCCATACTGCATGATGTTTGCTGCAATATTTTCCACTTTGAGTTCTCAGTAGTTTGATTTAGTCTTTGGAAAAGCAACTTCAACCTACAGCCTCTGTGCTCTGTCCTCTATTTGTAAAGTTCACAATAACTTGGCTTTATTCCCACTTGGAAAACGTCCACTGCACTAACAAGCTACTGGCCAAATTTCTCCCTGGGCAGCCTGAAACCTGCCAGACCAAAATGAGATCTGTAAAACTGAGCTGACAGCATGAGGTCTGTATGGACTTTCCAGGCCATTTGCCAGGCCCTAGTGGCCTAGTTTTAGAAAGACAAATTGAAATTATAATCATTTAACTAAGCTCTCTTCAAACCCTTCTAGAGCAACACAATTTGGACCTTGCCAGGCCTAGCCTCTGATACTGAAATTATTGTCAATGGCTTTAAAAATACGTGTCACCAGATGTCACAGAGAATGCTGGTAGATGCAAATCTGAAATGCCAGTAAATGGCTTCACCTCCCGTGTGAGGTTTGCCACCTCCAGTTCAGATGGAACGGTTGACAGCAGGCTCTGGGATTTCCGTGTATGTATCCGAGAAGTCATTTTCAGGATAAATTAAACTTCAAAAAGGAAGCAAGGCCCTGGGATTCATCAGCATTGAGAGTGCACACCTGAGAAAGAGCGTGGAGAAAAAAACGGGGACTACTCTCCCTCTCAGAATCTATCTGACTGTGGACCTGCAGCCTGCTCTTAGCAGTGCCTACCACTGCCAGCCCATGCCTTCCTCTGATGGGTTGTCTGTGAATCGGCAGGAATTGGTTTTCAAAAGCTAGGAGTTTTTAAGAGGTGCATATTATCCACAGCTGGTTAATGTATCCATGTAAGTCTACAAGAAATGCAGGACATCCATTCTAAATACCATGTGAAGGTGACAAATTATTTGGCTTTATTTAATTAACATGTACTTTCAAGGGTGAGGATGATATTGTCACTGATGATTATTATATTATCTTTTGAATAATTGTACATATTGGAATTACTATAGCCAAAAACTTCTTAAAGTAGAAACAGACTGTGTTTTACTTTACATTAATTTGTAGTGAAATAAAGAGAAAATACAATTATTTTCTGTGCTAAAGTATTGGTGAATATCAGAGAGGTATGTGAGATATGATGTTTCAAAAGGAAACCATGCTTATGAGATATACAAATGATTCTTGAGCCCAACTCTCTGAAGATTTAATACATTGATTTAGAGATGACTGATTTGTGACTAAAATATTAGAACATATTCACATATTCTTGTTTCTCCTGCCTCAGCTTATCTATATATAATATAATATATAAAATATATATAATATATATATATTTTCTCAGGAACTCCAGGAAAGAGAATCTTTTTTAACGACTACACTCCTTTCCAAGGAATGAAAAAATAAATAAACATTTACTAATCATGGGCAATACAACCCAGAAATCAAGGGGAGGATCTTTTCTATCCAGAAGTCTTTCATCCTGGAAAAATAAACAAAAATACTGCCTTTTTTCTACACAAGATTCCAGTGCACTACAGAAACATTTCAGGAGAAGAGGTGAAAGGCAACAACCATAGCATCCTAAGGGAGAGAACTAGACCTTGATACTTCAGTGTTCAGTGCAGCAGTCTAACTTGGAACAAAAAGGCTTGGGAGTGGAGGAGTGAAAAAATACAGAGTCCCTGGACAGCTTCCTTACCTTAACCAGAGTTCCTCCAATTCATAGTTTTATATTCTTGAACTCTTGCCTTGTTCCCTGGTGCATAAAACACATGTATGCTGTTAGTGGTTTTTCTGCAATTAGAAAGCAGTTCTAGATGTTGATTTTGATGCTAATCTGTGATATTTGAGCACATGTTGCTGCAAATCTTGAAAAATCCACGGCAAGGAATTAATCAAGGTTTTTAACATGCCAGTCTCTTTATTAGTTTGGTGAAGAATATTGCATAATCTTTTCCTGTGTGTCTTGGTTTGCATTTTGGATAGATTATGCTCCTCTGCTTTTGACAAAGCTTTTCAGTGTATCAGAAGATGAGGCTGTTTCTCAAGAGTACACTTTGTGCTATGTATAAAACAACATTAGTGACAGGGTGTGCTTTTTTCAGTTGGAACTGACATTTGATACATTAGCCAAATGGGGACCTCAGCCAGATCATAATTGGATATGTATTTTCAACATCCTCAGCCCTTCAGCCAGTTGGCTGGGACTCCAGGAGACTTATTAGTAGAAATGCTGCTTTATCTTTTTTGCTAATCTGAATAAAGCGAAACCATCAAAGAAGGAGCCAAAATGAGGGAAAGAGAGAAAGATAGAAATACTGGACCTTAGGCAGCATGCTAAAGTTCAAGAAAATTATGGTTCATTAGGTTTTATGGGCAATGGCAACGTGCAGAAAAGGTAAAACAGAATAGCTTGAAGATGAAAATACTTTCAATCTGTATGTATCTGTCATACTCAAATACTTCATGACCTAAGGGAAGATACTAATGGTACTCCAAAGTACTGCCTCCTGATTTATGACTGTGGCCCACAACTTCAGAGGTGGATGCTGGTGATATGGCAGTAGAGGTTGATCCTTCCCAAAACATTCCATTACATGTTGTTGCCATGTGACAGATGACAGCAGAGGGGCAGTCTGACAGAATGGCATATGACATGGAAGTTCAGATGAAGCAGAAGTGTGTAACTGAACTCCTCTCCACAGAAAAAAAGAAATGGCACCCATTGACATTCATCAGTGCTTGGTGAATAAACAGTGGATATGAGCACAGTGAGGGGGTGGGTGGTGCATTTCATCAGTGGTAGTGGTGGATAACCTCCACTGATACAGATTTTTACAAGTGTAGCATGGTGTTCACTGCTGGCAAAAATGTACAGCTAATGGTAGCAACTGTGTTAAAAAGTACAGTGTTTTTTGTTTGTTTGTTTGTCACTGGGAATTTTGTCAATCGAATGGTGTTAGTGTGCTCTTTGTAACTGCTGTAGTTTCCATGGACATAAATAGGAGGCAATACTTTTGGAGTGATCTATGTAGATACATTTATTCTGGTTTTGTTTACTGCTAAAGCAGGTTGAAAGAAGTCTGCCAGTGAATGCATTTGCAAATCTTTTCTCAAACACATCATTTTGTCAAATGTTTGTCATTGTGCAGCTGGAAGAACAATTTATATATTATGTCACACAGGGAAGAAATTGATGAATTTAGCTTTAATCCACAAATATTCTTAGCTTTGTTCAAATGAATTAATTTAAAATTCCTTTCCTCTTGCATAGTTCATCCTGAAGTGAAGTTTTGGTGCATTTCAGTGAGTAGGAGTGACCAAGACATAGGAACAGCAGGAGCTGGGCTAATAGCTCTTGAAAAGCAATAGAACGGGAAGTTTTGCAGGAGGGCTTAAACTTTGTGCAAGTTATGAGGCTAGCATTTTTGAAAAAAAAAAAAAAAAACACCTGCCAAAATAGATGTAAGCAAAGACTCCTGATGAAATACAACAGCACATGGATACACCCACAGGGATCTCACTGCAAAATAAGAGCTTGCTTTTTCATTTACAAACATGCAAGCTGAAAGACACTTTGGGAGACTATGATTTAGCATGCCTATTTCCAGCTGTGATCAGCTGATGCCTTCACCATATGTGAGCTGATAAGTCCTGAGCTGGCTTGACACATGAATTTAAGCTATGAGTCAGAAGTAGTGACTGGTAAAAGTGGAAGCTTTAATGATCTTAGAAGTGGCAATCCACCACCACTCATTGCTAGACAATAGTATGAATACCAAAAAGAAGAATCACTACCCCCAATTTTTTTCCATTAACAATTCAACTATTATAACATGTAAATGCTTACAAAAAAAGTTAATTTGGAATTCTTTGTTTTAAGCAAGGCAAAAAAATCAAACCCAGATCAGACAGTGGTCCAAACAGTTTAACATTTTGTACCTGATCATAATTAGTAACATATGCTATCTAGAATCATAGAGTCTCAGCATCCTTAGAGTGTGAAGGTACCTTTAAAAGTCATCTAGTCCAGCTCCTCTACAGTGAACAAGAACACCTATAGCTTGATCAGGTTGTTTAGAGCCCCATCCAGCCTGATCTTGAATGTCTCTGATGATAGGGCATCCACCACCTCTCTAGGCAATCTGTTCTAGTTGCTCACCATATTTATTGTAAAAAACCTCTTCCTCATATCCAATCTAAATATCCCCTTCTCTAGTTTGAAACCATTTCCCCTTGTTTGTCACAGCAGACTCTGCTGAAGAGTCGGTCTCTTCCTTCTTGCAGCCCCCTTTAAGATACTGAAAGAGGTCACTTATCAGGTCTCCCCAAGGCCTTCCCTTCTCCCCAAGAACATATCTCATGCTCATGTTCAGCTTGCCATCCACCAGCACTCCCAGGTTCTTTTTAGCAGGGCCGTGCTCTATCCTAAATTCCCTCTGCCTGTTCTGGGTAGCATCCTTTCCCTTATGTGTGTCAACTGCACCACACAGCTTGATGTCATTCACAAACCGGCTGAGGATGCATTCAATCCCTTTCATGAACCCTATCCTACCTTTCAGGATGATCTGCTTCTTGGATGATCTTCCTTAGTATAGAAGTGAAGTTGACAAGTCGGTAGCTGCCTGAGTCATCCTTCCAACTCTTCCTAAACATGGGTATGGCATTGCCCTTTTTCCAGTCACAAGACTGGAAGCATTAAGAGTTGGCTACACTCCTTCTGAAGGTTTTCTTCTTCAGTGATAACAGTTAATATAAAGGTCAGCAAGATGTGTCTGAGCACTTAGTTAATTTTAAAATCAGCATTACATTCTTTTAGCCCACAGAAGAAGGGAGATAACTTCAACCAGTCTAGCAAAACACTCAAAGAATTGAGATCAGGCAAGTTATGTTTCATCACCTGTCTATTACCTATGATGTTCAGTCACAAAATGACCAGCACAGGTGAGATGAAGTGCAATCACTGACTTCTGTCTGGTATTCTGCCCTTGCATTAACTCCATAGGGTAACTGGGAAGGTCCATCTGAAGGTATTCCACAGCCTCATAAGCAGTGAGATGCTTCGTTTCCTACAAGTCATGGCTCAGGGATGAGACATGCCCCACACCAGTGTTTTACCCCTCAGGGAAAATGTATCTTGTAGTGTCTGAATACCTGAAATGTACTGATGGACAGTCAGTTGAATATGAGCCAGTGCTGTGCCCAGGTGGCCAAGAAGGCCGATGGCATCAGGAATGGTGTGGTGAGCAGGACTAGGGAAGTCATCCTGCCCCTGTACTCAGCATTGGTGAGGCCCCACCTCGAGTACTGTGTTCGGTTTTGAACACCTCCAATACAGAAAAGGAGACTGAGGTGCTGGAGCAGGTCCAAAGAAGGGCAGCAAGGCTTGTGAAGGGCCTGGAGAACATGACCTGTGAGGAATGACTGAAGGACCTGAAACTGTTTAGTCTGGGGAAGAAGAGGCTGAGGGGAGACCAATGTCTGAAATGTGCTTACAACAAGAGCAGTGTTGGTCTCTTCTCACTGATGACAGGGGACAGGATGAGGGGAAATGGCCTCAAGTTGCACTAGGGTAAGTTTAGGTTGGCTATCAGGACAAACTTCATTACAGAAAGGGTTGCTAAGCACTGGAATAGGCTGCCCAGAAGGTGCCTGAGTCACCATCCCAGAATGTATTTAAAAACCATTTGGATGTGGTGCTGAGGGACATGATTTAGCAGTGGCTTTTTAGAGTTAGGGTAATATGGTTAGGTTGTGGTTGGACTTGATGATCTTTAAGGTCTTTTCCAACCTGAGTAATCTTATGATTCTATCATTACTTAGTTACTGGGGTAAAGCTAATGCAAGACAACTGTTAACAAAGAATCACTCACTGTTCATGCTACAGAAGTAGGTGCAAAAGTCAAAACTGCTTCAGAAATCCAAAGAAATGATGGCTGCAAAACATCGTTTCCAAGGGGAATATGAAATCTTGATTAGTTGCTCTCTTCCAGGACCACACTGCAAGTATAGTTATTGTAGCTTGGGGAAAGGAAAAAAAAAAAAAAAAAAGAAAAAGAAAGAGCGTCTGAAATTAGCTTGGAAAGGAAACATGCAAATGCACCAATACTACTGTTCTCCAGTGAGACCATTGTGAGTTTACATCACACTGTAGCAGTATGTATGCCTCAATAACTGCAAATCAGTGGAATGCACACGTGAATTTTGGTAACTGCAATTTGGATCTGCACAATGAATGATGCATAGTAACACAGGATTAGACCAAAACCAAACAAGTAAGCCATGGTGTATTTCTCTGTTTAGCTGACACTTCAACCAGTCCTGAGGTGGTAGTATCAAATTATTCGGGGGTGTCTAGAGAATTTTGTCTTCTTTTTCAAAAAAATGTCTACCTGCCTATTTTTGCTCTTTCATGTATCCCATCACCAGCAGAGATGTTCAAGTATGGTGAAGAGTTTGTACTCAATGCAAAGCATATTTAGTTATTTGGCTTCATCTTTAGCTAGGTTGAACTCCTGTTGACTGTAGCATCAGTCTGGAAAAATCTCTGCACAACAAGGAACGCAGGAAGTGAAATTAAAATCTTCAAGAACAGTCCTCAGGATTTAATCCTCTGATTTCAACATGGCTCTGGTTACAGGAAAGGCTGCAAGCTACCTAACTGAGCGTAGGCATGCAGCAGCGAGGTCTCCACTACTGGTTGATGGCAAAGCTATATAAAACAAATGGAGGAAAGCTAAAGCTTTCAAGGACACAGTGGAACACGCTGGCCTCAGCCAACTTAGCAACAAGAAGGTCTTGGAGTCTTTTCAGCCCATTCTATGGCACAAGAACCCCAAAAGGGGCTGTGGTGAAGGTAGCACCATGCAGCAGGCAGGTCCCCAGAGCTTTGTCCATCATGCTTGCAGACTGAGCAGCCAGGAGAGACTGGGAATTCATGCAATCTGCAGGAAAAGGGACCTTTTCTTTTTTGCTGATTTAAAGCCAGTGCAGTGACACTGTTTTTGTTGTTAGTTCAGATTTGGCTGGGAGCTGAGAGCACAGCCCAAATTCAGGGCCTCAGCAAAACTGCACAGAATAAAAGGAGAGCAAAGTAGAAAGATAGGAAATTATGGAGATGCTTGTCCTGTACATCCTGGGGCCTATGATGTTCACAGCTTCTCTTGCAGTGTAGTTGATGGAAATGTACCACCAGGCATGAACGATCAATGTCACTTTTTGTACCCTGAGGTCAACCTCTGGCACAGCTCTCATGCCCACTGTGTACACAGGCCACAAGCACCAGGCTGACAGGGATGGCTCCAGGGCTCTGCAGGAACACCATGTAGCTATTTGGGCAGATACTGGGCTTCAGACAATACCCTGAATGCAAAGTTTGTGGACTGGCTGGAAAAGATTTACACTAGCCCATGTCACTCTTCCTTGCTTCTCACCCAGACAGATGAGATTGCAGCAGGGAAGGCAGTTCTGATCTTGCCTCCCTTGTGTTATGTGGCGTCTTGTGTGCTGCAACAGGCTTTAGGCTGTTTTTAGTATGGAGATGAGAATAAAGTTGTTTTCAGCAGAGGTATAGCAGTAATAGCTGACTCAAAGAGCAGCCTCTGTACTGGGAACTGCCATTGTTGGGACCAGCGGTTGGAGGATCCCATGTGCCACACGTGGTCCTGCCAGAGCAGGCCTGTAGCTGGTGTCAGAGGTGGTGGTGCGGCACCAGGCCTTGTTCTGGCTGCCATTAGTGCTGCCATTAACCTCCTGCTTTTCATCTCCATGAGAGAAAATTGCTTCTCGGTGAAACCTGAGCACCGAAGAGGGAAATGTTTTCATTAAAAATGAAGGGTTCATGGAAAGTAGCAAGGACTTGAAAACTCATATTATTCTCTTTAAAGACAGCAGAGAGGACAGATAATGAACACTGACTTTTAGCATAACTTTGTTATAAATACACCTTCACATGTGCTCCTGCGGGCCAGTTTATTGCTGCCCTAATGAGCAAACTAAAACACAGCCCAGCTTATGTGCCTAAGGCAGAGCCAGAAGACTCCAATACAATAAAAATTCTCCATTGCCCTCAAGCCTTCATCTAAAATTGTATCCAAACCCAAACTGAATCATTTCTGAAAGGATAATTACTTCTTGATTACTTTTTACCAACCTCTAGGCTTCCAGGCTCCAGGCAGAAGTCAAATTGTCAGATGTCGAAAGGGAGGGAAAGATAAAAAATGTTCTTACAGCAACTCCGGCCCAGCTGGGAGAAAGAAGTGCAATAAATCTTTCCTTGTGGGTGCTCCAGCCTACTTTCCAGCGGCTGTGTTACTTCTGATACATTTCTGATAAGCCTCCAGACCGTGACAGGACTCCGACCTGCCCTTGTTTCAAGGCACAGAGTTTGGCATTGGGTCAGAGCACGAGGAAGGGGAATGTCTCCGCCAAGTCACTCCTCTGCCGCCTGTGGAGGCAAGAGAGGAGGGATGCAGCCCTCACCCAGCCCTAAACACAAGCAACACAGTCTGCAGTCACCCAGCAAGCGGTCTGAGGCTGGGAACTCTTGCAAGATCCCCAGAAGGACCTGGCCTGTGGCCAGTTTGCGTGGCATGCTTTTAGCCCCTCCTCTTTGCACCTCACCTGTCTCCTTGAGCCTTTCTGAAGAGTGGGCTTGCATTCTTTCCCTCCAGGCTCTGTCTTGCCTGGGCAAGACATCAGCTTTGCACACCCACCCTGCCAAACTTGTACATCATGCTGTGCAGTGCACAAGCCTCCTGCATGCAGAAGTCCCTGCTGGGAAGGCTGGTGGCTCATGCAGGCCAGAACTAACAGTGGTCAGGACCTGGTAACCTAAGTCTTCCTTATCACAAATCCTTTTGAAGCTTTTCTTTCTCAGTATGAGTAGAACATACTGAATACAGAACTGCTGAAATGAGTATTTTGCTGTTTTCTGTGGTGGCATGTGACACCTTCTCTCTTGGTTACTTCTCATTTTAATAAATCTTCACGTCCAGCTTTCGTGGCATAGAGCAAGTGCTAGTAGAGAGTTGTCTTCAGTGATTCCCATCTTCCTGGATTATTTCTTTTGAGAGACTTTTGCTAACTTAGAATCTATCCGTATGTATGTTTTTTTTTCTAACATGCATAATGCAAAAAGCTCTTTTTGACATTAAATGTGGAAATTTACCACTCAGCAGTTTACTGCTGGAATGTTGAAATGTCTTTTTTTTTTTTTTTTTGCCAGCACAGTTAATGAAATTATGCATGGACTTTCTTTTGTAGAGTAAGCACCACCAGTGCTGCAGCTCTTGACCAGATGTCTTCCTTATAGCTGCTGTATTTGAGTGAAGAATGCTGCAAGGAACATGAAGCCTAATCCATTCTCAAAAAAAAAAAAAAAAAGCAGTCTGATCCTGAACATCTTTCATTCCTTCAAGTGTTTTAAATGATGGTTTCCTTCCTTCTCTATTTCTCTTTGATTCAGCAGATGCTATGTAACATAAGGACTAGTTTGGGTAATATTTCATGCAAAGTAACCATGCAGTAGTTGGATTGGATTTATTTCCACAGGGTTCCTTCAACCATCAGAGTACAGTAGATTTTATAGTCCTCAAAGAATAGTGGCAGGATGTGTAGTTTCTCTATGTATGAGTGTGGGTATCAGTCCATTTCTGGGATGAGAAATGAAAATTAAAGGAGAGGGCACACCACAAAATGATTCCATGTGATACTTCAGCCCTTCTGTCTCATGGAGGATTCAAGGAGAAATCATGAAACAGTAAAAATTAGTGAATCAGTAAAGCACAAAAAGACCTGGCTAGTGGAAAGCAAGGCTCCTTTGCTAACCGTGAGGGGTCTGCTAACACCATGCAGTGCAAAAAAAGGAGTTTTTGTAGGCTTTTGGACTATGAGAAAGGTCAGTGTGCATCTTAAGACAACCAAGGCCAAAGGCAGTCTGTGTTGTGCTTTTGACCAAGAGGTACAATTTTAACAGAAAGATGCTAGTTTGGATTGTACTTCAGGTTCATTATGCTTGCATCAGAACTGGATTCAACCTGTTTATGGATCCAGAGTGACAATAGTATATTAACAGGGACAATTATTAGTAACTCTAAAACAATCAAAAACTGCAAGAAATATACATAGTTCAAAGAGTTTGCTCATTATCATTATGGGTTCATATGCTTTGAATAGCGTGTATATGGACAAGCAAGGAACTCAACTAATGGAAAATCATAGAAAATAGTAATGTGCAGTTTTCACCAGACAATGACAGTAGCCCACAGTTTCCAATTTGTGTAGTTGCATTCTAGTGGTATCTAAGTATTCTGTGGTGCTGTCCTCAACATAGTTCTTCAGACCCTGATTTTCCTTCACATGATAAGCACTCTGTTCAAATTCTGGTTTGTTTTTCAAATAATTTGAGGACTGTCTCCTCACAGCAGGTTGTTTCTGCCAAAATAATACATGGTCAATAAATTCACATTTACTCTGTTCACTGAATATCTCAATTACTATTATTTATTTATTTGGTTCATTCTCTATTTTTAATTTAGGGAAGGGCTGTATGACTTTTCAAGCCATACAGCTGTTACTTATACTAAAAATTCATTTCCTTTAGAAAGAGGTTAGCTTTTTAAAATTAATCAGTAGGTGAGTATTCACACAGCTTAGAAGTACAGTCAGAAAGAAAGCTGCTGAAAGCTTAAACTAATATTTTTTTTTAAATCAGGACTTTTGTTTTTTTCCTCTAAAAGGGTATTAAAAGGAATACATACAGTCAGCAAGGTTTCACTCCCTCAGAAGCTGCACAAGCTGTGTTATATCAGGTGTAGGAGCTTCTGTGGCAAGAGTAGTTTCTTTATTTATCCTTTATACCTTGTTAGGCAGAGTGAAATCTGAGTAACTTCTTGAGACACAGCTTGTGAGTTATTTCACCACAGCTTTATTATTAAGTGGGGTGGAGGGGGAGAGATTGGTGGCTGTGAGGAGTAGGCCACCAGAAAATAGGAGGATGAGTTGAGGAGCTGAAAAATTAACCCCTCTAGCAAACTCCAGCCCAAAGTTTGTGATGATGAGTAGGCTCCACAAAGATGCTCTAGTTTCATACACCTCCTTTTGACAAGAAATGGGCAGAAACAGAAGTGATTTTGATTTAGCAACACCTCTTTGGCCAGCTGTTTGACTCCAGTGGCTTGGATCAGGAAACCACTTTATTAAAACCAACTGTGTTTGCTTGGGTGCATGCTTCAGATAACTGGCTCTGGTTTAGGCTCATATTCATCTCTAGCCACAAGCTGATGCTCCCTTTCTGACTTCTTCTTTGCACTGGTCTGTTGCAACTGATAGAGAGTTTCATTGCTAGAAAAGAAGGCAATTGATTTTATTTATGGGGATTGACCTGGTTAGATCAGAAGATGGGGGGAAAACACATCTAATATAGTTTATCATTTTGAATAAGCACTGAAACAACTGCTAGCCATGCACTGCATATTTCCCTCCTTGGATCAACAGAGGAGCCCTGCCAAACGTCAGATTATATATTCCACAGCTGAAGTGTTTGCATAACTTTTCAGTGGCTACCATTTAAAGAAAGAAAAACACTGATGGGTCTTTTCTTGATATATTCCCCTAAGCTGACATGTTCACAGTGTACTGCCAACAATCATTTTGTACTTGGAAGGCAAAGTTCCTCATATCTCTGCCGTGGCCGTTGTGCCAGCTAGCAAGATGGGACTGGCCTTCCCTATTTTCACAATTGTAGTATTTCACTGGAAGAGCCTCAATGCAGTTGAAGGGTGTGCTAGGGGTGCTGAGCCCTCAGCACACACAGGTGGGCCAAGCATGGCAGCTCAGGAGGGAGTGTTGAAGCACCAGACATGTGCTATCAATAATGACTTCTAGAAAATGCGCATTTGGCCATTTTAGTCACTTGCCCAGTGACTCAAAATAAGTGGTCTGGTATTTCTCTTTGGAGGAAAAGAAAACGTGACTACATCCAATTTCAACACTGGCTTTTGCAACATTCCTATCACTGCCCAGATTTTGTCTTTACTCAAGAATTATCTAAGAAGCAGATTTCCTTTTCTAAGCAGAAGGTGCTCAGATAAGCCTTTCCACTCTCTGGCTATTGAACACATGCTTCAATGCAGCTGCCAGGGAGTCACTCTGTTCCCTTTGAACATGAGATTTCCAGGCTCTTCTGGGGATTTTTTTTGCCAACAGCCACTATCTCTATCTTTCTCAAATTATAGCTCAACCAAATCCATGCAGCCCATGTACCTTGCCTTTGCAGTGGGCTGCTGCTTGGGGAGCCTCAGCCACTATCCCACTGGAAAGAATAAGCAAAATTCTTCACACTAGAGTGGGGCATTTTCTGTTTTTGCTGAAAGGCAAAACAAGGAGAACTGTCTCTGAAGTGACACATATGTATGCCGCACAAAGAGGATAAAAAATAATAAAAAAAGAGTCTGAGATAATTAGCATTCTGTTTAATGGTTCTTGATTGTCCTGTTAAAAGACAGTGAGACCTTCCTTGTTGTTCCACAGCTGAAAGATAGCAAGGCCATGTGTACTGAGATACATCTGAAGACTCTGTATAATACTTTTTTTTCTCTACTTTTCTGTAAAAAAAAAGCAAGGCCTGGAATTAAAACAAGCAAGCAGTTTATCCTGCAGGCTCCCTTATAAAACTACCCTCTTTCAGAATGCCGAGCACCTCCTATTTTCAGGGAAGAAGATGGCCTTGTGATACAACGTAGATGTAATTAACCATGATTATGCACTCATTGGAGGGAAGATGAATGATTTAGAAAGAGCAGTGAGATACTTTCTTAGCAGGCAGTTTCTCTACATGCTGCAGGGAAGTATGGCATTCCAATCCAAAACTGCCTAGGAGATTTCTGTTAGTGGATGTCATTTGTGACCATGCATTATAAAACACTCCTGCCAGCTCAGAAATTAAGTGTTGTTATTAAAAAACAAACAAACAAACAAAACAACAACAACAAAAAAAAACCCCACGAGATATTATTTAAGTCTGTAAATAATAACTTTGAATATCTTGCTTGAAGTAGAAGGTTAGACAAGTTGACTTAGTTGACTTCCTGATTTCTGTTATGACTGAGGTTTTCATTTGTTTTAAAATCTATTCTTCACCTGCTCGCATGTCAGCCAGTATCTTCAGACATGTATTGCTTATATTCCTGCATTTATCCTGTCCTGTCTATTCAGACATAAACATTTTTTTTCTCTTTTTTTCTTCTTAATACAGACACTATGAGTCTAGATTGCACACTCTCTAGAGAAATGTGATTTAACACCCAATAAATCCATCGCTCCAAGGCAGAATGCTGCTCTGCTGGTTGATGGCTTCTGACAAACTTCAGATTCACCCATTCCTAACACTTGTGCTATTAAATCTCTTCCACACTGAGTACAGCAAATTCTGGTCTAGCAGGCTTCAAAATCATTAGCTGTTATACTGCAGTGCTGAGAGCTGTTCTGCAATGAACCGACAGGCCATGGCCCTACAGGTTGGTAACCCATCAAAAGAACATCTGAACACAGCAATGATGCAAGTCAACCCCCTTCTTGCTCATTGATTTATTATTAGTGTTTGAGCCTTAGTGTGTGCCAGGTCTCATTCCCTACCAGATTCTCCAGTTTTCCAACACTTGAATAGACTTGAGGAGCTTCACTGCCACAGCCTGAAGCTTGAAGGCGGCAGTTGTGCCCAAAGTCAACAACTGCTGGACAAAGCAATGAACCACACAGACCACTGCTCTATAAGTGACAAAGGTAAACTAGCATGGAATTTCTATAGATAGTCTTTGCAAGTTCCACTTAGGGTAGAATATGTCATAGGAATTAATCCATTTGTTTTATGTCTATTGAAACGCACAAGCAAAGCCCAATTTTGTGTAAGAAATTGGTTGAATCCTCTGTATACCAGCCATAGGCATCATGCAAAGTTAAAAGTCCTGCAATATAATTTGGGTTGGAACTGGGAATCCCTTAACTTGCAAACTGTGCTTCAAAGCAAACATTCTTGGGTTAAAACCATCTAACTCTGGCTGTGTTCCATTTTTTAGCCTGTATGGTATTACAATGGATTCCTTTTCACATGTGGTTTTACAGCACTCCCACACCAGCTCATAAGTGCCAAAGAAATAGGGGAGTGGAACAGTAGAAACAGGGCTGGACACTGCAAGGGAGGGAAAGCTTGCAGGAAGACTTATGTGAAGATGGCAGGTAAATAGAGGTTTCTGTTAACCTCTTTCAAGAAAAGAGAGAGTCTAAAAATAAAGTGTTATGTAGCCTGGATGAATCCACCAGCTTCATCATTTCTTATTATCAGCGATCTTCATCCATTTGCTAACAGATATGCAACCAGTGGTGCTATAAAAAGCTGTAGCTAATTTTCAGGAATCAAATGTTATTTTCTTACAGACAATCTGCCATCTACCTTCACACCATTTACATATAGGCATGTACACGCCATTTACATGGCACATTTTTGCAAGTTTTTCCTCTGACATATTTATACACAGGACTTACTGCTAAGATCTCAATTAGTCTCATGAAAAAGTACTTCATACTGCTAGATCTCG
Organism: Coturnix japonica; assembly: GCF_054131305.1. Lineage (NCBI taxonomy): Eukaryota > Metazoa > Chordata > Aves > Galliformes > Phasianidae > Coturnix > Coturnix japonica. Next base: position 60,243,718 of record NC_140702.1, on the reverse strand, counting down.
TACTAGGAAGTATGATTTGAAAGCATTCTTGATACAATACTCATTTCTCTTAGAGTTAATTCAGTCACTCTTTTCCTGAGTAAATACTCAAAAAGGAGGAACCAAGCACGGAGATATCAGTGGTAAGAGGAGACTGATGTAATTGGAGCTGTGGTCACTGCTGTTGCACTGCGGTCAGTGGCTCTCCAGGCTTCCTGCAGATTTCCGCTGAACAGCTAGACCATCTATTGGAAGGAGACAGGGGTCATCTTCAAAAGACCTGCTTTAGGCAGCCTAAAAAGTGGCTAAGAAGTCCAGCATCAGTTTATCACTCTATGTTTGCTCTCCACAGCTAATCCAAGAAAAGAGAAGATGCAGGCTGAGGAATAAAAATAGTATTTAAAAATTATGTGACTCCTTACTGAAACCCTCACTTCTGGCCTTGGCAGACCACAATGGAAATCTGCCCTTGCTTGGAAGTAGACACCACTTCTCTCTCATATAGAAGATGTGCTTCAGCAGCCTTGGACAACAGGGAGAAGGAGACAACGTTGTGTGCTGTCCTGAAAGAAACAAAAATACCTGAGGTTCTGTGGCAACTGAGTCAGGCAGCAACATAGATTCACTGCCTAGGGACTTAGTGGAAGTAATCGGAAAGACAAGGAGCAGTTCAAAAATCAGTGTGGTTCCCACAGGACATTCAGAGATGCTTGAGACCAATGACAGGTGCCTAGAGAGACACAGAAAAAAATTTGCTCTCCAGGGCAAAAAGTTTTTATTTTTTAAAGTTATTACAAGAAAATACATCTGAAATTTAAATTAAAAACAGGCGAGCAGAAAAGCTTGAAGAAGCAAAAATCTATATGCAAATTTAAACCCATAAATATAGAATGTATGTATGTTCAGAGGAGAATCTTCAGGAATCAACTGATTAATTTTCAAACTAAGCACAGCAACTTTAGAAATATCTTCCCCAGGTCTTCTTCATTTTGTCACACTGAGAGACCTGTAGGCTACATGTCACTTCACTGGTGTTATCTACCACTTCAGCTATGATCTTACTGAAGGAGAGTGGAAACAGTGAAATTAGGTAGCTTTTCTTGCTAAGAAGTTCACCTAATATGGTTTTTTTTGGGTTTTTTTTTCCCACCTTAAAATCTGTGGATGTATTTATCAGTTGTTAGGACTTCAGTTGTTGTTATTTGAAGATTTGGCCAAAGGGGAGGTTATCTGCAGCTTGCAAACTGAATTTCACTTTAATAGCTCACAGGTGTTTTGTTTTTCTGATGCTTCATGTTGTTCATCTGCAGGTTGGAAGGGAAAACCAGCACCTGCAGGTCTGCCTCTAAATTGTCCAAGTTTTAAAAACAATTAACCATTGAACAATCTGCTCTGCAAACACAACAGTCAAATTGCTGCCGCTGAGATTTAAAAAAATTGTTTTCCAAGCCTGCCCTCTTGGTGGCTAACCTAACAAAAGACAGGCAGAGAGAGCTCTTGATTATCTAATGAGTAGGTTTTGAGGTTGCCCTGTCAGAGGAGGCTGGAAGTTATAATAAAGAAAGGAAAAATCTGCAGTGACATGGCAACAAAGGCAAGACTAAGAAGAAAGGAGAAACTGAAAAACACAGCAGCTCCATGGCCTTCTCATGCAGTTACTGGTGTGTTGAGCAAATTGCAGAAAGTGTGTGCATGAGGGCTGCTGGAGTTTCTGTTGCCTCTCAGGTGCTGTCACCACACAAAATGGATGGGATGCTTCTGTGCTCATTTCCTGTTCTGTCTGTGTACAGGCAAGAGGGCAGATGTGGGGCAGACGAGACCGGTGGGCTGCAGTGACAGATGGCAGAGCTGATGACCTGTGCAAAAGCCTGCCAGCATTTAGGGACTGCTCAGGCACAAGCCTGGGCACAGCCACAGATTGGAGCTAGCCTGGACTGAGACAGAACCGTACGTTTCTGTTAATGAAGCTGGGCACAACATGGCTCTTTGTACCCCATGGCTTTGCATTGCAGCTGCACCTGGGCTTCCCCTGTGGTGGGAGCATGGCTATACCAGAACCAGAAGCATGCAGGTAGTTGCTTTGCAGGGTAAGAAGTGGGCCCATGACTGTGCACTGCCCAAAAGGCACGCAGGCAAGCATCTCATGGAGCTTCCTGGCCTTACTTTGCACTTCTGTCATGGCACAGAGAAAATCTGCAGTGAGAGAGCAGCTAGTACAGTTTTCCACTTCTTAGCAGGAAACGGATGCCCTCAAGCAGTACATGCTTTTGTCTGTGGAGTTTTTCACTGCCTGACTGATGGCCAAGTGGGGTGCGGTGGCTGATTCATCCTTTATGAACACCCTGGTCACTGCTTCCTATGCTGATGCTCTCAGCAGCTTTCTAGGTTGAAAGGAGAAGAGCTGGTCATGGCTGAAAATGGCTCTGGAGAAGCACCCTTTCACATCATTCAGCCCACAGAATGGGAAAGAGAATGGTGGGCAGAGAGGAGAAGCAGGAGGGAGATAACACAGTGCCACCATCTGCCCAGCACTATATAATGCCAGCAAAGGAGGGATGGAGTCTGTGAGACACTTGCCCAATGAACAGATCTGTGTGATGGGGTTAAAATGAACTATTTTGATGGGAAATACAGGCATTATGCTCATTGCAGTCATGACAGTGTTTTCTGTTGCATAGGAAAATCTCATTCACTGCAAACCACAAAGTTAGCCTGAACTACAAATCACAGAATCACAGAATGGCTGAAGTTGTCAGGGACCTCTGGATCTATTTACCCTAACTCCTGTCCAAGCAGCGACGCCCAGAACAGAGTGTCCATGTTGATCTCCAAGCAGGAGACTCTACAGCCTATAGATAACCAGCACCTGTGCTGGCTGTGTTACAGATTGTGCCCACTGCCTCTCATCCTCAAGCCTCTTCTTCTTCAGGCTGAACAGCTCCATCTCTCTCAGCCTCTTCTCACAGAAGAGAAGCTCTTCATCATTTTAATGACACTCCCTTGGACTTCCTTCAGTTTGCCTAGTTCTCTCTCGTGCTTGAAGACCCAGAAATGGACACAACACACTGGGTATGTTCACACCAGTGGCAAGAGAGGGGAAGGATCACCTCTCTTCTATCTCTGGTTGTAGTTTACCTAAAGTAGCCCAGAATACTGTTGGTTTTCTCTGTGCAGGGGCACACTATTGGCTCATGTTCAACTTGGTGATCACTAGGAACTCAAATTCATTTTCTCTAAAGCTGTTTTCCAGCTCACCTATGGTGCCAAATTCATGTTCATTGTGCACAGCTGAGGCTGGCATGGACCTCTGTGCTAAGCACTACACTTTACCTCTCCACTACAAATGTGTTTGTCATTAGTGCTTCCCCAGAGATGTCAGCAGTCTTGTCCCACATGATGAGGACACCCAGGCATGACAGTTATCAGCAGTGCAAGTAACAAGGAGGCATCGGGTCTGAGTCCTCTCATTTCTTGCCTGACCCAAGCAGCCAGGTATGTCTGACCAGATGTATTCTCCAAGAGACAACTCCAAGCTCTCATGTCTTGCCAAACACAATCTGCTCCAGACATCACTATTTGTTATCATGCCTGGGTTTCACCACAGCATTGCACCTCTTCCTGATTTGTCAATGGGATCCTGAAGCAAGGGAAGAAGGTGGCTTTAATCTGCCCCTCAGCTTTTGTGCAACTGCTCTCTCTCTACTCTATGGCTCCCCAGTGATTTCTCAGTGATGTCAACATTTTTGAAGGTGAAGTATAACTTTGGGAAGTAAGATACATTTCCTAATACCTCCCTTTTCATTGCCATTGCCTAGCATCTACATGTAATGTTCTGTTAACCCTCTCTCTGAGCTGTGCTGGTTAATACATTAGAACCACTACAGCTCAAATCCCATATTTATTACTTCTTCCTGGGATTCCACTGAATTAATCCCAAATATAATCCATTGAAAACAAATAATCTTTTTCAGAAGATAGAAGCCTGTATCTGGCTGTTATAAATCTGCTATGAAGAGTAGCAATGCTCTATACATGTTGTGTGGCTCTTTTATATCATTTGCCCAGATAAAGTCAATGTTTAAACTTTTATTTTGTGCACAAAGTTTCTTTGCTCACAGTAAGTGTTAGGCTTAGTGTTAATTTCACTTTGCTGTCCTCAAAGCTAAACATGACTGCAGAACTATAATGACACAGAATCGTAGAATGTAGATTGGAATGGACCTCCAAAGAATGCTGAGCTCAGTCCCCCTGCCAGAGCAGGAGCGCCTAGATCAAGTCACACAGGAACGCCTCCAGGTGTGTCTTGAGTGTGTCCCAAGCAGAGAACCCCACCACCTCTCCGAGCAGCCTGTTCCAGTGTTCTGTTACCCTCACTGTGAAGAAGTTTTTTCTCACATTTATGTGGAACTTCCTATGTTCCAGCTTGCACCTACTGCTTCTTGCCCTATCATTGGATGTGACTGAGAAGAGCCTGGCTCCGTCCTCCTGACACCTGAAAAGTCCTGTAAAAATTGGACAGAATAAGGAATAATTAGTATCATCTACATTCAGGCCCTCGCTGAATTCACTTCTTAGGAATGTTCTAGTAAATACACATTGCAAGCACTTTAACAAAGAGAAATGAATTTGAATTAATCCTGACAGAACTTCTACTGAAGCTAACTATAAGCTCATAATTGTGCCTATTTGCAGCCAAAATCTGATTTTAGGAATTACAAAGCAAGACAACATTTCTATGTACTTTGTGCCTACTTAAATGTTACCAATACACTTTAAATGTCAAATGCTTGGAATAAGCTGTTGACAACCAACAGGTCAGTAATTTTTTATAAGATCTGATCTCTTTTGTAACTGATTTTGAATAGCAAATGCACTCAAAGAAACAAAAATTGAATAAATTGCAGGTTACATCCCATTTTTTAAAATCTATAAAACTGCTTTTTTCTTCTTCTTTTCTTCTTTTCTTTCAGTGCTTGTTGAAACTACAAAAACTGCCTATAACACAGAAGTGCCTAGCCTACAAGTGGGATGTTGCAATAATCCAAATGCACCTGAGGTACCCAAGACAGGTCTCAAATGCCAGTGTGGCTCTCTTCCATGAACATAGCATTCTCCAAAACCCTGTGGATGAGAAAACTGCATGCACATCTGCTTTTCTGTTGGTAGCCAATGAGGTATCTCCCATGGAAGTTTTAGCTAAAAAGCAACCAGTACAGATTGAATTCAGTGGACATGAACAGTGAAATGAGTGCTCCTTGGTGAATGAAGATGGCAGTAGTCATTTCTGGTGCTGGCACAAGCAGACCAGCCCCTCAAGTCAGCAAGATTAGGTACCTGCTGGGAGATAAATACGTGCTTGCATGCACAACAGGATAGGTGCCAGCATGTTAGTAAGCCCAGGTTAATGCGCCCCATGGTGGTACTCAAAAAAAACCTGACAGCCATATGAGTTTCTAGGCTTCCACTGAAATTTTCGCAACAGCCCAATACCTTGAGATTACCTTATAGAAACTGTTAAGTGAATATATTATATGGGGGAGTAAAAAAACTGACACATTTAGAGTGACAAATTTTGCTTCCAAAACCCTGCACGCAGAAGAAGAACACAAAGTTCATGTTCATGCTCAGCCTCCTTGGTCCTTACAAATATCCTTGGCTCTTCAGAACATTTGCTTCTCATGTAAATATACATATAGATATCCTTTGCATCACTGGCTTGTAGGTTGGTTTGAATATTTGTGTGGGAGTTGGCTAAAGGAGCCCATGGTGAACTTCCACTCTGTCAGCCTGTCTGGAAAAGCCCTTCCTAATGAGTGCAGTGGGCAGGAGAGATGAAGGAGCCTCATGCTGTCTTACCTGCTTGCTGCAGCTGGAAGCAAAACTACCCCTAGCAAAGCGCTCCATCATGCTGATGGAGATCTGCCCAATGGGTGGCCTGGATGCCTTTCTATTGCATTTTTTAACATTATACGCTCTGTCTGCAGCTTAAAACTGACCAAGCTGTCTTTATTCTGAATGCAGGAAGTGCATTTCATTTGCATAGCTCTTATGGGATTAAAGGAGGCATTAGAGTAATTAAGGTCAGAGGGGTTTGCCATTTACTAATTCCCTAAATCCACCTCTGCTCCAGCATAATTCACTAATATCATGGGGCAAAAGGTCTCTGTAACAATTTATGCCTGTCTGGCCTTTCATCACAAATATATAAAATATATTTTGATCAAATAAAGAGAGTAGAGGGCAAATAGTGTGCATGGCATCATGCCCACAGCTGAAGTAAGCAGCAGAAGCCTGCTGCATCACAAATGGCATGTGGAGGGAGGAAGCAACAGGCACAGAGAGGTGGGGACACAGAAGGTTACAAGTATGGAGGGGCATGTCACAGGCATGACTTCTTGAGTCGCTATTGAGTACATCACCTGGATGAGACAATGCAAACTGTACACTGACACACAGTTCATCACAAAGGGTTTTTACGCTTTCTACTGGTACCTTGGAGGGGGTAAAATAGAAGAAATTCTAATGGTGTTATCTTGTTTTCCTTTCACTGATGTTACTTTCCAAAAACAAGCAAGCAAATAGCTTCTGCTGCTTTCAATATTCTAGACTTGGGTGAAACTGAAGACACTTAACTTGCATAATATCAGAAAGGAATACATGTTAAATTTTAAATTTTACCGTTTTACTATGGTTGCTATAGAAATGTCAAAAATAGTCACGGTCATGTGTTTCAGTGGAGGTGTCTTTCATAAATGAAATACATTAATTTCTACATTTGCACATGAATCCAAATCAATCCACGTACTGCCCTGTGCTTCTGCTTTGCTTTCTTCTGCTTCCATATGGGAAAATTCATAATATATTTTATGCACAAGAGCTTATATAGTTAAAAACAACAACAACAAACAACAACACATAACACAGATCTTAAATACATATTCCAATAAATTTATTTCTGAGTTGGAAGCATAAAAGAGCTCATGTGTTAGTATGAATACAATAAATGCATAGGCAACATTTGGAACATATTTTTGAATTGCTAAGTATTATGGGTTCTTGCTAGTGAGCATGCAGCAGTTACTACTTTTAATTAATTGTACATTCATTTGATGCTGCTGAAGGCCTTATCTCCCAAGGCATCATTGCTATCTGTAATCCCAGGCTGCTCTGATTCAATTGAAAAAGCATCCAAACAAAGGGGTAATGGTGATTGAGACTGCTCTGGGGATTGACACACATATATTTCCCCTTTGTAAGTTCATCTAGGTCTGAGCCAAACTGACTGTGTTGAGTGTCCTTCTCCTCTCATGTCCTTTAGGGCTGGCTCAGAGCAGGATGTGTCCCTTGGACACAGTCCAAGAGGGGTTCTGCAATGCCCCCGTGAGATGGAGAGCTCAGACAGGTAGTCGTTCTACAATGATATTTTAGAGATGACCCTGACAGTATTTAGTACCTCACCCATCATGGCTCTGAGTTCTTCATATGACTGATTTATATCTCCCAACATAAGAAAAGGAGCTGAGGGATGAAAAAAAATGGATTTGAAACTGAGGGTGATTCAAGAAAACAGCTTTAGACATGCTATGAATAAAACAAGGGGAAGTAGCTGAAGCAGCTTGAGTCCTGTTAAACATTTCCAGAAAGCTGTCAGATTTCCTTGAGACATCTGTGATGACACATTGATTCCCATTAGGGACCCCTGGATTGCTTCAGCCCTGCATCTGATGGAGCGGGACAACATGTACAAGTGAAAATTAGAACCCAAACAACACATTTCAGGTCAAAGGTAATCAAGAGTTAGAAGGGATTGGTTTTTAGCTCAGGTGTGTGGCAGTGAAGGAGCAGTGCAAGGCCCCAGCTCATGCATGGGAATGGTTGGTGAGCTGCACTGCTGATGCTGGGGCTGGGCTGGAAGTTTATCCATGCACAAGACATGGTCCTGCCCTTGGAGGGAGATGTGTGTGGCAGCACTGCTGGTGTATGGGCTGCTGTATGGTCTTCTGCCATACTCTTCTTCAGCAAGGAAGGCAATGCTTGCTCACGCCCTCCAAGAGTTCCAGGCACATTTGAGATGAAAAACCCCAAGGCTAGAAGCCCAAATTTATTTCCTGGTAATTATTTATTACCAGGTGTTCGCAGACACATCCCTCAAGGCAGCAGCTTTCCACAGCTGCTGGTTGTGGCAGTGATAGTGACATCTGAAGGCACTGGTGGCTCTGGCAAAGGTGCTGCTGGGAGTGGGCTTGCTGTACTGCACAGATCTGGTTAAGATTGAACTGTGCCAGTTGCATTATTGTGATATTTTCTCCGCCCAAAAGGCCAGAGAGGCAATATTTGGTGATGAGCTTATGTTTTCAACTAAATTTTCTAAGTGAATATTGAAGAAGAAATCCGCCCAATGGTCAGAAGGATACAACTACACAAACACAAAGTAAACAAAGAAAGAAGTTTGAAGCAGGGAATGCTTGAGCTCTTCTCCACTTCAAAGGGACCAATATGACATTTTGACCACTGACTTTTCCCAGAATTCACTACAGCAGTAGTTGCGAAGTCTGTACTATGTAAACAGCATCTGCCATAGCCACGAGCTGTTTGAAAGTGCTGACTAGCTGGTGAAGAGATTAGTGCTGTCTGACTCCTCTGCTAATAACTGATTTGTTACTCAGGGTTGGCAGTGCCTTTGTAATTGTCATTTGTAACTGCTGACATGCCTGGATGCTGTTCTTCAGATGTAAATAATACTTGTTTGAGGGTACTGTGGCCTCTGTTCTGATCCTGTGAGTCCAAGAGAGCTGACTGAACCCTTATCTCATTGTCTAAAGAAAACAAAGCTGGGAAGAAAGAACCAAAACAAGTTTTACCTCAGAGGGTACATCCATGTGTTGTTTTTATTGTCATCCTTAGAGGCCATATTTTATATCATACATTGGAAATTTTGACAGAATAGGGCTGGGATTGGTAAAGCTGCCTCACTGTGGATTTACTGCTTTGGAAAACATTCTCCAGCTCCTCTGAATGCAGAACAATGATGTTGAAGCAGTTGTATGCTAGCAGGGCCATGACTGGAAACAAATTTTTAGAGACAAAACTGTTGACAATTCCACATTTTTATTAGAAAAAAATGAAATGTGGAAAGGGCACAGCTATGTTTTGTATGTCATGGGTTTATGTATGTTACATACTGAGTGAAGAAAGTGTCTTTGCTGAAATTCTCACTAGTGTTATTCCTTCCACTGTCTTTAAGGGGAAAATGTTATGAAAATTATGGCTATTTGATTGCTTTACATTCAAAATATGAAACAACCAAGACATGTTTTTATTCTTCTTTCCCCCTATTTTAATTTTCTTTATGCTTTTATACTACATCTCTGCTGAACAGATGGCCACTAGCTCCTGACAACGATACTTCACTAGTCTTGGCAGGATGATGATGGTTCAATCACCCATTAATCCCATGGCGGATAGTGGCTGAAAGCGCTGTATCAGGTCACTCCTGTTTACCAGATTGTGCAAATCTAGATGTGTGGTTTTTTTCACTGATTCCTTTGAAAGTTTTTTAATTTGAATATGAGACATTCCCACGTCTGTCATTTTGAGTTTCATCACAAATCCTCACTCTGTCGTCCTATGATCCCCCCATCTGCCAAAAGAGCTTTCACATTTTTCACCTGCAAAATAAGCACCAGTCCCTGAAATAACTGGCTTTCAATGAAAAACACTCCTATGAAACAGGACAGCAGATGTGATACCTGATCTAAATTCTCTACTGAAGGCCAGGTTACAGCTTAAAAGCTTGGTACTGTGTGTTCTGGAGCTCCTGGCAATGCAGGGGCAACCATCCCTCCTCCAGGGGCACTGCCTTGAAATGGGCAGTCAGTTCTACTGGCAGCTTGCAACAGGAATGAGAATTACACCGTAGCTCGCTCCCACTTTGCAAGGTGCTCATCTTGGAAATGTTCTTATTTCCTACACATCATAATTTCAAGAAATTTCTCCATTAAATTAAAAAAAAAAAAAAAAAGGGAGTAGTACTAATTATAGAGAAAGCACAGATCACTGAACAACAGTGCTATTTTTCTTCTTCTCTAAATGAGAAAAATACAGAATAATTTTTGCTTGCCTTAATTTCTTTCCTGGCAGCTTGTGTTTTACCTTTTCATGTGACTGTGTGGACTCTGATCAATCTGTCTCTCTAATGAATGGAGGCAGTAATGGTAGGTGGGGAACTGCTTATTTGCATCCTTTGCACCTCTACGTGAAATTTATTACCAGATTTTGTTACACTGAAAGCCTCTTGGAAGATGGTCAAAAGATTTGCAAACTAGCTCTGTCACAGCCTGATGAATACTGCACACAAGTCCAAATGATGGAGTCATTATTTAGTCCTCACTCTGGCAAAACTCTCCCCTCAGCCTGTGTCTGGGGAGAGGCTGGGGTTTGCAAGGAGAGCCATTGAGCCAGGATCCATCACCACCTTATCACAACAGCCATGGCTACAACATCTGACTGAGAAATCCCCAGATTTAGAAATTGACTAGAGAAGCTGAGTAAAGTGACAGTGCAGCAATCAGGCTGTGAAAGAGGATTTTTGAGTGTGTTAGCAGGTAGCAACCTAGTGTTGCTCCCACCAAAGCTGGAGGCTGAGGGTAGTGCCATTCAGAGAAGACTATACTAATGCAAGGCAATTACAGCTTTCTCTCATCTCAGTCCAGGTGCCAGAGCAGTTGTCTTCAGCCATCCCCTTGACCTTATTATTATTATTTATAATTAATTAATTATTTATGCTACTTTATTTTTCCATGATGAGGCATTGTCCTTAGAAAGCCTTATCCATGCAGCATCTCAGTGGCCCAGTGACTGACACCACCTTGCTCTATGTCAAAGCAAAAAAAAAGATGCATTTTCATCATCCTTCTGGGAGCAAGAAGAGGATGAAACCATGTGTGGGGTTTTTGTTGTTGTTGTTGTTTTCACTTTTTTGTTGTTGGTGGTTTTGCTTGTTTGTTTGCTATTAGCTGTTGCTAGTTGTGTTTAGCCAGGATGATTTTCATTAGGTCTGCCATGCTCTTTTCCTTCAGTCATCCTCTGGTTTCTAACGCAGCCATCACATGATTGTTTCTAAACCACCTATGCTCGTTTGGATTCTCCTGAGGAAGGAGTTAATAAATCTCCAACCTCATAAACATGAAATTGTTGAAACGGTAAAGCTCATATTACTGTAGGGATTTCCTCAAAATTCAAAACTGTTGGATCCCAAACTCTTGACTATGCCCCTTCATTTGCTTGTTTAAGATAAATGTGTCCCCTCTGAAATATCAATCCTTATCAAGTGCCTACTTAAAATTGAGTTGAGGTCCTATTTTCTCCAAACATTTTTAGTGAGCAAAGCGAAGAGTCATGAGCTACCTGTGGCTTTGTTTTCAGCCAGTAAAGCTCCTTGCTGCCATCCCACAGCCATAGTGAAAACCATTAAAACAGATGTTTATGGAACAAAATGTGGTCTTCCTCTGCCCCTGGGCCTGAGGGTTCCTCTTTTTTGATGTGTTTGTAAATAAACCTCATTTTTCCAAAGAAGCTGCTTTCTGTTATGCCCTATTAAACACTCCTCTGCTGTCCTGGTTTCCTGTGTTTGAAAGACCCAAAAGCTGTCATTTCACTATGTCTAAATAGAGTAGTCAAAAGAACATTTATAGTTACATGAAATAGATGTAAACAATGACAAATATGCTACAGTAACTTGTATGTGGGGAGATAATCATAGGGCTTTGGTTACGGGAATAAATCAGGCAGGAAAGGGCTGTAGTATAAGCTGGGAAACTTCCACATCACCAACAATGAAGCACTAAGATAAAGGGAGAGGAACTACAGGCATTCCTTCCATGGCTTAAAAACACCTGAATACCAACTGAAGCTCCTTCACAGAGGACAGCGTGTATCAAAAAAATGAAAGAGCCCCTTTTTATTGATAAGCAGGAGTACCATCTAAGGTACTACCCTTATTTTCTGTCATTAGTATCTTCTCTTTATACTCAGCTAGCCTCAATTCCCTCAATTTCCTTTCTAAAAATTTCCTTGACATTTTACTGAGAATTTTCCGTAAAGATTTAATGTCAAGAAATCTTTAAAACTACCCAGTGAATTGCTGATTTGTCTGCAACCTTTCACATTCACCACCATCCACCATCTTCCCACCAGGTTCAGATTCCGTTAGTCAAAGGTTCACATTGTACAGAAGAAGATACAAGTATCATGTGTCACACAACATAAGTTGGATATCAAGCTGGACAAATCTGGATCCTCCACGTAGATGAAAGAACATCCTGTGACATACTCAGTTATGTAATATGTAAGTATTTATAAATCACTTGTAGCCCCCAAGCAATTTCCTGTTGGAATCCATGTCCTGATTGGAACAGGAGTGAAATTCACATGATTTCACAATTTATTTACAGGGAATCTATGAACAGTGAAAAGGGCCAGAAAAACGTGTGCATACCAGTTGTAAATCATTAGCTTACAATTAGCGTTCTTACATTAGATATGTGTAGATAGATTTAAGCTTAGTTTCAAAACAGATCATCACTTCGAAGGCTACAATTGTCTTCCACAGTTTTTCTACTGAGTAATTACTGTGGTAAGTACCAAATACGTTGAAAAATTAAAATGTCATTGCATAAAATAATCAGTGAATGAAAGAACTGTTACATAAAATATATTCATACGTAAAAAGCAGTCTGCTTTGCTCTGATTCAATTACTTCCATCATACATAAATATAATAATGAAACCCTGGCTCTGTTGAGGATGTTGTGAATTTTGCCATTGACTTCAGTGGGGATCAGGATTTCCTCCTTGGAGCTGATTAGTGGGGAAGTCAGATCTCAAAGAGAAGACCAATTACAGAAATTGCATGCTAGCATTATGAACTCCTTGGTCTCCATACTGTCAGATGATTAAGACTTTGCACCATATTTCTTTCCAGTGCCATGTGAGCGTGCTTACTTTGTTCACACTCTTAAATCAAATCAGTAAGATGGGAATGAAGTTAAGCTGAATATTAAAGCAGTCTATTGCAAGGCTATGGGCACTTATTACTCAGCCAAGGAATAAACTTCAACAAGCATGTGCCTGGAGCATGATGCAGAAAGTGGGTATATATGCATTGTTTGTATTTCCTCCTCTCCTCTCCTCTCCTCTCCTCTCCTCTCCTCTCCTCTCCTCTCCTCTCCTCTCCTCTCCTCTCCTCTCCTCTCCTCTCCTCTCCTCTCCTCTCCTCTCCTCTCCTCTCCTCTCCTCTCCTCTCCTCTCCTCTCCTCTCCTCTCCTCTCCTCTCCTCTCCTCTCCTCTCCTCTCCTCTCCTCTCCTCTCCTCTTCTCCTCTTCTCCCTTCCTCTCTCCTCCCCTTTCCTTACTTCCCTTTTCTCCTTTCCCCTTTCTCCTTTCTCCTTGCTTCTTCTTCTTCTTCTCTCTTCTTTCTTTCTTCTTTCTTCTTCTTTCTTTCTGAGATGGGATGTGCTGAAACTTGGATCTGCGCAAGTTATCGTGTTTCTTTTTCCAAACAAACAGTCCAGATCATTTTACTTCCCAGCCTGGGCAGCTTCTGGTCATGTAGGACAAGGGTCTACATTTACATTAATAGAAGCAGTTTGTTTTATACGATCATTTAAACTGATCAGTTAAACAATCCTCAGTGTCAAGGATTAGAAATATTACCAGAAGCCCTCAGTTCCTTCTATTGTTTTCCATTGTTCTTTCCAAACATGTTAACCCCTATGAGGTAGCTTTTATTACAGACAGGCCTGAGCCTCTCAGTTTCATCTCACTGTTTAACAGTGGAGAACATCTTGATGTAAAAATTAAATGTACATATTCAATGATTTTTCAGAATAAATACTGTTAGAGACAACGTTTTTCTCACTAAATGCTTGTGAAAGTTTTATATCACTAAATTGCACAGAACAAGGAAAGAACAGAGAAATGAAAGTGCAAAAGAAGACACAAATTTGTGCTTTCCTACTGTGGTTTCTCAGAAGTACGCCTGTAGCTACCCTTTTCTGTAAAAAGCAAAAGAGGATTCAATTCCAGATTCTGACCTGAGAACAGTTCTTAAAGGGAGAGTTCCTCTGCTTCTCTGTTATTAATGTGCTATAAGTGATGTTACACTCAAGCAACTGATGAATGATAAAAGGGAGGACATAGTGCCAGGAGGGCTTCTAAGTAGAAGTAACAGCTGGAGCTATTTGTTGCTATGTAAAAAAGATGCTTGTGATCATTTTTCTCCAAGTAGAATATATTTATTTTTTTTTTTAAGGAACTGCCATCAGTATTTTAACTTTTTACTGTGCAACAATTTTGAAGACAGATTGCCAGATCTAGAAAAGCAACAGATGAGAGCTACTGAACAGAACGACATACAGTAAGAGAAGTTCTCTTATCTCTTATAGCAAGTATATTGAATCTCACCCAGAATATCACTCTAGTAAAGAATCACAGAATCACAGAATCACAGAATGACCTGGGTTGGAAGGGACCTCAAGGATCATGTAGTTCCAACCCCCCTGCCTAGCAGGGCCACCAAACATATGCCTTTACTAGATCAGGTTGCCCAGGGCCCCGTCCAACCTGGTCTTGAACACCTCCAAGGACGGGGCATCCACAACCTCCAGAATCGGTTCTGGAGTGCTCACATCTGCTGAGATTATACAAGCAGAGGCCATAGCCTTCTCCAAATCACTCTCACACACAGGCTGTTGCAGGCAGCTCACGAAGACAAGTTCCTTTCCTGACCTGTAGATACATTTCTTGTTGTACAGCTGTGCTGTATGCTCCCAGGGAATCCAGGATGTAATCCAAAAGCAAACAATTTTTTCTAATGATATGTTATGATTCACAGTGCAACAAATTCTTCCAATTAGCAACTGTAACAACAAGGAGGAAGTCAAACAACTGGAAAGAAAACACCACACGTACATGAGGATCCTGTTTCACTACACACAGAGGTCATTCAGCATGATCTACAGATTGGTGAAAATGAAAAAATGTAGAGTATTTGAAGGCAATGCTGGATTTAAGTCCATCAGGATTTAATTTTTGAAATGAAATGTACTTTTCTCTACCTGCTTCTGAAGGTAATGCGCCAACCCCCCTGCAATCTCTCTTGCAGAGGAAAAGCCATAGTCAAACCCAAATGCAGCTGTCCCTTTTTCAGTTCAGTGCCTAATTCATTTCCATGTAGGCAGTGGCTCCGTGTGCACCTCAGGCCCCCAGCTCCAGACTGCTGTGTCAGCCCCAGCACTGCAGCACAATTAACACGTCTGAACCTGCTATCACTTGCAAAGGTGTGATCTTGTCATGAACTCACAACAACAGGGGATCTCTTAGCTGTGCCAAAACAACCACAAGGTACAGGAGAAACCTGAGCAGATGAGATCGTTATCAGTAAGATGTTTCTAGTCTAGCAGCCTCACCACAGCCTTGCTACTTTCTCGAGCAAGAGAATGAAACCATTTTTATCATGTTCACTTCAAGTTATAGATGCAGTATGGTTCTGAGAGCTTATTTTGATTTGAGCATTGTCCTGAATCATTCTGCCTGCATCAGCAAATGCTGACAACCTCCTTACTGGCCCCTCTTAACAGTGAATGCTCTTGTCCAAGTGCATACTGCTGGAAAGGTTGGATTGAAAAAGCATATTCCTTGCACGCACATACTTCTTTCCAACCTGTGTATGAGTTCAAGCACGGTATGCTTCAATTCTCACATTTCCCACAGATCATCAGATAACCTAATTTTTCCTCTGCGTTTCAATTGAGGGGCCGCCTGACTCAGACTTTGTTCCCTCAGGAGCCTCCCCCTTCTCTACAGCATTCTTGCATTTCCAGGTTATTTTGCACAACTTAACTCCAGCAAAGTTTTCTCAACTTCCTTCTTTTCTGCTGGCAGCAAATTCCAGCCACAGGGCATAGCAGTGCCTCTTGAGCTGTGGATCCAGCCTCATTCTTTCCAGGCCCCACCTGTGATGTGAATAATGTGGTCCCCACTCTCTCAGGAACAACAGTAAAGCCATTAACAGGTTCATGGCCAAGGCAATACCAGTTCAGAACTTCTTGACTGTTTTTCCATTAATGTACAAACTTTCCCAAATCAAACTGGGTGGGAAAAAAAATAATAAATAAATAAAATAAATAAAAAAGAAAAAGCAATGTTTGCACTGAGGCAACAAAAGCTGGGTTGGAATGTTCTTTTTCTAGCCTGCCTTTAATTGCGGTCTGACAAAGTTGGCACTTGCAAATCAACATTGCCTTCTGGACCAACAGCTGTTTCTCAGGCATTTAAAATAAGAGTAATTCCCATCAGTTGACTGAAAACAGAATAAAGACAGAGTTGGCTAAAAAGTAGCCTGCCATGAAAGTCTGTGCTCACTCCCTGTAGTCCTTTTGCTGCATGGACAATTCTACATCCTCTTGATCTAGAGATCAGCAAGGGGAGAAAGTGTCCTTCTGCACAACAGCTCCCTGCAGAAAAACCACATGGGTGTAACCTGCAAGCAGCACATAATGAGAATAACTTTTCTATGTGCTGGGGCCACGTCTAAGAGAGAATTTCACTGCTGCAAAGTAAGGCTCTAAAATCTGAACTGACTAAGCAAAGAAGAAACACGTGGCAGCCAGGTCAAAACTGTTGTGCAGCTGGTTGAAACTAAACTATTGTTTTTGGTAGGGCTCTTTTTTCCTTAGCCTTTTGCCTATGGAAAAAAAAATAAAACAAATGTGAAGTCATATGTAGAAAAACTACAAAAGCAGGACTCAGTGCTACTTACCAGCATCCTTGTTTGCATACTTAGCACTATAGCTTGGGATGATTTCTCTGGGGAGGGAAGCGGTTTTCATCCTCTGAGCTACTGGCCTATAAAATACTCATTACCATAGTTATATGGAAGTTTGTATCCAGCGCTAATGTTCAGTCAGCCAAGTTTGGCAAAACTGCAGCATTTCTGAAGGATGCCAACTCCAGTACTTTATATTTAAATGTTTTTATGTGGTATCATAGCAATCCCTGCTAGTAGTAACTCTGAGCATAGATCCAGTTTTTACATGTGCCTATATACATGTGTGCTTAGATATGCATGTTCTGTTTAGAAATTGGGGTGTGGAAGAGGCCATGTAAGGGGCAAGCAGGCCCTGGGAGTGCTGAGCAGCTCCAGCATGACCAAAGACCTCCTCTAACATATCTATTACAGTGTGTGAAATCTTTACCACAATCTCTCTTGTGTTGCTTTGTGCTATTAGGAGCTTTAATAAACTGGGGGATATTACTGAATGAAGTCACACACCAGGGCTCTCTGCCCTGACAGGGGCCTGCAGGCAACCAGTGCTCATCCTAGTGAAGAGGGGTCTCTCTTGAGCCCAGGAGGACCTACCTTAGTAACTGGACTTGCTGGATCCTCCTTCAGTGCATCCAAGAGGTGAGAGCATCAGAAGCAACCCTGAGCAGAGCTAGTGGCACCAGAAGGCCTTGCACAACTTTTTCTCTGATCTGTCTGCTTTATTTTATTTTATTTTATTTTATTTTATTTTATTTTATTTTATTTTATTTTATTTTATTTTATTTTATTTTTCTGGACCTAAGAAAATACTGCTGCATTTTCGGTTTCATTTCAAAGCCCTTTGTTTTACCCAGATCTCTGAGCCTGCCATCTACTGTAGCAGAAGTGCTTAAGCCACCCCCAGTGTCTAAACCACAGGAGGAGAGGAAAGCAGTGGTCATCCTCCATAAAACTAGGTCACGCATTTTCACCCTTCCCTGCATGCCTGGGGGGCATCAGGTCTTAATTTATGAAGTTTTCATATGCACATAGTCAAAATTAATTTCACTAACACAATTCAACTGAAGGCAGTGGCACTGAACCACTCACTCTGGGCTGGACATTGACATTTGGGCCATTAGCCTGTGAAGCATCTTGCAGTCCTGAATGACTTTTGTACCCCAGTGATTTGATGAGTGATATTTTGCTCCACAGACAGCCACAGCCCCAAATGATTCCCCAGACACACTGCATTTATTTTGTTGTGTTACCACAAACCTCAGGAGAGTCACTCCCGTGTTAAGCCCATGAAGCTGGGACATGATGAGGTAGCACTGCCCCTATAGATGTGCTTTGAGTTGCGAATTCTTTCTCCTATACTGAATTCTTGTCACCTTCTTTTGAAGTGCCCCCAGAATTCAATATACTGAAAATTTCCCTCTCAGTCTGGTATCTTTTCTTGAAGTAAATCTACACAACATTCTCAAACTGAACTATAAACAGTGCCAAATACCGCCATGCACTGCAACTGGAGGAAACAAGCCCTTGGTGTTCAGTGGCTAGCAGATGACCATACTTGTTGGTTTGAGCGTATCGTTGCTGTTTGGGATCACATTTTCCTTCAGGTCTATGGGCAGATCTATGCAATTAGAGAAGTGACAGCTTTTACAAACATGACCAGAAATTTTCAACCTCTTACCATCTGGCAATATTATTTGCTGGCAAGAGGCAGGGAAGAATTTGGCAGAAAACAAATCCATCCGGTCTAACATAATTATTTCATTTTGGGTATATCTTAATCCTACCTTCCTGCTTTTTGCACTGCTTTGAAACACTTGTATATAACAATGGTTTTCTGCCAGCGTGTTCATAATTATCAGATCAAAGAGCACTATCTGCCCTTGGTTTTTCTGTGATATTACAGTGTGGAGAAAATAACGTCAAACAAAACAAGGAACATCCTGTAGCCTTGTTAGCTCTCTGGCAGGAGGTAAAGCAGAAGAAGGAGGGAGCAGCCCCAGGGCTGCATCTCTTTCCCTGCTGATGACTTGGGAAATCACGTTCCAGCTGGTCATGCAGGCTTCCTACGGCAGGTCACACATGCAAGCACCAGAGGAGCTAATACAGTATAATCCAAGATTAATAAGAGAAGGAAATCAGACAGCCCTTTCATGAAGGCCACTCCAAATGCTAGAAACGTGTCTGAGCTATTTCATCTCAGACTGAATTAAAAATATCCATCTTTCCAAAGTCAGTATCTGGAGGTAAAGGGGTACCCTGCTCCCTCAGGATTCAGTACTAATGTGGAAATGCTCTCTTCAGAGGTGAATGTCTTGCTGGATATATACATATCCCTGCACATCTTGCTGCTGTGGCAGGGATGAAAGATTTGGTGCTCAAGTCCATTTGGTGACATCCCTTGCCCACTAAATCTTGTAGAGTCCAGCATGACTGAAAAGAGATGTGGAAGAATCAGAAGCAGCAGAACTGAAGTAAATGAAAACTCAGCCTGGTGGAAGGAAAACTCCAGCAGACCCCACTCAAGTGCCCACTGCCATAGCTCTTAGTTCTTGCTCCTGCCACAGTCCACCATCAGGCCAGGCTGCTCTCATATGCCCAGAGAGGATACGCACTCCATGGAAAATGCAAGAAGAAGTGAAGGGATTTGGCAAAAATCTTTGATTATAAAGACTGCTAGGATATAATACAAAAACACTGGAATAAACAGGAATGAAATTGGCATCTCTGCTTCACAGAATGTGCCAACATTTTTAAGACTTGGCTGCCTGAACTTTAGCCCCGGTTGCTAACTTCCATATAACTATGGTAATGAGTTTTTTCAGGCCAATAATAATAGCTCATGGGAGAAAGAGGAGTATTTCCCCACACAGATAATCTTGATCTCCAGCACAGCACTGGCTATGTTTTTGTAGGAATGTAGCAATATGTTAGCTTTCTAACCTCAAACTCAATGTATACATTGCTGCACAAGGTTTGTTTGCACATGTTTTTTTATAGCTTGCGTGCTTAATTATTTAATGATTTATGGCTGTCATTAAGTACTGCTGCTCTGCCTTTGAGAGGCTCCAGGAGAGAATGGAAGTGGCTTGGAAAGGCTCCATCTCTTTGCCTCATGAGCAACAGAAGGGTTCAGAGGCATGAACCTTGTTGCAGTCTGCCATGAGCTCCTATGGAGCCTGTTCTCCACCCAAGTGGGACAGACAAGCAAGGACACATAGAGCTGATCTAGCCTCTACTTCATTACTTCTGACTTAAATGCATATTTTCCCTATGGGACTTCCCTGTCCCCTGACTGGACTCCAGCACATTCCCAGAGCTGGAAATCAGCACAGTCTGGCAAGCTCCCTCTGTGGTTAGAAGAGTGTTAAGGTGGTTGTGAAAGGGGTATTGCAGAATGAAAGCTCCAGATTTCCACGTATTGGGAGGTTTAAGTCAATTATACTTTAAGCCTTTAAATGTTGACTTAATGTTCTGGAAAGTATCAGGCACCATTAACCTCCTTACATAACAGCAATTCATTTTACTGACGCTTTGAGGACATGGCAGCAATGCTCCTTTTCTGACGTGGTCGCTGATATCTCCCACCAAACTGTCCCACTGATTCCTACATAAACGATCACAGTGAGAGGGACAGGGAAATGTCTGTCCCTGAAATCTGCTCCCATGCACTGAAGGCACAGATGGGCCCCATGCAAGTTCGCTGCAGGGTCATCATCTCTCAGTGTGGGGTCTATGAGGAAGTGCTAGGTGCCAAGTCTCTTCAAAGAGAAGCAGTAAAGCATTTGGACTGTGATAACATGACATACTGGAACAATGGTACAAGGTCAGAGAGCCTGTTTGTGGAGAGATTGTTTTCTGCTTTGTTTTGGTTTGGTTTGTTTGTTTTCCTACTACGAAGTACAAAAATTATTGAAGTCTGGAAAGCGAAGTAGAGAGATCTCTTTCTACAGTTCCCTCCACAAAAACACAATGACAGAGGGATTCCCAATTTCCACCAAACCCCCTTGCAGCAGCAAGTCAGTATTTGTGCTTACTGGTAGTGGGCAGGCCGGAAGCTTTAGAGCAGTAAATAAGAAAGCACATGTGTGTGAGAAGGCAGATTCTACAGAATATTCTGTGTCAAAAAGCCTCAGACTATATTTGTCCTCAGGCTCTGCTAAGGCACAGCAGCTTTCAGAAGCAACAGGGCATGCATGTAGTTTCAGAGGCCTTTTCCACATGGCCCATGTGAACAAAGGCTCTGCTCTCAAGGAGAAATGTGGGGGGAAAAAAAAAGGAAAAAAAAAAAAAAAAAAAAAGCCCTTGCAGCTTGCAGGTGAAAAGTTGGCAGTCCTGCAGTTCATATCCCCAGAGCTGTCAGCGAAAAACTGCCCATAAAACCTGTCCTGCTCTGCTGTACATGCATTCCTAATTTTTATCTTAATCCAGAGAGATCCAAACTGTACACCCATTAGTTTTTATAGTTATATTAGTTTTATAGTTTTTACCTTTCCCAAGGGACCTTGGGTGTTATTCCGCACCAAGCTCCAAGGACTGTTAGCAGCCTGGGCAGGATCAAAGTTGTTGTTTGATAGCCAGATGTGTTGAGCAACAAATAACATATTTCAACAGCAGTAACACTGGGATGGCATCTGATGCTTAAAAAAAAAAAAAAAAAAAGGGTTGCATCTTCAGTTTTCCTTGCTCGAATGACCTCAAATTTGGCCTCTGATCTACACTTGGAGAGCAACATTTTCAGGGAGTTCCACTACTATGATGAATTAATTATGTCTGCACTACACAATGCGATGTACCACAGAGCTCCTCAAACTGATGAACTGACTCCCACACCAGAAACAGCACAGCTGCCCCTAGACAGACGACTTGCTTCCAGTATCCAAACTCATCACCGTATGCACTGTGCCATTGACAAGAAGTCTTAACTGGAGTTTGCTTAGGACCAGCAAGGCTCAATACTCCCCTGTACTGTCTCCAGAATACAGACACCACTGTGAAAATGTACTTAACCCTCATTTTTAGCTTGACTTCCCAAGGAAGCTGGGCTTCTGTAATGATGGTGTTTATAACAAACTTTTTTCATTTTTTAAACCTTCTAGCTTCCTTTCCCATTAAATGGGATGAAGGTGGATGCAACATGAGCAATGGCACTGGGTGGCCCAGCTTCTCCAGTTGCTGCCACAGGCTGCTTGGTTTCTCTGACTCCTGTGTTGCAGCAACCATGGGGTCCTGCACTCATGTACAAGCCTTGAACAAAACAAACAAAATTTAGGTCTAGGGAAAAGAAGAATGCCAATGCTAAGGTTTAGTCTAGATGATTTATGAGTGTCCCTGCCACTTCTGCCAATTTGGGCAGAGATTTCTGTGCTGGGCTGTCTCAGGCAGACACTTCAGGCAAAACCCCAAAGAAATTCCTACTGGCCCTTTCTAACAACTTCCTAGAATCATAGAATCATAGAATCACCAAGGTTGGAAAAGACCTAAAAGATCATCCAGTCCAACCGTTCACCTATTACCAATAGCTCCCACTAAATCATGTCCCTCAACACAACATCCAGTCATTCCTTGAACACCCCCAGGGTCAGTGTCTCCACCACCTCCCTGGGCAGTCCATTCCAGTGCCTGGCCACCCTTTCTGAGAAGTAATATTTCCTAATGTTCAGCCTGAATCTCCCTTGCTGCAGCTTGAAACCATTCCCCACAGTCCAGTCACTAATGACACAAGAGGCAGACCCCCAGCTCACCACAACCTCCCTTCAGGAAGTTATAGAAAGCAATAAGGTCTCCCTTGAGCCTTCTCCAGGCTGAACATTCCCAGCTCCTTCAGCCTCTCCTCATACGGCCCCATTGTGCTTCAGACCCCTCACCAGCTTGGTTGCCCAGCTCTGATCACATTCCAGGGCCTCCATGTCTTTCTGGCTGTGAGGGGCCCTCTCTGTGCTGGTGACCTCACAGAGCTCCAAGGGACACGGGCTGATGTTACAGTGTGATGAGCTGCATCACAAGGGTAGCTTCCCCGGGGCAGTGGCAGTGCCGGCACTTCCCTGCAAGGGTTGGGTGCTGCTGCAGCACTGCTCAGGAGCTCTGTCCTTCTGTGGCCAGGAGTCAGGTCAGGGCAGCAAAGCTGCACTGCGCGAGCCTCACTGGTGCGTGGAGGAGCAGGGGCACCTTGCAGAGAATTGTTGGCTGAGTAGCCAAGGAGAAAATCCTTCGTTGTGAGCTGAGGGCTATCGGCAAGCAACATGGAAAGCTGCTTTACTGTGGCCATCAGCTCAGAGCTGGCGTACACATTCCCAACACTCATGGATCTCTCCGCCAAAGGTAGGGCTTCCCGGACCCCCTTCCCAAGGCATTGCATGGGGCTGTGAGCTGTGAAAAACCGCAGCTTCTGCTCTCTATAGTTGGCTGGACATGGCTGGGGGCTGCTGTTGGAGCCCCACCCTAGGGTCCCGCTAGGCTCTGGGGACCATGTGGCAGCCAGGTCCCAATGGTAGAATTGCACAAGAGCCCCCTGCTTCCTCTAGGCATGGTGACAGGGCAGTCCAAGGCCAGGTTTCTATGGGAGGTGGCGTTTCTGTCACTTCCAGCTCTGGGAGGAAAGACATCCCATGTCCCAGAGGCTTCCTATGTCCCCGATTTCCCTCAGGGCTCTGAATGAGGCTGAAATCAGAGCAAAGCCTAACAGAAAAGCCTTGGTGGTGTTTTTCCGGGGTGTTTGCGTGTGCCCGTGTCAATCGTTGTCTGGGTGAGGAGCTTGCCAAGAGTTTGTGAAGAGGCTGCCCAGGTGACTGACATGGCTTTTCTTCCCTTTGCAGTGATTGTGGCGGTCTGGGATGCTGTGTCAGATTTCATCATGGAACAGATGAAGCTGAACAAGGTGGGCTGGTGTCCCGGTATCCCTCACCCTGGAGAAGGGTTCAGTCCTTCCCATCCCACAGTGTGGGTCCCGCAGAGCAATCCCTGCCTGAGCACTGCAGCAGCACATGGAGCCCAAGCCAGGTGCCCAGAGCAGCTTGTTGGCCAGCTGGGAGGGAAACCCAAGGCCAGGGCTGCCCTGAGCAACTTTTTGGCACACACGGGGGCTTCACTCTGCCCTGTGGTCAGAACTGGGAGAGCAAAGGGAGAAATAGGTTGTTTTTTTTTTCTGGCCCTTGGGAATGGGTCCCAGGCTTAACCCCTGAGCTGTAAATCCCCGGGCTCTTCTCTAGCCAGGAGATGCTGGGAAATACTGAGCGGAGCTGATTGTATCGCAGGGATCACAGAGTTTTCCAAGGCTTTCCAGAGATCTGCATCTCACCCGCCTACCCTTTGGGAACAGGAAGGGCGGAGAGCACTGACCCCATGCTCTTGATGTTCATGGCTTTTGCTGCCCATATAGTACATGCTCGTCAGCCTTGCTGTTGTTTCCCCATGCAGGGAGTCCTGGTTCCAGGACTCGGGATCTTTGCTGTGGTCCAAGAGGAGTTCCACAGCAAAGAACTGGCGGTTCCAGTTAGAAGACCCGTCTTTCAGTTGGACATTGGGGTGATATGGCTGAAGGACCTCCAGTCCCCCAACGACATCATCCCTGGTGAGAAGGCAGCAGCCACCTTCCCCCTCCCTGTCCGCATCCAGCCAGGTGTGCTCTCCCTGCTCTTTGGAAATGGCTGGGATCAGCTGAGAATTGTCTGCAAAGCTTGGGGTGCAGCGTGAGTTCCTCCAGCAGCCCAAGAGCTGTTTCTCTGAAGGACCTTTTCTCTGGGCTTTGGTGATGAATGTTGCATGGGAATGTGGCTTGCTGTGGCAGTGAGGATCTTCCTTCTCCTTGCAGATGATGTCAAGATTGAGCTGCTCAACTATCGGCAGCTCGGGGGCGTCGTCGGCATCTCAATGCACAAGGTGAAGCGCTGCGTACAGGAGACCATTCTCTTGTATTGGCACCTCCTGAAGAGCAAGGCTGACGTCTCCTTCTTCTTCAAAAACATTGGCGTCATGACATGCCACGACAACTTCCTCTGCATGAGGTTTTTCCACAGCTGCGTCAAAACGCTGGAGAGCAAAGCCAGCATAATTGCAATGCTCCACACTGTAAGTTGAGGAGGTTTCGAGGGTGCACCATCAGCTCACAGATGGCCAGCCTGGCTGTGGCAGGCCAGTCAAAGGCATTTCCCCATGCTTGCCCCCACGGCTTTCTCCACTGGGAAAGAGATTTCCTGGATCTCTGCCCCTGCAGAAAGCCTGGCAGTGCTCTTGCATGGCCCCAGTATTTTGCCATCCAGCTCCTTCAGAGCAGAACAAAGCTCTGATGTTCATGGAAGGGGCTTTGGCGTTGAGCAGCTTTCTCTCTTGGTATGGGAGCCAGGTTTGCTTCCTGTCAGCAAAAGCCATGACAAAATGGCCTTGGCAAGCCTCCAGCAGGTCTGTGTCCCTTTGCAGAGAACTTGGCCAAAACATTATGCCGATGTGGGGCCAGAGACCATCGCTGATGGGATCCACATGTTACCAAGGTGAGTGCATTTCCTCTGCAGCACTTGGCCGGCCAAGAGACAGTCTTTCTTCATAACTCCTCCTTTGGAACGTGCCATGCTGGGTCTCCGTGCTCAGCAGCCAGTCGGGGAGAAATCCTGGCAATTGTGGCTCCCGCTTCACTCCTGCTGCCTTTTGGCTGTTTGTGTCTTCTCCCGGAGTGATGGGGATTCATGGCCTCATTCCTGGTGCCCAACCTGTCCCAATTCCCATCAGAGAGAACGGACTGCACGTGGAGAGGAAATTGAGCTACATGTGCTGGTCTGGCATGGCCAGGAAGGAAAAGGGTGCCAGGCTTTGCTCAACCCATAGATAAATACCACCGACCAGCTGCGGGGGGTAGCAGGCCATCTTTCTTCAAGGGCTGTCATTCTTTGTTTCCAGGTTTCAACTGACCATGAAAATGAGCAGAGAAGAGGCTGCTGCTTATGGAGCGCGGAAGATGAGTAGAGGTGAGGGAACGGGTCCCAGCTGCAAGGAGATGGACGCTGTCCCATGCATGGTGACTGCATTGTGGTTCTCATGCTGTGCCCGTGGAGCTGCTCTGAAAAGATTCTTCCTTTTTTGGTTGCAGTGGGCCCTGGTGGCAGGCTGCTGCAGAGGCAGAAGTCACTTCCGCCATCCATGCTGCTGCTATGCGAGTCAGGCTCAAGGCAGGAAGACGTGGCCAAGAAGCCTTCTGCCAGGTGAGAGCCTTGGGCGAAAAGAAGGAGACGTGTGCGCTCATGGGGGAGCGGCCTCTCCTTTAAACATGCCAGCTTGGGGCACACAGAAAGGCTTCTGACACACGTGTGTCCCAGGGAGAGCCGTTCTCTCCAGGGATGGCAAGCGTGCAGCATGATTGCCAGAGGCAGGCACACCAGCTTCATGTCCCACCCTGGTCCCAGATCCCTGGGGGATCTGAACACTGATCCCTGTTGATCGCAGAAGCTCTTCTCCCTTCAGGGGTCTCTGCACATTGCACCAGAGCCCATCTTTATGGTTGTGGGAGACTGGGGGGAGACCAAGGTGCCCTGGCCTCCTGCAGACTCCTCTTGTGTCTGTTTGCAGTGTGCTCCCACCATGTGCAGGCAGCTCCCGTGGGACAAAGAAAGCAGGGCAGAAGGAAGCGTTGACTGCTGCCCAGACTCGCGCTGCGCTCCCTGTGATTGACGACAATAAAAGAGTGCTGCAGGTACTGTGCTGCTTGAGACTGCACAAATGACAGAATCATAGAGCCATAGAACAGCTGGGCTTGGAAGGGACAGTTCAGATCAGCGAGTTGCAATCCCCTGCTGCAGGCAGGGACACCTGTCTCTAGACCGGGTAGCTGTAAGCACAGCCTGGCCTGGAGTGCTTCCACTGGCAGAGGCGAGGAGCAGGGGCGTGGAGCTGAAGGAAGCCCCCAGGGGCTGAGGCTGATCCTGTATGCTGCCGTGTTTCTGCAGGAGCTCCGGGAAGTGTCTGCATCACGGAAAAAAGAAGACAGCACGAGGAGCATGAGGCCTGTGTACCGCAAGCAAATAGAGCAGGAACAGGCAAAAAGGGCGGCTTGGGATGCCTGGAGTGCTGAGAAGGACCAGCACGCACAGCAGGTACCATCAGGGATCAACCCTGTTGACAGCAGCTGCCATCCTCTGAGCCAGGGTGCAAGTTCAGCAGGGCTCAGGGGCACCAACTGGTACGGCAGGGGCTGGCCTGCTCCTCCCTGGGAGGAGAGCGTGGCAGCAGCCCTGCACGGAGAAGGGCAGAGAGCAGCCGTGGTCTGGCAGGGTTGAATCTTCTGCCTGACAGGGCCTGCTGCAGGGCCCTTGACAGAGGGGCTCTGGGAAACAGCCCGGTGCTCCCAGCTGGTTTGCTGACACTGTCTCCTCTTTGCAGAGCTTTGCCAGGGTAAGCGTGCAGGTTCCGCATCCTCCAGCCCAGCCCAAGGGACAACAAGTGAGGAGGTGGAGGAAGGATGTGGAAGCTGTGCCAGGAGATAGATTGGGAGCATCGACCAAGCTGGTACTGCATGCTAAGTAAGTGTGTGCGGACTCTGTTGGCCGCCTGTGACAATGCTTTAGCTTGGGGACAGGCACAGCCCAGGCCAAAAACTGCTGGCGGGGTGCAATGCTGGGGACCCTGGGCAGCACGGGGGTGCGGGGCAGGACGAGGGGAGAGAGGCAGAGGGATGACTTTCTCCTCCTGTTGCAGCCTCCTTCCCCCACGAGCGGCTCAGGTGCTGCGAAAGTTGGAGCTGCACATCCACCAACAAGAGTCTTTTGCCAGCGCAGTGGAGAAAAACCGCAAGAAGCTGGAGCTGAAGCGGCAGCTCCCCTGGTAAGCTCCATAGGCAGCAGATCCTGAGAGTCGGGCTGGAGCCCTGCCTGCACTACTTCCCTGCACTCAGCCCATAACGCTCTGTGCACTGTTCTTTTCACCTCCGCAGTGTTCGATGCTCGCGCCGCTCCAGAGTGGAAGGGGCTGCCAACAGTGGTGACCACAGTGGAGCTCCCAGCATGGGGGCTGGGAAGCTGTCCAGCCTTCCACCTCTAAATGGAAAACCATAAAGCAAAGGCTAATAGAATGGCCTGGGTAGAAAAGGACCTTGCAGATCATCCAGTTTCAACCCCCCTGCTATGTGCAGGGTCACCACACCAGGCTGCCCAGAGCCACATCCAACCAGCCTTGAATGCCTCCAGCGCTGGGGCATCTACCACCTCTCGGTAGACTTTTCCAGCGTATCACCACCCTCCCTGTGAAGAACTAATATCTAACCAAATTCAAGCCCCCTTTCACAGTTTAAGCCCAGTCCCCTAGTCCTATCACTATCCACCCTCGTTTACAGCCATTCCCTGTCCAGTTTATATCCACCTTTCAAGAACTGGAAGGCCACAATGAGGTCTCCCCAGAACCTTCTCCTTTCAAAACTAAACAAGCCCCAGTTCCCTCCACCTTCCATCAAAGGAGAGGTGCTCCAGCCCTCCCATCATCTTAGTGGCCTCCTCTGTATTCCACCCAAGAGCTCTGCATCTTTCTTGTACTGGGGCCCTAGACCTGGACACAGTAATCCCAATATAAATAAAGAGCATTGGCATTAATTCCAATCAGTGTGTTGGTGTCGTGTCTGTCCCCATAACCTAATGTGAGGAAGCTGTGCTTTTAGAGAGAAACTGGGGCAGCAATGAGAGCTGTCTGCAAGGCCCGGTAGGCCCACGCTCTCCAAGAGAGCATCTGAAAGGGCCTCCTGGAAGTGGATGCTCCTGGAAGAGATGCTTGGACACATGTGAGATGAAGAGGTGATCCAGGACAGCCAGCACGGCTTCACCAAGAGCTGATCATGCCTGACCCATCTGGTGGCCTTCTACGATGGGAGTGACGGCACTGGTGGTCCAAGGAGGGCCACCTGATGTCATCTACCTGGACTTGTGCGATGCCTTTGGCACGGTCCCGCAGCATCTCCTT
Source organism: Coturnix japonica (assembly GCF_054131305.1). Classification (NCBI taxonomy): domain Eukaryota; kingdom Metazoa; phylum Chordata; class Aves; order Galliformes; family Phasianidae; genus Coturnix; species Coturnix japonica. The sequence goes on along the minus strand of NC_140702.1, from coordinate 60,214,988 downwards.
CTCTCTCAATTGGAGAGAGATGGATTTCAAGCATGGACTGTTCAGTGGATAGAGAACTGGCTGATGGTGGAAGCCAGAGTCTTGTTGTCAGTGACTCCACATCCAGGTAGAGGTCGGTCACCAGCGGTGTCCCCCACAGGTCCATCTGGGGAGCAGTGCTCTGTCATCTTTATCAACAGCATGGGCTGTGGGACTGAGAGCAACCTCAGCAAGTTTGCTGATGATGCTTAGCTGAGTGATGCAGTAAAGACAGTAGGAGGAAAGCACCATCCAGAAGGACCTGGGTGGGTTTGGAAAGTGAGCCCACAAGAAGCCAGTGAGGTTCAGTAAGCCAAGTGCAAGATGTTGCACTTGACCCAGAGCAAGCCTAGATATGAAACATAAAATCCTACAATCAAGGAACAGTAGAATTGTCGAATCATAGAATCATAGAATCGTGGAATCATAGAATGGGCTGTGTTGAAAAGGACCTTGAAAAGGTCTCATTTCAAACTCCCTGATATGTGCAGGGTCACCAACCACCAGGCCAGGCTGCCCTGAGCCACATCCAGCCTGGCCTTGAAAGCATCCAGGGATGGGGCATCTACAAGCACCTTGGGCAACCTTTACCAGTGATTTCTGTCATGGATGTTTCCATCCCATTTGATAAAGAGCCAGTGCTTCAGTTTCTTAGTGCAACTTCATGGAATACTGACATCCTCACTGGCTTAATGAACTGACTTATTCTTTGCAGCAGCTTTTAAACAGTTTCACTCTCTTCTCCTGATGGACAAAACCCTCACAGAACTACTCTGAATACAGGCAAGTGTGGCGGATCCACTGTGGTGTCCGAGTACCCGAGAGGCAGATGCAGAGAACTCTCCACTCCTTACAAGACACACAAGTTCACAAAACAAACTGGTGCTTGTGTTCAAGTCTTTGGAAACCCTCAGTTATCACCTTGAGGACACTTGGGCCAAAACCAGCCTACAATGCTTCCAGACACCTTTAACCTGTCAGCATTTCTAGGAAGTGAATGTAACCTTCAGAGTTACAGCTGTGCAAGGAATGGAGAAAAAAAGGAGTGTAATTTTATACCACATCATCTTATCTCCTCTTATCACTGCCAGGATGCAAATTAGTCATAGCCTTAGTAAGTGATTACATAAGCATCCCATTAATTTGGTTCATATTTCCCCAAAGATATCAGCAAATTGTTAGAACAACTTGGACTTGTGGATTTATTTTCCAGGCATCATGGACTACTGGCAACTGGGCTGAAGTCATTTATCATTGCGCAACAAAGGTAATCAGGTTAACAAACCAAACTTCTTCCACAAGAGAGAAGCAGCAATAAATGAATAGGCAGTGACAATGAAAAGCCACAAGAGGGTTTGGAGGAGAAAGCAATTTTGGTTCAGCCTATTGTTTTCTGCATCACATTCTCTAGAAATGCCTGAAGATTCATTTGTTCCCATCCAGAATATTCTGTTATGTAAAGCCTTATTTAAATACGGAGAAACAAAGCCTGCATGGAAATGGAAAAGCGTTTGAGAGTTCATCACAAAAGTGGCCAGAGCCCACGATACTGAGTGCTGACGATTTTCCCAGGCCAGGGGCGCTGCTGCCCTCCAACTCTGGCTGAATGATAACACTCACTGCTGTTTCATTGGAAGGAAAAATAAGTTCAAAGAGAAAACTCCACTGTGTCTATTTTTTGTGTGCAAGAATAGGAGGGAGGAAAAGTTCTTTTGGAGGGCGCGTGAAATCCCCTCAGCAAAGCTTAGAGGGACTTGAAACGTTCCAGTGAAGTAGATTTACAGGGCTACTGAGCAGCCCTGCCTCTGCCATTGCTAAATGCCCTCTTTCAGGAGCAGAAAGAAGCAACTCCTTAAACTCCTGCTTGTGCTGAGGCAGGACCCGACTAATGCTTCTTAGGCTTCTCCTTTTTGCAGACCTGAGATCCATGACTGGTAGAATGCCAAGAAAAGTAACATCTGCCTTAAACCTGGGAGGAGGAACAGGGCTTGTTCTGTAAATAAAGTGAAATTCTTTTATCGTCCCAAAGAATATTCTCAGCTGTGAGTACTCTGCCTGGGCACAGCCTGATAAGTACCAGGAATCTCAAGCTGACAGCTTTATTGTTTCTTGAAGCAAACACCCTAACATGCAGAGGGAATGAAAGATGCTGTTGCCTGAACAAGGCGCTGCCAAAGCTGTCCAGCACACAGCCCTTCCCCATAAGCACTGAGTGGATGCAGACCCACACAAATCCCACCCCATCTCCCCTGAGCCTCCTGTCCCTCTCTGGCTGAATAGCACTATCTGTGTCACTGATCAAGCAAGTTGAGGTTCCCTATGGAAACAACAAGCCTGATGAGGTCCCAAGGTGCAGTGGGGGAGAGCAAAATGGGAGAGCTTGTGCTAAAAAATATGGACAATGTACCTTGCCCAAGTTCTATGTCTTTATCCCAAGTTTTTTGAGGAATGCCCATTTGGTAAAGTAAAAAACAACTATCCCACCAGTCTTGGAAGCTTCTCGTCATTGCTAATCACATTCTTCCTCTGCACAGGCCTGTCCCCATGTCTCCTCTTGAAGAAATACAATGATAATAGAACAAAAGAAAGAAAGAAACAGTAGAAAAAAACAAATCTTACCTTTCAAACCAAATAACTGAAAGAAAATATGCTCCTTTGGTATTTAAGGTATTTTTCTGAATACTTGCCTAAGGCTGGAGGAACTATATGACAAATCCCTACCTGATCCAACTCACCCCAAAAGGTTCTAGCAAAGCATCCTCCCTCCACAGTGTGTTCAGGAGACCTCTGTACACTTGAAGTGTCAGAGACAGGGAACCATCTGCTGTGACCACAAACTCTATACTTCTTCACAAGCGATTGCCATTCACTGTGAACTTACTGGAGACTGATAATTCTTATAAGCTGTTTCTGGGCCATTAGTTGGAGTCAGCACCATCACTGCTAGCCTGTGCTGCATATGGTCCATGTACAGAACTTGTGATACTAAGCATCTGTGCTTAAAGAAAGCAAGAAATCTTTCTACACTGTTGAGATAACAAGGGTAGTGATCCAGCCAACCTTCTTACTTCTTTTCCTTTTTTCATTGTTACTCAAGAAGTTACTTTCAACAACAGATTTGTGTTCTTTGGAGCAACAATCCATAGTCATTTCTACACCTAATTCAGAGCTGCAGCAGACCTTCAAGAGTATTCTTGGTCTCCTTCTGTGGTAAACGATTTTCCCTCCCTGCTTTCCACTTATCTGATGAATTTAAAGTCCTGAGATATTTACGGCCTAATCCACAAGAATGGTTTGTTATGTTCCTACTTCTAAGAACACAAAAATTTCTGCTTGAATGGTAATGGGAGAAGCCAATTTGATTTTCATTTTATTTAGGAGATATTTAGTTGAAGTAGTCACAGAGTGTAGCAATCAAAAAGCCATAAACTTATTTAGGTTGCATGACAGTAACATTCATATCTATAACCTCATCTGCACCAGCCATTTTGCTTCACACTGCTTCTATTCAGAATTCAGATACTACATCTAGCATACTCTGCTGGTGGAGGGGATCTTTAAATATAACTGAAACAATTTACTTAGCATATAGCAGTCTTTTCCACTTTATCATATAAGATGCGGTTGATGTACATTTAAGCAGCTCCAGTGCAATTTCTTTTCACTGATAGGTCAACATGTAAGCACTGTTTAGACTGTTCTTTTTAAAGAATGGAAATAGAATGTATTCTTACACGAGTATTCAGCCAACTGAATTTCTTTGCAATTTTGTACAAATGATCTTTTCCAAGCTGAGATCTGCTATAGAGTTCCAATTTCAAGCACAATTCTGGAGAAGCTTGAACATTTGAAAATGAAAATTCATTATTAAACATAAACAGTTCTTTAACCATGAAAAGGAGAATGGGAACAAGAGGAGAAATCATTCTGCTGTGATAAGAATGATTTTTCTCTGCCGTTGAACCATTACACACTGAGAATTTGAAAGAATTGGGGTAGTCTTACCTTCCCTGTCTTAGACTGAGACAATTAAAAGTTAACAGAAGGTATATTAAAATTAGATCAAAATGCCACCATTTTTATATAACCCAGAAATAAAAAGTGCAGCCCTGTCCATTATGATTTAAATCTAAACAAGCAAGTAACAGGAATAGACCCTGGAAATGGTGGAAGTTGTGTGTGTGGTGTGGGAGAGCAGGATTCTAGGTGCACGCATGGACCCTGACAGCAGGCTGGGACAAATCACAAGCCTGGAGAGGTGGCCTGGAGAGGTGGACTGCATGACAGAAGGCATCATGAGAGTGTGCAAGGCCAGAGCAGCCCCTGGCAGCGAAGGGGCTAAATTAGGCCGCACCAATAGTCTGGCACTGCCCATCATCTCTCCTGATGATATGACACATGAGTAAGGGTAAAGCACTGAGAGGACTTTTTGCCTGCTCACAGTGCTATATTGTTTATCAGTCAGCAACCATGCAGCCCTTCCCACCTTCCTCAGCGCATATGGATGACAAAAAACAGGGTCCAACATGGTTTTGTCTCCTAACAGAGAAGTGAGCAGTAGTCATGCAGGAAGGTATGTTTGCAGAACATGTCAACTCCCTGCACTTGCTTGTGCCCACTCATCCTCCCACAGATGAGCAAGAATAGCACCTCATCACATTGCACATGTGGCTCGCCTTCTCCTGAAGAAAGTATTGTAAATTTCATCTTCAGAACTACTTTTCCCATCCTATAAATGTCAGGCTCCTACCTCTCTGCATACTAATGAACAGTTAGTTCATCCCTCAAGAGCAGTCCTCAGCACCAGAGGTGTGTATTTAACAGCCTTCGTCTTCAGGGCAGAGAACACATAACTCAGTCTCTTAGGTAGGTTGGATTTAGAATTGCTTATAGAAGATTAGAACAATAGAGAGTCTTTCTCACAGACCCCCATTGCTGGCAATGCAGAAGAACAAACTGGTTCCCCAGTGTGGCATCCTTGCTCTGTGGCCGAGATTAATTCTGGTCTGCCTGACTTCCATGCATGCCTGGCAAGCTAAACTGATGGGCAACATCATTGCACTCCATCTGCTGTGGTGAATGCAGCTGATGTTCAAAACCTATCCATGACTCTTACAGCAGGAGGCATGTTCAAACCCTATACTACTGCTTTGCATAATACTGGAAATCAAATACTGGCAAATGTCTTAGTTACTGGGCTGGTTCCTGAGTGGTCTTTTTCAAAACCCTTGTGGGTGAGCATCAGAAAGAGGATACCCACCTTTAATCCAACCATATGGATGTCCTGGTGTCCCTCAGTTCCATGGTGGACAGAAGAGAAAGATATCAAAATAAAGTGAGAAATATAGCAGAACTGGAGATGTGGAAAGGGAGGAGGACCGGACAGCAGGAAGGACAGGCTGAACCAGACAGATTGGCAGAGAAGAACATGGGTCTCAGAAGCATGTGCTGCAGGCTGCTCAGGTTGGTCCTGCACAGTGGTGGAGCTGTCTGGGAGTTGCATATATATGAGATGTTCAGCATCAGGGCCAAGCTCTGCATCAGGGCCTACCACCAGCAAAGATGCCACAGAGACACCACATGAGCATCAACATCCAGACCTGGGAATCTCATCTGAGTTCTTCTCTCTCAAGTCAGATTGCTCTCTGTGTCTTTGCCTGTAGTGGTTTCTCTGAGTTGTATATGGGTACTTCTAGCTTGCCTCAGTGATTGCTGGAACCCTTTGCAGGCTAGCAGTGAAAAAGTTCTGGTGTCCTGTGTACATGATCAGCAGACAAAAGCCACTCGGTGTCCTCTGCACTGCAGTGCTTTTTGCTCCTACCAGCATGAAGGAACAACTGTCGCCAGGGCACCACCAGTGATGTAAGCAATAGTTCAGGGTGTTTAAAAGTACCAAATGCCCCGTTCCATCAGATTTGTTAGTGTGACAGAGTCGCCAGATATACGAAATCCTGGACAAGAATAGGTATCTTTGGTTGCTCTCTGCTGTGTTCCCACAGGGATAGGCACATGTATGGAGCAACCACCATGCAAAGCACCACACCTGGATGTGCATAAGCTCACAAAGTCTGTGGCATAATTTCCAGTCTGTGGAAAACATGGGGCATGTTGAGAGAAGGAGGAGAAGGAATTCTGCTGGTGATGGGGTACCAGAGCACACAGCTATGTCCAGCAGGGTCCTACATCTCAAAGTCAGAGCTCAGACAGCAAGATCAGCAAGAAGCAGGTTCAGCATGGGCAGCATGGTTGCTCACTGTCATTTGAAGGAGTGGGAAGGCCATCGATTGCAAGTGGCCCCATCTCTTCTGCTGGTTTCCATTTGGTATTGGGCCAACACAAACCAGCAGCGCTGATTCCCTCATAAGAAATATGTGAGGAACACATGCTGGAAACTGCCTCACCAACCAGGGATGGGAGAGGAGAGAGGGACCAGGGCCATCTATTCGAGGTTAGGGGACACTGGCCTGAGCCACTAAAGACTCCTCTCTTTTGACTCATTCTTCATCACATAGGGTTTCAATCTTAGCAGGAAATAAATTAAAAGTCAACCCATGCTGTCTCATTGTGGCTCTCTACCTTTAACATCTGCAAGGACAGCCCCTTCTGAAATGGAAGTCATATGGATCTTAAATCTTGATCTTCAATTTTTTAAAGCAAGTTCAGGACACAACTCTTAAATCACAGACTTCTGCATTTGCAAATAACTTTCAACACAATTATTGGGTGCAAATGAGGATATAGTCTGCAAATGATCAATTACTTGATTGCAGCAAATCAGGCTGGTAGATGTCTGTGTAACATCACTTGAATCTATAAGGAGTTGCAGCTACAATTATTGGGCATATTAAAATTATAACATGAAAAACAGGAAGCGAAGTGAAGGGTGCTTAAATATTTGGGGATAGTATTCTGTGGACAGTAAGCGAAATCTGCTGTCCTCTTGATACTTACATGTAAGAAAGCATTAGGATAGCACATTAGGATACTGAGTAATACCTAGATTTCCCTTTCTTTGCAGTTCTTCCTCTGTCTAAGTATACAGCCTGAAAACGTTGCATTGCTATATGAGCATAACTGTACTTTTCCCCCTGTTCTTAATGCAATTTTTATTGTTTGGGGAGAGAGCAATATTTACTAGACTACAGCTTTCTCAGATGAATTTCCTTGTACTCATTTCATCATGCTCACTTCACCATGCTGCGCTGGTGCCCAAGACAACAAGTTAAGGGTGAAATGCGGCATGTTTTAGCTTGTAGCTACATAGTCATCCTATGCATGCTAGCACTGAACAGTGGAATTCTTAAGAACTCTCTCTAGAAATGCTGATTATCATTAGTTACTACATCAACAACACCTCAAGTGCCAGCTTTTATTCTTAAAAAAAATTTAAAAAAATGTTTTTTTGGTTGGTTTGTTTTTATAATTGTCCTTTGCTTTGTAGTTTGCTCAGATAATTAATGTGCAAGACACAATGCTATTTCTACTGGCCAGAGCTGAAGTGTGAGTAGGACTTCACAGTTTTAGACCTTACAAAAAGATCTTTTTCAGAAGAATTCCATTGCCTCAGTGCAGTGCCTCTGTGATTGTTTTTGCTGGAGCTTCTTGGCCATGTAAAGAGCTCTCTGTTTCTTTTATAAACCACAGTAGCACACAGGAGAATCAGATCCTTGGATTGAGGAATGGCTTATGAAAGGATAGCAATCACTTCTTTCCAAAATATTTTTCAGGGGAAAAAAAAGACACGAGGTCAGAAGTTTACCTCCAAGTACAGCTTTTTGGCCAAGGACAGTCCAGATTTGACCCGCAGGGATTATCACATTATGCAGCAAGCCCGTGCCAAGCACAGGAACAATACCACACCAGTCCAGTTCCTACCCGCCAAGCAGCCGCACAGAGGAAGAAGCTGGCACTCTCCAGAATGTGCTGTTCAGTACTGACCCCACAGCACGAGTTTGCAGACACCTCAGAGGCTCTCTGACACAGCTGCTAAGAGGTAATTGCAGAAAGGAGGCATGAGTGTGTTGCTGAGACTCCTGTGCAGGTAGCAGCTCTCTGTGAACAGCTGCTGAGGGGAGACAGCGTAATGCTCCAGCCATACTAATCAGCTGGAAAGCTGATAATCATGGAAAGCCCCAGGCCCAGCCATGGAGATCTTTGTTTCTTAGAACATGCAGTCCTTGCAAATATCCCTCTCCCTGCTGAGCAACCATGCTGACTATAGTGTAAGGCAGAGGTGAGCATTGGACTTCTGCACATTTCTTTCCATCTGCTTCCCATCAGCTTAACCAGCCCTGGGCTGAGCAGCACATGAGCACATTCTGCCTCTGTGCCAACAAACAAGAAGGCAGCCTCCTGGTAGGCTTACTATTCCAACTTCTCTAATGTTTCCTTCTCAAATGATTTTCTGCAAGAAATCCTTCTCCAGATAACTTACCATTAAGAGAAAGACAGCATGTGGGTGTAACTGATCATTTGGTAGATAATTTTAACTTTCCTGGGCTGTTAGACTTAAGACATTAAGCAATTCTAGTTCTACAGATAGAACAGAAATGTGGCAACAACTCATCTCTGCTAGCACTTAACATTTTTACAGGTGGGGGAAGTTGTGAGGTGGCAAAATGGCTTTGTTTCACACTCCCCTGGTACTTCCAGCTTTGCCTAGGGCTTTTTGTTGTTCTGAATAATGCAGCCTGTCCCAAATGAACAGAACTGTTACTTTGCACAGAGATGTTCACAATTTCTTTTTTTTCCATGCGTACGTTTTTGTTGCATGTGCAAGAACCTTGTCATACACTGTCACACAGTCCCTTTGTGGTCTTCTGTTTGGACATTCTAACTGATACTCTCACCTTAGAAGACAAAATCAGCTTCCTGGCACAGTCTCATCTGCTCCAAGTGCTGCCATCCTTCACCCCAGATATTTACATTTCACCTAAAACAGCAAACATCTTAGCATCTCAGTATTCTGATGAAGTTAACTCTAGTCCTCTGAATTCATTTGCTTAATGCACATCTCCCTACCATCAGTGCAAAAGAAACATTATTTTTATAGAAAGATATATAACTTGCAATACAATCTAATCTTGTTTCACAAGAACAATGAGAGAGTATTAATTTGTCATAAACTTTTACAGTAGGAACATGGTATGGGGCTGGAAATTACTGTCCAGAAACACTGCTGTGTCTCCATTCTTGGAGGTTTTCAAGGCTTGGCTGGACAAATGCAGGGCTGACCTTGTCTTGTGTTATGCTATCATTATGAGCAGGAGTTAGTATTGGATGGTCTCCGGAGATCACTTCTAAGCAGTATTTCTAGAATCTAATGAATTTACTTATATAGGTGAGCAAGAAAGACATGCACATTGTCTCAAACAGGCTCAGTTAGTCATCTTGACATGAAAAGCAAAACATTTATTTTCAGTGAAGATAAGCTGGGGCAAGAATGATCAGCAGTGTTAAAAGAGTGGTGGCAGCAGCTGTTCTATTAACACAGCAAGATGGCAAATGAATGATTGCTCCATCTTTGTAATCCTGTTCCAGCTATGGAAATATTTGATTGTTTTTTAATGACTTTTTAATCAGCTTATGTGAAATAAATTATAAGCAGGAAACCTCAATAGGAACCTCATCAATAAAGCAGGAAGAGATGTATGTCTGCATGTTGGTTTTACAGAGGAATTTATCTTGATTTATTGTATGTGATTTCCACTACATCATACCCTGCACGAGCCTCTACAAAATTGAGTCAAGAAAAATGTAAAATCTGGTTATTCGCATTCAGATCCAACTGAGGCTAAGCACAGCACCCTTCTTGGCTATGGGAAGATGCAGACTTCCACGCTGACCTATGGTAGACCAGTGTGCAGGGATGCTCTGTCTGGAGGGAAAGGCTGCCATGTAAAGACAGTAGCCAAGGACACCTTTTCAGATTTCTCAAAGCAAGGTCGGATGCACTGGCTCAGACTCTCCTGGCAGGAGAGTATCCTGGTCTACAGGCTAAACAATTATGGGAGATTAGATGCTGAGAAAAGTCACAAATTGAGGATATTTGGAAAATGTGGGGAGTCCATAAAAAATTACAGTAGGTATGGATGTAGGTGCCATATACTCCAGAAGAGAGAAAATACTTCTTATTGCCCCATACGTAATGTTAAAAGTCCTTCTTGCTAACTGTCTGCTTGAAGAACGCATTATAACTATAAAAGTTCTTTGCCCTTCAAGTAAAGTAAAAGATGTGTATTGAATTGCTGTTTTTCCTAACTCCAACTCTAAGAATAGCATTTACAGTAAAAAGAAACTTCCTATAAATATAACACTAAAGGCAGTACTTAGTCATTGAGAAATGAACAAAGAATTTTCCATCTGTATTACTGTAGCCAGTAAAGGTTTACATTTGGATTATTATAAAAGATTTATATAGTGCTGTAAATTTACAAAACTCTTTCCAAACGTAGATATGACATATTCCCTGTCAAAAATGCCAGGGAAGAAAAATGTAAGATGAGATACAGGAGGAATCCTTAGAAAGAGTTAGGGACTATAGAGTTCTGAAAGCATGTGTTAAGTGGATATCAGTGCTCTGGAAAATGTTTAGCCTAAATGTTCAGTTTCTTGCATCAGTTCATACATGTACATATCAGTGCAGGTTAGGGCCTGATTTCTCTTCTATACTTACAGCAGCAAAAATACTTCTTTCACCATATCATTCAGAACTTGCAGCAGGTAAAAATCTGACCACAGGTAAAAATCTGACCACTGATTTTAAATCAAAGACTTAAAACTGGATATTTTCAGAATTAACCCAAAACTTAGAGATCCCAAACTGAAAAAGAGAAACTTGTTTTTCCACAATAATTTCAACAATGGATTTGTTGAGAATTCAACATTGAAACATCATGAATAGATTTTCTAAGCCTTGTTTTGAAAATAGACTTCAGACCGAGGCCAACTGTACTTGAGACTTAAGAATTCCTTCCATGTGCTCCCACAGAGACTTGGGAGCTCAGGCTTGTTCTAAGTCATCTGGCTAGCTGAAAATATGGAGCATTCTGGTAAATTAACACTAGAAACATTTGTTAGAGTAATCTTATTCAACCTGCTTATTTTCTCAATTCTCATTGGGTTTTAATAACACCATAGTTTTTATTTGAAACTCTCTGTTTAATTTTAGATGAGTCAGTGAACCAGAAGAGCTCCATTCCATGAAAGCCTGTTTAAATGTCTCAGCTCTCAAATCCCTAAAACACTATTGTTAGCTCTATAATTTATTCCCAGGGCCTGGGCTTAAGCCCTAGGCTGGGAAACATTTTTCCATCTCTGTCATTTAGAATATGAAACTCTGCTTGTGCGAGTGAAGCACCTTTGAGCAACAGGGAAGGAAAGAAAAATGTTTCAAAGAAATAAGCAAACAAATAAAGACTAAAAGAGAGATTAGGAGGGAAAGAGAGCCCAGAATACGTCTTATCTCCATCCGAGATCTGAAAAATATACTTCAGTTAAAAAGCAACCTTTGTATAACTCTGGTTTAATTCTAGCAACTTACAGTGATGGTCACATCCATTTTCTGATGCAGTGATATTTCCTGAGACCCTGAAGATTAAAAAACAAATCCATGTGGTGGACCAATAATATATGTATATATATTGCCAGAGCTCTTTGGATAACTCACTTCCTTTATTATCTTTTCCAATAGCAACAGTACTGGCCAGATTACAGTGAAGTAAAAGACACAGAATTTCTCATGGGAAAAATGTTGGTTTCTCTGACAATGTTAAGAAAGAATATTAATATAATAACAATTCAAAGGTGCACGTAAGGGCCAAGATCTTTTGCAGCTCTGTGGCAGTCTCTGAGCAATTCAAACCCCTCCTTGTCAGCTGTGCATAGCAAACTCCTGTGGGGTTCTGGCCCTCTGCCCTGCGAAGTGTGGAAAGTTGAAACTCTTCCAGAACATGAAGGCAGGGCCTCTGCTTTTCTGTATCACATGCCTCCTTCATGTGCAATACTTCCCCAGTTCTCCTAACTTTACTGCTGCTTGTTTGATCATCCTTTGGGTCCTCCATCATTCCCAGAAGCAGCTTGAGCATTCATGGCTGGCTTTGAGGCATTTGTACAGTGGAAGTCATTCAGAATGGACAGTGGCAAAGCTTGCTTCTGCCCAGGCTCTGCAGCTTTATCCTGTGTCTTTCTTCTGAGACTCGTCAGAAAAACATTGTCAGAGGAACAAGACATGCACAGCAGCTGGGTGATGTATACGTGGTGCTGAAATTTGGACATGCAAAGACAGAGAGGAACCTGTTTCACCCAGAAAGGCATGGTGGAGAGGCACTTCAAGTGATGGATATCAGCCTGTAAAATTAAACTACATGGAGGGGAAAAAAACAAAAAGGTGCCTATTTGTTGTAAATAACTTTGTTAGATCTTCTGTTCCCCTTTATTCCCTGGGATCCTCCTGTAGCCCAGTGATTTACCTGAAAACAGCTTGATGTCTAATAATATTAAGTACCAAGTACCACAAGTGTATGTCCATTAGCACTGGTGAATCTAGAGGCATGACACCTGCTAGTGTTAAAGGTAAGACCGGAGCAGAATGCTAAGACCAGTTCCAGTCTGCAAGGAAGTCTAATGGTCTATATATGTAAGGCCACAGATTAGGAAGGGTTTAGCTCGTTTTGTTCAAACTTATGAAACTGCAAAGTACTCACTGTGTAGTACGTAATAGCAAAACAGGAACAACCATAATAGTGTCAAAAACCAAGACTTCCCAAACTTTTTACATAATTCACATACAACTCAAAATGCCCACGGTGTTCCTAAATGATCTGCCAACCTCATAACCAAGATCTTCTGGGAAGAATCAAAGACAGGTTTTCAAGTGCATTTTGTTGTCTGAAGATGCTGGGAGAATCTAGCAGGATTTACAAATATGCCAGTCACTAATTCTGGTTGCAGCTTAGAATTAATGACACCAGTGAGCTAGGATGCTTTTAAAATTCAGTGAAGGTGTTCTCTGCATTTTAAGACTGCAAGGCAAATTTGAAAACCTGGATCTTGCACTGTCAGGTGAGATGCTCACAGATGTGCACAGCCCACAGTCCATGTATTTCTATGAATCTGAGATTGCAAGATCTGGCTGCACAAAATACTCAAGAAACCTCCAAGATTAATTAAAACTGCATTTGTTCCTGGTTCCAGCTAGTGTTCATTTTCTCTTGCTGTTACATCTTGTAAATGAGTGCTAACTCTGTGCATGTAAAACAAATGAACATCCTTCCTGTTATGTTGTATCTGGAATTAAAGCCTGATTTGATAATTACACCTTTACTGCAGTAAGCAAAGATTTCCCATAAATCTAGTAGCATAAAATAAAAACTTATATTTTGAAGACAAATAGGTTTAGAAACACTGAAAAACAAAACCATGCGTGGAAAGTTCAGTCCAAATGCATTGGCCTAGTTGTCTATGAATTCTCTCTCACTGGATTTTCCTAGTGTCTTTCTAAAGAAACCAACTGTTAATTGGCCCACATGTCTGATATTCACATCAAGCTAGTTCTCTTTTAGGATATACAAGAAGGCTGCTGGACATCATTTGGAGAGCATCAGAGATAACCTGGGTTACTCTACAGTGCTGTTACACAGTTAAGACTGTTCCTTTATGTTGACACAGAACAATTTTGAGACTCCTTCAATACTGATAAAAAGACTCAAGTTTATCTGGAAAACTGTTTGCAAAGCCCAAAGAAGCCTCCAAGATTCAGTAATTAGATGTTATTTATTCAGAGTACTGTATGCAACCACACTTTTAATTCAACTTTTAGCCACAAAGCCTTGTTTTTCTGCATGAAAGGAGAAGGGTTATTCATACTTGTTTCTTTCACTTAGCATGAAGAAGCACCTTGGAGCAGTGCTATTCTATATGCATTGCTATTGAAGGTACAGGCTGATCATGATTGCTATTTACTCATAAACATTGTCCAGTGGTGGGGAAAACAACATTGTAAAAACAAAAACACACAGTGAAAACAAAAACCAGAAGCTGCTCTCCTATGAAGCTGATGACCCATCACTGCCTCACTTCTTCATCTAGTAATTCAATTAGAAATGCACAGACTATTCTGGGAGCTGAGACAGGAGTCCCATTGTCTTTCCTCCTGTATAATAACTATATCCTCCTACCCTCTGTCCATAGTTCTGCTATTGTCTTCTAGAATGAACTGCTTGCTACAACACTTATTTGATGATAGCATGTTGTTATCCTTTTGATTCAAGTTAGGTGTACCCTGTGAATACCTTTAGTGTCGAGCTCTCCTGTGGCAGACACCTAGCTCTTTGTTCCAGTACACTGGAATATCTGCTTGGTTTTAAACGTCTCTGCTCTGCTGAAGTTGTGGCATGCTGTGGATGAAAAGAAGTGAAACATAAGGCATCTAGGAAACTTTAAATTAGAAAGCAAGATGGTAGGGGAATTTAGATGAGCAGGACATTTCAAAATGTTTTGAGGTTATGTAACTAACTTCTTTCTAAGCCCAGTTAAAGAGCACAGCTCTCTGACTTGATACAGCTGTTAGAATCTTAGGAAAAAATATGGGTCTTAGCTTTGATTTATACTAATATAGTAAACCTCTGGGATTAGACAGCAAATAGACAAGTTTGGGGAATACTCCAAGGAGAAATTTCAGTGCCCACTGTGACATCTGGATACAAACTGAAAAATGAGGTTTTTGTAGAGTTAGTCGGTTCCCTACCTACAGTTCAAAAACTTTACAGTCCATCCATTACACCCCACATTAAAAATATCTTGCATGCTTCATTTCATAAGAGAATTGCTGCTATCACAGTTGCATTTTGGTTGAATGCTTCAAAATATTAGTAGGACACATTTACTTTTGTAGATCAATAAATCCATATAAATGTGAACATGCATGCTTGCAAACATACACAAGCCGTGTAGATTAAAAGAGTTAAAAATAATACCACATTATACATTTCATCCTGGCTCTTACCAACAAATGGGATGTGGTGGGGGTGGTTGTGGGGAAGTTCTGTAATTACAATTCGTGTTCAATGAATGAACCAAATTACTTCAGTCGATGTAAAATATCAGAGCTGCTATTTTAGGGTTGGGTAAATATATTTAAATGGAGGTGAAATTTCAGGGAAATTTTTGATTATCATATTATTATTTCTAATTCTAGACGGTGTTTTTAAGTATGGCATTTCAGACATATTTATGATCATAGATAATTAAATGACTGTAGGCAAAATCTCATTTCCTTTCTTTTACTTTTCTGATCTTCAGAACAACTGAATTACCGCTGCTCCCCCAGCATTCCAAGTGGTAGTCTTGGCATTGTGATAATTCCTGTACTGACCATCTGTATTTTCAATTATACAGGAGTTAAAATCTCAAAATACCATCAATTTCTGCCTGCTTCAGAATTACTTTCAGCTTATTAATACATACTTCAGCTAAATCTACACCAGCAAGTTTTCCTTCATATTCCCAAAGACACACTTTGCATCTTTACACAAAGCTTTCCAAATCCCTGAAAATTTGAGTCCAGCTCTTCTACCCCTTCATATACGTGCTCAAGACTAGTGTCCTGGTGTTCTTAGCATCCTTTCCTTTCCTTTCTTTGCTTCACAGAAAAAAAAAGAAAATAAAATACATAAAAATAAAAAAGGAAGGAAGGAAAGGAAAGGAAAGGAAAGGAAAGGAAAGGAAAGGAAAGGAAAGGAAAGGAAAGGAAAGGAAAGGAAAGGAAAGGAAAGGAAAGGAAAGGAAAGGAAAGGAAAGGAAAGGAAAGGAAAGGAAAGGAAAGGAAAGGAAAGGAAAGGAAAGGAAAATGTACAGCTGTTTTTCTAGGTCTGTTGTGCTGACAGAGATTTGACCGCTATCTTTGTTCACTCATAATGTTTTTCTATGAGCTCAAAAGGAGTGCAGAAAGCACCTGCATCCACTTCAGTATCAGTCTGGGAATATGCCCTGTCAAAACCTTTGAGATGCTATAGACCTCTGTCTGTATGTAATGCCATGAGTAACGCTTCTTCAGCTGAACAATTACATCATCAAGATGGCAGGTATTTTGAATGATCTACATTCTACTTGGGCTATGAATAACAGTCTTACACAAGTTACAATCAGTGTAAAATAGAAAAACCCAAGCATTAGAAAAAGTTACAAAGCACACAGTGTTCCACAATAGAACCCAAGGTCCCAATTACAACCTGAAAGGAACACATAATTTGCACATACAGAGAGGAACCCTTGTCCCCAAAATGTGCGTAGTAACATAAATACATGAAGAAGCACACAAACCAGATATAAAGCATGTATTTCAGGCAACCATTGAAAAACCAAGATAGCAAAAAAACAAGTTCAGTTGCTGGCCACAGGAACTGTAAATTTTTCAAATTCCTTATTTTCTCCTCAGAAATGTTCTAGCTCTACATATAAGCTATATTGGCCTTTCTCTGACAGTTTACACCTACCTTTATATCTACTGAAAAACAACTACAAATAGTTTCTTTGATATTGGATTATTGTAAGGGTTTCATTGGATTTGAAAATTTAGAAAAGCTGAAGAAATATTGATTCAGTTTTGGCCAGTCAAGGATTATAGTCTCTGTCCAGTGTGGTTCTTATAACGGAGAGCAGGAATCATTTCAAGATCATACAACTAGTATGTGATGAATTTCACTGATAAAAATAAATCTGACATGAATAAACTTCTAAAAATCTATACGTAAACAGTAAACAGGGTAAACATCAACATAATGATATCTCACATTTCTTTTTACTCCAGTTGGTCTTCTTGTGTAGCTGCAGCTTACAATGAATGTACAAAGAAAATTTCCAGCTGCTCTTCCCAGACAAGAGATAGACTGGGGAAAAAATAAAATAAAATAAAATAAAATAAAATAAGGAGTCAGAGACATATCCTGTCAGATCTCCTCAGACCACAAGGAAACACTTTAGGAACCAGAGTGGAGCCAGGAGCCACAGCCTGAGCCTTAGCAGGACTCCATTACCTCTAATTACATACTGGTTTTGCCCCACAGATGTTTCACCTTTCTTCTGAAGGGACAGAATGCCCAGAAGATAATCCTCATCACACTTCCTTAACCACACCCAGCTAAATGCATATATTTAATTCCTGGAAAATTTCCCTGTAAATTTGTTCCTCCTGTGCTTGAGTATTTTTGTGGTACTTTTGACAGTGTGATAGGAAAAACAAAACGCATAGATGAAGTAAAACTGTGCTGTCTTCAGGAAGTCCAGATGTCTGGTAGGTATCCAAATATCTAGATCAAAATCACTTTTTGGTCTAGAAATCTATCTGGAATACCGTGCCAAGGATATTAACAAAGCTAATTTTGGTAGTTTTTCTTTTTTTATATCTCTTGGAAACAATAGAAAACCGACATTTGGCATTTCCATTTGGAGTTCCACACAAACAAGGAAGTAGAAAGGCAGAGGAAGTGAGAAAAATGAATGACTGTTTGGTTTGTGGCTTCTGAATAGACTCACTGAAGTCTATGTCTCTATTCACTTGCTCACCACTAATTTAGGACTCCTGTCAAGGTGAAGTCTCTGTTAAAGCTCTGTTCATAGTCAAACACTCTCTGATTCCTCCTGTGATAAGCAGTGGTCAGCTGAAGCTTAATTTTAATCACTAGAGATCTTATTTGTTCTCTCAAGCCCTCATACTCCCAGATGTGTCTGTGGTCATACATGATTAATGCTTCACATAGCCAAGAGCTCCAACAGGACAAGGGGCAATGATTTCAAACTAAAAGAGGTGAGATTTAGGTCGGATATAAGAAAGAATATTTTACAATAAGTGTAGTGAGGGACTAGAATATGTTGCTCAGAGATGTGGTGGATGCTCCATCCCAGTGGATGTTCAAGGTAAGGCTGGATCAGGCTCTGTGCAACCTGATGTAGCTTTAGGTGTTCCTGTTCATTGCAGGGGGATTGGACTAGATAACATTTTGGGATCCTTTCCAGCTCAAACAATACAGTGATGATTCTATGATGTCTTGGATAGCAATGTTGCAGTGTACTGTTGATGAACTGGGGATGCCCTTGACCATGCAGGACACCTCAGAATGTTTCACAGAGGTCAGAACTACAAACATGGCGAAGTACCAGAATGAGTATTTGGGAGAAAGAGAAGAAAGGACTTGTGACTAGACCCTCATACTCTTTCTGCCCTGATTTTTCCTCCATAAAATGAGAGCCATAACATTTCTTCTCAATAAACAGAAGAGGAGAAGGTACTTCTGTAAGATTATAAAATACATATTCATACTCAGCAAAATGTTCAGAAACACATAGATTGAATTCATTTAATTGTTCTAGCTCAGATAATTAATTCTTGAATGGTAAATGTTTAATTTCAACATTCTCTAAATGAACTTTGACTTCAAATGAGTGCTTTGTTTTAAGGGTGTATCAAAGTTTTATGTTCTTATATGGCTAAAGGGAAATAAAGAAATGTTATCTGCTGAGGCAAAGAAAAATATTTGCTTTACCTGACATTAATTTACTGTCATAGTAAATTATTTTTTTACTGTTGCTGTTCATAGAAAAAGCTCATCTGCAGATCACCTCTATGTGAATTTTCCTCTCCCCCCATTCTGCTGTTGGGTCAGTACTTCAGGTTTTCTCTCCTCAGCCAGGTGTACATGGTCCATGAACAACAAGACTACAGTCAAAGCTCTCTGAACTGGGCTGTAAAGCTGGAAAAAAAAAAAGGAAAAAAAAAAGTGAATAAGACCCGTAAGATCAGAAATGTGTTTTATGGGAACAGTGGGAACATGAGGGGAAAAGGTAAAGGATATCAGTGCTCAAAATTTTCACTCTAAATCTAAAAATTCAGTAATTTATACAAATAGAAAATTTTAATTTTCTTAATGAGCAGCAGGAAAAGTGAGGGTGGATTAGAGTTGAAGAGCTGGAGAATGGGCAAAAGGAGAAGGCTGGGGAGGGCACCAGGGTGGATAAGGAAACACAGGAGTTTTCTGCACAGTGCTTTTCCCAGCTGAGACTTAAACAGCTTAATTACCATTCCACGGAGACAAGAAAACATAGGGTCACTAACCACTTATCCAGAAATTGTAAATTATCTGGTAACATTTCAAAGTGAAACATATAAGATAATTTTACATCTGTGATAAATGTCTTCAATCTTGAAGACTATTTTTAAACGATATCAGAAGAAAAAAAGCCCTGATATTGGAATCCTACATGTTCTGTATTCTGGGGTTATTATTTTTATTTTCTTGCAGGGTCATGCCTCTGCTTTGAAGCCTCCAAGCCCTTTCCTACCTATCTATAAGAAAAGAGGATATGCACATGTGTATTTATTCTATAGCTGTGTGAAAACGAAATAAAAAGTTCTATTGAAAAAAAATGTACAATAAATCAATTTATGCAGATTTATTTTTTCCTTTTCAGAGGATAGTCTGATCTATTGGATGGCAAAACTGTCAACTGAAAACACCTGTAAAGTGCACGGGACAGCATTACCTAAAGGGAACAAATAGTCCCAGTTCCCTACAGGCTCCCAAGTACTCTGCACTCCATCCCAAAACCAGAGAGTTATGAGAGATAAGCATGCACTGTTTAGCAGTGTTCATTTTACCAGGATATTTTTACTTATGTCTATTAAATATAGATGCATGCATCTAGCTGCTAGTGTGATAACTGCTCCTATTCTCTTGACATCATGCCATGGCTGCTAAAGAGTCAGAATTCTCAGGATGAGATGAGGATGCTAGGTAGCATGGGGATCTTCAGCCAGAAAGAGGGCATCTGTTGCAAGCACACCTGCACAGAAAAATGATGAACCAGGCTGCCCAGGTATAACTTCAGTATAAGTTTCCCATTTTAAAGAACAATAGGCATTATCTGAAAGGGTTTAAGTAGTCTTGCAGCTGTGAAGTCAGTATGTTCCCAGAAGTCTGAGTAATTTAAACCTGCAACATTACATTCAGAATGACACCCTGAATAATTTCGTCCATAGCAATTAATTCACAGACATCAGGTATTTCCTAATGTAAATGGTTTTTAAGTGCTACAATTCAATACATCAGCTCAGTAGAGTCTTTATTGTCACCATGGCACACACCAAACTGACTGAGAGAAAGTCTTCATAATGCCTTATGCTGCAAGGGGCAAACCCAGGGCTACAGCACACTCCAGCCGAAGAAAAGAAAACACATGAGGTACAGTGACTCATCCACTGTTACACCCTGGCTATGCACAGTTGCTACCTCCCAGCACAGAACCAGCATTTAAGAGAGATGAAGAGGTCCATCACAACAACTGGCAGCATCCTGATACAAGTGGCTGTTGCCTCCAAAAGGAAAGCAGCAATGAGAAGTAGGTCAGGAAGATGGTTCTTGAAGGAGCAGCAGCATTGCAACATCCACATGAAGTGACATTCATGTTCCTCATAAAATTCCGTACAAATACTGCACTCTGCAATTTATGGATGGGCTGTTCAGTGTCAGATCAATTGGACAGTAACTTTAGGGATGTGGTGATTCCCTAATCATCTGAGTTTGTTAACAGCCTTATCTCTGCCTCTCTGCAATATGCCACCAACCTCACCACACACCTCCTTTCCTTACTCAAGTCCACAGAGATAAACTAACTGCTCTTGCCTCTCAGGGACAGGGTGAGTGGGCTAGGGGATTAAAAAAAAAAATAGCATTTCATCTCATCTGAGGGAAACAAAACAACTAAATTCCAATTTGTGTAGCAAAATTGTCTTTACCAAACATAATGACAATGTGCTTTGAACAGATATGTCATCTGAGGTTTCCAAGGGCTGAGTTCCATATAAAAAAAAACAAAAGAATAAAAAAAAAACAACATAGAAACTGCATACAAGTAGTTCTAGACCTGCAGGACTGTTCTGTACAGACTCACTAAATTGCATTTATGAACAATGGTCCTTTTCAAACCATGCCATTCTATGATTCTATGATAACAAAACATCTGGTTTAAATACTCATTGTACTTGAAGCTCAAACCCAACAAGGGTGGAAGTTCTGCTCTATTTATTTATTTATCTATCTATTTATTTATTTTGGAGGGTGGAGGGGGGGTTGTTTTTCCATGGCATTACTCAGTTTAGAAGAGAGACTGAGTGTCCTCAGCCCCAAACCTCTGCTCAGAGCAGGGCCAGCTCTGAAAACAGATCAGGTTTTAACGATGAAATTGGGATTCCATCCTTCTGAAGGTAACTAGTATTTGAGAAGTGTTTGCCAATAGTTCTGACTATTAAAAGATTGTGTTTGATGTTTCAAGGTCAAAGGGACCAAGAATATTGAGAACTTTGGGACAAAACCTGGAATTTATATAGGAATTTCAGACAGACAGATGAACTGATTCCGTTTGGTGCCAGCTGAAACAGGAAAAGATAATGTGGCCTGTTAAAATCTGAGAAAAGGAGGTTTCCCAGCAGTTGGGGTTTGTGACATACAGCAGCAGACTGGGAGACTTGGAGCTCCCCCTACAACAGTGCCATCCCTTGAGCCTGAAGGGCTAAGCAGACAGCCCATGGGGA
Source organism: Coturnix japonica (assembly GCF_054131305.1). Taxonomy (NCBI): domain Eukaryota; kingdom Metazoa; phylum Chordata; class Aves; order Galliformes; family Phasianidae; genus Coturnix; species Coturnix japonica. The sequence continues at coordinate 60,193,387 of NC_140702.1, read as the reverse complement.
CACCTCCTTGCCCAGTAAGAAGAGCCACAGGGGCTGCCTTCCAGTTTTTAAAAAATTCATCCAAGCCAAAAATTCACCTTGCGTGTTTTAAAATGGGGACCGAGGACCTGCAGTGGCTTTGGTAGAAGGAGGCAGGAAAGAGCTCAGAATACACAGGGGAAGGAAACAAGAATGAGGAAAACAGAGTTTATATCCAGGTGTGTGGGCTTGTTTCCATCTAAACCAACATGAGCTTTTCTGCCAGAAGGTGGGAGAGCAGGAAGATCTCAGTGTCTTGATAAACATCATGACCCAGTTTCCTTGACTTACTCTGAACTGGAACCTAATATGTTCGAATAATTAAAAGGCTGTTCTGCATCGGTCATCGTGATCTGTGACACATTCTTTCAGTAGTTCAGTCAAGTTATTTACAGATATGTCAACAGACTTCTCACTGATTAGTCAGCTGAGTCAGGGCTTCCTACCTGCTTCAGGGGATCATTATACAAGTACACTCTGGTCTCCTTCTCAAGACAGCTTTCTCTGCAAGGCTAACCCAGAACTACTGGTTCACTGGGTCTTTAGAAAGGAATCTAATAGCATATATGATAACAATTACATATTAAAAGAGAATTCAAAAGGAAAGCAAACACTACCTTTGTAATTCCTGATGAGTCCATTGGTTGCAGTAGCGAGATGAAGCCATGCTCAGACTTCTGAAGGGTCAGTTTCAAACTCAGCCATAGCTGTTACAGAGAGCCTGACCACAGCAACCAAAAGAAAGTCAGTTTTCCTTTTGCTCTATGAACCACTATTTCTGGAAGTAAAGATCCGCTGACCTCCAAAAAAGTATGCCGAAAATTGCCAAGGATCTTTTCCCCAGGTACACAGCTAACTGGGCAGATTTACAAGGCAGGAAGCATTAGCGTTGAGTCTTAACAGAGTGCAAGGAGAGCTGCCACACACTTTCACCCACAATGCATTTAGTACCGTGCATAAACAACTAGATTCTGAGAAAAATGTTTGCTGCTAAATGTAATTAATATCTGCCTAATCATTAATACATAATGACTCTCATTAAATGATAGGAATCCTGAGTTTCCCAGCATTAATTACGCAACACAAAGCATTGCCAGAAGATATCATTGATGTCAACAATTTAATGTGATTCAAATATACATGAATAAGGAGAATGTTCACAATAATATGGTATAAAAAGCAATTTCATATGAATTAGGGAAAATAAAAAGACTCTTCTTGCAGCATCAGCCACGTGTTTAGTAATGGGTTAATCAGAAGCTTTCCAGCTGGCTGGCTGTTTCCTAATTGCCCATTGCAGATTTATTTCTGCCTCTTCCTTCCAAGGGTGAGGTGCTGGCCTTTCCACTCCAGACTGCTGTGCTGGACAGAGCAGTTAAGTAATTTGGCAATTTCCAAGTGCTTATTAAATTACTCCCCCCCCCACCCCCCCCCCTTTTTTTTTACCTAGTTATAAAATACAATTGCTGTGCAATATCTAACAGAGTGCAGAAGACTGATAATAAATTGCAGATCCTGTGTCACCAGTTCAAAAATCCAACCCTGGCAGTGAATGTGGCTGACTTTCTGACAACTGTTTCCACAGCCTTCTTAAGGTGGAGGAGATGGGAGCCGCTGAGCTTGAGTCCTTGAACCGTGGCTGGGGAGCCGGCTGTGTGCAAGGCTGCCCACTCTGCAGCCCCATCAAGAGAAAAGGAAAGTTCTTCTGTAAACAAACACTTGTGGAGAAAACTGAAAATTCAGCATCAACTGAGAGTGTGGAAAAAGGAGGACTGCTTTTTGTTGTTATTTTGGCACTTGCTGTTACTCTGTTTGGCAGTGTCTAAATACTGCCAGTTGTCTCCAAGCTTTTGGCCTTTCTTTTTCATACTTCTTAATTTTTCCACAAGCGAAATGGAAATAAAGCAATAAAGCATTGGTAAAGAAATAAAAAAAAAAAAAAAAAAAAAAAAAAAAAAAAAAAAAAAGAGAGAGAGAGAGAACCAGTTTTTGTTACTTTTTTAAAAGCAGCATTTCCATCAAAAACTTTTGTTTCACTCAGTTATTACTGAAGGAATTAACTTTTCTTACAACTGTTGGATTACCCATGAGGAGGAAAGTAAGATTTCATTGCTGTTCCAAAAACTATAGGAAGCAGCAGAGTCTCCCATTGAAAATATTCACTGCCCTGCCCTCTGATGAGACTTTGTCAATGTTAAAACAACTACAATTTTGATCATACGTAGCTTTCTCTGAATTTTTAGACCCCAATCACTTTAATTCTGCTATAATCTTGGAACAGCGGAAAACAGCCAAGCATGGGAGCACGGAGAGATTCCCTAAACGTGTGAAAAGATGATGAACACCAATGAAGATTTCTACACACCCATTAGTGCAATTAGTCCATTTGGGCTAATTAATAGAACATCCGGTATGAACAGTCTCAGTCCAGTTTAAGGGTGACTTTGTCCAGTTGAACTTAAACCTGTTCCCAATCAGCTAAAGAAAAGCTGAGATAAACCTGGATTAAATCAAGATTGGAATGTACAGAGAAGGACTGCTTGGAAATTGCATCCCAAGGCACATGCTTACTTCAGCTGGCTGAAGCAATGATTTATATGATGGTGGTTGAAGATGGAAAGTACATATTAACACAAAAAGCATATCAACATTTAATTGAATGTAAGGGATGTTTTGGAAGGTCTTTCTTCATTTTTAATACGATATTTCACAAGACTGGAATCCTTGAGAACTACTAGAACCAAGAAAAATAGTGAATTATAATGAAATGATGGGAATAGTTATTGTATCTAGATGAGAACAAAGAGCTGCATGCAACGTGAGTGGCAGAGGATCAAGACGGGACCTCAGTTTTTATTATTTTCACACACACATACATAAAAACCACCTATTTTTTTTTCCCATCAAAAAGAAAAAAAAAAAAAACAACAGCAGCACAGCATTTCTAGTACAATAGAACGTGCCAGGGAAAGAATGTAACCTGGAGTGCTGTGAGTGCTGTGACTTTATGAGTCCTGAGTGGTCAGATAAATAAATTCTACACAGAGCACAGCAACTGGGGAAGTGAGGCAGACATTCTGAAGTGCAGACCCGTGCCCACCAACACTGATGCTCAGAGGGATCAGATCTCTCAAGACTCTGGTGTGGGTGCTGAACTCCCCTCTGACACAGAAGGCTCTGCCTGGCAGGAGTCAAATCCTATGTATGAAGGGTTTAATGCCCAGACCATGCTTGTAAATGGAGTTGTGCTGTCTGAGTGACTGAGCGTAGACTTGTTTTTTTGGAAGATATACCAGAGAGATCAACTGCATCATCAAGGATCAGCTTATCAGCTTTTTCAGAGTGTACCCTTTCCTGCTGAGATCAGATGACAAGGAAACAGAAAGAAGTTTGAACTTTTTCTTCTGATATTGTAGAAGAACCTCCAGGGGAACAACAGAAGAAAACAACTCTCCTCGGTCTCCTGCAGATGAGGAGACAGAAAGGTCAATTGAGATTATATTAAGCTTCATTTTAGGGCTGCAATACACACTGTTCTTATCACAGAAATCCTTCTTTTCTGCTTCTGTGCCCCAGACCTGCTTGGTATGCATCTCACTTGCAAACAGTAATGATAATCTTAGGTATCTTCTATCCAAGACATATACATAGCTCAATGATTAGATGTTTCATGTCAAGTTAACATTGTCTGAGAGTTAATTGCATAACTAATCTGTCATATGAATATTTATAAAATAGCCTGTATCACACTAGCGATATATTTCAGCTTCCTTACTTACAGATCTCAAAGCAGCATTAAGGGATGCTCACGTAAGAAAATAGCATGGAAGTGTACTGGCCAGGAAAACAAACAAACAAACAAACATATGCAGAGCTCCATATAAGCATGACAGAGTTTATATCTGGGACCTCCTAACACATTGCTTGGCTGTGGTAAGGTCTGAAGAATTTTGATCAATCTTTCCATTTTCTGGTCCATCTATGTAACCAACTGCCAGCCACTGAGTCCACTTATACAATTTTATAACGTACAAATGTATGAGAGAGCAAAATTTGGCAGATTAAATCACACAAAAAACAATTACAGGGGACTTCCTGGCAGTGTCAGCATTAGTTCCTTTCCAACATCCTATGCATAGTTCTAGGAGAGGATATGCAGTCTTTCCCATTTCCAGCTCCCACAGCCATGTCACAATTTGTGGTTTGCAAAATTAGAAACCAATGAAGTATGCTGGCATAGAAGGAGTCCTCAGGAGAAAAAATCCAGCAATAAAAAGGCTGGTAATTGCTGCAGAACAAGGAACTGATGGATAGCTCAGCAAGCTGGTTGCAGGTAGGTAGGCAAAGTGACTCATGAAGTAGGCTATATAAAGGGATGAGTAATCAATGAAAACAGAATGAAGGAACAAATTGTCTCATACGGGAAAGGCAGCTGCATCTGGAGATCACCTCTCCATGAAGGGGGGGAAAAAAAGAAAAAAAAAAAAAAGTAGAAACAGAAAAGGAACAGAAAAGTTGTTGAAGTGGAATAGAGAAGGGTAAATGAAGAAAGCATCAGAGCAGCAACACCCAGAAGCCAACATCCGTCCTAGCACCAGCAGCAAATGGTCATGGTCATGGGCTGAGAAGGGGGCACTCAGTTCCTAAGGATACTCTGACCTATCTTCCACATCCACACCAGTGAGCAAACACAGGGGAAAGAGGCAGAGAGTCAGCCGCAGATTGTAGCTGGGGGTGCATCTGTCGTGGGCCTGAGGATAACGCTGATCAGGCAGGGCAGATTTAGCAGTGAAGGGGAATGTGACATATTTTAGAGCAGAAACAGTATCACGGTGTTCGGCTGCTGCAGCATTCACAGCCGTGTGGTCAGGGCTTGGTCAGTATCAGGGCATCCTCTGGGTCTCCAGCAAAGCAGCCGTGTACTGACACCACGGTGAGCCAGAATGTCTGTGTGGATCCAGGAGAGCGGGGCTGGCTGTTCTCCAGCACAAGACACCACATGGTGAGTCCTTCCCTTATTTGGGTTCATATGCTTTTTTCACATGTCAAACAAAAGACAAATTCCCTGGCTTTGGTTATCAAATCATAGTCAATAACAGAGATAGGGAATACTGATGCTCTTCAGAGCTCTGATGCTCTGTTTACCCGAGTCTCTCAGGCTGCTGAAACTGAAGTTGCTCCCCAACAATTTTAAGTAAGGTGTTGGATTTGATCCCATTGTTAGTGACTGGCACTGAACAGAAATGGGGTTTATCTTTGTTCTCAGACAGGACAAGCCTGGTCATTAGGGGAACATTTCCTGGTTCATGTTGTTGCATTTGAAAAATGAAACTCCATATCTGCACAATTCTTGCTCAGTCTCTCTTCTTGTAAACTAAACATTTCCTAAAAGAGGAAACACAGCCAAATCCTTCTAATAAACCTATTGCAGGACATTTATGTTTTCTGCATGCTCCACTGGGAAAGAGGTCCCTTTAAAGCTTTCAATATGATTTAAGCACAAATACTTTTTATATAGGTCAGGAAAGAGAAATGTAATTTCCCCTGGTTTTGTTTGGTTGAAGTTCTCTGTTCTAGCACTTAATTAATGACTCTGGTGAAATGTTTTGAAAGCAGCAATGTTTCTAACCCCAAATGCATTGCCAAATTGAGTACTTCCTGCTCATTGTCTATTTTGGAGAGGAGGCTGAACTCATATCCATGCACTGCTAATAAAACCAAGAAAACTATTTTTATGGCTCTGGAAAAAAAAAAAATAAAAAAAAATGAAATTGTATGTCTTTATGTCTTCCTTAGTACCCATCTCTGTCAGTTATATCTGCAGGACAGAAAAAGGTAATGTAAGAAATATAGAAAGCAAAGGAGAGGAGGAGAGGGAGGTCAAACAGGACAGTGCAATGCTACCTGGCTAGAGTTGCAGTGGTTGGCTTTGACACATCATTTCCTTTTATCATATAGTCACCCCTGAATCCCAAGCACTCAGGGAAGAGCCCCCATAAGGACATAAGGACCTGGAGTGCAAATGAGACAGAACTGAGTTCAGAACAGCCATTGAGTGTTTACCAAGCCCAGCGAGTGCCTGTTCTTTTTTTTTTTTTTTTTTTTTTTTTTTTTTTTTCCTACTGGTAAATTTTCTCTAATTTTTAAGCTTTTCTGTCTCTTACAGCTCCATTTGTCTGGTCCAGGTAGGCCAGCACCTGCCCCAGCTCTGAGGCACTGTGGTCCAGAGAGATCCATGTTGGTACACAGGTACAGAGCTCTTCTAAGGTATGTCCCCAGGTGCCACTCCAAAATAGCAGCACTGCCATCAAAACTCCCATCCAGAAGAGGAGATTACAGGCTTTCATTTTATCACATCTGACAGCCACCTCTTCAGTGGTCTGAAGGATTTGTGCTCACTATTGCAGTGGCCAAAATTAAGGCTCATTCCATCTAGTTTATGTGTCCTCCTGTCCCATTCCCAAATGAGACAGAAGCAGAGAGAAACAGTAACTTGCAGTAGATGCTGCAGCCCAGCTGTGTTGTCCCCCTTGTTCAGTGCAGAACCTAGAAGAACACATCTGTCCACTGCACAAAACTATAGAAGGCTTATATTTGGCAGTTGTGTTTGGTTGGAATTTCAAATGGGGGAGAAGCTTTTGCAGAGGGAAAGGCAGACAGTAAGAGTTATCACATGAATCTCATTCCCTCAGACAGCTGTATAGCTCTGGAGCATCTGTTGTGTCAAAAACGATGATTTTTCTTTGATAAGCTATAAGCATGGACACCCTTCTCATATGACCAACTTGCTTATCCCAGGTTTCCTTCTGCTGGGAGAGAATGGTTGCACACAGATGCTTAGGGGGCTGAACTCCAGAACAGCGACAGCTATTCTAAGTTACTCAGGAAGAGGCAGAATAAAAGAAGAAAAATCACAGCACTTGGCCAAAGTCTCCCCATCTTAGAGACCTCTAATCTTTCCAGGCAAAACTGCCACACTAGGAATACTAGAAAAACAGTATATGTGGAATATCTCAAAACAGAGTATCAAGTGTCATAAAATATTCTTAATCTGCAGTGTGTTACCTCCTGAAGACAGCTTAAAGAAATGCATGAGACTGTAAAGCATGAGTGTTAGCGGAGGAAAGCAATGTTCAGCTACCATCTAGATCAGAAGACATTATGGAAAATACAAGGATGTTCAAAAATCTTCACTAAGAAAAGAAACCCTGAAAAAGCCTGCCAAGCCTGCAACTATGAAGGGCTGAATCTACCTGGTAAGCAAAGCATGGATTAGCATCTGTCCTTCATGTGCTCTGCATGACTGGAATAAGTCTCCACTCGAAACCCCATCCTGATGTCAGGTATGCTCATGCGAGTGGTATAATAACCAGGTGAAGCCACAGCAAACAGAGGTGAGATTCCACTACTAAGTGAGGTTGGCAATTGTTTTGGCATTGTTATTGTGAGGAAGCTTTCCCTGAAGTAATGGGTGATGAAATAGTTGAACTATGCATATAAGATAACTTTATGGATATTAAAAACAATAATGTGGACTTCAGCTAACAAGAAAGCCATAAAACTGCTATTGCAGTATTTGATAGGTGCATTGCTTGTCTTCATTGTCAGCACAGCTCTGACTCACTCACTGCTGTTCTGCAGTCTCACAGCATCTGACAAAATAAATGACCATGCAGGACTTTTCATTTGGTATTTCAGAGTTCTGGAACACAATGACACTGGCTAAATGTCTTGTAAGCATTTGCCTGCAGTGTTCTTGCTTTGTATATTTATACAGTCCATGTAAATTTTGTGCTTTATTTTTGACATAGAAAACCTGCTGTGACTTTTTATGTTTAATGCATTCATTCTGAAGTTATTGCTTCACCTACTGCCATTGTCTATTTTGTTATTATTATTTGCTAAAGAAAATAGAAGTGATGAGAAAACGTGTCTGCATACTTAATCCTCATGCTGCCCTTGCCATGAACTACAAGTTTCAGTGGTCCAAAAAGTGCTGCTTCCCCAGGTTTTGGATCAGTAAGAGTGACCTGGCAAAACCACCGAAGCACAGCTCAAAAGGCCAGAGAGATCCCATGCACGAACATGTCAGCTGGAAACAAAGAAGTCCAGGCAAAGCAAGGATACAAATGCTGAATTTTCAAAGCTGTGTGGTGCTAGCAGGAGGTAAAAAACATGGAGGAAGTGGAGAATAGCTTCTCTTTAGGCTCTCTCTGAAGCTCAATAGGCAAAGCCAAGAAGAAAAGAGACTGGCCTAACACCCTGCAGGATAATATCTTCATTTTAAGCTGGATACAGGCTTTAGAAATAGAGATGATGTTATTGAAAAGAAAAAACAAACCTCAGAAGTAAATAAGGAAATGAAACAGAAGATTCGCAGTACTCACCTACTTCTCACTAAAGGAACATTAAAACTAAAATTAATGTGAATGTTTTAAAAATACAGAGTTAAGGATTGTACTATATGTACTAAAATAGTCATTGCTTTAAAATCACATTACACATGGACCTCATCAAACTGATGATACTCCTAGTAAGAGTTTAGAGGCACTGGAGAGTCAGTGAGCTGATAAGAAAACCAGGAAAGGGCTGGAGGAACCCAACCATCCTACTTGTCATAACTCAAGAACTATTTCTCTGTCTTAATGGCAGACAAGGAGGGAGATAGAAGTTTCAGTATTAGCTAGTGATGTGTTTAGGACAGTGATTTTTGAGGGTTTACAGAGTTTGAACCCATCTTCTACTCTCTGTAGCTTTGCCACTACTTAGCTTTCTGTCTGTAAGACAGAACTACATTGTGTTTCTTCTTGTAGTGTTTTCGAGAGGAAATGTTAGTCTTTTTAGGACTAACAACTCTAAAACTAACAACAATGAAACAGCAATCAAAGAAGACCAATGATTCCTTGACTGCTTCCAAAGGAAAAAACAATTTAATGGAGCTGCTAAAAGTAGCTGTCTTGAACATATAGGTTAAGTCAGGAAAAGAGTTCTGTGGTGCAGCTGCTATGTAAATCTGCACCAGAGGAGAACTGACATTTCAGACACTGCTGAAATGCACCACCCACCCCTCACTGTGCTCACATACACAGTTCAGGCTCCATAAACTCACTGCAAGCATAGATTAATGTCAGCAGGTGCCATTTTTTCTTCATGTAGGAATTCAGTGACACACCTTTGCTCCACGTGCACTTCTGTGTCAGACGACTGCCCCTCTGCTGCCATCTGTCACACAACAACAACATGTAATGGGATATTGGTGGGAAGGTGCCATACCACTGCCATACCACCAACATCTGCCCCTAATGTCATGGGCCAACGTAATAAATTAGGGGGCATTACTTTCAGAGCAGCCCCTATGGATACTAAGGGAAGCAGGGAAAACAGGTGGAAACAGCAAAGCCTGCAGGTAGCACCTGGGCTCTGCTGGTTGCTGTAGAGAGTGAAAGTGGAAACCTTTGATAACACAGATCCTCATGAGAAAAAAGCAATTGTGTGAAAAAGGAATGGATAAAACGTGTTCTCAAGGAGCAGATGGTGCCAAACATTTTTCTGTACTTGAAGTGTCAGCTGCATCTGACAGGTACCTCTGGAGAAACAGCAAGTCAGAGCAATAACTAATGTCTCCTGAAATCCCTGCTGTCAGGCACTAGCAGGTGAGTCACTTCCACATTTCTCCTTTCTGATGGATGAAGGAGAACCACGTTTTCCCAAGGCAACGAGCCTTGCTCTTTTCCTAAATGAACATGAAACTCCACTGCAATCAAGGGCTGAGATGCTTAGGTGAGCACATAAGCACCCATTGGACAGTGTGCTCCTCCTGCCTCCCTGTGCTTCCCTGGGCTCTCTCTGTCAGTGCTCAGGAGGCATTTGGACAATGACCTCAGTAACACATTTGAACTATTGGTTAGCTGTAAGGTGGTCAGGTAGTCAGATTTGATGATTTTTTAAAGGCCCTTCCAAATGCAGAGTTCCTCTTTTCTTCTTATGTCCCGCAAACAAGGACTGACTGAGCTACGAACTGCTCTGTAGGGAGAAAAGAGGCTGTAGAAAACTGTTACTTAAATGGGATGTAGGCTCCTGTCTGCCACTTTGGTTTCCAAGGGTAATTTCTTTCAAGCACTTCTGCCTGCCCCAAAATACCACAATAAAGTTAAAATGTGCTCACTGAGAGAATGAACTGAACTTTCATCAAAATAATAGTGCTACCATCAAATAACAGCTCTGAGGTAAATACTTGCCTCGAACACAGGCTTCAAAGGCCTGTAAAGGATTCATTAATCTCTGGTCAGCAGCTGGACTGTAGAAGATAAGGCCAAGCTTTTATTTTGATGCATTTGATTGCTTGAATCATGCTGGTAGTCTCCACAGAAATACAAATCACAGGAAGTTGCTCTTACTGTGAAGAAACAATTTTTCAAAATAAAAGAGTGAAGTAAGCAACTCATTGGGGTCAGGAGAGGGAGGAAAGCAATGGAATAAATGACTGATGAATGAGAAAATTATTATAAGCAGCTTAGCTACATTTCCAGAACATGAAACAGGGAAGGAAAGATGGCAAGAGAACAAAACTGGCGTAGACTGAGCCAGGGATTTAAAAATAAAATAAAATAAAATGAAAAGTACTCGCTACATTTTTGTAAATTATGCTTATCCCTTGCAGATAACTCTTGCAAAATTAGGAGTCGATTGCAGTGCCAAAACTCCATAGACGTTTTGACACAGAGGTTAGCAGGAACAGGATCTGGCCCGTGCATAATATAAGAAAACCAGAACTGAGCCAAAGATTATTTTCATTTTATTGGATGAGATTTTAAGAGGGAACTAAAGATTCAGTGTGTTCACCACAACATAAAACATTTCTGAAAGCTCTGTTTTTCAGAAAGCAGTGGTTCAGTAGCACCCAAACCATCAGGATTTCTTGAAAAATGTCTCAGGTTACTACTGAAGAATGTTTGAAGCCCCCAGTCATCAGTTATTTCTGGAGATTTCATAGAAAATAAAATCTATATAAAGTAAACCTAGAGGTTTCCCTTTACTTGGTGGTAAAATTTTACTAAAATCAGTACTTCTTGCTTCCTGAGAGGCTGACCTAGAAGGTGATTATAGGATGAATCTGATACTTTGATCGCAAGTACAAAGACAAAGATTTAAACTCTGTAGCTTTCACCTCATTTCTCTGGAGGCCATAAGTGAAAGCATATATCTGACAGCTCCCAGATTCTCTAGTTCTTAAGCCTGTCTGGACACCAGCAGCCATAGCTCTTGCTCACTATTTGTTCTCTTGGGTTGCCATTGTTGTACAGAATAAAAATGAACCTTAATTCTAGTTTCAAGCTTGAATAAATACATGAAGAGAACACCTGAATGAAATACAACATATAATAGAACACACAGGAGCTGTTAACCATAATGCCTACCTGGAGGCTTATGTTGGTGCTTCACTATTTTGCCGACACTAAGAAAATCTCCTTCTGTACATCTTATTTGCACCCTACTATCTATCAAATAAACTGTTTGGTTTTCTTTGCTATCTCTGTTCTGTAGACTGCACAGAGGTAGGACCAGAACCTCTGTCACTTGTGAAGGATTTTCTTATTTAGCTGTGTTTATCACCAGTTTTAAATAGAGTTGTGAATGACATGGAACACAGTAACACACTATCACTGCCAACCCAGCCACAAGCAGTTCTCAAGTGGAACTGATCCCAGGAGTCGACTGTAAAGCACTCAGCCAGCTTTAGCTCAGTGCTCACCCATCACAGATAGTATGCATGATGCCTCAGCATGACTCCACTGTGAGCCCATTGCTTCAGCTGTCACCAGCACTGAAGCAGCTTCAGTGCCTCTGGTCTGTAGCCTTCTGCAGAGGCTGGTTGGAACTGCACAGGGCTCAGCACTGGAGGTCTCCTTTACCATCAAGCACTCCTGGCCATCTCCTATGAACAGCCTCTGGCTGCAGTGCCAAGTGCTTCCTACAGGCACAGAGAACCACCAAAAGAAATGAACAGCACAACAGCAGTGTGCAAATGGCACATGCACGCAGCAGTTGAAATCAGAAAGACCCTGAAGCAGGTTGGAGATATTCTGTGCTTTGCAGTGGCAAGAAAAGAGGTTGCAGGGGTGAGGAGATGATAGAGATCTATGTTACCAAGGAAGTGAAGAAAAGGTCTGATAGACTTGCAATCTATTCACTACAAAAAACTCTTTCTGTACACTGTGTGAATGATACCCTGGCATTAAAAAGCAATTTGCTCCTTACACTGCTGTGCCCAGGTCTCCTCAGGGATAACGGGCGGATGAGCAGCTCAAAGCACAGCAGAGTCCCCTTCTCAGTGCACTGTGGTTCGGCAATGTGGGGAGCCAATTTTCCTTCTGGAGCCTTCAGCTTTCTCACTTCAAACTTAATCAGAAATAATTGGCCCTTTTGAACAGCGGGAAACTTGGCTGCAACAGCAGCAGTAGTGCACTGCCAAGCTCTGCCTGTCCAGGGGAGCTGCCGTCCTGCTGTGTGTCTGTGCATGGCCCCGGGCTGCCCCTTCCTGCTGGGGAGACACTGCTCAGCATCCCTGCAGCCTCCTGGGGCCTGAAGGGAGAGCAGAAGAGACGGTAACTTGCGGCAGAAAAATGTGAAACTCAGTGAGGGAGATCTCCAGTTTGCCAAGTGCTTGGGGATCAAAGGGCATCCAGCCATGTCCTCAGCTCCGAGGGCTGGCTTCTACACCAGCTCCAGTAACTGTTTTAAAATGATGAGTGCTAAACTGCAGGAAAATTATGCCAAGTGGCAAAGTCTGTTGTAGAAAAGTTTCTGCAGTGCTATTCAGCACACACGTACAAAGAGCAGGTGTGGGTGCACGTGGCAAAGAGTCAGGGACGAAAGGGCATAGACTGACGTCAGGCTGATGCCACGACACCAGCCCTGCAGGAGGTTATATGGCTTCCAGGAACAGTGCCAGGAGCCTTTCCCAACACCAAGTAAGAGATGACAAGAAATGCCTTTCAGAATGATACATGGCGCTTTTGTACCAGTGATGGTCTTGTGCAAGAGATCTCACAGCATTGCAGAAATCACAGATAATGGGAAAGGATGAAAGAGAACTTGTGCAAACATTGTCTCCAGCAGAGGAATGACAAATGCCCTGGGGAAAGAACCTTTAAACACTCCAACAAACTCCATTATAATCAAGGTGTAGGCAAATAAAAGGCTATTGTATTCACCAGTAAATCAAAAGAACTTTTGAAATGCTAAGAGGACTTGGGGGAAAAAAAATGGAAAAGGTAAAGACCTCTGAGGGCAGAAAAGACTCTCGCTGCATGTGGCTGACAGCTTATTCTTGTACTGAGAACAGAGACAGGAACTACTTTATTTCTAAATGTGGCAAATACAGTCAAATCTAATCATCTCAGCCAGTGTGTTTTGCTAGTAACGTGGTACATGTCATGATAACTGCACTGCCCCTTACTGTCCTAACAGCAAGGAGGCTGAGAGACAGTTCTTGTTATCAGAACAGAAAATATCTGCCAGAGATAAAGGAAAGTCTTCAACAGCTTTGGAAAGAAAAAAAGAAAAAAGAAAGACAGCCTGAGAGAAAGATGTGAGCCTCAGCCTTCCCTTTTCCCAAGTTTTCCCAAGACCTGGCTGAGGAATCTTGCTCTTGTGAGAGCTTGAGTTAGTTCTTGCCCAAAAGCCTGCATGAAAACAGAATACACCAGCACCTTCAATCAAGGTAATAAAGGCAAAATATTTTCTCATCCCATGAACTGTCTTAATGCACAGTAGAAGTCGTTTGAAATAAGGTGATGAGAGGCCTTGGTAGGTTACAACTTGCAGCAAACTAGCCACAAATGAACAGCAGGCTGAAGATTAAAGCTATGTTAAGAACTGCTTTTTGTTCCACTCCTGAGACTGTGTTTCTTCCAGCTCTTCTTGTGAACTCTGTTTCCATTTCTGGCTAACATGACAAACTGTACAAACTGACATAAACTTCACAACTAAAGCTGCAGCCACAATTTTGGGCTGTATAATTTTTACTTTGCATTTTTCACTGTGCCCCCATTGTGTTGTACATTATCTGATATACATTGTAATTGCCTCTTGGCAGGGGCAAAAATAAATCGTATACATATTCTGCAAGTACACAGAACTCAGAAAGAACTAGTTAAATTAGCAATAAAAATACAAGCACAGTAGTCATTATTCCAAAGTACTAGTTGCTGTTCTCACAAGAAGTTCAATTGACAAGAAAACTTTTGCAAAATATTCCACTCTAAAACTGCTTTGGCAGTTGCAGTGGAAAATCGCGGGGGTCAGAGATCTCTGCTAAACTGGGCAGAGAAGCTGAGCCAAGGCAGCAGCATGCTTGAGGCTGGGATACAATCTTCTGACAATTCCTGTAAGGAACTATCCCTCCTCTTTGCAGAAGAGAACCTCCTGCAGTAGGATTTTGCAACGGCTTCACTTTCTTTAGATGTGAATATTAGAAGGACGGTCAATCACATGTTGGAATGACTCTGTCACTGCAGACTGAGACTAAACAACAGGTAATGTTTCCCAATTAGACATGCTAATCCTTCTTACAAAAGCCAGACAAGTATACTGCCCATTCACAGATTTAGCCCAAGGGCTTGCTGTGGCAACCTTATAGCACACCGCTGATACGGCCCAGCTGCGTCCGGGCCTGAAGGGATCCTTGATAATAAATGACATGTAATCCCTTCATATCTATACACTGAGACTATAGGTATGTGACCCATGCAGGCCAGTTTGTTCCCACTGGCTAAGGTGTACCAGCCACAGGACAGTTTAGTGCATACAACAGGAACAAAATGGAGATACTTTTGCCAATGGAAAGGAAGGCTGACAAGGGAAGGCAAGCCCTCTATTCTATGATTCCAGGAAGTAATGACTTGATTAAGAACTTCATTCAGTAGCAGTACTTCCTCACCAGTAACTCCTTTCTTTTTTAAGCCAAGGGTCATGTTTCCAATGTCATGCTACCTAAGCCCACAAACACCATGGCTCAGCACAAAGGGAGCCAAGACACAGTGGTAACAGGGATTGAGGCTGGAGTGAGCTCCTATCTCCTTGGGAGTGGCCATGATGGGGATGGGAGGAGCGAGGGGCTATGCTCCATGCACCTCACCTAGGCTCCCTCTGACACACCCCTTGGCCCACACCACTCCAGCTCACTTCAGGTGCTTATGGGCCCAAACTGAAGTCCTGCTTACATTAGATGTTCCATACAGCTTCTGGGGAGACTGGAAGGACAGCCTTTTATGACAACTAATTGCACCACTTTATGCTCACTTTCATCCAAAGCTTTACAGCAGCTAATAAGTCAGCAAAACAAAATTCTCCTAACATTTTTTTCCCTTATCTGCCCGAGATTCATAGAAATAGTAATCAGCATGAAAAAACAGCTTCCCTCTCAAAAGCAAATTGCGGGAAAAGATTTGAATTAAGAGGTACATTTGAAAATAAAAAAAAAAATAGAAACTTTTCACTAAACAATCCCTAATAACAGGAGACCTTTAAATAACACCATTGAAATATAATTAAATACATATTCACCTCAAAAATGATTCTAAAGAATTAAGCTTTCCAAAAGCCATTCAATAAACTCCCTTGGAGCTCATTATGGATCCTTTCAATAACATTTTACAGCCACAGTTCTAGGCTGCTTTTTTTCTTTTTTTTTTCCTGTTGGCTCAGTACATTTCTGTGAGAGCAAAATGTCCTAGTGCCATTGTGTTAGTGCTGGGGGAAAAATCCAGGGCTATAAGCAAATGCAAGCGCTTCTTTGTTTTCTCCTCATTGCCCACTAAGTGCTTTAAGAATGCGGGTAATTGAACAAATGATCTCACATTTGGACACACATAGGAAAGAATGAAACGTATGTTATTGTAAATTCTCCAGAGACCTTGTAAGTAAGCTTCTCCAGACATTGTATTAAATGTCAGATCTTGCTTCTCATGAAGCCAGTGGGAGGCTTTCCATTGTCTTTTGGGTCGGCAGGATGGAGCCCATAGTGCTTGCCTTCAGACGTGGTTGATGTTTACATGGTGGCTTCTCCATCTCACCAATGTCAGCAAAGCTCCAGTTGCATGAATTAGTCCAAGACATGTTTATGCAATATTACTATTGGAAACACTGCATACAGCAATTTCAAATAACAACTCACTTTAAGGAAGTCCTGGAGGACTGTCCTGCACTGAAGAGCTGAAGAGCATGCGAAATGAGCATGGTAGTGTTGTTAGTATGGTATGTTGATAAGTATATAACGGATGTACCTTTGTTCTGTTGGGCTGCTTGATTAGGTGGAAGGATTCCTTTCTGCATCTGGCACCATAGTAAAGAAAGAATGCCTCCTTCTTAACACTTACATTGTTCTTAAGGACTTTTATTTGAGCCAGAGTTTGTCCAGCAAGGCTGGAGCACAAGAATGGCTGTGAGGAGCACACACTTAATTTGCTTCAACCCAGTTAGCATACATTTGTCTAGGAGGGGAGGGTGGACCACTCTTCCTCCTGGTCCCCATGGGTTGGGGCAGGAGAGGAAAGGTGCAAAAGCCCAGAAAGGACAGACAGTAACACCTCAGGGCCTTGGGGGCAGAAGCACTGCTGGGACTGTAGGAACGAAGCCCTGTGTCCTCCTGCCAGCAAACCACTGAGCAAAGACTGCCCCACAGGGCCAGAACAGAAGCAGAAGGGAAGTGCACAATACCAACCTTTCCATTTTGTCCTTTTTTTTCTCCCTGCTCTGCCTCACCTGGTCACTTTAAAAGGTTTCTTTTTTTTTTTTTTTTTCTTCTGTCTATAGGCCTAAATATTTTCAGACTAAATTTTGAGTCTGAAAGCCTTTCACGGTCCACAGAAAAGCTCATTATAGGGGAAAGTCTGGTATCCATTCCAAACCTCTGTTCATTGGGATCCTGACAGAAGTACTAAGAGATATCATCTCAGCGGCTTATGTACTTTAAGGTATTTTTAAGGCTTAGTTTTGTTTAAGAAAAGCTGTTTCCCTTGCCATCACCTAAGCTGGAGTACAAACAAATGCTTCTTAAAATTTCAGCGCATCATTGTTTGGTTTGAATGTGGCTCTCTGGGAAAAAAAATCTTGCTGCTGTTTACATCTCACTGAGCCTTTTTATACAGTGCCAGAGAAATAGCACTTAGGGTGCAATGCTTAATAAGAGCAATAACTACACTTTATTTTGGAGTTGGCCCACCACAGGGAAGAGATGAAGTCCAAACAGTTGTGATGAGATCCGTATTCATCAGGATCCTCCAACAATATTTGCATTGCAATCATACCATCTGCTTAAAGAAAATGCACAACACCCCAGTGAGGTAAATTCAATAAAAATAAAGCTCTCAGTGTGAAAACGGAGCAGGAGGTTTTAAGTGGCCTTCTTGAGGCTGCAGGAGTCATAGATGGGTCAGACACCAGCCTGACCCTCCATCCCAGGATCTGGCAACAAAGCAAGCCTCCTCTGAGCTGCTTAATCACTGTGTACATAATCATAGTACCACCAACGAGGAAATGTAGGAATGACATACACAGGACATGGTGTTGCCCACCAGTACGTTCCCTCTGTCCTTCAATAGGGAGGTAGAGAAGGAAGCCTTCTATCCAAGAGTTTCTGGCTGACCAGAGGGCAGGAGAGACACCCTGCTCTCACCCACCACCAAGAGGATGCCATGGACGTGCTGGCTGTGCACTCCAAACATGCACCTGGCATGCTCTGCTCAAGGACGATCAAGCATGTCCCTCTGGGGGCCTGAGGGAAGACAACTCCCATTAGATTGGAATTGCAGGTCCTTCAGTAATAGGTTCCTGCCCTTGCTTTGGGTGAGCAGGTCAGTCACAGCCATCCACACCAGACACACAGATGGGCCCTGACCAGGAGGAAAATCTGCTCTCTGTTTCTTGAGCCATCATGGAAAAAATGATATTTTTTCTGCCTGGGGTGGGGAGAAGAAAAACAGAAGCTGTCCTTTCAAGCTCTCAGTGAGAGACTCTATTTTAAATGTAACACCTGCTATGCATAAGAGCCTCACATAACTAAGTTCACAGATATTCCTGGAAAGGGAAATGACTCGCTACTGCTCAGTGCAGTCTCCAGGAAACATAGAGATTCCTTTCCGGTGGAGCCCTTTAATTAATAACACTCTAAAGGAAATTTAAAGTAGGGATTAGATGGGGTCTCAACCTCTCTGAAATCATTTAAAATGTACCTGCAGTTTAAGAAGCTTTGCAAGCTGATGAATAAAGGGTTAATCCAGAAATTGTACAATTTACTGTAGTGTCATCAAGCTAATAATTTATGAATAACAGACTCCAGCTTTGCAGTACAAAACAGTTGTAGTGCTAGGAAACCTCTGAAAAGACACTGAATATATTGCATCTGGTCTGGACAGTTTATGGTGGGCAAGCTGTTGCCTTCACTAGCATAGTCCATCTTTCGTGTGTTGATGGCCAAAACTGTGAAGGGCTTTCTTAAGTGATCTAAGAATAAAGGCAGCAGTATTTCATTTTTCATCTGTTTCAGTCGATTGCTTTTGAACACCTCAACCAGTTGGATCTGCAGCTGAAAAATTTGCATGTGAATACCTCCAACGATCAATTAATTCACAGCAGGTTTTAGTTGGCTCAAACTGCTGTCCATTAAATGAAATTGCCCTGTATAAATCAGTTTCATCATTTAGTGCTTGCACAGTTAAATGCCCACTGTTTCATAAGGAGCCAATCTTATCCACAGTCGTTGAGGTGAATTGGATTTTTACAACCCCACAAGTAAGACGTGTTCTTCCTACCAAAATAAGCTCCTTAAGGAAGGACAGTTCTCCTCTTTTACTGGAGGAACTGGTATTTACAGATACTATCTTTCTGTCATTTTGCCTTACTTTGAAGAAGTTACTCCTGCAAAGCAAAGGCATTTGCACACATCAGAAATATAAACAGTCACCAAAAATATGCTTATAATTAAGGTCCAGAGTCAGGAAAGCATCCCTGTGCAGAAAGGTCAGCTAAGCATGTGTTTAAATTTAAGCACATGTTTGAGTCACATGAAAGGAAGCAATGCCTCAGCACTTCTCTTCAGTCACACTGTCATACCCACTCTCAGTAGAGAAATCAGCAGGTCAGCTAACAAAATGAACATGGTACCTTCATTTCCCAGGGAAAGGAGTTGTATACACGTAAACATTTTCCTAGCTCAAGGTAGAATTTCAGTACACAACCCCATTGTTTCCTAGATTAAGGCCTAGGTCCAGAAAGGATTAAGAAACACAAAAGAATTAGCTTCATTCCCAAAGGAAAGAACCTTCTTTTGAGCAAGACCCACATTTTTCAGAGAATCACTGCTCTCTATTGCTCTGGAACAGCTGGGGTCCAGCTGGCAAGACTTAGTTTGAGTGAAGTCAATGGCTGCCACCTGATAAAATACACTCATTTCCCTGCATGAAAAATTAGCAGCCTGCACAATGTTGGGTTTTATGAAAATAAAAGGGTATGTAATTCCAAAAACCACCTTCTAATTTGTTTCAAATTGGTATAGTAATAATTACGACAATAAAAGGATCTTGTTTTATTTTGTTTTGGTTTTGGTTTGTTTTAAAAGCTACCTTTTTTTTTTTCTTTTCCTTAACTCCAGGCTCTACTCATACCATTATATGTATTTTTTCTCCAGATAAGCACATGCCCATTTAATTTGGGGTAGTAATTGCTTTGCTTTATGAGAAAGAAGTCCTATGAACAAAACTTGTTTGTTTAGAGCAATAAAAATCATGCTGTTTTATAAAAGACTCTCAATTGTTCCAGCTTAGAATGGACATTATGGTGTTGTTTGCTTAGCTCATAAATCTCTCCATAAGGCTTGTCTGCCCCAAACATTTGTTTGTTTGTTTGTTTGGAGTTGTAAGGATTCCAAAGATAATGGTATTGATTCTGTTATCTCACTAGTTTTATGCAATTGTGATACCATTAACTCTAGGCATATAATTCAGTTTACCACTGTTCACAGATATAATTCTGACCTATCCCAAACTTACCAATGTTTGGGATTTTTTTCTTTTTTTTTCCAGCTTTGACCAAAGTACAAGTAAACTTGAGAACAAAATGAAACTATTTGTATAGTTTTCTTTTCAAATCTTTTTTTGTTCTCTTGACACCTAGAATGTAGGAAATAGCTGTCACACACATATATGCGTCCCCTAAGTAAGAAAATTAGCTAATAGATAAGAAATTAGCTAGTTCAGTAGCTTTAATATTTGAAGAAAGACTGTGACTAAGAGGTTATTTCTGTGTTCACATCGATACCATATTTTCACTTTCTTCATTCCAAGACTAAGAAAATGAAATAGAAAGAACATATGTTTGCTCAGTGCTATGTAATACTGACATCTGGTCTGAGAAATCCATATTCATATGATTTGTATATGCAGATGAAAGAGTCCAGGAATCCCTCTGACACTAGGCCAAAATATCATGACTAAGAGAACACAGTCGCAGATACATCAGCTAAGAAATAATGCTGTATCAGTACCTTCTTTCAAAGCAAGGCTTGCACACCTTGCCACATGGTGCATGAGGAGATGAGCAGACCATCCCTCACACCACCCAGGACGGGGCTTGTTCCTGTACCCTGTCCAATGTTCTGTGCATAACCAACAACTGATGTGGGCTTGTAGCCACTTCTTGCAGCAGTCTACAGCCCACCAATGTTCCTTTGACCCCTGGGGCTGAAAGCCAAAAAGACATATACTTTGTCTGAATAAAAAGAAGTAACATATCAGAAGCAGGCAGCTGATTTTTCTCATCAAGTGCCAAAAACAGAAAGATGAATGCACAAACTATTTCCCAAAGCACGATCTGACCAGTTGTTGTGACTGCTTATGGTGCTTTACTGGTGATGAATATGGCCTATCAACTGCCACTGAGGGAAGAAGTCTCTGCAGGAAATTCTCTGCAGACATCTGGGTCTCATTATTGCAATCCCATCCTCTGATTTACAACCAAGGTGTTAAATAATTTCTTTGGAAGATGCAAAATGTGTTCCTCAGAATTTTGCTACACTTCGAGACAGTAATTCAGCCCATATTTCCATCCTCCAAAGACAATCAGAATAATATTTAGTAAAGAAAAAAATAAGGGAAAAAAAAAAAAAAAAAAAAAAGGAGTAAAACAATCTCAAAGACCACTTCAAATGCTGTTACTAGGGGTTTGGTCAGCACTCATCAGAGTTGGATGCGGAAACCTTGAAAGTGGAGGTCGAGGTTTTTTTGCCTGACACAACTCTTCCCAGATGCAGCATCTGGTTTGCAGCTTGTAAACAAACTCACAGTTTGCTTTAATGGGGCACTGGGAGGTCAAGTTACCTGCCAGAGGTCTCCAGCAAGTGGTGCATAGCACTGTGCTTAACTCAGGTTCCATCTGGATCTCAGACTTCTATGTTTGAGGAACACATTCTGTCCAACTCTACCCTTCCCACTTCCCAACCAAAAAAAAAAAGATCAAACCTTCATACAGATTGGGTTTACAGTTGTGTTCTTTTAACACTCACCTAGCATGCATTGAATCAGTAAAAACTCAATACTGAAACGACGTTTTGAGTACACAGCAGTTTGGAAGCAGTACCAAAGCTCCTCTTGCAGATTGTGTCCAAACCTTGCCGTCTTGCGGACACATTTATGGATAGGAATACTCCTGCAGCGCCCAGTCAAGGGAGTTCAGAGCTGGTAACAACAAGAAGGGTTGCTGCTCCCTAAACATATCACATCCAGGTGTGAGGTGTGAGCTGAGGCCCAGGGAGTGCTGGAGAAGCATATCTTTGCTGTTTGTCCTGGTAAAACTGCTTCTCTGCTACACTCATGTTCATTGTCCGGGTGCTTGCTCCTCAGAATCAACACCTCTACAGGTGGCTTGGATCAGCTCAGCTCTGACCTCCATCCTCCACTGCCCGGATCATGGTCTCAGAATAGAGTCCATAGCAGGCCCAGGCCAAATTGCTTTTGAACTCAGTACTTTCCAAACTCTAAAGAAATGAGGAGTAGAATAAGGAGCAAACTAGATAATTACTGCTATTCATTTGAAAAATCAACAGTAAAATACACCTGCTTCCCCATCATACAGTCAAGGAGTCTTAACAGAATTGTTCTGTGTGTCTTATTGAGCATTGCATTCCTCTCTGGAAATGTAGGAATGTTTTGTTACCTGAGCAGCAGACATAGAATCAGACTGAGAATCAAAAATCTCAAAACAAAATCTAAAGCTTTCCTCTAAGCCAGTGTGCTGTGTTGAACAAGTTGAACCATTTCTGTGTGCTACGGTCACCCCACCTGTGAAACAGATCTATTGAGAAATGCCTGCCTTCACTGTGCACTAGGATTTCCACGTAGCAGGGACCATCCCAGGTATAACACCTAAGACCTAAGGCTGATTTTGTAGTACAGCATCTATAAAAAAGCAGTTGTTAGAAGGTGCCTCAGATGAAATGCAAACAGAAGCACATATGACAGGAGGGGATCAAAATCCTCGCATGACTCCAGACCTCACTAGAGCCCATGCATCCCTAGACACAGACTCCTCCTACCCCTGGAGCCAAAAAACTCACACCAAGAAAACCTGTTTCTGACCAGGGCCTATGGGACTGCATCATTGTCCTCTTGACAGTCCTGATGCAGGAGTGATCTCCAAGTAACAAATGGTTCCGGCATGCTAGCAGTGTAAATCAGTCTGTCTTTACTGAGCAAAATTATTCTGCTTGAAAAAAATAATAAAGAAGAAGAATTAAATCTCTGAAGTTTCCTTCTTGGTTACACCTTGCTACATTCATACCCAAATGAAATGTCTTGATCTAGTTTGCTAGAAAGGACATCGCAGCCATTCAAGGTCGCACAGCAATTACCACTTCTTTTAATGCCCCACAGTGTCAGCTGTAGCTCTCAGCAGAACTCAGGCTCCTCCTGACCCCTGTCTTCCCAGTCCCTGGTTCAGGCAGCCAGCAGCACACCCTTCATACTGCAACACGCCTCCATCACTTCATTCAGGATAAAATAATTCCTAATTTGTATTACACCGGAGCAAAAAATAGCATGGCACCTTTCAAAACAGCATATCAGGACACTGAGTGGAGGGGCAGAGATGCTGCACTGACCTGTGCTAGGAAGGCAGCTGGCTTGGACAAGTGGGTCTTATTAACAGCAGTGCTCAGCATAAAAACAGGAGCTTTGAAATTGCTAAGTTTAAAGTGTGAAACATCTTGTACATAAGGCCCTGGAAACAGAAGATGCATAAAAAAGACTCAAGTTAGTGTCTTAATTTGCTTAGTTTTAAATTATAAATGAAAATTCCAGATTTCTCTCCCTCTCACAAAGCAGAAGGTTTGCACATGCTTCTACCTGCAATTCTGTGCTTGTCTCATTGGGCAGTGAGGAGGCACACAGCCTCAGCCTGCCTGCAGCAGTCATCCATTTCACTTTTCAGAATGAACCAAATAGCTGCATCTCCCCACTTCAGCTCTAGACTTTGAAATACTGAGTTTCAGAAGAGAAAGAAATATGCTCTTTTCCCGTATACACCATATTTTTTTGTTTTCTGTGAAGGAAGTGAAAATTAGCCAAAAAGCAAAAATATAATCCACAAGTTCCTGTATTTTAACTGTCTCTCATCTTGAAGCAATAAACAAAGGTTAATCAAATACTTACTAGCTGAGTAAATATTTTTGCTCATACATACAAACCAGCCCAGGTCAGATTCTCGTGTTTTGGCTCTGCATTAAGAAATATGTCTTTGAAAAGCCTTTCAAGGTTGGTTGATTCAAAATTAGCTTTTTTCATCTTAACTCCATATGCTAAATTGAGGAGCTACACATACATACATACATATGTATATACAGACACTCTATATATGTTGTTTGGTACAGACCCCCCAAGAACTGTTTCTTTTTCCTCTAAACAAAGACCATCAGTTTGTTTGTGAAAGTATTCCTAAGGAACTCTGCAATAAGAATAATTAAAAAAGGCTTTGACTTAGGTCAGCATGTTCCAGCAAGGTATGATTCTCCAGCTGCCTAAAGACTGAGTAGAAGGATCTTTCGAAACCACCCTGCAGATGGTTTCCAACCTAAATGATTCTATGATTTCATGCCAAAAGCTTAATTTAGGCAGCACTCCCCTACAACTTCCCACTCTTCCTGTTATCACCTTTATTAGGCTTCCACCTAACCCAGAATCCATATGCCTCCTACCATGCTCCAGAATGAAAGGGAGCCCTTGTGCCGTAGACACAGAATCAATCATTCGCTCCAGCTCTGCAGAGGCTGTGATATACACATGCAACTTCATTTTAATCAAACTTTCAAGTTCTTCTTGATTAAATGCAATGTGTATGGCTCCAAAGGGCATAACCCCACATTTCCCCCAAAAGCTAAAGAAGAGGGAACAGAAAAGCACTCAGCTGGTCAGTGAGGACCATCAGGAGGAAACCAGATACACGAGAAACCAGATGTCCTGCCACTGCCTCACCTGCACACAGCACCTGACAACAGTATGGTCAAGTGGCATCTGACAACACAATGATCTATGCCTTCCAGACCTGTCCTGCTCAGGCCTGTAATGTCTGTGGCCACAGTCTGAAAGCTTTCCTTCCTGGAGATGACAAGCTCAGGTTTATTCCAGGCTCTTCCCAGACAATGGCAGGTATTGCTGTTCAGCTAAAC
Organism: Coturnix japonica; assembly: GCF_054131305.1. Lineage (NCBI taxonomy): Eukaryota > Metazoa > Chordata > Aves > Galliformes > Phasianidae > Coturnix > Coturnix japonica. The sequence continues at coordinate 60,168,654 of NC_140702.1, read as the reverse complement.
TGCTTCAATCTAACAGTTCTTCTGCAACCTTTGCTTCAGACAAGTGATTGGTTTATGTCCTGAAAGAGACATACTGGATCAGAGTTGGAAGCAGTTACCTGCTCTAAGACTTACTTTCCTTCTGGGCGTGAAAAAGAAAAGGGAGTAAGCACTTATACCCTTCCTCTTCTCTGCAACCACTGTTAAAAGATGCAGAGTTCCAGGCTGGAGAGCTGCCTTCTCCACAAGCAGCAGTCTAGCATAGACCTTAGAACATTTCTGTAGGGCAGCTGTTACGGCCCGTCCTCTTTGGATATGGTACATGTTGTAGAAACTGATACCATTTTCTCCAATTACAATTTTCTCTACCTTGTTAAGGAACACAACCTTCCATGCCAGCAAACAAACAGTCCTGAGCCACATACTGAGCCAGTGGCCCAGCAGCAACAGCAATACACAGTGGGTGTCATCAGAATAAACATTCATTCCCGGTCTGTAGAACAACAGTGGTGAGGCATTTCAGATAAGGGATCATCTTCTCATCTGCCTGTGTGGAGTAGTATGCCAAATCCACAGACTTGAGATGGATCTGACACATGGTTCTGGGAGGAGATGCTGCAGAAAAGGCTCCCCAGGAGACAGGGACATCCCCCCCAGGAGGAGAGCTGTGATCTCACTTGGTGAGCAGAATGTTCATGCTTCATCTTAGAGATAAACAATGTTTAAACATTTTTAAATGGAATGTTAAACATCAGATAGTATTCCGTTGTTTACCAAAACACAACATGAAGCAGATCAAAGCAGATTAAAGAGAATCTTTATTTTATTTATTTATTTATTTTTCCTGATAGTCACCAATTATTTGGGTCTGACATGAAGAGCTTTCACAGTCACCCCGTTCCTTTTTCATCCAATAGACTCCATTCCTCCTCCATGGGCCTCAGAAGCCAACTTTCCCTGCAGCTGTTTTTACTAAACTAACCTTTCATGGATCCAGGCCAGACCATAAGGAAACAAGCCACGGCCATCTGCCCATTTTGTGCCTTATTCTTGAGAGATACAACATTGCAGGTTTTTGTGTGCAGCGGTCTAGCCTGACTCTAACCCCAGCCTGGGATTTGCCCAAAACCCACTCTTGGGAAATCCTCACATGACTTCTCCTTACAGGATCTCATGTTCAGCCAGCTCTCCCTAGATTTTTTCCCACTGTATTTATCCATCTATTGTTATTTTTTTTCCAGCTTGTTATTATTCCCCACCTAAAGGCTATATTTTTGGGGAGGCTTGACTGCATCTCCTCAGTCATTAAAAGTGACTGAACTGACTTCTGATTGCTCTTTCACATGGGGTACTCCCCAGCACTGGTACCAAATACCTTTCTTCTCATTATTCCTTTTATATGTCCCAAACCCAAAGTAATCTTAAACCATAAGGCTACTGATATATTCCATATGTACATTACATTATGCCCTGGATGTCACCTTCAGCTATCACTGAGAGGTGATTCAGAGCTCTACAGACTGCCATCAGGATGAGGGTCACACACATACCTTTCCCTACATGATAGAGGGAGATGCTCCTGCTGGCAGTGCTTTGGGCAGCTCTGGTCCCCAACCCTCACAATCTGTTACCTATCTCTTAGGAAACTGGTCCATCCTAACTTTTCCCATCTTTCTTACCCTTCCTGAAACATGCAAAAATGCAAACTTTTTTTTTTTTTTTTGCCATCTTCTTTGACTGATCTCTGTGATTTTTTGTCATTTTTTGTCATTTTTTCTTTTTTTCTTTTCTTGTCTTTTCTTCCTTTTTTTTTTTTTTTTTTTTTTTTTGGTAGTTGTTTGTTTGTTTCTCCTGTGGTTTGCTTATGAGAAATGTATGGTTGCAGTGAAAGCCAATCCTAGTGACTAAACCAGTTGCTGTGGCTCAGTGGGAGGGTTTTTTCCAACCTTTACGCAGTCCCTCTGGGAGCACATCCCCTCAACATTTACAATTATAGGTGGCTACTCTTCCTGAAGGAATGAGCTGCATTTTCTTCAGTGATTCTTCCAGCACTTTCTAAAGAAGCAGGGCCGCTATTACAGACATAGCCCTTCAGGGAGATACGCAACCAGCAGATGTTTGCCATGAGACAGTGTAGCATTTTCAAAACAGATGAGCATCTGTTAGCCAATCCTAACATATTTCTAGCAAGTCCATAACAGCAGTGCTATTTCTTCTTCCTCAGCAATGGCAAAGATTTATTTCTACCAATTTGATAAGCAGGCACTTCTCATTCTCTACACTTGATATTTCTGTAGTAGTTTGAAGAAGCAGATTTTTAGAAAATCACTAAAACAGATTTAAAGGCCCTTTGTTCTATATATTTCCAAGAGAAATTTAATTCAGAATCCTCCAAGAAGTTATATTCAGGAGCCTCTGGTAATTGGAACGATATAGCTCTAGGTGAAAATCTGAGCACAACCACATGACTGGACTCAATGCCAGAAGCTAAAAGTGAGCCCTCACTGATGTTTGATCACTCAAAATATGGATCTGTTTCAATCAGAGAATCAAGGACACCTCAGAACTCTTGGTTCAAGCATGATTCAATAATCATATTTTACCAAGAGACTTTCCATGAACTTCCAAAGATTTTTCCATTACTGTTCAAACTGTAGTCACAACCACAAGTCCTGAGTCAGAGGAATTGAAGTACACATCACACACATCACATACATAAGTTTATTATTGTTCTAAATCCCTTATATGATGTCTGCAGCTATTCTCTGGTCTCAAACCTCTGTCCTTCTCGTAGCTTGGAAGAGAGAAGCACTCCTCTGAGGTCTGTCAGGCCACAGAAACCACCACTGCTTCTCCTGTTGTATCCCTCAGGTACCTGGACACATGCTCTAGCCTCTTGCCAAACTCAAATTCTTGAGTCTCAGAAAAGCTGAGGAAGAAACTGGTTTTTGTTGTTGGTTTTTGTTTTGCTCTGTTTTGTGTGCTTTTTAGTTTTGTTTTGGTTGGGTTTGGTTTTTGCTTCTTCTCAGGGAGGAAGGGGTTAGAGTTATCAGCAGAGAGGTGACTCAGAGAGCCAGTGTGAGCCTTAATGTTAAGAGACATATCTTGTTTGCTTGTTCTGAGAGCACTGCCTCCACCGTGCAGTCAACATGGCTGTGCCATCCAGAGAGACCTAGACAGGTTCAAGCAGTGTGCTCAGGAGAACACCATGAGGTTCAACAAAGCTCAGTGCAATTTCTTGCACCTGGATCACAACAACACCTACTATCAATACAAGCTATAGGATGTAAGGATAGAACACAGCCGTGACAGAAAGAACCTGGAAGTACTGGTGAATGGAAAGCTGGACATGAGCCAGTAATGTGCCCCCACAGCCCAGAAAGCCGACTTGATCCTGGGCTACAACAAAAGAAGTGTGGCCAGCGGGTTGAAGGAGGTGAACTCTGCTCTGCTCTGTGAGACCTCACCTGGAGTACTGTGTTCAGATGTGGGGTCCTTAGTATGAGAGAGACATGGAGTTGCTGGATTGTGTCCAGAAGAGGGCCACAAAAATGATCCAAGGAATGGAATGCCTGTCCTATCAGGAAAGGCTGAGAGAGCTGGGACTGTTTAGCCAGGAGAAGAGAAGGTTCCAAGGTGAGCTGAGAGCCACCTTTCAGTGTCTATAGGGGGCTGTAAGAAGGAAGGGAACAGACTCTTTAGCGGGGTCTGCTAGAGACAGGGAAATGGTTTCAAAGTAAAGGAGGGAGATACAGATTGAATAGAAGGTGTCTTAGTTTCAGGTGGGACAGAATTGCTTTCTTCAGAGTGTCTAGTATGATGCTGTATTCTGTTTCTAGTGAAAAAACAGTGCTGGCACCACACTGATATTCATAGTCATTGCTAAGTGGTGTTTTACAAAGCCAAGTCCATTTCAGTTCTCAGCAAATGACTGGTGGGGACGCCCAAGGATCTGAGAGAGAACAGAATTAGAACAGCTGACTTAAACTGGCCAAAGGGATATTCCATACCATATGGCATCAAGGAGAAGGAGTTTTGAAGAAAGTAGTTCATCTGGCTCTCTTCAGCTTGCTGAGGGGCTAGCTTAGCATCGGTAGGAAAGTGGTGAGAAATTGCTTGTGCATCATTTGTTATATATTTACATATATATATATATATATGTAGTCATAACTATAATCCTTCTCCTTTTGTCTATCTTGGTAAGTCATTTTATCTCAACCCACAAATCCTACTTTGTTGGTTTTTTTTTTCAATTCTTTCCCCCTTTCCACTAGGAAGAGGGTGGGGAGTGAGCAAATGACTATGTGGTGCTGAGCAACCTGCCAAGTTAAACCACTACATAAGGAAAATGTTTTTGCAGTCACAGTGGTGAGGCACTGGAACAGGCTGCCTAGAGAGGTGGTAGATGCCCCATCCCTGGAGATATTCAAGATCAGGATGAATCTCTATCTTGACCTAGCTGGAGGTCTCCCTTCTTCATTGACAGGGGGTTGGACTAGATGACTAGATGACTTTTAAGGGTCCTTCCCTTCTTAAACAATTCTGTGATTAACTTTCCTTCACTTTCCCCAAGGGAAAATACAGTGAAACCCCATAAGGCTCCGTGTGGGATTCAGTGCAGTGCTTGACAAGAAGGTCTGCTGGTAGTGCAGTTTTAAAAGAAGGGGGGGGAAGCAGTCAGAGGAGCAGAAACTAAATGTCAATATTTAAGAATATAATTTCTTAAATCCAAGGCACCTTGCTAATCTTAAAGTGCTTTCTGTTAAATGTTCAAAGCTATCTCTGCAGGATCTCTTCTGAATTTTTTGTATGGATACAAAGACATTCTTCAATCATTGCTAATTAAAATGATAATCAACAGAAACTTGCATATAGACCTGCAATTAAAGATCTCATATCTGTTTCATCAAGAGACTTCCTCTGGCGTGTTTTAGTTTATCTATCTTTCTAGCAATGGGATGGCACTTCCCAAAATATCCCCTCACATATCTCTAATGGGCCTCTTAAGTTCTTTTCACCTTTCTGTTGCTTGCCTTCACCCCCTGAAATTCCCTTCATATGCTTTCATTAAGGAAGTATGTTTCCTGAAGCCACTAGAAAGCCTTTCTTCTCAGATGCTGTCTCAGAGGGATCAGCATGCCTCTCCCCATGAGGGTTAGCAAAGCACTGCTTGCATTTCATCTCCAGCTGTGCTGATTGCTGAAGCCCCAGCATCCTGAGCCAGCTTTTAAGTGGGGTTTGTGGCCTGCGGAATCATCACATTGCTTCATTTCCCTGGCTTCAACTCATTCTCCCTGTTTGTTTCCCCCATCTTCACGCTGTACAGCTCAGGGTTATGCCTACACAGGCTTACTCTAGAGCCTATATCCATGGGCAGAGCTTCCATACTGCAACACTGACAAAACCAGTCTGTTGCTCAGAACTGGTGCCTACACATTCATTCCAATGAGGTGCCTCAATATCTCTTTCCCTTAGTGTAAAAAATGGCATATGCTATGAGGTTTGCAGTCGTTAGTATGAAGCAGTATCAGCTTGTAACAGAACATTAAATAAATCTTAATACAGCATTGGAAATGAACGGAAAGGATAATTCCAGAACTCATAGCAGAACTCAGCTTCACTCTGCTTGACAATCAAGATACTTCTTGAAAATTTAGTCTACAAACTAATCTTTGTCTGGCACATTCAGAGTTGTTTAATCTTCCAGAAAGAGAGCAGAACACAGACTGTGAAGGGACACAAATGTAGACAGCAGTACAAACGTTATATTCCTTTTTGGATGGCTGTATTTCTGATTCCATAACCGCTGGCCAAACGAGATGTGATTTCTCATCTGGAAACAGAAGAATGACAAAGTTCTGTAATCACTAAGCATGCAATTACAGCTGGATTTTTCATACAGAGCACAAGGGAGAGTGATGTGGTTTCCTATGGCTTCCCTTGTGCATTTCTGCTGGAATCAAACCCTTCCAATCAAGATACCGCTGAGCACTGCGGTAAGACACAATCTATTTTGGCTTTAAGGTCAAGCAGGAGGTTCTGCCACCACTTCACATAGGGACAGCAGTCTGTGTCTGAGCTGCTCAGCTAACAGCAATGGCCCATATGGAAAGCAAAATCCACACGGGAATGCAAAACCCAAATGGGATGCGACAACAGGTATAGAAATTAACAGGATGATCTTCATTCCTCAGAGGTAGCTGTTCAGTATGTAAATCTGAATGTAGCCGGAATCCACATCTACAAGGCTGAATCAAAGCCCTGCAATTTTTTTTCATCATGACAGTGTCTCATAAAGCTGTATTCTGTGATTGTGTACGCACACCCACCAAAGAAGGCACAAAGACAAGGAAGAGGACTACCAAGAGTTAAGAAAGGCCTTCTCCAGAAATTACGACTACAATGGAAGTGCATTAAGAGTTATGCCCACCAGCAATGAAGACAGATTTATATGCATAGTAAGTAAGAAGTAAATACAGAATACTGATAATAAAGCAGAACAACTCAGAAAACATCACTGGTATAAAGCAAAGGTCCCTTCTAAGACATGTTAACAAAACATACAGTCACAGTACACATACTTAGATACTACACTGAAACACCCGAGTTATCTGCAAAACTATAATAATTTGAAAAAAAAAATAATCTGTGTTTGAATTTGAAGGATTTGTTATGAAAAACGTGTTGCACTGAAAACCATAATGAAAGAAGAGCTATAAAAATAAGCTCCTCAGAGGGTCCTATCCTAATAAAATAAAATAAACATGATAGGATGAACAAAATTTTATGATCATTTTAGAAGCTGACTGTGATGCTCCAGGCTCACAGGGATTATAAAGAAATTGCATGTTAATTTGCCTGAAGGATTATTCCGTATAATGATAGCTGTAAATAGTATGCCTATGTGAAATCCTGAATGAGAAAGAGCAAAGTGTACCAGTGTCTCAAACTGTTCGCTACAAAAACACATCCATGTTATTATATCTAAAGCAAGTCCAGGCAGCTTGTGAAAAATACAGCAGAGTGCGAGAACGTGTTCACCAATGTGCTGGTAACATTGGGGTGCCCTGCCCCAAAACATCTGAGGAAATTCCCACCAAGGTCCAAACTGGTCAGGTCACTCCCACGTCTATGTGCCTGAGTCAAAGCCCAAAGGCAAGTTTCACCAAGCTCTGCAAAAGACCATGCTCTGAACTGAGCTTCAAGTGAAATGGATTACTGAACTTTACAACCAGGGTTTAGTTGCTGGGACTTCCTGCTTCTGCAGGGAGGTTCAGATTAAAAGGTCGTGAGATGACATGACATGGGAGCCCTGACTTGCTTATCTTTTGTAACATTTTTAAAACCATTTTCTTGTTTTATCACTGAAATACCTGGCTAGTTATTTTTTCAGCTGCCAATACTACTCTTCTTTGCTGTGCACTTTTCAGCCAGACCATTACCTGTTTTTTTCTGTGTTTTTTCTTTCTTCCCACTCCTTCCTTCTTCACAGCTATCTGTCTAGCCTCTGTGGATGCAGCCTACTCAAATACAAATTCATACGATATAATAATAAAATCATGGAATCATTACAGTTTGAAAAGACCACTAAGATCACCTGGTCCAACCATCAGCCCGTCAACCACCTGCCAGCCGTGCCCTGGGTAACCTAGGTAAACTCTCACTGCCTTTCACCTTGCCCTAACCCAGCACACCACCTACATTTACAAAACAAATGCCTCTCTTTTTTCAACATTTCTGTTTCATTTCTGAAAACCAGCAGAAAGTTGCAAGGAGGAGGTAAACAGAGGCACAGAGAGTGAGCATTTAGGTTCAGGGCTGCAATGCTGTGCACAGTTAAATTTCTTTCAATAGCTGCCTTCTGAGGAGCCAGTTTATTTTTACAAACATGGAATCATGTCTCTGTGTTATTACTGAATACATAACAACGGAGACATCCCCTTCACACTGTTGGAGAGATCTGTCTGTCTGCTTTTGGTAGAGAGCAGCCAAGCAGATATCTAAGCAGGTCTCTCAGTTGCATGTTGTGGGTCAGCGGGAAGATTCTTGCAGGGCTTCCTGCCAACTGGCAGTACTTCAAATTAATAATTCCATACAGCACTTTCCTACAGTGCTCTGCAGGCTGTTGTAAGGCCTCATTAGCTAACGCTTGTAAAACATTGTGAGTCCTTAAATAAAATGGAGTGTTTTAATGTCAAATATTAAGGGGATATTTTCCTCCATACAAAACTCACAGCTCTAGCCCAGAGAAGCCAGCTCCTTTCCCCCTCTTGATGTAGTCAGATCTGGTAAGGACAGGCTCACCTAACAGCAGCAGCGTTACCAGCACTGTGAATGGAACTGCTTGGAGTATCTTTATGGGGAACAGTGGTACACTGGTTTCTTTCATAGCTAAGGGAGCATTTCACTGATTTCTTAACAGAACTCCTGATTTTCTCCATTGGCAATACTACAACAGCTAAATCTATTTGCAGACCAGTCCTGTTTTTACCAGGACATTTTATTCAATTATATTTAAAGCCCTCATAAAGAGCCATTAGAAAGAAGGGGAAAAAAAAAGAAATTAAAAAAAAATGCTGCTATATTTCACTGTAAATGAAAACTATTGCCATTACTATTAGCAGAACAATTCAGTGTTAAGCTTTTACTGACGCATTCAGTAAATAAGTGACAGTTTAAATTAAAACATTCAATCAGTTGCTAGCCATTCTAAACCTTCCTGCACTTCGACAAGTCTATATACCCAATAACAAGAACCTTTTTGTTCAAGTTTGTTGTGTAGAGAAAGCAGCCAAATAACTGTGACCCAACAAACTACACTACACCCTCCAAAAAATTCCAATGCCAGGTTATTTAGAAGAGATAAGTCTTAAAAATTAAGGGAAAAATTCTGCCATAAAAGGAGAGCCACAGTTTTACCCCCATTTATATGAGTTGAAGATCAGTACTCTAAATAGAAGGAGACAGTTTTCTACTCTATCTCATCAACTTGTGTTTATCCTTTTCTCATAATCACTGAAGAGCAACACCTTTCATTTCCCATAAAACAAAAGACCAAGCTTAGAAAACCAGGCTTGTTAAGAGTGATGGATACAAGATCTTTCTGAGGCAGGAGGATGGCACAAGCAAGGCTGCAGTCCCATTGCAGAGAGTGGGACTTGGAGGAGCAGGATTTGTCCTCACCACCAGGGACAGGCAGGGCACCATGCCATGTGCAGGGTGTCACTCTGGGGAGCAGAGGTGCAGCCAGGTTCCTCTCCTTTGGTCTTCTTTCCTTCTTGGCCATTTCTCATTTCACCCAAGGAGGGTGTCTCAATGACATCTGCCAGTAACTGTGAGATATGATTTTCCTCTTGCACTTGCAATGCCTGGTAACCCATCAAGGGATTCAGAAATGCTGATTCCCAGTGAAGTTTACCACAGTCTGCACTTTCTCTACCTCTGCTGGTCAAACCAAGAACACCAGTTAGTTCCTGTTTCTGTCCTATGCTACTTTTGGCAACATCTTGGCTGATTAGGCTGTGTGCCTCAAGCAGTGTAGTGACCAGTGCCTCCCCATCTCTGCCTATCTGCCCCTGACCCAATGATCACCTTCTCCTCCAGCCTTTCTTCAGCAGCCAGGTTGACTTCCCACAGTCTGACAGGAATTAAAGCTAGAGAAACTGTGTGGCCAACTTCATAACCTGTGTTTTGGAGATGTTCTTGCAGCAGCTCATAGTATTTCCCATACTGTCTGTCAGGCTGTATCCATCTTGCTTATTATACAAATTAAAACTTCGCACTGTATTTCACCCCAAGTGCTCCTATTATGTTTCTGTGCAGCACGAGCATGTTAAACAGAGTAGCCATTACTTAATTACTTGATAACTAAATCAGAGTTTAGTCAAACATCTCAAGTTAGCTTAACCATAGCCAACTTTATATAAATATCTGCTGGTGAACACTAGCCTTGCAGTCAGCACACCACAAATGACAGGAAGGCTCAGGAGAATAATCTGGAGTAACAAAATAAACACAGTGGTTCATCTCAACTTGCTAATCTTCTGAATATTTCCATTTTAGAGTGATTTTGACATGCATTTTTGAATTTCAGCCAAAAATCCATGTGTCACTGAGGTGTTTTGTTTTGCAAATACAACATAACAAAAACAGAGGCAGTATTTTTTCAAACTTAAAGAGAGGAGATTTAGGCTGAATATAAGTAAAAGGTCTTTTATGGTGAGGGTGGTGAGGCACTGGTATGGGTTGCCCAGGAGTGTGATGGAAGTCCTGTCACTGGAGACATTCAAGGCCGGGCTGTATCTAGCAGTGAGTGTCCCTTTTCAATGCAGGGAAGTTGGGCTACCTGGCCTTTATGTGTCCCTTATAACTCCGAGGATTCTGTGATTCTATGATTTTTCACACTTCTTTTCTCAATTTTATCATCAACCTTATACAATTTCCTCCTTCCATGAAAGCAAGCAAAAGACATGATCGTGGTATGAATATAGGTGTAGTTAACTTTAGATCTATAAATTTTAGCTTGCTATCCTCCCCACTCATGAAAGTCTCTCTTCTGTACAAGTAGGGATAATTTTGTGGCAATTGGCCTATCAGAGTTTCCTTATATTATGTAATGCTGCACACCCGTGTATCAGCATCCAGGCACTTTCCTTCAGACAAAATTGGGCTTTTTAAATGGAAGCGGAAACTTTTTTCTCTGCTCTTGCAGTTAGGTGAAGAAAATCACTACCAAGAATAGATTCAGCGCTTCCTTGCAGACTTTTATTTCCAAGAAGAGACCTTAGAACTCAGGCATAAGTAAGTGGTAAAACCACTTTTAAAACATCCAACTTCTGGAAAGTATATAATTCAAATGGTAAAGATCTATATCTCAGTTCCTCTGTTTTGTGGGTTGCATTGTTGGGAGCCAGCAATTCCGAGAGAACAAGAGTAGTCAGGAATGACCTTGTGAGTGTGGCATGGGAATTGGTTACAAAGAGGAAAATGCTTGACAGCACAACACAGATCTGCTCACTGTTCTCCAGAGGCTTCAGAGGCAGAAAAGAATGGCCTTAACTCCTTAACTGGAGTGATCTGCACAGTTCTGTAAGTCTGTTGTGCAGGGACACTTGTGCTACAGCAGGGGACTGCAGGCAGAGCTCTCACAGGGCTCAAGTATCCTTCAGTATAGGAGGCCATCACAAAAGTGGATTTTCATTTATTTTGTGGTTTGTGCTTCCACTCCCTAAATCCCTTGATGGCGGAGGCGTCACCCTGAGGAGTGCAGCTAGGACACAAAGCATGTTACTGACCTTTTATACTATGCTGTGCTTTTTTTTGCAGCACCAGTAAAAATCGATTTTATAAATCCTTTTCATCAAGTTAATGTCTTTTTCAGGGGCATCCAGATCTTTCTTTTAATTTTCATTTATTTATTTATTTATGTTCCAATAAGAGTGTCTTATACAGCCTTAATCCATTTTTCATTTTGAAACTGTGAAGGTTATTGTCATCTCGGCTCCATGTAGCTGCCCAGCCTTATGCTGTTCCTAACCACAATGTCTAACATTTTTGCCTTGTAGCACCTGTGGAAACTCCTTGTTCTTCATTTGCAGTCCATCCCTCCCTGTCCTTCAGGCAATCCTTTCCTGTCTTCCCAGAGGGAACAGAAGGTAAACATGGGAATTCAGCACTAACTGGTTATCTTTTTTCTAGCAGAACAGTCAGCCACAGCACATTCGTAAGACTCTTTGCACCTTGCTCAGAATGAAAAACAGGGTATCTCCCATCTCTTCTCCTAAAGGAGATCTTCCTTCAAACCAGTGAAGCTGTGACACTGTATAGGGATACATATTTACGTAGATGTTCATACTGAACCACCCTCAGTGGTCATATAGGAGGAAAAGAGGATAGAAAACACCTCACTACTACATATCCTGATTTTGTCTCACCCTATTTTATTAATCTGCATGACATAAATTGACTTTCTACAACATATATCATTGCTTATTGTTGATAGAAAGCATCCGTCAGAGTGACAAAAAATATATGTAATCACATGGAGTGTGTAAGTGGCAAGACACTGGCACACAGTATTTAATTGTGACACATCCACCTGTTTCTAACAGAATAACATGATGTCCCAAGGCAGACTTACAGGTACACAAGTAATTTTCACTCCAATATAACCAGATTCTGGTCAACATGGCAGGCAACTTCTCACATTATTTTGCCTGATGGGATTACAGTATTAGCAGTCTAAAAATTGCTGAAAACAAAAATAACAAGAAAGCAGCCTTGACAGACAAAAGCATATGCCATTGCCCGCTCCCAGTCTCTTAAATCACCCGCAGGGGAGGAACTTTTCCTTGTTTGGTGTGACTTAATGATGGCCCCAGAAAGGAACTAATTAACCTAATGTCAGGAAACCTACTGTGCAATATTGAGCATGACATTAATAGCTGTGCAAGTGCCAAACACATCCTTTTTGTTTACAAATTATTACGTGTTTTTTTTTTATTACTGTTGATCAAATTATGCTAAAGGACATTTGACTTGCCAACATGATCTTAAATAATTTACATTTATATAGGTTTTTCTGTGCTTATCATTCTCAAGTATCTTCACAAAAGAGTTCTTTACAAAGAAGGAGAGATACATTTTTATACTCACATTAAAGGCAAGAGATTTGTTGTTTCATAGAAAAACTAGTGAAAATCAGTCAAAAGCTTTGGTTGTCTCGGTCTATCAAGTCCATGGTGATTCAAGGCAGAAAAGAAAGCATTCTGCTCTCCTAAACCTTCATGGATTGCTTCTGCTGTGGACAGAAAGAGGAATTTTAGTGAAGAAAGTAAGCAAAAGTATAAGGAGAAGAGCTGAATATCTCCACACAGTTTCACCCCTGGAGTCTCCTTTAATTGACTGAAGAGGCTTTGCCATACGGCTCTCTGTTATTATTTGTCATGAATAAATGAACCGCTAGATTAAATTATTGTGATGGACACATAAGCGTACATGTGGAAGGAGTAATTATAAATAACCTCATAAAATTTATGTCTCCTATCTTGGGATTTCCTGAATGTTTCATGATTTTATTCCATTAGCACTGCATCAGAAATGTGAGCCTAAGCAGCTTTCCCTCCTCTTCAATGACAAAAATGATAAGTTGATAACAAATCAGGTATCCAATTATTTTTTTCTGTGAAACTTGCAGAACATTAGTGCCAACTTGAGTTACACCCATGGTAATCTTCTTTAAAATGTTTATCAGCTAATGTAAATTAGGTAACCTCAATCCACAGGAAGTGCCAAATTCATATTCAAGAGCTGATGTATGTGATACTTACAGAAATGGGTAAGGTAGATATATGCACAAGTCCAAAAATTTGTTCAAGGAATTAATGATTGCAAAGCACATAAAACCCTCAAAGAATTTGTCTGGTCTCTAGGCTACTGCTTTCCATGTTGTGAAGGACAGAAAGGATAAATAGCCATAAGCACTCTCCTTGCTGACAGCAGAAGACCTTTTCAGCCTGAGAATATATATTTATGTTTTAATTTCAGTGTATTGATCAAGTGTTAGACTATCACCCACTGTTCAATAATTCATTATGCTTTCTACGGCACTTAACTGCTAAACTAGCTGTCATGTTAAAGCTTTGGAATTAAAACTGAGTGGGGCTCAAGATTTCTGGTTAAGTCAGAATACTCTAACATCCTTCCTGGTGCATAAAGCTGATAACGTCTAAGCCAATTATTTTAATTTTAAAAGTCTTCTAAGTGAGTTCCCCATCTAATTGCAGAAATGCAGAGACTCTATGTACTCGTTGAAAAAACAGTATTGCAACAAAGCACAGGAAAAGAAGGGGGAAGAAAACTCACCACTCCCCAGACCCACCTCCTTGCATAAACACAGCCAGAGCTGCCACCAGTGTTTGTGCTTGGGCTGGGCATGAGCTGGGCATGAGCTCAGTGAAAATGTCCGAGGGAGCGTGACATGAGGTTGCTGGAAGGCAAGGTGCTCTCAGACATGTTACAGTACAGTGTGAAGGAAGAGCATTATCATTTTCATGTGAGAAATGTTAGGAAAAAAAAAAAGAAATGACATGGCTATGAAACACCAAGATAAGCTGGCTGGACTTCTTTTCCCATTGTAGTTCAGGCACTGAACCTCCTTTGTCCCCAAGATCAATTGTTCACACTCTACGCCAGGAATGAATTTGTGAAGCTGAAAGGAGAGCAAATTGCCAGGCCTTTGGGTTATAAGCCTCCCAGCATGTCAGAGACATTTCAGACAAGCTGCCAGCGACATTTGCAGTCATACACTGTACACTATGTTTCTGTGTGCTTATTTAGGGAACCTGCTGGACATGGCTGGAGTGTCCCTTTACTGACCTGCTCCAGAGCTGTCTCTCTCTGGGGACTGTCCTTAATGCAGCAATATGCTTGAATAACTTCAGCTTTGTTGAAAAGACTGTTTCCAGTAATAGATTGTTCTCATTAATTTTCTCATGCACTTCACTGCCACTGAGATAAAGTTGTCTCCAGGTTTCTGATGCTCTTTCAAGCATCACATTCAGTCAGACATGTGCCTCTGAAAAAAAATGAGGAAATGATGAGAGCAAATCTGTGCTATTGCTGTGGAAGTCTTAACCAACCATACTTTTATCAAAGGCCTCTCTCTGATAATGGGGATTCCAATTAAACTAAGCATCTTAAAATCAGATGGACCAAATTCCTCAGCCAGAGCAGAATGTATCATTGTGTCAGTAAGGCAGACTATTAAGCAAACATTAGAAAACCTCTAAACTTTTAAGGGGAATGTATCGAAGTGTAATTCTAATGCTTCAAAACAGAAAGTAATTTTCTGTACTGACATTAATTTGCTAGAAATATTTAGAGCGTAGTGAATACCAGTCAATGTAGTTTCATGGATGGAAGGTTCAATCAAAAATTCCTTCTTACATATAGAAATATTTAAAACTTTGTGCCAATAAAAATTGTTTCTCTTACAATTATATAATGTTTTGAGCTAAAAGCTTGACATACGTGGAATTAATGAGTACTTACTATGGATTTAAAAGAGATTCACTAATAACTTTTCAAACTATAATGTTAATGATTTTCCTAAGGTCACACCAAAAGTAATGCCTCCCATTTATTTCCATGGAAACTGCAGGAGATATGAAGAGTATAATAACGCTAATTGATAGAGCAAATTATCAGCTACGAAACACTGTTTTTCAACATAGCCACAACCACAAGCTATGCATTTTCACTAGCAATTACTAAGAGCCCAAATGCTGCTTGTGAAAATCTACAACAGAAGAGGTAACCCACTGTCACTACTGCCACTGCAGAATCACACCACCCACTGTTCACTGTGCTCACATCCACTGTTTGGGTTCCATAAACACTCAGTAAGCATCAGTGAATGTCAATGGGTGCCATTTTTCTGCATGGAGGAATTCAGTGACATGCCTTTTCTCCACATACACTTCCATGTCTGTCACACAGCAACAACACAAAATGAAACACTGGTGGGAAGGTTCGACCTCTACTGTCATACCACCAGCATCCACCTCTGACACTGTGAGCCAACATATTAAAATAGGGGGCATCATTTCTGGAGCAGTGCAATTATTAGTTGCCATTATTAATGCTCCAAGCGACAAGATGGATGGGATACAATTCTAGCATAAAGACTAGTGGGCTGGTCTTCTGGACTGACATGAATCATCATATTGAATGTTCTTCATAGAGTGCTGCACTGTGCTGCATCAAGGAAAGTGATGAAAGAGATGGTCTGACACTTATGTGCCCATTCAGGTGCCTCCAAGAACAGGATTAAGAAAAAAAAGGAGGGTTTTGCTAAGCTTAAATTTAGAGATAGAGATGAAAATTAAAAAATAAAAATAAAAAAAAGAAGAATGTGATCTTGAAATGAGATATTGATTCACAGTAGGAAAGATAAATAAAAGGTATAGAGGATTGCCGGAGTAATGGGTAGACTTCTTATCACAGTCTTTAAAATGAGATTCCCTGCTTTTGTAGGGGGCTTGCACAATTTAATTCTCTTCTGGAGAAATCAAATGGACCATGGCCATTAAATGACAATATATAGATGGCCATAGTTGTTCACTGGGCCTTCAGTCTGTGAATAATTCATTGAGAAGTCCAATGTTGATTTAACAGCATGGTGAAGAGGGGAAAAAAAAGACTGCTTGGCTTTGAGAAACATTGGTAAAAGGAGTAGGATGTCCGTAGGCTTCCCTGAACTCGTTGTCCAGGCCTCTCATGCTACAATGGAGCCTAGAAATGAACAACAGAAACTGTCCAGGCAAAGGGTGATTTTTGAGCAGAAATTCTGGCATATGACCAGATCTGACCCTGTGCCATCACAATGTCTTAGAAAGGTCAGCACTAAGGAGGCAGAACTGTTTCCAGTACTTCACTTACAAGAAATAAACCATGGTTAAAGAAAGCAAATGTTTGAGACTTGTAGGTATTGCTGTGACTTGTAAAGCTTCATTAGAGAACATGACAGGAATAGAAATCCTGCATTTCAAGGATATGAGCACAGTGGTTTAGCTGAATGTCAACTGTAACTTGCTTAATGATTGTGTACCTCTTGCAGCCTTTTTGAAGCCCCAGGATGTTAGCAGTGTCACGCTCTCCACACCGTGCTGACAAGGGATCCAAGCAGCCCCAAAGCACCTTCCCGTACTGTGACATGCAGTGCACGTTCACCAGGTGGTACTAAAAGGGATGGCTGAAACCTCTGAACCCTTCTCTTCATTAATGCTGGAAATGAAAAGCAAGTTCACTGCCTCCCCACAGTCGCTACTGAAACAAATCTGCAAGGACAGATGACATCCAGGGCAAAGCAGGGCCCTTTGACTAAGAGATTCTGTTCAAGCCCAAAGACGTGTAAAAAAGGAAAAGAAAAAAAAAAAAATAGAGGATGATGTGCCAGTGAAAGAGAGGCAGAGAAACACAATACACGAACCTTGAATAAAAATGAAAAACTAATCACGCCTTATCGAGGCTGCGGACAGAACATTTCATCCCCGGTTTTGTATTCTGATCACTCAGGCAGGCATAAAAATGACCTTTCTTGCATGCATGTTGTCAGGAGCCTGTTTCAAGCAAATGTTTATTTTATCTGACTGGATCTCAGCCAGCCTGCAGCACATCTGATACCAGATGTTTTCTATTTAAGGAGTGTTCCCTGAGAATTTAAGCTAAGGCAGTGCAGCAGGTGTCCATGAGCACTTCATCTCCTGCATCCCAGGATAACGCATGCAATCATGAGTCCAGCTGACAGTGAACAGGAGCACTGTCCATTCCTGGCTGCTGCTTCACAAGTATTATTGCCTGAGAGCTCAGGATAGCACCTGAAGGATCCTATCCTGCTCTGCTCTATGATGAGCAGCATCAGAGATGTCCTCTGAGGGCTCACTGTTCTGTCTTCCAGTGGTGCCACCACACAATCCTCCAAGCCACCCCTTTCTCCTACTGGAGGGAGCCTTTCTCAACACATACATGGATTAAAACCAAAAGAATTGTGTGAGCCCCACTACAGCCTCTAGACTTTTTTCCTCCTATGTTTGTATTTAGAATCTGGATACAAAACCCAGAGAAAGCTGCTGGCTGAGAGCAAAAACTTCACTGCTTGCTGTTCAGCTTGCGTAGTACCACTTGAGGCCACCTGAAATGAGCCATAACACAAGCTCTGCCAGGCTCAGTATCCTTCCTCCAACAGTGACCAAAAGCATGTGCTCTTGGAAGGATGGCAGATAAGGATACACCAAAAAGTTATTTCATCCCACTAATGCCCCCAAGAAATGGTGACATGTGGGGCAGAAACAAGACAAAGACAGTTCTGGTGTATTGGATAACATCCACTGAATTTCTCTGTTGCCAACACACTCGTTCTCCCCATGTGAATCTGAGCATCTATACTGTTCTGTGGCAGGATTCACAGCAGAGCCAAATGCCTCCTGCGTAGACTGATGGTGCAGCAGATGAAGATCCACACACTGCCGCACTGGCAGTCACCTCCTGTCTGTCCTACAGCCGCCACTTGTTAAATAAGGTAGGACACAAAAGAAAGCTCAAAGTATCTGAAAAAAAAAAAAAGAGAGAGAGAGAGAGAATGAGGGGGTGAATAAAGGAAGAGAATAAACTTCTAAATTAACATAGCTATTGGTAAAACTTGAAATGTATAAGAGTTTTCACAGTGCAGCTGTGTACATACAAACATGTACATACAGAGTCCGTGATTGCATCTCAGTGCAACCACCCTCCTGCAGTCCTGCAGCAGCTGCAGCGACCAAGGGCCATAAAGCAGAGAGGTGAATGAAAGAAGGGCTTTGCTGACTTCTGTGAGCAAAAGATGAGTGGTTGAGAGACATCTGCCAGTCCTGATCCACTTATCAGCCAGGATTTCAGCTTTGAGGAGATTTCTTAGTCTGGACAGAGAGGGGAGAGGAAAGTGAAGAAGAATTAAAAGATGTCTGTTTGCCTGATCGCTTTGTTGTGGATCTAAATTATTTGACAGTTGTACTTATATTTTCAGATATAAGGTTTTTGATTTGCCTGTGGAAAATGCTGAAGCTCAGTTCACAGAACAATCTAATTCTCCCGCACGTGTTGTTCAGCATAGCAGAGTTGTCTCAATCCATCCACAGCCCTCCGGAGATTTCCAAGCATGACCCACATCAGCTTGTAATGGGTCATTATTGCTGCCACATCTGAGAGCCTGTAGGCAACACTGAGCATGGAGCGATGTATTCAGAGCCTGTTTGCATGCATGCAAAGAAGGAACATATACACGCACAGACAGAAGTGTAATCAAGGGGACAGAGGCAGCTCTGAAAAGACATCATCAATGTCCCAGAAAGGCATTGAGCTCTTAACTTTTTTTTTTAACAGTATATTCCAGGATTTAATTGCGTTACTGTGGGTGGCAGGAAGTCGCCCTCCTTCATCCATGTGGGGATATAGAGATTACTAAAGCATCAGTAAAGGGTCAAAAGTATTATAGCATTAAGACTGGTTTATGCCCCATTACTGGGCTTAGTTTTAAGAAAAGAAAAAACTCATTTGGTTATAAAGAAGAAAAAAATGCTGGAAGATATTCAGGGCTAAGGGGAAGTCAAACATCCCTGTTGGCTCATAATTAAAAGAAAAAAAAAAAATGAAAGCAGGGGAACAATGTGATAAAATCTCAACAAATACTGTGAAAACAATCCAAATTGTTTTTCACATGGTTTCTGTAAAACTCTTTTCACTTGCAACATGCCACTACATTTACCAGTTCTAGAAGGGAGCTGCATAATTTCTCATCACCTACGAGATGTCAAAATAACTGGGACAGTTGCACAATGGTTGCTGCAGCACATAGGAAAATAAAAGTATTTTTTCAGGGGATTCAGACAATGTGGAGAGAAGGACTATTTTGTGTTTAGTTCTGTAATACTGTGAAGGGGTTTCAGTGTTTCAGGGCAATCTTTTGCTGTTTGCTAAGGGTGCTTTTCTACTTCCTATGCTTTTCCCAGTATTGTGCTGACAGCTTGATTCTGAGTCAGGTGAACCTCAACACAGGACCGGGGGCAAAATTCTTCTGCCCAGCTCCAATTTGAGAGCCACTGGCAATGACTAGTTCAGGGTCCATGTCCTACACACAGCAGGCCAGACCGCAGCTCAGTGGTCCCTTCTGGGGACATGACTGTTTCAGCCCTTATGGCACTGTAGTTCATATCAGCCTCCAATACAGATGAAAATACATTTTGCTGTTAAACTGCAAATGCATACCTACTCTATAGAATGCTCTAATAAATAAATGAATAAAAACCACAATAAATAAATAAATAAATAAATAAATGCTAGTGCCACAGACTTGCTTCACAAAGACCTATCACATGCTGTTAATTTATTTTATCCACCAATATTACTACTCTGTGCTCAACTGCCCATAACCCAGAGGTAAGCAGCAGCTTATTTCAGGCTCATGGAGCAACATCCCATCCCCTACAGACGTTACTTGGTGTGCAGATTATTTGCTGAATGAAGCCACTGTGCGGACCTGAGGCATGTACGTGACAATTTCCACTCACTCTCTTCCGAAGGTAACACAGCATGCAGCAAAAGTCCAGAGTTTAGTTCAATTAAGAAGTTTACTCCAGAAGTGTGACCATTTAATAGGATCATGAAATAGCTTGAAATACACCGCAAACCTCAGGACAAAGCAGCATGGATTTTAAACACAGGTGCATTAGCCTCATGTTTGTTAGTTTATTCAAAGTTTTAAAGATGAATTATGCATTTGTCTCTATACTTTGTTGCACGGCAATTTTAATCTTCATTTAAAGAGTTATATTTATCAAATGCAACAATGCCTGCTGCAAGAACACAGAGTTACTTAGAAATCTAGCTGCTGTGGCCTGAAAATAGGGCAGTAATCTCTGGTAATCCCCAGGTATTTAAGATTATCGCGGAATAACACTAGAAATAGCTTAGCAAATGATTAAGAATGCCTCAGACTGTAATTATGTGCAGATAAAGGTCACCGGGTAGAATATTTCTCTTGTGGTTTGGAGTTCATAAAACAGTAAGGGTCTTATTCTAAGGTACTTTTAATTCCATCCTGCATAATTGAGGTGGAAATGTATCAGCATGATGGTATCTGATTTAATTTCTAGGTAATCAGTATGCCTGTAATAGGATTTTTTCACTGAACAAGGGGATAGTCAAGCAGTATGTGAAGCAAGGGTCAAGAAAAACAACAACACACACAAAAAAGAAAGAAAGAATAAAGAAAAGAGAGAAAAGAAAGTGAGAGCTTGGGAAGCAGCCAAGGATAAGCATGTCCTGAATCGTTGTCTCCTCTCCCACAAATGAAGATGTCAGAAACCTTTGTAAACTGTGGAAAATTCCCCATGCTCATCACTCCTGGATGTTTCTACTCTTACCTCCAGGCCTTTCTCCTGAGGCGCTTGGATGCCAAAGGAACGGTTTGAAACAGCTGCTATGTAAAACTGAGCCTTGTCCTTTCATCAGAGCACCGGCTAAGAATAGTGAAATTTTATTTCTTTGCTGACATAGGTTTGTGCAAGGAGAAATCAATCAGCGCGTGCCCTGAGCCCTCAGCTTGGAGCTGGAGTGCATCTTCTGGGCAGCAAGCCGCTCACAACCCAGAACCTGAGCAGGGCTGCACAGCAGTAGCCAGCATGGGTAGCATCTTTACAACTCCCCCCTCAGTGTGCAATGAGTGTGCTCACCAAAACCTTTGCTTCTCCTTGTAGTGAGTGCTCCTAGGCAGCCCAGCATCTGCCTTTTCCATCCCACCGTAACCACTGTGCAGGAACAGGAGGAACGTGAGCTGCTTGGAAACAGCCTATGAACGTCAGTGACAAAAACAGTAAAAAAAAATAAATAAAAATGTGGGGGGAGGGAAGGGGGTGAGGAGATGAATGTCAATGAACAGAATGCTCACAAATCAGCTGGAAAAAGCTTTAATTATTAGAAAACACCCACTGTCACTCTGATCAAGATTTGGAACAAAGCTCTAATTATAGCGTTGGCTTTCATTCCCAAGTGGGTAATGAAGCAGGGAACAGACTTTATGGTGATATTTAATGAAAAAATAAATAAATGTAAATTAAAAAAAAGCACAGAAACTATGACATACCAAATTTGCCTTCTTTCAAGTCACGGGAGTCTCGCTGACACCCAGAGATCCTCTGAAAAAGAAATAATTTAAACTTGATTCATCTTAAAGAGAAGAATTTATTGTCATAAAAATATAGTTTGGAGAAATTATATGTAAATTATATTTTCCCAGGAAGCCAAAACTGACAATCAAACAAATATGCTCTGAATATTCATTATGGTGGCACAGATGTCCTGCTGCCACATTTCACATTGACTCTTCTATTCAAATTGCTCTAAAATAGATAATTGAATAATGGGCTGTAAGAGCCTACAGAGCTCTCAGTCTGGCTTGGCTTCACCAACGTGTTCTTTCTAGTTTTACAACAAACCTATTGGTGGACCAAGTATCCTGGATATTGAATGTACTGAATGCTGTTTTAAAGATATATGTTTTGAAGGAATATGAGCTCCACAGCTGTTATGTGGCCTTTTTAAAGCCCCCTGCACAACTACATGCAGTTAGCACTTCATAGAATTTGACTGAGAAGTTCAAAATGAGGACAGATGTGCAGTTCTTAGAAGATCAACTAATTCAGTAGCTAGCAGAAAGTAAGTGCTCCAAGATATCACATTAAAATCTGCTGAAAATGCTGAAACAACAGGAAATTTTGCATACAGAGACAGCTAACTAGTTTGAGAGAAAAAATATGCCTGTGCCTACAAAACACAACTTTTTGTCCTAATGAGAACTTCCATTTCAAATGGGACTTGGATATAAGATATCCATAGCGTGGAATCTGGTCTCACTGTTCAGGACACCAACAGCTATATCAGCTCTTCTCAGAGCTCCACTCAGGCTGCCCTTGAATGTCTCCAGGGACAAGGCACCCACCACAGGGCAGCCTCACCACTCTCACTGTAAAAGACTGTTTCCTTATATCCAAAGATGTTTTCATTATATCCTCATATCACACAAATCCTATCATTATTTTTTTTTAATGACTCTATTATTGCCCTTATCATGTGTCCTCACATTCATTATTTCCACTCTCTTCTTTTAATTAGAGCAGCTCCTTGTGGCAGAAGGAGCATTTGAGCTCAGCTGATTAAGTGGTCTAGCATTTCACTTGCCAGCACTTCACTATAGAAACAAGACTGCCTCCAATAGAAGTCTAAGAGGCCCAGCTATGCTCTGGGTTGTTTTTAGGACAGAGTTTTACTTCTGAGTGATTAATAGTACTGTATTTTTTGAGCATTAAACTCTCACCTGTTTTGTTAAATTGTCTCTTTCTCAGCCCTCAAGACATCCCAGGCCCCACATCAGTTTTTGCACTCATAGAATCACAGTGAAGGTTGGAAGGAACTTCTGGAGATCATCTTGTACAACCCCCAAGAAGCAGGCAAGAAGCCCTGAAACACCATTAGGCATCTGGATAAGACTCAGGCAGAGAGTTAAAAAGTTCTTTGTTATTTGGAAAGGAGGGGGCTGCAGTGTCCACACTGGAAAACAAAGGAGACTGGCCCAAAGGCACAGTGATGCTGGAAACAAGGTGCAGCTGCCTCCAGCAGGTCCTTGGTTTTGCACACCCCACCTGCTTACTCTGCACATCGAAAGCATGACTCCCCTAATGCAGCATTGATATAGCTTTCTGTTTTGGTATTGCTCTGGTTTGTGGATTCTTTTTTGTTTTATTTTGTTTTTTTATTTTTAAATAAAAGGCTTCAAGAAAAGCATCTCAAGCTATAAGGCTGTATTGGGTTTCCTATCCAAAGGTCTCCTAGGGGTAACTGGAGAGTTTCCCTGATACATGTGAGAAACATGCCACCAGGGCAGCAGATGTAAGGCGAGAGCAGCTGCATACATCTCCCCTGTGGCCCCAGCTTTTACTTTCCATGGCATGGCTGCCTCCCTCTGTGAGGACTCTGTGAGCACTACTCACTGCATTCTGCCTGAGGCTGTGGTCCCCATGCAATGTGCGGCCAGATGATGAGTGCGTGGGCTCTCTAAGCCATGAGGCTGTCACACACTGGCCACAGACTCTCTGATCAGTGAGGCCAATAAGTGAGCACTGGGTTTATTTTCCTCTCACATTTCATGACCAAACTACCTCCGGATACCACTGACCTCAGCGTGCTTCCTGCTAGAAAGAACTACAGCCCAGGCTTTCTTGAGTGCATGGGCTTGTGAATTTCTGCTGCTTGCTTCATCCAGGAGAGCTACTGGGGAAAGAGAAGCCTTAAAGGCTGTTTTCACTCCCTTTCTTTTAACTCTCAGTTGCCATCATCATCTTGCAAACCCGCATCCTTGCTGTGACTGTAGCACAGTTCCCCATCTCACAGCATAACCACACAAAACAGCTAGACTTTGGTTGTTTTTGCTCTCAGATCTCTGCTGCAGCAGCACAAGTCCTCACACTGTGCTCTGCACCTCTCCATCGAGGGGTACAGGATACAGGATCCCACAGCTGTACAGCTGTTAACTGCAGTCTGCAAAATGCCATACATGCATTCTTGGGAGGACCAGACTGCTCTGGAGATCACATCTCCAGGAGGATCAGAAATCCAGCAGCCACAATCCCTCACACTAGGGCAAGCTGTGTTTCAGGGACTTGTTGCAAAGGAATTATCCATCACTGTGAACCACTGCAGTATTATTGTGGAGAGCAGCATCTGAGCAGCAGAAACAAAAATTTCACACTGCAGCCTGCAAGGGCAGAAAGCAAAGAGTGCTCCATTGAGTAGGAATGACAGGGAGTCCATGAAGATGCAGCATGGTGAGGAGGCATTCCTGTTTCTACGATAACTATCATAGGATTTTTATTGCTAGACATTTATTTGAAGCGGACCTTTGCTCTTCATTTCTCAGTTTCCTTTCTTGTGTTTGAATCTGTTGTAAAGTCATAAATATTACGGCCTCAATCTCTTTTCTTGGGAATAAATGACACCAGAAACTCAGTACAGCTTTAGTGCAAGAGCAAGGCTGGGTGTGAATTGTGTGTGTGTATTAAGGCTGCTGGAGAAAATCCATTCCAAATAATGTAAGATCTTTATATATTTCAAATCACAGGGGGACAATGTAGCACTCACTAAACAAGATTTGAGCTTGATGTAAAAATTAGCAATTTCTTGCCAGGCTGTAACAGTGTCACTCTGAACCAAACAAACTGAGGTGATGCCTCAAGTGCAGTTAAGCTAGACTGCGTAACGCAGCTGGGGAGTGTGTCTTGTGTTAACTGTTAAATTGCAGCTTGTGCAGCCAACAGAAGACTTCCAGCTAAGAATCCCCAGCTGGTTTATTTCCCCTTTACAATTTATTTGCCAGATCATTGCATTACTCAGCACCTCACTTCCTCCTTTCAAGGACAAGCCTTCCTTGAAAATAAGCAGCAGCAGCAGCCTCTTGATCAGACCTGCTAATCTAGGGTTGAATTTGAGTGGTTGAGTTTGACGTGTGAGGCTGGCAGCAACACTACAAGTGTCATGGGCCAGAGCTGGGGCTGACAGTGCTGGTCTGTGCACCTCCACTGAACATGTTTCTCCCAGTCCTTCCAGCTCCCATGTCGCTGCAGTGAAGAACAGCCCTGGTGGCATCATGTTGTGTGTCACAGAGAGCTGCTGCATGGTGGAGGGTTGGAGAACAGTGTTGAACCAGCTCCCTAAGGGGTGGAAACATCATCCTCTGTTCCAGAAGGTTATACCAAAACAGCGTTTCAATACCAGGACTGGCAGAAAAAGGAAAGGATCTCAGTTGACCAGGCTGCTCTTAGCACGCCTCTTTGAGCAGGATCTTGCTTGCTACAGAGTTCCCCCCCCCACTTGTCGGAATGGGATTCACTCGGAGGTCACAAATGGACCTGTGATGAACCATCAGTCACCATAGCAGGTTCCCAAATTTCAGATTAATTGCGACAACTTTAGGACTGTATTTTGATACAGGCACAGGCATTTATTTTGAAAAGGATTCTCCTACATCTCACCTCTGTTACTTAATAACAACCTAGCTAAAGTTGTATTGTGATGAATATGGCAAAGGAGAGAAGATCTCTATGCAGATCAGATACCCATCATTAACTTGGAAAGCGATAATGAATAAGGTTAATAGCACTGCTGAGCAGAGAGAGTTCAACATGCTGAATTTAGATGAGATCTGCATGCCAGCTTCCCAAGGATTTCACTTGGGGATGCAGCTTTCATTCACTCATGGGAGATGGAAACCTGCACCACAGCTCCAGACTGCTTCCTTATTTCCAGTGTCAGCCCACCACCAGGACTTGTGTTTTTTGGTTCAGACCCTCCCCCTGCTCTCCCCACAGATATTCTCACTTTGCACTCCCTGAGCCATCACCAACAGCTTTATAACACACACACACAAGAGAAGCTCTTTCTTTAAAAATTTCCCACTGCTTCAGTGCATAGCAGAATAGATTAATCTCCCAAAGATGTGGCTTATAATGAAGCTAGCAGACCACAGTAATGTAAATGCCAGAGCGATCAGGAATAGGAGAAGGTGAATATCACAGCCTACTGCTTTATCATAATTCTAGGTGACCTTGATAAAATTCTCTAGAAATATATGTTAATTTGAGCAAATCCTAACTTATCCTCCAGCCAAAATGTCCCTCACAGGACAGCAGGTCTAAACAGGCGTTATTTACTACTTGTCTGTCCAAGTGAATCATTCAGCATAATTTCCAAAAGCTCTTTAATAATGTGTAGGAGCAAAGTAATGACTCCCCATGGATACTGAGGAAATAAAGTGCTTTATAGCCATATCCCACCTTCCGCCTGGGGAGCACCTGGTGCTTTATGAACTCATGAATTTACTTTCACAACCTGGTTGGGGCTGGGGAGAAAACTGACATATTTTAAATCAGATTTATTTTTCCGTGAGATTTTCTATTACCATTTCTCTCTTCACTAATTTTGATAGCAAAACATATTACAGGTTGACAAGCTAAGTTTTAGTAGTGAAGAGGCTTAATAAAATGAATCCTAGAAGAGCCTTTAGTCACCTTGATCCTTATCCAAAGACAGGGCATAGCGGCACTGGAGCAATATTGTGCCTTCCGCAACATGTTTGAGTTATTCACTGCAAAGCCATTTAAGGAAGTTGTAGATAGCCTGACATGACATAAAATAGTAATTCTCCAGTAGTTCCAGTGTAAGTTTCTTCTTTTTTCAAGGAGAAGTCATAGTGACTGTCCTGAATAGCTTGGTATCCAACTGATGAGCACCATGGTTCAACAACAAAAAAGCCATATCAGATAAAAAAAACATTTGCCTTCCAGTAGATGCCTGGGGGACATTTAAATTATTTCTACTGAAGTGATCAGTATTCCACATGACACTTTACAAAGGAATTAAAGAAAATCAATTTCCTTCAGACCTTCCCATTTCTGAGCTTTTTTATGAGTCAATGACAGCTGAAGTGTTTGCATCATTAATGAGGTCTTTCAGCACATAATACCTCAAACGCTGTGCAAGGGCTCTCTTGGGATGGATAAAGCAAACTCACTAGTTCTGATCTCCGGACTTCAGAGTAGGCACCAGGAAGCAAGGCTGCATTACACCTCTCGTACGTGCATTCACATATATCCTTTTTAAACTGACTCATATTATGCAGGATAGCTTTTTTTTGGCTGGCCACATGCTGCATACATATGAAATAGTCAAAATAGTCCAGGCTCCATAGGAATCAAGAAATGCAAGGGCATGAATATGTGCCAGACATTTTAAATCTTAAAGGCAGAGCCTGAAGAAAAAAGTAGCTCTTTGGTGTTTTCTCGAAATACTGTATGAGTTACAAGGCATGCTATGGTTGCTCTTTTTCTCTGGTAGAAAGAAAAATCCAAAATTGGAAGGTTTGGCCTGAGAGGTCTCCAACCTAAAACAGTGATTTTAGCACAGCATTTGTTAGGAAATTTCACAGCAGAGATGTGCAGAAATAAATGGATATTTGGTGAGACTGTTATCAGCACTCCCTCTTAATATATCTGAAAAATAACCTCACTAATAGTTCTCCCTTAGTGTGGTATATAGCCCCTTAGGAAATAAAGAGTTATGGGACCAGTGTCAGATGCCCAGCCCTGCCCTGCAGCTCCCATAAACTGGAGGAATCTCCTTCTTATGAGGAACATCCTGGAGCATTTTCAGATCCGTGTTTCTTACTGAGAGAAAGCTGCAGTTGTACTCACATGTCCTCCACCTCACAGAATCACAAAATCACATGTGTTGGAAGGTACCCCAGGGAGAGTCACTGAGTCCAACCCCCTGCTAATTCAGGAGCCCTACAATAGTTGAGCAGGTGTCCAGACAGGTCTTGAATACATCCCTAAAAGGAAAATCCACAACCTCTCTAGGCAACCTGTTCCAGAGCTCAGTCACCCTTACCTTAAAGAAGTTCTTCCACATGTTAGTACAGAACATCCTATGTTCAAGTTTTAGGCCATTACTTCTTGTCCTATTGCAGCACACCACCAAGAAGAGCCTGGCCTCATCCATTTGCCTCCCAGCTCCCTGTGGGTCAGGAGCCATCGTTCTTCTCCTGCTTCTGGTGCCTTACATGTGGCTCTTCATCTGCAGTGTACACTTCCATTTCTGAAGGCAAACTGCAGTATCTTGGACTGCCAATTGAAAGTTCATACTTGGGGAAAATGTGCTCTTAGAGCAGCATGTGAGCCCCAGGCCTACACGGTCTCCATGCTCTGTAATAGTCACCCAGTTTACTCTGTTGACAATGTTTCTTCTCGCTTTGATGGTGGATTCATCAGTGCCATATACTCCCTTCTTTTGGTATAGGGGGTGCACAGTCAGAGTACAGCAAACAGAGCAAACAAAGAGCAACCTGCAGGGAGTCCAAACACGTCAATGTGCAAAATTAGTGGAGACAAAAATCACTCCAGAGGCAACAACCATCAGATCAGAGTGCAGGGGTATCACCTCTGCCTCAGTGTGTGGTGTATGCATTGTTGTTAATGCAAACCACATTTTTTTCGGATACTTTCAGTGAAAGAGTGTTTGTACAAATCCCATTTTACTAAAGAAAAAGCTGTTATCAGTGACCACAGTAACAACTAGCATCTAACCATTCAGTGGGAGCTTTACAACACGTACACTTTTTAGATAACAACTCATCTTTAGGAAAAAGCTTGGCTTGCTAATGTTTGAGCTACTGAACTTCATTATGAGAGTCTGACCATCCCGTTAATTGGCTAGATTATGCAGTCATTAAAATAAATGAGCTATGCTTTTGCAGGACTAGCAATTCAGGAATCCATGATACCCTATTATCTTACAGCGAACAACAGACTGTAAATAATGCAAGCATGTAATTAAGCTGACTAAACATTAAAAAAAAAAATAAAAATAGAAGAAGAAGAAGAAAGAAGAAGGAAAAAAAAGAAAATTTCAAGAATTCTCTTGTTTTTTGTCTTCTGCCAAAAGACATGAGCTATCAGATATCCCATAGGTTTCCCCCAGACAGCCCTCAAGAACAGTTCCCATGTCTCTTAAACATCATAATTAGTTAGACTAAAGGTTTTAATGCTGTTTCTTCATGAAACAACTAAATCAAAGGCACATCTAAGGGAAGACAAATGTTAATGTGCAAAACCTCCTACCATTTTATGATCTGATTATCATTTGGCAGCTGCGAGGAGGAGGTGAATCAGGCTGGATGCTTATGAGGCAATCTATGCAATCTAAGTGATGCCAAACACTTACAACATTTATTGGAAGATGCAAACCTAACATAGATGTATAATAAAATCAAAATGCAAAAATTAATCTAGGACCAAAACTCAATCTTGCTTAGGAAATGAACCAGAATACATAGTACAGTTTAGCATAACATGTACACTGTGTAGGCAGCGTGCAGGTCTCTGCAAACTGATCCAGCTGCAATCACACAGCTTCCAGCTTCCCTGCACCTTTGCCCTGGAGAAAAAAAAAAGAAAAAAGAAAAAAAAAAAAAAACAAAAAACAAAAAGGCATTTGGATAATTTTTATAGGTCACATGCCACCACTGCATTGGACCAAAGGCCAAGCACTGTCTTCTAGGGATGTATTAGCTTGGTAGTTACACATCTAGGACCAACATGGGTTCAAATCACCAACTTTGGCCTGAGTGCCTACCACCCCAGCCCATGGATCAAAGCAACAATTACTACTTAGGACTCTTCTACTAAAGAAGACCATATTTGGAGTAGTTATTTTTGAAGCATTTTATCATGAAATTTTCACCTAGTGAACCTGACTGCAGCATGGTATAAAAAATTAAGTTCAGGGAGTATGGCTCCAAGGAGAAGACTGACAGTGTCTTAATAAAAGTAAGAACCACCCTATGCAGCCATTGACCATGACTTCAAAATACAGAGTTTTCTGTTTGTAGCTACTGTTACTGTTTCAGCAGCTACTTCAGTTTCCCCCCTGCTTTGCTTATCAGGCTCATTAGTTAACTTCCACAGTGATTTATGTGTGTGGGGGGGTAGGGATCTAGGGTCAACTGTACAAAATAGGGTTTAGAAATTCCTTTGCACCCCCTCTTCTGAACCTGGCTCTGACCTTTTAAGGCTGAGCAAGCCTTTTCCACCTTTTTAACCTGACGAAGTACAGATCTAAGAGGCATGTGCCGCCTGGGCAGATCCAAGGTGTGTGTGCTCTTTGGTTAATAAAAGTTCTCCATGAAGTACTTGAGGCAACATGTGCATGACCAGGAAACAATAGGTGGGCATATAAATATTCATGAATGTATATTCAGGCTTCATTTCTCATATCCTGTGTGATATGTGTGAGTATTACCAGCCATGGGGCAGGAGGAGGAGGTGGAGAGGAGGGAATAAAAGCCAAGGGTATCAGAAATCTGAAGATACTTTTTGCTGCCCTACACTTCAGTATCCCTTCCACCCAGAAGAAGATATATCCACTTTCCTTTTTGAGTGCAAAATACATGTTCCAAAGCTAAAAATAATGAATATATTTGAGAGCAATAACCCACCCTGAAATGTTCTTGCATCACTTAATAAATAGTGATTATCCATAAATTATGCATTACAAATGAAAAAAAAGCCTACACAATGAGGCATGAAATGTTCTCAATGGCTTGCTGAAAAAAAATCTTCTGGGAAGTAATAGAAACACACTTAATATCCCTGAATTCTGGGAAAAAAAATGTTCATCTGATTCAGATGGTGTTTGTACAGCAATACATAGAGGCAAGGACCTACAATTGAAAGCACATTGGAAAGACCACGGGGGGGTTATTTATTCCAGCAGAGGTAAGGAAAAAATCATACTCCAGAACACGTGTTCCCTACCTGCTTGTTTCATAGCTTAAGGGTAGATGACATGCAGAGCTAAAACCTCTCACTTTCAGTCAAAAGAAGCCTCATTTACAGAGCAAACCTCATTTTTAGATCTTTAAGTGCAAACAAGTTGGACAAGCACGTCTCTGCCAATTTAATTCTGGAAAGGCAAGGATGTCCTGGAGGCTGTACAAGATTTGATGTAGCAAGTGCTGATCAAGCCCTCAGACACATACATTATACCATTTTGATAGTGTTTGCTGAAAGATCCTAATGGCTGCCAGGAGGGGAATTTCAAAACCAAGGACAATAACAGCCCTCATTAAAACTCTCGTTTTGCCATACTCGTTTTAGGTATAGTTGAAGGAGCAAAGAAAACAGTTTCTCTATAATAAAAAACATCTTTAGAGCTGCCTTGCAAGGCATTAAATTGCAAAAGAGGTCAGTTCTAAACCATTTCATCTACAAGTTTCCACTCATTGTGAAAGAAGAGGCTGAAATATTTGTTCTGCTGGATTTGGACTCTGGAGATTCAAAGTCAGGTGAAGGAGTTTGAAGAAGGAAATGGAGAGAGAGGGGACATTCTGAACACGTAACTAGATGCAGTTACAGTGTGTGAAAACTGCACCTGTTATGCATTTGTTTCTATTTTGCTTAAGAAACGAGTGCATTTTCATTAGATGGGAAGGTAATATAGAGAACAATCTCGAGAATGAGCTCAGTCTCCATTCGCCTGATTTATATTGTTTGCAAAATTTCTGAAGACATTGACCAGAGTTTCCAGTTCTGCATAAAATAAAAACTCAGCACATTTAGGAATTTACAGAAGAACATGACAGAGTTATACCACAAAAATACATCAGCTATGAGCCTACTGGACTCCTGAGACACTGTTCTTTCAGCCCTTGTCCCCAGTTCTAAAAATGGACATAGGCAGCATAGAGGCTGAAAAGAAAACAAAAATGAGTCTCTAAGTGGTAGGTCAACAACTGTGAGGATGAAAAAGAATTAAAAAGCTTTGGGGAGATAGAGGAAAAGACTATTTACAAACAAAATGTACACAAATATATACATACCTGATCTGGTAGGGCATATAAGTAATACCAGGGAAAGGTAGAATGCACTTTAAATCAAATCCCTGCTAATTTGACAGAGGATAACACTTCCTTTGTATGATGCTTGGGAACTGACAAAAAGGATGGGAACAGATGAATAACCATCAACTTTTGATTGTCTGCCACAGGAGCACTACAGGGACATCACTTCAATACAAAGATTTTAAAGGGGGAAAAAAAGATAGAAAGTAATAATAATAATATACTTTTTAAAAAGATTAGCAAGACATAAAAAGATTCTACCTTTTGATCCCTAGAAACTGCTTATCTTCCCTGTTCCTCTGCTCACCTGTTCCCTGCTCCTCAAACCTCAGAAGAAGCAGTGTCTAGGCCCACGCTCTCTTCTCGCTCTTTGAATTGATATTGTTCAAGAATTTATATAGATTATGCATGAAGTGAGGTCTCCTTAGTTATTTACATTTGCACTAAATTCTTCAATATTTGTCTCTGGAATTCCAGGAAAATCATTTGTTCCCTGCTTTTCTATTTACAAGTTATTTTGCAGCAGATCTGGAAGTTTCTGCATTTTTCATTTCAAAATTTGGAGGATGAAGTAAAATTCTTTTGGAGTGATTATGGTCTTGTTTTCAAGCCCACGTAACAATTTACAGGCAGGTAACTTGTTTCCCCCTTAAATTCTTCAGTTCTTTTTAGCAGAGTGTTATGTTACCTGTTTGAGAGGACACACTGCTCTGCTGCTGAACTGGAACATGCGATCACATTCCTTTCAAGAACTTGTAAGAACTTCTCAGGGCAGTTAGATGCTAGTCAAGACTATTTGTTTGCTGTGGTTGCAGCTGCTAAGTAGTTACCACAGATTTTTTTCTAAATGCTGTTTCAATATATCCTAATCATGTTAAGATACAACAGGTCTACTCTGGGCATTTGCCCCTTGTGTTTTTTAATGCTTCCAGGTCTGTGCACCTACTTCTGAAAAGTCAGTTCTAAACCCATTCTACCTGTGCAATAATAATAATAATGAAGTAGATATTATTTTATATCAGAGTGAATACATTTATGGTATTATTAACAGTTACATCATTAGCCCATGGCTAATGCAATACAGGGTCCCCACGCAGCTGTCTGTGTGGAGCAGGAGGGATAAGAAACACATGGTCCAAAATAATCATGTTCCATCTGACATTTGTGTAGACTGAACAGGTGATATTTCTATTAATGGTATCCAATCAAAGAGCAAAAACCTGCTCTGATAATGAAAATAGCATAAATTATGTAATTTATTTTTTTTCATAATACATAGTGTCATGACAATAATGAATAATCATGATCCACTGACTGAAATCATCCAGTCAGCAATACTCACTTCACTTCCTAGCTATTCATGAAAGAAAAGGTGATAATACCAAAAATCCTAGCTGACTATGATGCAGATGACTAATATGAACTGTACTCGGAAGGTCCATCCTCTGAAAAAGCAGTTACCCACACTACTCATTGAACCTCAGCAGAGGAAGTCTGGTCAATCCCTCCATGGAACAGACAGTAGCCATTAAAGGCAAAAAGAGGAAGTTTGAGTATGCTTTGCTTTCCCCTGGCATTAATGTCTCCTCACATTCTGCTCATTCAGAGCCTTCTTATTGCTTTCTAGCTGCCCAACACTCAAGGGTCTTGTACCTGATATCCTGTTTTATTACCTGGAAGTCAGATACTTGGGAAGCAGCACAGGGCATGAAAAGCAGCATGAAGTCTTCTGTAGTGTTTATGCAGCACCACAATGAACACCTGAAAGTTCTGTATTTGAAATCAGAGTTCCCTTCAGACACATGTGAGTTGTATTCTTCCATTTTTATGCCATCTCCATGTTCAGTTTAAGAACATGACAAGCCGTGGAACATCAAAGCCTTTGGAGAAGTCAGATAGCAGACAAATTTACAGCAAAGAGTGACTGTAGAGAAAGGACTGTTAGTTTCACAGAGAATATCAGAATGGCCTGGGGCAGCTCAGGTTGTGAGATCAGAGCCATCAGGGAGCAATAATACAAGCCGAAGAAACTGAAGAAAGAAGATAGAAGTGGCTTAGGATGTACTTGAGGTAGCAGATCAAAGAGATGATTTGTGAATGAAAAAAAGTCAGATCCAAAACATGCTGAGTAAAAGGAAGACCTCACAGATACCAAAACTGAAGCAAGTCTGTTTTTCTTTCAATCTGCTGTTAAATCTGTACCACGCTAAGAAAAATTACCATGACCCTCAGGGACATTATAAGTCAGGAACTCAAAAAGATGGAGACAGTAATACACAATGCACCACAGGTAGTGTTTATTACACTAAGCTATCTTCCCTGCAATTGAAATGGCTCTACTGTTACTCATCTGTCCTCTTCCTCTGTGAAGATAACGATTACTTAGGCATAGATTACAGGAGAAGAAACACAGGACATCTTAACCTGAGATATTTTCTTTTGTCCTATAGGTATGAAGGTGGATGGCATACACTGGGTGCCTTCAAAGAAAGGTATTCCACAGGACACTGCACTGGAAAGAGTCCAAGAAGACTTCCAGAGGCTTCACAACATAAAACTGTCTCTAAGATTTAAAACTCAGAGGAGGAGGTCTCTGTAAAAACAGAGTTCTTTCATCCAGATCTTTTCAGTTTTGACACACAATTACATAGGTCAAGGGATGAAGCACCAGCCAATATCAGAGCCTCTTTTTAACTCTCTCTATTACATTCCAGGAAGAAGGGAGGAGAAGGGAACTTAAGATACTACTTTAGTTCCCCAAACCCATTTTCCTCTATTATCTTTTCAGGGTACTTGCCTCTTCCCCACCATCTTTAACTGTTTTATAGAAAGACTTTGCCTTTAAAACCCATCTTGAGACGCAAGCCCCTACACAGCCAGCTGCTACACTTGATGCCTTGGATTTTGTAGATCTCTTCACATATGGTTAGTGCGTAACATGTTGGTTGAGCGTCATGACATTACGATGTCATGATATGGGATACTGATAAAACCAGGACACTTACACACCAGGAATCAATATTTGCTTTCATACCTGGCTAAATGTGGTTGCTGATGAGAACTGTAGAGCAGCTCTCAGAGTGGCTGTCCTGACAAAATAATGAGTTGCTTCAGGGCCATGTGTCACCCAGACAGACTCATTGCAGTTACTGTAGCTATGGGTGAACATCACTGTTTTGCCTGCTCTGAATCAAGAGAAACAAAATCAGGCAGTCTATTTTATAGATGCGTTAGAGTAAGAGATGACATCTTTTCTTTTATCTGTCTGTCTTTCCATTTCCCTCATCCAGCTCCTCCATACACACTACCTACACACACACACCATTTGACATTTCTATCCATGAAAGCCCTGTGAGTTCACTGACAGGTTTTTCACATGCCCTGTCCCAACTCACTGCTGCAGGAGGACAGAAACAGGCACATAAGAATGGCTGCACTCCCACCTCATTAATCAGCTCAGCAGTTATGATAGGCCAAATGAAGACTTTTCACTCAATAGATTCCTGTGGTCTACAGTTTGCCAAGAGTTTGACCACAACTCCCTGGTGTCTGTAGATGGTTTCTGTAATTCCCAGGTGGTCTCTCTACAAAATGCATCCCAGACCTGGGCCTGGTTATCTTCTGAGAACAAATGAGAACAACACAGCCATGGGCTGCAAAGATAAGTCTGTACTGAAGAATATACTGGTCTGATGCAGGAACAAAGGATGGTGAACAACCATTTCTTGTGGAGTCTTAATGAAAGTGAAGAGATAACGACTCCTTTTTGTTTTGGGGACAGCAGGAAAGGAAGGCTTTTATTGTCCTTTTTCTTAGCCAAAGTATTACCTTAGTAGTAAAAACATAAAAAGTGGGAACTTGGTAATTTTCCTTATTTGAAAATTAAACCTGCCATTACATCATTATCACATAACCTAATCCCCAATGTCTCTGCTCTCTCCCTTACCTCTTCTGGCCAGCTCTGCTCTGGCATCCCACAAGCCCAGGCTGTGACAGTAAGATAAATCTCAGCTTTTTGCACAAAAGCCCCTTTTCAGTGAAATCTGATATCATTTTATGATTTGATTCTGAAAGAAGAGCCCCCAGCTGAGCCCTGAATCAATACAGTATTCACTAAGAGACCTGGGCACTGGCTTGATAAGAAGAAGGTATCTCTCTGTATTTTCCTTTCTACTGTACTGCCTGCACAGCTAGGTATGAAACGTGCAGGAAATAATTAATAAATCAGCAGGAAGGCTTGAATCTTTTCCTAATATTTTATACAGAACAATGAAATACAGGAAAAGAACCACAAGAAGCAGGGAGGGAAAACTGGGGAAAGGCAGCAGATGTTGTAAAAGATCTACTTTTGTGTTCCCTGTGCACCAGAAATGTGCAGACATATGTTGGCAGAGCTACAGTCAGAGTCCACAGCAAGGCTATATCTCACACATCTGGAAGCTATTTGGCAGAGTGCAGAGTTCAAATGTTTTCTGCTTCAGCTGGTCTCAGGCATACCTTCCAGTGCCGGGCCAGGCGTGGGACAGCTCAGTGTACAGGATCATTGAGGAAGGCAATCACCAACACTGCAGTGTGCTCCCTTCAGCTGCTGTCAGAGGCAGGCCTGGGCAGGGGTTTGCTCTCCCCCGCTTGGCTGTATGGTGCCAGTAACACTCAGTAATGAGGATGATAATAAAGAAACTGGGAGGAGAGCAGGGAGAAGAAAACGGCACCACAGCCCAGCAAAGCCTGGCCTCATGTCAAGAAACAAAATGTACTTGGACAAAATCCATCGTGTTGAGTTAACTCGAGAGCAGAGCAAGCCATTCAGGAAATAAGGTTTGCGCTGCAAGGGAACATGCAAGGGTCACATCAGAGCTGATGTTCTTTTTTGCAGAAATGCCCCTATTTTAAAAATAATAGAAAAATACAAGGAGAAAAGTTGGGACCCCTGCCCTAGTGGGGCAGCCATCCAAATCCTGCTGAGAAACTAGGTTTGTAGCTAGGTACAGGGCCATTGGCAGAGCACTGCCACTGGTGTAGGAGCTCCTGGCAGCCACCAGAGGTTAGCTCTGCTTTAGGAAGAAATCTTTCCTAGCAGGAATGATCTTCTGGCAGTCCCCACTGTCTAGCTAACATGGTTCAGCCAGATGCTGCGACTGGTGAGGAAGCAAGCCACTAGCAAGGTATGACCCACCACACTGAGGCCACTGGCATGGCACAGCCATGAGGGACCTGAGCACTAATCCAGCATCTCTATGTAGGTACTGCAATTATCAGTCTCTCTCCTGGACCAGGCACAGAGCCTGGTTAAGAAATACTGGATGGTGGGTTCCATCTGCTGGGCTTGTGTTCTGACGTGGGAGGACACTAGTCACCCACCAGCCTGGTCACTGAGTCCTGCACTTCCCAGGATAAGCATTTCCACATCTTCTCATAAACTAGGACCCATCTCAACCTGCCCCTTGGTTATCTGAGCTGCAGCCTAACACTGATGTGGGACTGCTCTATTTCTTCAGCTGACACATCAGGAAGGTCAGTCAAGGATTGAAAATGCCCAGGAGAAACACTGAGATGTTTTATATCAGCCTCAAATTTGCAGCCAGATGGGACTTTCACGCCACTAATCAAAATACAGCCAAGGCAGAGGAAGAGCCTGCACTTGTGGCATAACAGAAATGGAACCCTGGAGCAAATTTAAAATATATGTTTGGGGTGGCTGGAAAATCCCAGCAGTCTGTGACCTGGATAATTAATCTTTGTCTTACAAACAGCTTCACTACAAAATACACATGACTATAAGTATCAAATTCACTTTCATTTAACCTGATGTGCTTGGTGTAGCAATATTCAATGGAGCTAGATGTCCTGCAGTGGAAAAATGGGCTTAGCTATAACATATAAATGTTCTGTCTCGACAGAGTAGCTCATGTCCACCATCCTTGGTTTGGTGGAATAAAGGAAAATTGCTTCAAAATGATAAGGTGCCCGTTTGCAGTATTTCCACTTTGCTTTGTCTCAATGCTGCACATTACAGGGTGACGTACAAGTGGTCACTTGTTGATTTTCCATTCAAGAGAAGTGCAAGTGCCTGCAGAACAGGGCCAAAGCTCTGCTCCTCCAACATCACAGGTATGGAAAAAAACTGGTAGGATGCCTTAGTCCTCAAAGCTGGGGGACAGGAGCACTAGGAAAATATGACAGCATGGCCTGAGGAACAAGCCACTTTTCCATGACCTGTAAAGGGGAAAGGGTAAATACACTCAGCCATTTGCCTCAAGACAGCTTCAGAATGACCAGAACTGCCTCAGGCTAATGTGACTGAGCTTTCAGTCACAGTACAAGCAGTGGGACAACTTGTTGCAGCCTGGTGATGGAGTTGCTGGTGGCTGCGGGGTGCAAAGACCTAAGAATATGAAAGAACAACACTACCTGTGGACAGAGGGCAAAATCTTCTATATGGCCTACTAAACAGTTGGAGAAAAACACACGTTTTCAACATTCAAGAATTTTCTCAGGTCTGAAGTGAAGGTGTGATATCATGAGAAAAGGAAAATGAGAAAATAACTGGATGTGGAGAGCTGCTGTATTATCCATGCATATTTAAAATAATAAGTAGTAAGATTACTGCAGCACTTGGCAGGGGAAATAGGCAGCCAGTGCTCGCTCACTGCTCACTCAAAGCCAGCAAGAAGCCACTTGACTGCACTGGACAAAACAGACCCTGCTGGTGGCTGGGCTGGGGACAGAAGTGTACACATGCTGGGAACACCAATCAAGAGCTGGCAACAGAGATGGGGTTCAAACCTTGGTGCAGGAGGAGAGGTCAGGTCTATCATTGAAGCCTTGAGGGACTGACCAACAGAGGAGTGATTGCAGTGGCAGCTGTCATTCTCATCATTCCAGTGAATGGCTCTGCAAGTCCATCAGGCACCAATGCATCTCAGCAGCACACAGCAAAGGAAAAGCCAAGATTTTTTACAGACATTTTGTCTTTGGACATGGATAACCAATATCTGCTGTGTTCCCAAGTTCCAAGTGATTTCCGAAGAGCATGGCAATGCCAGCACCTAGTGCTGTTCTGTCCTCAGTAGAAGCTGAATCCATTTGCAAAGATGCCCTGGAGCTCCAAGGGTCAGTGCCCGGGAGCCCATAGTGAGTCCCTGCTGCCAAGTGCACAATGTTGGGCCCTCCTGTGGGCTTTAGAATTCTGAAAATAGAGGTGTAAGATATGATGTTATTTTTTCCAGCTGACAATGAAACTTGCAATGTCTTAAAGGAAAACTTCTTCGAAAGAGTAAGAAAGCAGTGTAGCCAACCTCATGTACACTGAGGTTGTTTTCTTCCTGCTAAGATAAAGATCCAGTGGCACATTAAGAAAGCTATGCAGACTCTGTGTTCCAAGCTAACTGAAATTTTTGCTACTGGCATTGGGCATCTTCAGAATCAAGACTGCCATATTTACAACAACATATCTGACTTTATTCAAATTGAAAACGAAACCACCAGCTGTCTTTAATGTGAATCACAGGACTTTCTTGGGAAAAAAAAAAAAAAAAAAGACACCAAATAATCTCACAAGGTATTTTGTATCTTTCATCTTTCCTAGGATGTTATCGACCACAATGCTCAGCAGCACATCCTCCTTCAAAGGAACAAACTGCTTCAGATTCAGCGCAGGAGGAAATGTCTGAAGTGCTGCTACAGATGCAACCATGCTCTTGTTTTGTGGGAAATCAAAAGGAGGTTGGAAGACAAGCTTCAGTACCTTTCTGCTCTGGCTCTCTGCCATCCTCAGGCTCCTGAAGCAGGAGAAGTGTGGTGGCAGGGATTGCTCCCTGAAGGTAATACTCCCCTTATGTGCTCACTGTATTTAACAGGTGGGAGTCCTGGATCTGCAGATATGGATTAGAGTTCCTGCTGACATTGAAGACCAAGGGATACCTGCAATTTCACCTCTTTTCCCTTCCATTTACAGCAAGTTTCTAATAGACAGCCCAGGCTCAGTAGCTGACTTCAGTCACTGCTGCAGAGGAGACGTTACATCTGATTTTTGGCTGCCATGTTTACTTACACCCAGTGCCAGTCGGTGCTTTGCCACAGAACTCTACTGCTTTGCTTCTGGCTGGTTTAAAATTCACATATACTACATCATGTACTACGACCATTTTTCTTGTAGCGTCATTGGGCTGTTTCCATTTAAAATACAGCTTGTTATGCTATTGTTTATCTTGCTCCTCTGTACTATCAAATTTTTCCATGTTGAATTATATTGGGCCATTCTTACTGAACCTAACATCCTACTGAACCCTACTGTTTTACCTCAGTTACTGATGACCACCCAGAGCTCATTAACTTTGCAAAAGCTGCCACTGCAGCCAGAACATTAGCTCTGTAAGTACATGAGGTGTTGCAAGGAGTCAGGGCCACTGACCTTAGCACAGCAAAGCAGAATGACAGCAATGAGGCCTCATCTCAGAGAAAAATCTGTCTCGCTTCATATAATTTCTACAACAGAATCTCAACAGTATTATAAATAATTGCAGCAACTCTTGCTGCCAGCAACCCCACTGCATTTTTGCTCATGGATTTTTTTGTTTCATACACCATGGAAATATTGTCGATGATTGCAAGGGGTGGTTACAGAGCTGCAACAAAGCATGCAATTTCATAGATGATCAAAAGTCAACTGTTAGCAATTAAGATCAAATAGCGTCAGGCCAACAAAGGTGAGAAATAATTTTTTAACAGCTGTTTCAATGCTTTCAAAGTATCAAACATAGAATACTTAATCTGAGACAAATCTAACACACTCCAAAGCTCCCAGGTAATATTTTCTTTATTACATTTCACTTGGGAAAAAAAAAAAAATGGTTTTTTTTTGTTAGTTAGTTTGGTTTTTTTTTTAATGTTTGGGATGTTTTGGTTTGTTGGTTGGTTTTTAACTTAATAGCTGTAAAGCAGTTCAGTCAGAGCTTTCATTTCTCAGGCCATATTCCCTTCTCACTATCCCTAGCATCCACATGAGTCCTTTTTCAGTGTCTCTCAGTTCAAACCAAGTCATAGTTTCCTCATGACATGAGCCACAACAAATAAACAAGAAGACAAAAAATAGCAACCTTCTTTCTCTAACCAGCTTTATCAAATAGTGGGAAGAAGAGAAATCAAGAGAGGAAGCACCGGCAAAAATTTATTTATGTATTATGACTCGATCACTTCAGGTTTTCTGTGTAGGTCATCCATGACTCCATTTGATGCATGATTGCATTCTGTCCAGTGTGTCAGAAGAGACAACTCTCAAGGGTAACTGCATCGGTCCATTCCAAAAGTGCACTTGACACTTATATCTCCTGTACCTTCTGGTTTTGCCCAGACAGCTCAGAATCATAGAATCATAGACTCGTAGAATCCCTAGAGTCAAGATTTCTGACAGGAAACAAACAAACAAACAAAACTGGTCCCCAGTTTAAAATGATAAGCAGAAAGTGAGCAGATTCAGTTCAGTTCAACCCTAAGCCTTGCCTCTACCTCATTCAGAAATTCAGATCTCCCACTCCTCAACTCATCTCCAGTTTGCTTGTTCTGAGACAGCTCTGGTTGTGTGCTTGATGATATGCAGCTGCACTCCTCTGGGTTTTGCAAGAAAACCCTGGTATGCAGATAAGATGCCCTGCTTGATTTACAAAATCATAAGCTTAGTTGAACACAGCAGACATAAGATGACGGCAAATCCTGAATTTATCCTCAGTGAGTGCTTGGAGGCAAATATGGCAACTTCTTTGTCTTTTTAATGTCTTCAGTAATAATTTGCCAGCAAACAGAAGATGCAATCCTGAGCTGAAGAAGGGGAGCAGCACAGAAGTAAATTACTGTCTTCTAGGATTCAACCGCACTCCCTTCAGATGGCTGATGTGATTAAGGGGTGACTCCACACAGACACTCTTTGATGGTATCCTATGGGCTGGAGCCAATTCAGTGTAAGCCATCTATCAGCTGAACAGTGGAACTTTTTTTTGCCATTGTTGCTGTAATTTATTTGAAGGGAGGAGCCTGTGGTTGCAAATGAACAGTTCAGTTAGTAAAGATAAGGGAGAAGTGGAAATGACATGGCACAACTGTCAGCTAATATTTGGTCTAATCCCATCACTTTCGTGGGGAAGTGCTCGTTGAGCAGAGCAACATCCACAGTAAAAACTGCACACAGCTTTTCTGTGTTAAGTAAGTCTGCACACATCAGAGAAAAGTTATTGTGCAGACTCTATCACTTCAGATACAGAAGTCAGAGCAGAGGTACATGCATTGTCCTGTAAAACATTATTGGGTTCTGTGTTGAAATGTTCTGCTGACCTCTCTAAATGAGCAATTGCAGGCAGTAGGGATGTCTCAGGGCAGTGCTGCAGGAGCTGATAGGATACAGAGCCGCTGTAGGTGGAGCCTCCCCTTTAGATGGAGTTAGCACTCAAAGGCTTTGGGAGCTTTTTGGCATCAGGTGCAAAACCTGGCTCATTAGGAGAGCTTTCACTCTTTTATTTGATCTTCACTGTGTGGAAAAATACATAAAATGAGGAAGCATTCAAGGAGAGCTGTGCAAGGTCTGCCTGTCCCCTTGGCAGTCTGGAGTGCACCCCTCAAGTTGCCACTTCTTGAAAAATACAGTTTCTGCAACAACATTGCATTTCCAATCATCTAATCATTTTGGGATCAACAAAAACAAAAGCATCTCACTATGATTCTGATTTATATTTATTTTTCTGAGACATTTAGCTTTCATTTTGGGGAGAAATCTTTTTGAAATGTTTAGAAGGTCATAACAGTATCTTGCTGCTCCACTGTTAATTTCCTCTATCACTCTCCCTTCTTTGTGAGACTGAAATTCTAGGAAAATCTACATGGCTTCATAGAACTCTTCAGTTTGAATGGAAATGGTTGAATCTTAACCATCCTGTTGGAGTTTCTGTGTCTCTCCAAAAAAAAAACAAAACAAAACATATTCAAAACTCTTCTTCATGAAACTCCAGAGTAACTGCAGTAAGGTCATATTTCAGATCAGTGTGTTTATTCAATGCACTTAGCTTAGCCCTAGATAGCTGCTTACAATTTCATTCTAGTGCTTATACAAGAGAAGGAGCTTTAAAAAATATTATCTGACGAGGTAAATCCTGTTCCAGCTAGAGCACGATGTTGTCCTTGGTGGTTAGGTGCTATCAAATCCAGTCTACCTTTCAACATGCCCAAACCACTAGATCCCACCTGGAATTTTCAAAACTCATTATCTACTCTTTTCTCCTCCACACCCACCCCTCTTTTCTTTCCTTTTGCAGGCTATGTCTTGTTCATCTGTCTCTTTACTAAGAAAAACCACCAAAGCCACATTCCTACCAATACTATTCTTAGCATTCTGTTTCCCCTCTAGAAGTCATGGTTCATGTTACAACGAAACAGACTTGTAGAAAATTAAATGCCAAACCAAGCTGCAGCTTGAAGCAAGCTCCCAAGAAATTGCATTTTATAGTTACCTTTGTTTAGACAGAATACAAAGTCTAATATCACTTTGGCATCAGATACAAAAATGGGAGCAGAGTTGTTCTGAGCTCAAGATAAAGCCATGTTAAAATGGCAAGATTCTAAACACTCACCCCAGGTCAGACTCCAACTAACTCCAATTAACTGCAGAAGAAACTCCTCTCTGTTGTTGAAACTTCATATTTTTTTCTCCCATTTCACCCAAAAGAGGTTGGTGTGTAATGAAACAAAAGGCATATTTCTGTGAAAATCAAAGATACACCAAGCAAAATAAATGTGAACACAGGCTGCCTTACTTTTCGGTTTGCCTAGTGACAAAATGCTTTGAAA
Organism: Coturnix japonica; assembly: GCF_054131305.1. NCBI lineage: Eukaryota > Metazoa > Chordata > Aves > Galliformes > Phasianidae > Coturnix > Coturnix japonica. The sequence goes on along the minus strand of NC_140702.1, from coordinate 60,124,805 downwards.
TGCTTATTTTGTAGATTCATAAAAATAACTAAAACTCGCAGATCTCTTCCTGCCAAATTCTTGACCATTAAGTCCTTTCCTACGTATGAGTATTCATCTCATTAGTTCTGAGAAAGCACTGTCTTGAACTTGTTTATGCCAAGTTACACCATCCATTTTCAGCCCAAACGATTGATATCCTTTAACAATTAAACATGTCCTGAGATGTACTTACATATCTCCTTCCTACTGTCATCTGCAGTTATAATAATCCATCTTATGGGTGTTTTATGAAAATGCTAAGGGGTAGTGGACATAAACGAGCCTCAGCCAACCTTCTCACATGCATGTTCTATTTTGATTCTATTATTTTCCAGCCTGTCTGTTGAGGAAGGTAGGTTTATCCCTAGTTTATCCCTAAACTCAATCTCCTCTCAGATTTTAAGCACTGGTCCTCTCTTTTGTGTCTACTGAGTGTGATAGAATTGAGGATATCACTAATGAGAGATTAGATTTTCTCAAACATAAGCCATTGTGTGGAATTGGAGAGACTTGTGTTCAAAGAATTTGCCAACCCAAACTAAAAACCACTCATATTAAAAAGAATCAGTAGCCACTACCTCAACTTTCATCCAGAGTCATGTTTCACTTTTAACAGTTTCAAGGAATCGGACACTAAGCTACTCACTTAGTTCCCTCTTAAAACACGTGTAAGAGACAATGATGAAGTGAGGGGAAATTAAAAGGTTAAGAAAATGAAAGATATCCCCCAACCAATCTAATTAAGTTTAGGAATGATTCTTCAGGGAAAACAAAGCAACTGGTGCTCTGTTACTTGATATTTGCATGTATGTGGCATTTTTGGTTCACCCTGGGCTTTTGCATTGTGCCAGATGTTTAAGGCCTCGCTCTCCTGCAACTGTTCCTTCCTAATTTAGCACTACAACAGCTTCTTCATGCAGTATTCCCTTAAGCATTAAACACAATTAAAAGCATTAAAAAGATCGATGTACATTTCCAGGGTAATCTTCTGATATTTCCCCATGGACTGTCTTATCTCTGGCTTTTCCTCATCCTATTCTTTTTTTTCCTGTCTAAAATCTGACAATAACTACGTATTCAAGTGTGTCTTGAAGATCTATGTCTCCACATAAACACTGGAAACATTTGCAGACTTCCAGTTGGAGTAAAAACAATGTGAAAGCTTTAAGCTAAGGATACCCAATGTTTCTATGATTTTTTTGTTGCTGTTTACAATAGCAGACTCTTTTATACCAGTAACCCATCACAGCGAATGCCAAGCTGGCTTCTAGATACTGCGCTGGTGGCACAAGAGGCTGCTCCATCCCCTTGTCATCAACACATCTAGATAAGATTCTTGGCCTCTACCCATGCTGTGACCATTCCTCGCTCCAGCAATGAATTAGCCTACCCCTACTGTTGGCAGTTCAACATTTACCCACTTCTCACAGTCAAGACTGGGCCAACAGATGAGGGAGTCTGTCTGTCCTTTGCATTTACCACCACACCACTGGTCTTTGCCCCAGAAGCTTTGAAGCAATGCATGAAAGAGTGTAAACAAATGGAAAAGGACAAATGGAGATCAAAGGCAGTGAGGGCAAGAAGATAAGATCATGTAATGATGCATGTCTGCCTTTGTGCAATTTAATGGCTACAAATCATCTCCAGAATCAGCTGACCTTCCAGGAGGCTCAGGGTTAATTATGTTGTGTGTGGTATGGCTTGGTTTTCCTATTTTTAATCAGATTTTTATCTTCCCTTGGAGGTCCCAGCAAAAGTAATTCTGAGTGGGTGCTACTGACTTAGTTCAGAATGGAAACTCTGAATATGGCACAGGAGAATTCAAGGCAGGAGGGAAGAACTTGGTTATCTAGGGTGCCCAAGTGCCAGCCCAAGAAAAATCACCATGGAGAGCAGATTTGGAACTGCTTGTCAAAGATGCTCAGAGATACGGTCATCCATTGCCATTTTGCTGGGCAAGCAACGTTCTCATGGTAGGGTTGCTTGGTTACAAAGTGGGGACAAAATCATCTTTTTCTACCACAGGTATATATCAATTTTGTGGACAGATGAAAGGTAGAGACAGCTTCAGTTATGGCAGCTATAAGAGTATAACAGTATAAGAGCAAGAGCAGGAGCCTGGAGAAGGAGGCTAGCATCAAGAGTCTATGAGCCTAGTGCTGCAGGGAGCCCATGCTGCTGTGAGAGAAACAGCTTCTTACAGATAACAGGCTGGAGACAGGGAAATCTAAGGATTTAGAGAAGCTGTAAGGTGACCCTATTTGCTGTGACTAACCATTTAATAAAATTAATATTTAACCTTTCTCTGTTTTCATGTGGATAAGTTGCAGCCATCTGATGCAGAGATTCAGCACATCTCTGCTATCACTCCTTGCTGTGAAATCATATTATTCCAAGCGCTTGACTTCATTACTATGGCAGACAGATCGCTGCTGCTACATTACCTTTTTATGAATGATATGCACACTGGTGTTTCTCTGCTCTGTTTACTATCCTTTTTCATTGTCTGTACCAAGCACAAATTAACAAGAAACCCTACCAGTGTAATTTACTCTGCACAGTATGCTATTTTGCTAAAATATTTTTCTTTCAGATGGCATCTCAAAAATAAATAAATACAGGAATATTACTATGGTTGAAAATCAAACCAGTTAGGTAACGTCACATTGGCAGACATTCAGCATCCCTCAATTACCCCCCTTGTACATTTGCATTCTGGCATAGCCTTTAATTAACATGATCATACTATTTTTTTTTTTCCAGTGAAAACATGTCATTAAGTACCCAGGGTAAGTGAGGACCTGGTACAGAGCATTCTGTTTTCTCCTTAATGTTTAACAGGCTTATTTTCTATAATCCCTCAAACCCTGCTCTGAAGACAGACTAATTAATTAATTTCTGCCTGGCTTTCTCCCATGCCACCACAGCATGCAAGTGCCTCAGAAACAAGGCATTAATTTTCACAACTGCCTGGGGAGATGGGTAAGTAGTGGGAAGGTGTGGGAGTTGATAAGCTCCATCTTACAAAAGGCCAACATTGCCAGCCTCAAAGGGGATCACATTCTGGGGAGCACCCCAATTCCCATTCCAACCCAGTTCACAGGGCTACAGCCACTGTGCTCTCATGAGCTCCTATTCACCAACAGTCAACTGCATTTTAAATAGCATGTAATCTAACCGAGCTTAGGGAAATATCCTCAAACCAAGAGAAGGCACATGCCAGTAAAAAGGCTCAGCCCATGCAACTTTTTCATGTTAGCTTTTACCTGGGCAAATCACCCTCTGTGCTTTCCAGGGCCTGTGCTCCAGTGTGGGCCAGCCGTTTTGGATGGAGTTTGCCAGCAGAATCAGCTTGACTCAGAGATTTGGTGAAGTGTTGAACTCAAAGCTGGTGCTTTGTCAAAAGCTACGAAGGGACTGGAAACAGTCAGAAATACCAGATAAGTGTAATAATCAAACTTAATCCTCACAAAGAAAAAAATAAATAAATAAATAAAAAGGATAGTATGTCTGGCTGCATCCAAAACTGAGATTGATTTTAACAGTCTGACAACACAGTTTTAAGTGCCGTTTAGTGCACATCAGTTTTGCATATTCACATAATCAATTAGCAGTGCTGCCAACAGCTAAACAAAGCTGTGCTTGCACATCAGACTGGTATATGGTCCTAGATGCTCTGGGCTACAAAGGGGTCAGCACTGCCCTGGCTGCCACCATTCCCAGGGCACAGCACTGGGCACTGACACATGTATCTTGTGGGATCAAGGAGATTCCACGTGCACTGGGTAACCTTGGTAATAGTGTGCATACCAAGACCACCTCCAGAACCAAGACCTCTCAGATGAAATCAACCCATGTGAATTTGGAAGTCTCCATTTACCATCCTGACAGGTGAGTGAAACAGTGCAGGTTTGCCTTCTCTTGTTGGTACTGATGAGGATGAAAGGCCTTGGGTGAGGGGATTTTCCAGCTGTCATGCTTAGCAGTACTAAGGGCTCTGTGTTCAGACCTTCTTGATATAGTTTGATTATTTTACAGCAGTAACAGAGACTTCAGAGCTTGCATCATTTTCTGAAGCACTGAGGCAAGTTTCATCCAGCTATTGTGAATGGAACAGTCAGACATCATTGTGTTTCACCACCAAAGCAGATTTTATTCCAAGAGCCAAAGACTGATGGGTCTTTGCAACAAATCTTCATGTGCTTGTCTCTCAAATCTTTGTGATTGCCTTCATTTCCTTCAAATGCAATGTCACCCCTCTTCTGAAGCCCCTAACCAGGCAGAGAAGATGTTTGGAAGTCATGCCACACAGTCTTACTCTCCAGGAGTAGGCTTCCAACTGCATCTCTTCCTTTCCTTCTGCAGCAGCTGTGAACCAAGGGCACATGCTTCTTAAAATCAATGGAAAACTGGGCAGTCCCAAAAGTTAAGAACATGCTTTCATGATTTCCTGATTAAAGCTTGGAATGCTTTTCTCAGTCAGTGCCAAAAGCTTTTCCCCCAGTCCACCCTTTTTTCACTGAGAATCATCTTAGAAACAGGCAGACAGCAATTTTGGTTAATGTTCGGTATCAGTGTGAGAGTTGAGTGTGGGGCACAGGTGAGACAAACCATTTCACATCACAGCAAACACCAGAATATTTTAATCTTGCTTTAAAACCTGCCAAATGAGAGGCATTCATCTGAAGGAATCAACGTAACTAATTAGATTCAAACACCAGGGCAATCTGTCTGCAATTCTTACCCAAATTTACCAGCTAGCAGGTGACTGCTTGCATGCTGAGCAAGCACAGGCTTTTACTGGGGAAAAAAACCGTGCAATTTTATTATACTCTCATGGTAAGCAATCATTTTAAATCCAAAGATGAAGAAAGCTGAGTCTTTGCTGAGAAAGTTATGTCTGCTAAACACTCTGAACATGTGTTTTTAAGAGGCCTTTGACAAAACATGTTACCTACATTGATCAAGCAACACCAACGAAGCCAGTAAAGACTTTTACCAGCCCTGTTTTTATGAGCCGTAGGTGCAGAAAGTGTGGCTACATCCTGGAGAGAAGAGAGTAGCAAGCTGAGGCTTCCAATATTCAAATGACAAAATCTTGCGGGTGAGTTCCAGATGTCAGCCATGTGTTATGGCTTAATAGTTCAGCTCTGACTCACCACACAGCAACCTGTTACGAAACACACATGCCTGCCTGTGTGCGCATGCACATGGCTGTGTGAACTGCTTGGAAAGGAAAAGTCACATTTTATGTGTCATGAGTAGTGCTTGAGGAAAGTGGTTAATCTGAGCCGAGGTGGGAGAAAACAAGCACGGGTTGTCCCGAGCCACAGACCAAAAGCATGATAATTTGTAGCTTTAACATTTACAAAGAATGAGTTAAAACTGAAGAGAAATTAAACACCCACTTCACAAGCAGTGTAATGCTTTCAAATCCTAAAAATTCAATCACACCCCTGTGTCCTGAATAATCGCTAGCCTAAATCACCCACACCCCAGCCATGTGAAACTCATGGAAATCCAAGTAGTTACTAGCCCAGCTATTTCAAACAGAAATATTTATGTTGTGGCTTGTAAGCTCCTCTTAATATTTCTTTCTTCTCACATAGAAAGAATAAATACCCATGGCACGGATGTTTGGCAATAGCCATCATACACCTCACTGCTGTTCTGGCCAGCAGATGAACAGGGAAGGTCACACTGGTGGGCTTCAGTGGGGAGAAGGGTAAGAGAATTCCAGTGCCCTCAACTCAGAGCTCCCCAACCATGAGGTTGCTGATTCCTGTCCAGTCCTCCAAGACTCAGGTCTGTGTTCTTTGGCCTTCAGGGCAGCCTCCAGGTTAAATACATTGAAATCACAGGGGTGTTGCCCCTTAAAACAAGAGCCATAAGCTTTTGTGATGCATTTGTGTGCCTGCAGTGTGCCAGAGATCTTGCTTTGCCACAGGAGTACCTGGAAAGGGAGCACCCCTCTGCTGGGCAGCTGGACAGGTACATCATTAGCAGAGCCAGCTGCAGCAGCCCCCTACCTGATCCCACTGACCCATGCTTTTATCACTGCAGCAGCAGCAGAACCCAGCAGGAGGCAGGGAACCCTGCTGCAGTCCTAAGCACTTGTAGCCTTGAAGGGACAGCAGACATGGCCAGTGATCTCTTGTTATAGAGATATAGCCTATCTCCCCTCTGCAGAGAGATGCACTGTCATTGAAACAAAACAGCTTACAACACAAGCAGAACATTTTCAGGATTCCCTGATTGAATATCGCATATAACCCTGGCCCTGATTGTGGCAATTCCTGTAGAAACTCCCCAGTGGGTAACCTATTCTATGATCTCGCCCTGAGCTGATGCCGATGGACTTCACAAGGGTGTGCCTGAAAGATTGGGCACATGGAGCTTGGATCTGTGGCTATGGCCTGTTCAAAGGAGAAGTCATTCCATGAGGGACAGGGGACACTGTGGGACAGCAGTGTCTATGTGACTTTGCTTCAGAAGTGATGCTCAATGGACATCGGGGCCAATGGGGGCAAAGCAGAGAGGGAGCGGGGAGAAGAAGAGACATAGAGAGAGATTCCTATCGACTGAAAAGGGCAGAAAGGCCACATGAAAGGGCCACCATAGCATGGTACAGGTAGGTTCGTGTGCCCCAGCATGGGGTGGAGATGCTCTGCACACACCTGTGCCCTCTGGCACCAGTGTGCATGGGATAATTGCCAGAGAGCATCTTGGTGATTCAGCCTGGCAAAATGAACATCGAGCACGCTGAGCTCCAGCAGCATATAAATATATACTTTTTAAATGATGATTTTTCATAAGAGCCTAACCGGTTCAGAAACATTGTCATGGAAATGAAACACGGCAGTGCGCAGCTCACCCCTGCCGCCCACTCGATCCAGGAGCTCATCATAACCCGTGTTAGAACAGCTCCATCTCGTGGAAGTCAGCAGCAGAGTGGGAGCAAATGGCCGTGAAGAGGGGGAAAAGCTGTAAAAAATATTTGCATCACGCTTCCCGGGTGCGTGTGCCAACTGTGGGTTTGATTCCCATCAGCAGGAGTTTGTAGGTCCCTTCTCTCCCAGAGTTTGACTCCAAGTTGCAGGTTTAAATAAGACAAAAAAATAAACAAACAAAAACTTTGCACAAAGCCAAAAGGGGGAAAAAAAAAGCATTTTATTTATGCAGTTACTGACTGAACCAGCTTGAAGCTCACTAAAAGGTTTGGGGAAGGGTGGTGGCTTCATACTTTGCCCCACAGAGCTCCACTTCAGATGTCCTCCCCGAGAGCCACTTCACTCTTGGCATCCCTCGGCCTTTGCCATTAATTTACAGCTGCAGTTTGTGCCTTACTGATCTGCTGTTGGGTTTTCCTCATCTACATCCCACAGTTCCCTCTTATTCTGCAGCTTATTTCAGGCATGTCTGCACCCCTTTATGAGTGCTTACAAACCAGACAGAACATCTGTACTGCACAGCTCAGACTTGTTCCTGTCTTCCAGAGCTTCCAGTTTAGATAAGCAGTGCTCTCAATCAAAAATACAAAGCAAATACACAGCATTAAACCTATAAGTTGTGTTTTAAAATAATAATCATTCCCCCTTTCCTAATGCACAGAGGAATTTATTCTCCTGTTTATCCAGGCCCCATTTTTTACCCTTTGCTTTTCATAACAGAGTTTATCATGAAAGTCTTTTTAATCCATATCCTAGGGGAGAGGGGAGATAAGTGGATTTCAGAATCAAGGACACATCCTTTAGCTTTGCACTGTTACCATTGCTTTAACCATCTAGGAAAATACTACATCCTTCAGGATGAAGAGGTCTGACAAAAACAAACAAATAAACAACAAAAAATCAAATCACAACAACAACAAAACATGAGCTGCATTGTGCATCCATAAGCCAGCAGTACAAGCTGCTTGTCCACTGGCACAACAGCTTCCTTGGTGAAACCACACTGAGATGCAGGTGCAATGCAAGCAAAAGGAAGCTCCCCAGGGTACTCATCTGTGCTTTTCAGGCAGAGAGCAGCCTGCCCTATCTGCTGCCAGCCACGGCTCCTTCCCACACGCTCCAGGCAGCCCTGAGCCTTCTGAGCATCATGGCTCCACACTGGGCAACACAGAGCTGGGACCAGCAGGAAGAAACATGCTGCTGTACATGCTGCCTGGGCAGCTGAAATCCAGTGGGGACAATGTAGGAGTCGGTTTTGGGAAATCTGGTCTGAAACATGGGCATTTCCTTTCCTGCCATTGTTCACACCACCTTCCTCCTCCAAAGAGTTACTTCCACCTCGGGACAAAAGACCATCTGTGCAGTGTTATTGCCTGCACCACTTACTTACTGTCGGGGCAGAAAAACAGCACAGAGTAAGGTACTGTCCTCCCTCTCACAGCCATGCAGGGACCTCAGGAACCACCTGAAGTGTAGGGCCAGTCCTGCAGCCCTGGCTTGTCTTCAAAGCACACTCCTCTCTGATGGAGAGTACATCCCATGCAGCAGGTAGATTAGCAGAGATGCATCCGTGCCCAGGTTTCACAGCCCTGGCTCCCATACCAGCATGCAAAGTGGCCCAGCTGCATTGGGCTGTGCATGCCCAACTCATCAGCAGAGTACTGAGATGGGCTGCAGTGCCAGCACCTGTTCAGACCACTCCTTCAGGAGGGGTTTTTGTTCTGAGCTGGAAAACATGACTCAACTAGTAGCTCACATGTAGCCAGGATGCTGCATGTGGGACAGTGCTGCAGGACTAGCAGCCTGTGTGAGCCATGAAGGATTCATGCCAATGAGCTGCAATACTAGTGCATCTCTGGTCCTTATTCAGCACGGGCAGTAAGAGCATGCTTGAGCTCACAGACATCGTCCAGATCCAGCAACACTGAGAACAAAATGCAGAGTTTAGCATGAAATCAGCCTATTCTGTCAGCAGCAAACCAGATCTGTAAGGATCACATTTGGCAGTAAAGGCAAATACATCTGTGAGGGATGGAAAGCTTAACAGAAGGTGCCAAACTGACATTAGGGCATAAATCTGTTCCCAGCTGCAACAGGCAGTCATGACCACAGCAGTGTATTACTCAGTATGGACAAAGATACTATCAAAGACCATTAATGTAAAATGGACAGATGGGAATGGGGCAGAAAAAGGAGATACACTCAAGAAATGGACTGAAGCAGGCAAAAGCACCCAGGGATACAACCACAGACCACATGACACCCAGCCAAGTGTAGCCAAGTGCTGTCACTGCGCCAAAGCTTTCTCTCCTTGTTGCAGTGGTTTTGGGTTTCTTGCAGTTCTGGGAGCTGCAGCTGGCCACGTCTCAGCACCTCTTACCCATGTGGCCACACCAAGGCCACCAAATTGCCAGAAGGACACAGCAGCATGGCTCACCTCCAACCACACACTCTCCCCACCAGTTCCTCTGGCCTGAAGACCCACAGGAGGTGCTTTTCCTCTCTTACCGGAGCTCTATAAATGGCAATTTACATCATCTACCAACAGGGCTTCCTTTTGCAATACGCTTTTGTCATTTGAAAGAGCCTGTGCCAAAAGTTCTGCAATTCGCCTCAACATATCAGCTCCCACAGCCACCACACGAGGAACAAGAGAAGTTGGGAAGATGGGCAGAATGGCTTGTTACAAATCATTGAAATCTGCATTTTATGCAGGCCATATATTACTAACACAATGCATGGGAACTGAGCACACTGAGCTTAGCAAGGAACGGACATTCTGTTCTGGGATAGGGAGTAATCTAACAGCTGTTTCAAAGAGTAGCAGAGGCTCCAGAGGATCTCAGATCTTGCTTCCTGGATGAATTGTTCTGAAAAATTGCAAGATGCTTGAGTGTAACACAACAGCAGATATTAAACAGGAACGGTATCTGCAGGGAGAGTATAGGAGGCATCCCTCTTTACAGCTGAATGTACAAAATGTCTGTAATTAATCAATCTCCAACTCCCATCAGCAGTTTTCTAGTGCTTTGTCCTGACTATTTTTGGTTTGCATTTGTTTGCAGGACTTCACATGGTGTCGCATGTCCCTGGTGCTTGTTTCCTGGCTGATATGCAGTGAGCACAGGATGCAGGCACAGGGCCAGGAAGCCCGGTATCCCCAGGGCCCCTAACAAGATTCAAACATCAGCTGATGCTTTGTTCAATCTGCACAGTAACGAAATGGCACTGATCTCCCCCCAATGAATGCTGGTCCCAGGGCCCTGCAGAAACAGAGCCCAGCTGAGCGCATCTGTAGGCATGTGGTGCCACAACTCCTTGTGAAAGGTACCTCAGATAAAGCCCATGAGAGAACGAACTGTCCACAGAAATGGCAAGAAAGGAACTCTCCCTTTACTCATTTGGGACGTTTTTATTCAGAGTGCTGAAGTTGCAGCCCTGGTCCAGTTCTCTGCCATGGGATACCAACAAATGTTATTACCCGTGCAGGTGGATACCTCTAGCCATGGAAACTGCAGGGTGAAGCTGTGGAGTGCTTTCAGCACCAGTATCAGTGTCAGAGTGCAAATGGGCATATTGATGCTCCTCTGAGGAGGAGTGGAAGAGCTCAGCTCAGAGGGGTTACTGGGGCAGGGGTGCTGCAGCCACAGGAACATGCACTGGCCTGACACAGCCCACTGCCCACACCCTGAACTTAAAGTAATCATTCAAGTGTGTATATCTCTGCAGTAGGAAGGAAAACTACAGACAAGAAAAATCTTGAAATCCATTCTTGAAGGAAATGAATGAAAATTGCTCTGATCTTTTGATCCTGCATATACAGATTTTGGAAGAACCCACTGTTCTGTTTTGCAAATCCCTTCTTATATACAGCACTGGAAGACCCATAGGGTTGATATAGTTCCCCTCCTGTTAACACCCAGTGGGCTCACTGGGATTTGACAGCACACTGGGTAACGCCCAGCCTGCATGCTAGAGTGGCTCTGAGCTGGCAAACAGACACGGGCCCTCTGCCCACAGCAGGAATTGGGCCAACGTCCCAGCACTCCTGCACCCCGATAACAGTCTGTGCTGATGCAATGTCTGTGGCCACACCACTCTGTCCAGGCTGACGGCACTGACAGGGGACAGGCCAGAGCTGCAACACAAAGGGGGGACGTGGGCACACGCTGGGGTGAGTCACCTGCAGCTGGTGAGCCTTGCAAGCTGCTTTTCTCTCTGGTGCAGAAGTCAGATTAGAAGGGTTTGGGGTTGTGGGAGGGGTGGTGCAGAGCAGGCAGCTGGCTCAGCCCTGTGGTGCTCAGTGTCCAGCACCAGCTATCAGCTCCTGAGTTTGCACACTATTAAATCCCCCCATTGTCAGAGGGGACTACACACAGAAAATGTAAAACTGCAAACAGGAGTGTGCTGGGGAGAGGACAGCAGCCTCATATGAGCACAGAGATTGTAATTAACCTTACGGGTGCTCAGGGAACAGCTTGCACACCTCTGATATCTGCTGTTCTCTCCAGCTTCTGGATAAGCAGTAAACATGAATCCTCCACTTTCACTTCAACTATTAAACCCTCATTGCCTGTAACTGAGGCAGACCCTGGGATTATTTGCAACAAAATCCTTCATTTCCTCATAAAAAAGTAAATCACTGCAGTTATTTCTATGCTAATCACATGTGAATTACGCAACACATAAGAACAAATTTGCACAGCAGGGAGAGGCAGGATTCATTCTGATTCCTCTATCCTCCTAATTTAGGGGACTTTTCTTCCAGAACAACCAATTCTTCTTAGAACAGAGGTTTCTGGCGTGGGTGATTTGTGGAGGCATCCATGCCAGCAGCACTCATGGCCTTCCAGAAGCAAGGTAGAGTGCAAACCATAGCTGCTGCCAGCCAGGAAAAGCCTTGTTAGCATGTAGCACAGTATGGGAAAAAGCAGCAAACACCATGGACAAATTCCTCTGAACTTCCTGCTGCTGGCTGGCAGGGGGAGCAGGATTTCCAGCAAACGTGGAGCTGGTGGGAAAGAGGCAGGAGGGAAGATTCCAGTGAGCTTTACAGACTGTCATTCAGAGAACATTCACTTTTAAATTTCATAAATTAAGAACAACTGCAGAAACAGCAACAAAAAGCACAGCTCTATCAGATGAGCATAGATCATCCTATCAGCAAACAAATACAGCTGCAGGGCTGTGGTAGATGTGCTTGTGCTCGATATGGGTACACCAAGATCATGCAAAGAGTTTATACAGAGATGCAGTATGGAGTTTGCTCTACACTAGATTCTAAGCACTGTTCCTGAACGTTGGTGGCCCACCTGCTATCACCTAGTTCCAGGACAAGCACAGCTGTGGCTTGGGCAACACTTGACTGGACACACAGGAGCTCTTGCTCCTGCTGCTGCCAAGGCCGTGTCTGCTTTACTCACACTCTCACACCACTGCACGCTGAAGCAGCTGGCTGCTGGGAGGCTCTGCCCAGTACATGGATGCTCCGGGCAGCCCAGCACTGCTCACCCTGCTTCTTTACAAAAACGCTCCTTGGCATGCAGGCTACTGGGCTTGGTTTAGCCTGCTGAGTGCAAGTCGTCACACAAATGATTTAGCCAGTGAAGGCTGGTTACAAGTTCACACCAACTTTCATGTGATTCAGGCTTTCTTTTTCAGTGAACTCTTCATGTGTGAACACTGCATTCTTGTCTCCCTTTCCTTGCTCTTCCCCCTTCTCTGTGAGCTGGTAACAGCTCCTCTGTACTTAATGAAGATGTTTATCCTACATAAGCACATACACACACACACACACACACACACACACAAAAAAGCCTTTTCCTCCCTTTCCATTTTAAAATCTGTTCTGCCTTAAACCTTAGTGCACAGTCATTTGACTATACTTAAAGTGGGGAAGTTCCTCTTTCTATCCAAAACTACTGCCACACTCACACTGAGACCAGGAGGTTAACCGAGCACTTATTTTCCTTACAACTTGCTTTCAGGAGACTTGCCTGACACCCATTGCCCTGTCCCACTTTCTCCAAGAGAAAACTCCAGCAGCCTTCTGCACACCTCACTCGGACATGGTGTGCAGCTCCTGCCTTCTGATTGCCACCGCACTCGCCTGTGCCAGCTGCAGAGTCACCCACATGGAGGATGCAACCTGCACCGAGGTGAGTGCCAGTCACTGATCTCTGACAACATAGAGACCGTCTGTGTTGGTGGCAGAATCTGGCCAGAGCTCACCTGCTGGAACCCAAGAGCTTCAAGTCACCAAGAGGTATCTTTGGGTCTGGAGGCCTCTGTCAGAGCCATAAGTGGGTGCTGGGATGTGTGCTTGGCGGCACTCGCCTACTTCCTTCTCCTCCTTGCAGTCATGCTGCAGCACCACTCTAGGTCTCCCAAGAAGTGGAGGATGACACAGTGCTCAAGGGGATCTTCAGCAGACATCAGAGCCAGAAAGAGGGTGGGTTCAGGACTTACTCTCTTGTGCTTTGCTCTCCAGCCATCACCTGTTTGCACAGTGAGAGAGACGTCTCTGTGTGCTGCTCAGCAGAAGTGCTGTGTCCCAGGAGGACAGTGAGAAAGCACAGGGTTTTCCCAGAGCCAAGGCAAAGGCTGGTCTTCAGACCTTTTGCTTTGTATTTTTAAAGTGGGAGATGCATAGGGCAGGGGAAGGCAAAGATTTTGGTGGAGGTAGACAGTGCCGTGGACAGCAGCCCTTCTCCCTGCACAGATGGGATCAGAAGCAAATCCCTTACTGAAATATTCACGCAGATGTAAGAGCAGCACAGTGGGATGCCGCAGAGGCAGCTGTTTTGTGGCTCCCCTGGTCCTGCTCTCTACCCTGCCGCATGGGCAGGGAGCAAACTCACTGTGTTATGGTGGAACACAGACACTGCTCAGCTGTAGCAACAGCAAGGTGTTCTTTATCTCTATAAACTGCATGTTGCAGTGGGCAACTGCATGCGTCACCTGCTACTATGGAAAATGTTGGGTTTTCCACATTTGCATTCTGCTGTTTCCATAGATACCAGCACTGCTCAGTATGTCTCTCACCTCCATCTCTGCCCACTCACCAGGCCCCAGGCAGGACCCAGGGTGGTGGAGGCATGGCCAGCATCATGCTGCTGCTCCAACCCCCACTCCTGGCCAGCTTCCCCCAGTGCTCCCCAGCTCCCCTCAGGAACAGGTGTTACAGAATCACAGAACCATAAGGGGTTGGGGGGAACCTCTGGAGATGATCTATTGCAAACCCCTGCTAAAGCAGGTTCCCTACAGTAGGTCACACAGGAAGGCATCCAGGTGGGTCTTGAATATCACCACAGAAAGAGACTCCACAACCTCTCTGGGCAGCCTGTTCTAGTGCTCCATCTCTCTGACAGTGTCAAAGATGTCCCTTGTGTTACTTGCACCAAGAAGGGAGGAAGAAACCATTCTCCCTGCACATCCTGTGACTGCCGTGAACATCATTTGGGAACCCATTTGGAACGGAATGCAGAATACATCCCTGGTGATTCAGATAGAGATGGATAGAGAGCTCCTTCTCCATCTGAACTATCACAAATCCATGGGACCAGATGGGCTCCACCATAGGGTGCTAATGGAGCTGTCAAGCCACTCTTAGCCATCTACTGGTGTTCCTGGTTATCTGGAGAGGTTCCAGAGGATTGGAGGCTTGCCGATGTGACTCCTATCTATAAAGAGGATCTGGGGAACTACAGGCCTGTCAGCCTGACCTCAGTACCAGGGAAAGTCATGGCGCAAGTCATCTCAGGTGAGATCTCATGGCATGTAAGTGGTGTCCAGGGGATCAGGCCCAGCCAGCAAGGGTTCATGAAAGGCAGGTCATGTTTGACCAACCTCATCTTCTTCTACAACTGGGTGACCAGACTGTTAGATGAGGGAAAAGCTGTTGATGTAGTCTACCTAGACTTCATCAAAGCCTTTGACAGGGTCTCCCACAGTATTCATCTGTAGAAACTGGCTGTGGCCTGGACAGGTATACTCTTTGGGTAAGGAACTGGCTAGAGGGCCATGTTCAGCAGGTATTGGTTGATCAAGTTAAGTCCAGCAAAGACATTGAGGCCCTGGAATGTGTCCAGAGAAGAACAGTGACACTGGTGAGGGGTCTGGAGAACAGGTCTTATGAGGAGAGGCTGAAGGAGCTGGGATTGTTCAGTCTGGAGAAGAGGAGGCTCAGGGGAGACCTTATTGCACTCTACAACTTCCTGAAGGGAGGTTGTGATGAGGAGGGGTTTGGCCTCTTCTCCCAGCCAATAAACAGGACCTGAAGGAAATGACATCAAGTTGTACCAGAGGAGATTTAGATCAGACATAAAGAAAAACTTTTTCTTTCAGAGAGTGGTCAGGCAATGGAATGGCTGCACAGGGAGGAGGTGGAGTCGCCATCCCAGGCAGTGTTCATGATGTGTCTGGATGAGGAGCTACGAGATATGGTTTAGTAGCTTAATGGGTAGTAATGGTGATAGGAGGACTAGATGATCCTGTAGGTCCTTTTCGACCTTGTGATTCTATGATTCATTCTCCCTGCTCCAGCCTTCACTGCCTCTTCACCTTCCAGGCCACAGAGACGTGCCTTGGCCACCACATACCCTCCCCAGAGCCCCAGCAGAGCCTCATGGTGCTGCTCACCTGTCCTTTCCTCCTCCCTGACAGGATCCATGCACAGCACTGTATGCTCTTCCTATAAGGCTCCTTGCATGCTGCTGGGGACAGCCTGACAGCTTGTGGGGAGAATGTGGTGACACAAGGCTGGGAGGTGCAGGCACAATGAGCCTGTGACCCTGTCCTGGAGCCCCACTGTGCATGGGCAGCACCAGCAGGGCCCATTGGAAGCTGCCCCTTGGCCCAGCTTCAGGCAGCAGGATGGGTCCTGCAGTAGTCCCTGCTCCAGCTGCTCACTATCAGGTGATAGTCAAAGGTAAGCTGGCCCTGTTTAATAAGCTTACCTGTTGTTCAAAGGATGCCCTTCTCCACACACAGATGGATTCATTTTTGCTTAAGCTGAAAAGCCCTGATTGGAATTTTAAAGGCTTGGCTTATCAGGTATGATTTCTGTCTAGCTGTTCCCTTGCATAACCACAGCTGGAATTGAGTTAATTTGGACCCGTTCCTTCTGGAAACACTCCTGGGGCCTGCTCTTTTTTACATCCTTCCTGCAACATTTCCTGTAAGACTTCTCCAAGAGTAATCTTTGTTAGAAATTCAGAATTTTAAACTACCTTGTGGATGTCCCTTCTTAGGGATTAATGATGTATCCAGGACAGCTTCTCAAGTGTGTTAATTTTGATAAGGAAGTACTACAGATGAGACACTTTGAATTAGCACAAGACACGAGGTGTTCTTTTTGAAAGCCCACTCTACAGAATACTAGGCCTTGTGCATTTCAAGGCCATGCTGGTGTCTTTCAGGGTTCTGGCTGCCAGAGTTTTACATTCAAATCTGTTTTTGTGTGTGTTTTGTTTTTGTTTTCAAGTGGGATAGTTTCCTGTTTACATTTACAGTACACAACTCTTGGATTTCCACTGTAATGTTCTCCTCAGATTACAACGAATAAAAGCTATAGCTGTGAAGGTTTAGGACTGAGGGAGATTCCTGGAAGCCTACCTGTCACAACAGAAATCCTTGACTTCAGCTTCAACACGCTCCCATCCCTCCAGAATTCAACCTTCTCAAGGCTGGAATCTCTTCTTTACTTGGACCTGACGAGGTATGGGAGAGCATTTTCACTTCTTCGTATCACCCTGGCCCCCCTTCTCACCCCCCAACTCTTCCCCTTGGTTGGCAGCTTCTGGAGTGAGCTTGGACAGCAGCTCCCCTGCCTTCACAGGAAGCTACCAGCTTCACTTGCAGATGTCTGCAGAGCGATTTTGCTAAGCAAAGTGAGCTCCTTGAGCAACATCCAGGCTTCTTCTCTAGTAACAGCTATTTGTTAGGCAGTGGGTGAAATGCATGTACTTTAGGGTACAGCCAGTGATGCTGGTTTCTATTGCTCTTTCAAGGTGTCAGATCAACTGGGTGTATGAAAATGCCTTCCACAACAACAGGCGGCTGCAGACCATTGTGCTGACTGGAAACTTGCTCATGTTCCTATCTGACACAGCGTTTGTTGGTCCTCAGTCCCTGAGGGAACTTGTCCTAACACAGACAGGAATAAGCACAATATCCTTTATTCCAATGACAAATCTGGACAGATTGGAAACCCTCATCTTGGGCAGCAACCACATCTCTTCATTGCAGTTCCCTCACAACTTTCCAACTAAAAACCTCAAACATCTTGACTTTCAAATGAACCATATAAGAGTAATCACAGCAGAAGATGTCAGCATTTTGCAGAAGACCAGTAATATGACTCTTATATTTAAAGGCAACGACATTTTACACATTGAACCTGGAGCTTTCCAATCCCACTTCTACAGCTTGGACTTTGGGGGCTGTGCTGACATTCCTGGAGTCCTTGCAGGAATACAGAACTCCACCACCCAGACTCTTTGGCTGGGAACATTCAGTGATGCGAGGAAGGAGACTGACATAACTCCAGGTGTTTTAGAAGGCCTCTGCAACACTTCTGTCAAGGATCTCTATCTGCAACTGCGGTATTTTGAAAACCTAAATGCTGCCACATTTCACTGTCTGACAAGGCTCCAAAAGTTGGACCTAACGCACACCCACATCAGTGCTTTACCACCTGGAATCAGTGCAATGAGTTCACTCAGGGAGCTAGTTCTCAGCATCAACTCCTTCCAGCACCTCTGCAATGTCAGCTCTGCCGCCTTCCCATCCCTCACCCATCTCCACATCAAAGGGAACCTGCAGGCACTGCAGCTGGGCTCTGGCTGTTTAGAAGGTCTGGCAGAGCTCCAGCATCTGGATTTAAGTCACAGTCGTGTTGAAAGCCTTGACTGCTGCAGCAAAGCACTACATGGCTTGAGCAGCCTTCGGCACCTAAATCTGAGCCACAACACAAAGCTCCATGTCCAAGATGTGTTTTTCAAGGAGGGTGCAAGCCTGGAGTTGCTGGACATAGCTTCCACTCATCTTCAGATTGCCACTTTACAAGGTCCCTTCCGGAATCTTCATCTCTTGCAAATCCTGAACCTTTCCTCCTCCTACATTAATACCAGCATTCAGCATCTCTTTCAGGGCCTGGAAAACCTTGTGCTCTTGGACCTCAGTCAAAACACTTTTGAGTCAGGGATCATGCCAAAGGACAAACTGTTTCAACAGCTATCCAATTTGGAGGTGCTAATTTTATCATCCTGTGAACTGACAGCAGTGAACAACCAAGCCTTCCACAGCCTTAGGAAGTTACGGCACATTGATCTGAGCCACAACAAGCTTACTGCACTCAGCACAAGTGCATTTTCAAAACTCAAGAGTATCTACCTCAGTTTTGCCTACAACAGGATCTGTAGTGTACCACAGGACCAGTTAGAGTCCCTGCCTGGCCACAGCGTAATCAATCTGAGTTACAACCCCCTGGAATGCACCTGCTCCAATATTGGTTTAATCACTTGGTACAAGCAGAATCTGGATAAGATTGAAGACCCCAAAGAAACAACATGTTCTGAACCCAAATCACTAGCTGGGGCTCCGCTGGCCACAGTGTCATTCTCATGTGGGATTAGCACTGCAGGAATCATTGCAGTTGTCCTAGCTGTTTTGTGCAGTGTTGCCATCTCTATTTGGGGTGCTCAGTATTTCAGGAGAAATTATCAGCAAATCTGAGTTTATCTGTGGGCACAGAGTGCAAACAGTTGTACAGCAAAGGGATTGGGGTGTAGGACAACTTAACTGCTTTTGCTCGAGGCCTGTATTTCATGCAAACATCGGAATGCTCTTTTCTATTTTCATTATATTTCTTAGAAAAATAATATCTTTCATGAGACCTGCATAATAAACTGTGAGCTGAGTTTTTAATGTGAATTAACTTTTGATCTGGTATTTGCTTTTTGATTATGTAAGTTCAGCTGAAGAGGGGAGTTATGCTTTGCCAGTCTCTGAAATAATACCCAGTATAACAGGTTAGCCTCACTTCTGGACCTCTGTCAGTTAGAACCGCAGATGCACACAGAAGAGGCAGACAACCTGGGGAGAGTATGGGGATGCTGCTAGGTTATGTGGAGGGAAAATGAGGTGAAATCCCACTATCTGGCCACCACTATAAAAAATAACAACAACAAAAAAAAGTTTTTACAAATACATTAACAGCAAAAGGAAGGCCAAAGAGAACCTCCATCCTTCACTGGATACAGAGGGAAACATTGCCACCAGGGGTGAGAAAAGATGTCTTCTTTGCTTCTGTGCCTGCAGTGCACTGAGTTGGCCTCAAAGAAATGACCACCTACCCACAAGGCCAAGAGGGATTTGCCTGAAGTTAAAGCTACAGGAGCAAAAACAGTTCAAGGGAAAATACTAACAGAACAGTGCTTCATGCTGAATTTTTATTTCAATGTTATGCGACTGCATAAGTATAAATAACTGTGTTCAATATACAACAATTATGACATCCATAAGGAGTTTCTTAAAGAAAATAAGACTGCAAACACTTTATTGCACAGACCCTAACTTTTTTTTTTTTTTTTTTTCCCCATCTTTCCTTTTTCGTCTTTTCTCTCTCTTCTTTTTCTTTTTGGGGGGTGGAGGGGTGGGGAAGCTGAGCAATCTACAGCAGGAAGTCTACAAAGGAGCACATCAGAACTACAATCACAAAAAGACTGACCGAAGCAGTACACAGGCAGGAGAATCTCTAACAGCTCACTGATAGGTAAACACCAACAAACAGTACTACATAAACACAAGCTTATGCACTGTTACACTTCCAAAATGCAAACTTACTTGTCAGAAGTGATAATGAGCTATACAAAATATACATAAAGGTATACTGTAAACAAATAGCTAGATGTGCTTTAAAGGAAACGAGAGGATAGTTTAAAAAATGCAGAACTCTGTAAACTAGGAAATACCTCCCAGACAGAAATGTTATATTGAAGTGCATTAGCATTTGCTTGTAATAATTGCCAAAGCACAAGTGAACTGTAAATGTTGAGACCATTTTCTCTTCAAAGCTGCTCAAAATTACTACCCATCGCTAACTAGCTCCTCTGTCAATGCATAAGAGGCAGTACAAACATTCTAGTGTCTCATAAAAAAAATCAGAAACTGTAGCTTGTGATTTTATCTTTCCACAGCAAGTCTGCTGTAATCCAACTGAACTGGTGTAATAAAGCGTTTCCCAGGGGAAATGAATTCTGCACACTGTCAGCTGTCACGCAGACCTCCAAGTCAAGATTATACACTGTGCTTTTAAGAACAAGGTTCTATCTTTTGAGACAGAAAAGACAATCCGTAAGCCTCAACGAAACAGCTGGGGGCCTAGTTCTAGTTTGGCTACCTGAACCGAAATAAGCAAACCCCCACTCTGTTGATCCCAAACACTTTAAAACAAGCATCAACAAGCATATTCTGTAGTGCTCTGGTACATGTTTCAAATTCTATCTTTCATCCTTCAAAACTGAAGTCCTCCACACTAAAATGATCAAAATCTACATGTTCCACAGTATACAAAATTTAAATAAGGCTTAGCAAAAGTAAAAGGACAGTCACATTCTAGCACCAAATAGCTCCAACAGGTTCCTTTGTTACACAATGTTTCTTTAATAATTACATTTACCTTTTTTCTTCTTTTTTTTTTTTTCATATAAATAAAAAGATTACGTTATGAAATGTATGGAGCTACTCAATGCAGTTAGAAATGAACATGAAACCAAGAATTACTTGCTAAAAAAGCAAGTCAAAGTCTACAACATAAGGCCCCAGCTATGAATTAAAATGTATCAGATGTCCTAAATTTTTTTCTTAATGACAATGGAACATATATTCTTTTTCCTTTTTATCCTAACAGCCGAAAATAGAAAAGAAAAAGAAAAAAAAAAAAAAAAAAGCCACAGCTAATGCTAATTATGCAGATCTATATGCTATGGTAAAGCATGTTTTCTAAATTAATTAAAAAAAAAAAACAAAAAAAAAAAAAAAAACAAAACAGGGATGAACACAATAGTCCTGGAAGTCATGTGCTTGTAACTTGTGCCTCAAACTCTAAGGGCCTGAATTCAAAACTAGCTCAAGGAAACAAAGGGAGGACTGCAGCAGAAACCAAGGACACAGCATGTGCTTCAGAGTCTCACCCTTGTCTGAAGGTCGCAGAATACACTCTGAACAGACAAGACCAGAACTACCATTACAACAGAGAACATGAGTCTTCCAGAGACTCTGTGACAGCCAAGCAGTCCTCCCTTAGCTTTAACCACACCCACTATTCAAGACAGGCTCTGTGCCGCTGGCAGATGTGATTTCGTCTTGTGTTAGATCTGGTGAAGCAGGTAGCCAGATACACAACTATCAAAATCTGATGACTAAAAACTCACAACAAGCCACCGTACTTATTTCTTCCTTGCATTTTTAACTCTAGCTAGGACTTTTTTTCTTTCTTCTTCTTTTTTTTTTTTTTAAGTAAAAATGTAGCAGATTTTCACCCTCCAGTCAGACCATTGCTTGTGCCTGTCTGTGCCATGTCCCATTTTCAGTCATTTACTTTCTTATTCGAGTATGGCAAATAAATGGCAAAGCAACTACTTTTTTAAAAAGGGGAGAGTAAACAATGCAATCAGCAGCAACGTATATATGCTACATTCAATCCCCAAACACAATGCTAGGTATTTACAGAGGAAATTATTTTTTCCACAGCTTCCAGCTGCAGATGTATATTTGTACAAATACTATATGGTAACAGTTTTACCGGTTACAATCGAGAAGGCATTTTGTAAAAAGTCCTTTCTCTATATATCCCCATCCTCTTCAGTGACATGAAAGCTTTGCCACATAAAGACACTACACAGTGCTGGTTTCAAGACAGTCAAAATGTATTGTTCTTGTTTCTGTTAGTCTTGAATTTATATTTGCCATGTATTGCAGTCAACAGGATTTTTTGTGAGGACTGCTTCGTAAAGCTTCTTTCCCTCGACGCTGCCGAACTGAGTCTTTGTCATTAGAAAGTGCGTTTGAGCGATCAGGTGTGGTTACTGACCTAGTTAAATCTTTACCCACGTTTTGTTTTCTTGAAGCAGACTGCTGAGTCTGAGCAGCATCTTTCCCCTTTACATCCACAGTGTTAACAGAAGACTTCTCTTGATTTCCAGGTTTCCCCCCAAGGTTTGAAGTAGAGTGGTGGGCTTCTGCAACAGCAGCACTGTGCAAGGTTATCATTGACACGCTTTTAGTCATTTCTGTCTTACTATTTCCTGTGGAAGAGGCGCTTTTCTTACTTTGCTCCTTGTAGCTGGATGAAGGAAGCTCAGGTGAGCCTGCTTTAACTTTTGCAGAAGATGCATCACTCTTTGCCAAAGACAAAACAGACACTTCTTGTCTACATTCAGAGAAACTGGCTGAACAAGCCAGTGGCTTTCCTGGCACTGCAGCCACACGGTAAGAACTCTGCCCACTGGCAGCTGGCGTATGTTTTATTGCAACTTGTTTGCTTGCATCCTCAGGCTGTTTTTGATTAGTTTGTCCTTTCCCTTTTGAATCTTGAGAGCATTTGTTACTTGTGGTTGATTTTTCTGGTCCTTTTGCTCTAACATCGCAGTTTGTGAGGCAAAGGGTAGGTTCCATTTTCCCACTGTTATGTTGAACATAAAGTGCATCAGTGCATATTTTTCCTTCAGGTCTTCTATCTGGAGAGGTCGTCTGATTATTAGGGCCTCTGTCTGCCTGTTTGTTCAGCAAGAGACAGTCTTTCACAGTGGAAAACTTTGGAGACACAGTTTGTTTCTCACTGAAGTGAAACAGCTTTTGGTCAGCAGAATCCCCAGAGCCTGCTGGTTCTTGCTTTTGCATTTGCTTAGAAATCTCAGGGCCTGTTGGTCCTGAGTCAACAGTAGATGATTTGGGTTTCGTATCAGGAGTGATACTGCTCACTTGAAGAGTGGATACAAATCCATGCTCTGAAATCACAGGCCTTTCAACTTTAACATGTTCGCTGTTCATTTTTCTTAAAGAACCTGATACAGAAGAAGGGGGATCTGGCACATTTTTACCAGTCTGTTTACCATCCTTCCGAGAGCTGGCAGACACCTGAACAACTGTTTCTTTTTCTTTTGTGATTGGCGTGCATGGTTTCTGTGAAAATGTCTGTTTATCCAAGTGCTTAGACTTAGAGGAACTCTGATCAGAGGCGGGCCTGAGTTTATTAGTACTACTTTCCACACCAATGGTAGAGGGCTTCATGTGTTCTTGAATATCTTCATGAACATCTACAGCACAGTTTCTGCTTACAGCAACCCTCACAGCAGGGGACACTGGAGCATTAGGCTGCTGAGGAGCCTGGCTGGACTGCTCTCTCTCAGAGGCTGGAATCCTTATGTCAGGAACCTGTTTCTGATCTTTCTTTCCCAAATCTTTGGACTTATCCCTCTGCACAGAGAAAACCAATGCTGCCTTCTCATTTTTAGGATCACCATCTACTGAGGGCTTGGATAGAACAGTTTCACTCTTTGACTCTACAATGGTTTTCTTAGACTCACTGAGAACTTTCTGCTTGGTTATGACCTTTTCCACAAAACTGCTAGCAACAACGGTGTCTTCCTTGCTTACCTGTTTTACTGAATCTCTCCCATCCTTAAGCTGTGTCTTGGGACCACCTGTCTGCAACTTCCCTTGCATCTGAGGTGGAATGGCAAGATCAGCAGAATTTTTTTCACTGCTTTTGAAGTAGCTTGTTGTCAGGACATCTGAGACAGATACCTTCAAAGCTGACTCCCTGATCACCTCCACCGTTGCAGAGATAGGCTCACAATTTCTCTGGCCTGCTTGCTGTCTGCTAGGCAACTCCTTTTGCACTTGTTTCTCTTTGCCCAGAGGTTTTTCAGGAGTGCTTTGGACTGTAGAAGGCTGAGAGTATGTTAGAGCACTTTTAACAGTCTGACTTTGAGTAACACAGGACTTCGCCTCTGCTGAACTGTCCTGCTTTGAAGGAGAGTTATCCTTCTTCTGAACAGCTTCAGTAATAGAAATGCTGACTTTAGCAGCTGGATTATAAGCTTTTTTCTCTACCACCACTTCTGCAGCCACAGGGATGACTGGTGGATTGGGAGAACTCTTGCTTGTTTGCAGAACCTGAGCCTCTGGTAGATTAGCTTTACTAGATTTTGATTGGCTTAACAGCTGCTCTTTCTGACAGACCAGTTCTGCCTTTCCACCACTGCCCTGTGGCGCTGAAGGTTTAGGAGATGCCATATCACTGCTGTTGCTCTGTCCTTCTGGCATTACACACAAAGGTACCTCACTCTTTGAAGCCTGTGGTCCAGAAAGCAAAGCGATGTCTAGTGTGCCTTCTATCGGTTTCAAACAGGAAACAGACCTCCCATCAAGTTTATATTCTGATGGACTTTTCCTGACAGGTGACTCAGTAGAAATCGCAGCTGATTTTTCCATACCTGCTTCTGTTCGACCATTCAAGGTTTTGAGGGGAACAAAAGAAACTGAGTTCATCTGAGAAGTATGTGCATTGCTGATGAATGCTCTACCCTCAGCAACTGCCGTGGAATCCTGCTGAATGCTTATGGGCCTGACTGCATTAAGTTGAAGGCTTTCATGAACATTCGATGTCAGTTTGGGTTTTAGCACTGGACAGACACTCTCATCTTTTTCTTCAAAAGACATTTTCTTTCTAAGATAATCAATATTTGCAAGTTTACCATCTAATCTTTCATATTTGACAAATTCTTTCGTTGGTACATTTTTATCTGTGTTTTCTCCCTTTCCATTTAGCATCCTGTCAGAGGACTGAAGTGGCATATCTTGCAGTGTACATGGAGGGGAAATTCTTTTGAACTCATAAGAAATATGACTGGCTTCATTAAGTGGGGATCCATGACACAACATCTGTGCATCTAAAGCACTACAGTCATTTGATCGCAAGTTTGCATTCTTTTGTAGAGTGTCTTTGAGTATGCCTCCAGCTGGTTGGGGTTCTAAAGCTGCAATTTTTGTTTCAAATGGATTCGATCTTTCTAATACCTTCTGGAATGCTTTTTTGTCTCTTTCTTCCGATCTTATGGTATTGGGATTTTCTGGTTCACTGCCAGGTTCGTGTATAGTAGCATTCACTTTTTCAGCAAAATCTTGTTTTTTCATAACTATCTTGACCTTCAGTTTTTCTCTGTCTAATTCATCAATGGATTCTTGCCTACCTAATTTTCGGGAGATGGGCCGTTTCAAGCAGCCCTGCTCTGCCGGTCTGACTCGTGTGAGTGATGGCACATCACATACATTCTCCTCCAAACTCTGAAGAGTTACTTCCCTTTGGGACAATTCTCTATTCACTTCTTCCTGAGTCACTTCAAGACTGTGTTTTCGTGAACATAAGTGTTTCTTATCACTAGCATAAGAAGGTGCAAGTTTCTCTTCAGACTGGACTCTCTTTAAGAGAGGAGATCGCGGTGGTTCTGCACTTTTCGGCCTAACAATGTGTCTTACAATAGTTGGAGGGGAGTGCATCTTGCTAGGAAAAGACTGAGCTATCTTTGTATTCCCAATTGAATGCCCCAGTAGTGGTGATGGAGATCGCTGAGGTGATGTGGGCTGCGGTGTTGGGGAAGGCGTTCTTGCCAGAGGAGAGAGAGGAATGCTGCCAGCTGATTTACGTCTTCCAGATCTGTATCTTTGCCCACTAAGCTTTGGGCCCAAGCCATGAAGAGTGCTGGGTCTTATGTGTCCTGAACCAGCTGGAGAGTTGGGAGCACTTGAACTAGGGGAGCTACTCTGAGAAGAATTAGTACCTACAAAAAGAACATGCAAACAAAATAAACATGAGATTAGCAAGATTAACTGAAATTGCCAAAGAGCAAAGAGACAGGCGGTGCTTGCACTGATTCTAAAAGAATATGTGATGCAGTGTTCCAAGATTTGGTAGATTATGAGTGACTGAACTTCAAAAACCTCATCATCTCCTAATGTTGGTGTTTCTCCTTCCTCCCCTCTGTTTCCTTTATTTCCTTTAAGTCCTTGCCTCCATCTACTTCAAAGCAATGAAAGCAACGAAAGCAATGATCAAGGTGTTCCAAATAATTTAACCTCTGCAAGAGACTGTATAACAGACTGTGTTTCCATTTTCAGTAGACACTGAAATCGTGATATGAAGAAGAGACAGATGGGGCTCTTTTCCATATTTCAGCATCCAGTTCATCACTTCAAAAATCAAGCTGCACTCATATTAAGAGTCTAAGCTAGTTCCATCATGTAGTTCCATCATCCATCCATCTCCTCCCATAGACACGCTGCTTGCACAATAATTTGAAGCCACTGGACTTAGATTTTCTCTCAGACAAATATCACACACATTTCCATTTTAGCTACTTTTGTATTATAAGAACACCTTTGGTTTTGCAGAAGAAATCTTTTCCCCTTTTTTAGATAGAAACCAGCTGTTCAGTGATTACATTTGTCTAAGCTGACTGCTCTCACCAGCGCATAACAGATTTGGGGGCCTCACAAGAAGCAGAACATACTTCAATTTCAAGTCATTTTACTCAGTCCTCAATTTCTACACACTCACCAGATGGAAAATCAGGAGTGGAACGGTAGCTTGGGGTAGGTGATCTTGGAGACAAGCTGTGAGTTGGAGACCCAGGCAAGCTCTCCCCTGATGAAAGTGACCGGTTCAGACAGGAGAAACTTCTGCTGGTGTGAAGAAGAGGAGAGGGCTGCTTGGCCAACTTTTTAAAGAGAGATCTCCTCCTAGTGTGGGAAGAGCAGAGTATTAATAAAAACATAAGATGCAACAGGCTCTGTGGAAGGCATTCAATCTACCACTATCCTCAAAAAAGGAAACATCATATCCTTGTTTGCATGAATACAAAATACAGGGCAAAGCATGAAATTTTTAAAATATCATGACTGCTAATAGCTAAGATAAATATTTTAACTCGGCCTACTTGTACTGAAATTTACCCTCAGCATTCCAGGTGAACGATTAGTTCTTCACAAGTCTAGATTTTCATTTTCTTAATTTAAGAGTCCACCAAAACTGAAGGACTATTAATACAGTAGCACACATAAAATTAGCATAAAGCACATATAAACTAAGTGCTATAAAATTATGACCACAGAGTCTCATAGAAGAAGGTAAAAAAAAGAAAGAGTTGCAGAAGGCATAAGGGAAAACTATGTTAACTTCATTTATTAACACATGAATACACACACAAGAACACACTTTTGTAATGAACCGAAAGGACTGCACACCTCTCTAAACTCTCTTTCTTCTTGGTTTTCTTACTGCGCCTGACCATTTGGCTCCTGTAGCTGTTTCTCCTGGCAGGTCCCGTCTTGATGGAAGTGTTTTCAAAAGGTGTTGTCATAATTGACACTTTGTTGCCACTCTGCCAAAATACAAAGAACCTTTAGCTTGAGTAATACAAGATCACTTAGCTTTACACTGAAGTTACAGTTAAAACCTAGATACTTCAAAATAGCATCGCACCAAGAGCTGGCAGCGAAGGGAACAATATGCAGAAGTTGCAAAGCTAATTCATATCTGACAAACAATGACTGGAAACTTCTCAAAATGCTGTCAGATTTGCTGAACTTCCTCCATTATAAGAACAAGCTTCAGGACAATGGGAAATTCCAGTAATTGTAGTCAGACAGACCAAGGATTAACCTGCAATCTGTAACAAGTTAAGCAAGTTTCTACAGAAACATCTTTTTTCCCCACAGAGTACTGCTGTCCCCACACAGCGCTCTGTTCACATCCCAGCATACTAGCAATGGCAAAATGGAGGAGATAACTAACTTGATTGTGGGTCTGATCAGTACTTTTACTTTGCTCAAGAAAAGGAACAGCTAACTAAGCTAAGATCTTTAGGGTTGCCTACAGGGACAGATGACACCTGTTCAGTAAAAAAAATTCAGTATTCAGAAGTATCTTTTTAAAAATCCAAGCCTCCCTCCTAGTATGCCACAGTACTACAGTACACTTCTCATATGAATTTTACTAAGTTAATGTATGTTATCACATCTGGAAAGCAATGATTTCATATTTCAATTACATTCTTGTACACTGTGTGCAGACTTGTTGTGTTTCTGCTTTTCTGCAGTTCTTATGCAGTTTTACCCAACTGCCTAACATTGCAAAACTTTATCTTTTAGGTTTCTTGCACAACTGTAAAATGTAGAAGTTCCTCTTCATTTCAAGACATCAAAAAACATTTAAGCTTAAGTGTAATTTGCATCTTTTCCTAGCTCTTTTTATTTCCTTATACTTCATTGTGCTCCAGTCTTCTTATACAACCGGCTACTCACTGTATGGTGAACCACTAAATTTGTGACTAACACAAGAAGTAAATATACAGCTAATTCTGAACTTCCTTAGTCTGTGCTTCAAAGATTACAGAAAATCTGCAGCATTGTGAGCTACAGTGAATAGCTGAGACTACAGTGAATAGTTAAATCTTTTGTTTCTAAGAAAAAAAAAGTATCTAAATTTTCTAATGGAATAGGCCTCTAAAAACTCCATAGGAGAAACATTGGAGAGGTTGTTCATGAAAATCCAACTGCAGGATCCGGATTTTATTAAGTATGTTTGCAGGACATGCCTGGGAGTGTATGAGATAAAAACATCTTGGGCTTCGAAGACTGTGAAAGGCAAGCTCCTGAACAGACAGAAAGAAAACACTTTGTATTCTTTGTTTCCATCTTTCCTGATGGATTTCACTAAAAAAGAAGAAAATAAGGAGCAGCTTGTCACCAAAACTTTGAACAACCTGATGGAGATGGTTGGATTCAGAAAAGTGCTTTCTTGCACGTGACATATGTTTTGAGAGAGACTTATCTTTGTGTCAGTACTGCCAAGTACTCTGCATGTATCAGTAGCAGTGTCAGGCCCTTGCAGAGAAACGAGAATCATGTATGCAGTTGCTGACTTTTTTCCAGATACATTCAGTAACAGCTTAGAGGTTGTATTTGAACAACCACAAAATCTGATAGTTAATCTCTGAAGAAACCAAATGTAACCCCACGATCTTTTGTGAAAAAGCGCAATGGATTTTGTATCCCAGATGTCTAGGAGTTACCTTTAACAACAACTCAATGACTTCTGTATGAACAAGACCATGCACTGGCTCTCCATTGATATGAGTAATTAGGTCTCCAGCTTTCAAACCAGCTTGGTACGCTGCGCCTCCTTCTTCCACATTCTAGAAATCACAGATGAAGATAATAAACAAACTCTTCTTAATTAATTCCCATACTTTCAGTAGTCGTTTCTTTTATTGCTCTTGTTCTGTAAAGGCAGGTGGCTTTTTAACGCAACTTGTGTTAATACTTGTGTAGTAAAAGCAGTGATCACATACAACATCCTAACCATGATGCAAGTTTTTAGCTCCACTGTGTAGCTGTGGACTCTTGGTATTTGGATCGAATTTGTCAGCCTAGCCCACTACAGGGAACAGTGCAGCACAAAGCTGGTGAAGCACCGAAACAAACTGAATTGCAAATTATTTTGAAAGTGGATTAAATAATTTACTATATTTAAAATAAGCTTTTCAAGAATTTTAGATCATGCAGCCAACACTGAGGCTACAGAGCCTCAGCTATGGCTAAATACATAAATATGAAAGAATAAACAAATATCTGTTATGTCCTGAAAAATGCCAAGGTTGACACCCTACCAATCATAAGAACTCTAATTTCTGGATTTATTATCACATGTATGCACTCTCTGCATTCAATGTTCTTGATGAACTAATAGGTCAGAGAGGTAAACAATGCAAATAAAACATGAATGATACTCCATCACTAGCACTGCTATTTCAAAGCATACAATGGATACTTAAAATCAGGTTCAATTATCAATATATTTATACACATATTGTTAGTCTTTTTTCTGCACAATAGATCCTCGAAGTTTTTTCACCATTCAAAATGGTTTGCAAATTCCTACAGAATAAAAAAGTCAGTACTTGAAAATATCCTACTTGTGAGTAGCAAAATATCTAACTGATCTGGCCTTCATGAATCTCCTAACTGAAGCAGTTTAATAAACTCCACGAATATTTCAACAGTTCCTGTTTAGAATCTCTTAGTTTTGCAGATTCTGCTGCCAGTCAAAGAAAGGCTGCATCAACTCTTCAGTCTTTTATAAGGCAATGTAACCTGCTTACAAATGCCAAATATGCTAGAAGTGAAACTGCCCAATGCAGAAGGTCAACATCAGGACTAGGGAAGCGTGGACCTGCTGGATGGTCAGATGGCTGGAGTACCTCTCCTCTGCAGAAAGGCTGAGAGAGATGGGCTTATTCAATAAAGAGAAGGACTCCAAGGAGATCTCACTGCTGACTTTCAGTGCTTAAAAGGAGCTTATAAGCGGGAGGGAGATCAACTTTTTACACAGTCTGATAGCAATAGGACAAGTGGAAACATTTTTAAACAAAAAAAGAGATTTAGGTTGGATGTTAGGAGAGCATTCTTCACTCAAGAGGGTGGTGAGGCACTGGAACACGCTGCCCAGAGCTGAGGATGCCACATCCCTGGAGGTGTTTAAAGGCAGGTTGGGAGCCTGAGCAACCTGATCTAGTCAGAGGAGTCCCTGTCCACAGCATGGGGATTAGAACTGGATGATATCTGATGCCCCTTCCACCATTCTGAACTTCTGTGATGATAAGTAGGTATTACTTCCGTCAAAGTTGTGTACTATATTGGCTTGGGTTTCCACAGCCAGCAGTGGCATTTTGCAGTCACAAATTTTCATCTCAAACTACTACTCAGCACAACATTACCACTTACACAGTAGCTGTCAACAGATACCATGTGTACAAAAGATCAAAAGCAAATTATATCATTAGTTTCCTCTGGATTTATGGAAATAAAATTATCATCTTACCCAAACAATATGGTGCACAGTATAAATATCACTGTCTCCCACGTAAACCCTGATGGCTCGAATGGTGAAGCCATACTTTTTTCCTGAACTGTGAATTACTATAGGCTGATGAGGACTTGCAGCAGCAATTGAAGAATCACGACTCGGAGAGGAATCCCGAGAGGATGAAGGATCAGATGATAGCGAATGAGGAGACATGGGACTTCCCAGAGGAGAAACACCAAACACATCTGGAAGAAAAAAACACCTGTCAGAGTGCACTCTGAACACACACAAACCTGACCATTTGCTTAACGGCATTCTTCTGCCAAAATATTTCACTGTCTTTGCTTAAAACCCCTCTCCTTCACACTAAGCATAAAGCTTAGAGAATCAGAAGCCTGATGAACAACCTGATACAAGAAATAAATTTTTCTTCCCACTGCAAAACCCTTATTTTTTTTAGGAATAAATTTTTAGATGTAAACTTTGTCCTTCTAATTAGAAAATGCACAGATGCTATTGTGAATACACCCAAAACCAAGCACTGTATCAACTATCAGTGGCAAAGAAAGTGGTATTTTTCTGATTCAATCACACATCTAAAAACACAGCACCTTGATGTACATGGACAGTAACTCAGAATGCTTGTACCAAACCTCAGTTTCTAAAAACTATTTGTTTTATTGTTTTGAAAGCACCCTGTGCTCACACTTGTGCAAACATAAACACAACTGTGGGAGAATAAAAAAAATACTTCAACGACTACAACAGGGTGACAGCTGTTAAAAGGAATGCAACCCAGAAATATTCCAGCTGGTTGCTGCGCCAAGTAATGTCATGTGAAGGGAGACAAAGCTTTGTCAACAGACTACCACAGCCTCACTCCCTGGATGTGAGCCACTAGAGGGTCCTACGGATACCAGGTGCTACAGGGGTACATCAAATAACATCTCTGACTTATGGACAGAGCAATTAATTGGAAGAAACAGTCTACACAAAGAATAAGCTCAGACTGTTTCCCTCTTTTTTAAATTTTTAAATACTAAATAATAATAACAATAAACAATTTATATATATAATATATATGAATATAATGTATATAATATTTATATACGTTAACTGTATTGGATA
Source organism: Coturnix japonica (assembly GCF_054131305.1). NCBI lineage: Eukaryota > Metazoa > Chordata > Aves > Galliformes > Phasianidae > Coturnix > Coturnix japonica. The sequence continues at coordinate 60,092,777 of NC_140702.1, read as the reverse complement.
AATTTAACATATGGCCCAATCTAATTCCTCTTCACTCAGTGTGAGCTGCTGAGGACTTAAGCTACAACCATACTAGAGGATGAAATAGTGAATCCTGTATCCTGTCTCTGCAGCACTGTAGTTACATGACAGTCTGTCAGTCAGAGGAAATCCCTCAGCTGTGATTTCACTATTCTAAATTGCAGACTAGACTGGATCTTCAGCCACGTGTGTATTAGATTAATAAAAATCTGTGACAAAAAAGCCATTCTGGACTCACTGAAGTCTTGCACTTACATCATAAACCATGCACTATGCACAAATTGTATCAAATGACAGATTTAGCTCTACCTCCTGGGATCATGAGGGACAAAGCACTTGCAGAAAGAGACTTTGTGACTTTTCCAGAGATCTTCTTTTTCTCTGTACTTTCTAATCTCTGACGAGCCATCTGAAATGCAACTTCAGTAGCAGGCTTTGAGGAGTTATCTGTGCTGTCCACACTTTCGCTTCGTCCATTCATCTGATCTAAGTGCTCTGAAAAACTGCCAACTGTACAAAGAAAAAGGGATAAACATGTTGAGGGAAAACTGGGGGTCAGGGATAGGAAAAAGTACAATTGAGAGATAGGAGTTTCTTCCTCTGTCTACAAATTCATAAAAAGACAATTTGGAAATCTGAAGAATTCTATCAAACATGCATAAATTCAACAGAATGAGCTGAAGCAACACTGTCTGTAACATACTGTATTCACTGATGGAAGCAAAATGTAAACCAAAGCAGAAGCAAGTTTGGTAGCTCAACATGCAACATTAATCCTGAAGAACTTAAACATACATTTATTTTTCACATTAACTTCTAAAGTAAACAACAGGTTCCAACCCTATCCAAGTTGCTAAGTTCCACAATCATTAAAACACTGCCTATACTTCTACTGCTCACTATTATCTTTTGCTTTTATTTGTTCAGTGACTTTTTTTTTTTTTCTAATATATTTTTAATCACTCCCAGAAAAGGGAAGATACCTGGCACTAAAGAACTCAGTACTACAACCCTACTGCTATCATCTTCCACAATGAAGGAAAATAGAATTTCTAAGAACAATGATGACAATAGTAATAATAATGGCCCTATGCCAGTAAAGTTGTATGAAGCAAGCATCAACAGTCTATCTTCTAACCTTGATTAAAACAAATTCCTATTTTGTATTTAAGGTCACAGAATATCCCATTGCTAATGGGATATGGGAATAAATTAAATTATTCCTAAGTGTAATTAGTAAGTGACAAAAAAATAAGAGATATTTTGAGTTAACATCTTTGGCTAGGAGCTAGATTAATCAACACAGCGTTGAGAAGGGCTGAGCACACACAAGATTCTGGACAAGGGAAGGAGATGGAGATGGTTATACAGTTCAATAGCTTTGAGCATATATTCCCATAACTAGTGGTTGAGGGGAGAAAAATGCAGATTATGAAGGAAACCATGGGTATGAGAACAGAAAGAAGACAGAATACAATGGTTATCTTGAGTCAACTCACTGAATTACAATCATCTGGAGACAAGTAAACATGGAGATGAAGTAATTCAAACCAACACAAGGACAAATGTGAGACTGATACAGGCCTAGATCTGTGTTAAGTACCAGGTTTTCCAACAGTTATATAAAACCCTCCTCTGAAGATACACAAACACTAGGGCTCTGGATCCATCAGCAGTGCATTCAAATGCTTGTGCTGGGAAATGGAAGCATAAAGGAGATATATTATTTAAGTAGAGAATAGATTATTATATTTCTTCCTAGATTTTAAATGACACAAATGACTTCCACAAGTCAAAGGCTACACTCCCAACTCTGAAACAAATATATATCACTGCAAAATCTTAAAAACACATTGAAGTGTGAGCACAGTGTTGGAAAACAGATCAACTGGAAAGACTCTAGTGTTATCAATCAAAAATCACCAACACAGGCAAGAGAAGATATAAAAACAGTCCTTTAAGTGCTCATAGTATCTAAGACTCATCTTTTCTTGAAAAGGATTTTGCAAAGGATCTATAGCCAAATCAGCACTTTATTCACTTGCCTACAAGTCATGGAGAGTTAGTGAAAACAATGCCAACTGCTGGCATTTCTAAAAATGCTGATACTATTTCATGTTCTATGAGATTTAATTAATATGAAACTCAGCCAAAAACAGAGCCCTTTAAGGATCTTTACTTTTAAGTGGTACTGAAATGCAGGATTTCTAAATCCATGAATGACAGTGCTAAGGAAAGATCCACAACTGCTTCTAATATCAGGAGTTAAGATACACAATGTGAATTACCTGACAATGTGGAGCTGCTGATTGTACTTGCTGGAGTTGTTACTTCAGGTTCATCTTGCACTATTTCTTCACTCACTAACGCAGGCTTTTCCTGCTCCTCCTGTGCTCCCACTAAGCAGGTGGAATCACCTTGTTCTCCTTCAGCAGATATGGCCAACTTTGGCAACAAACCAGAACTATGTCGCTGCCTGCGACTCTCAGTGTCAGAGGAGATGGATGATGTAGATACTTGTTGTCTGCATCAAAAATAAGCAAACTCTCATGCAGTTACCAAGATGAGGCAGCCTGATGCCTCACAAGCAGGGCACAGACCTCTTCTTTCTACTTACATTTCAGAATATTCTGAACTCCAGCTTAAAGATTCCACTGAAGGCAACGCTACACTCTTTGTTTTGTCTCCTGCATCTTCCTTTTCATCACCTTGTGCTTGAGAAACTCGGTCTATGCTACTAAACACCTATTACAGGCAACAAATAAACACAAACAAAGAACACAAAAAAGCAGCTCATCATTGACACATTTGATACAAAAAGACATCCAAGTGGTGCTCTTCACGTTACAAATTCTTATACAGTAAACAACAAACTACAGAATTCTCAAGCCTTTTAAAATTTCCATAGATTTTTCTATTCTTAAAATGTTTTCCCATTTCACTTGTTTGGCTCCTCACACAGAGGGTCATGATTAGCAAATCTTCTCATTGTAAATTCAACAATTTTCTCACAATTTAATTGTCTGACAAGACAGCAGACAAAATCCATAGGCTTGGGGTCACAATCATAAAGTCAAAAAAGAAAACAAACCCTACCCGTCCGGTACTGACTTAGTGTTTGCCAGTTAGGCGCAGAAAGCACAAAAACAAATCTCAACTGACTCAGAAGTTAAAAATAAATTACTTAGCAAAAGGATTTAGAAAAAAAATCTGACCACCAGAAATCTGTTTACTTATGTGACAAATAGCATACGAAAACTGCTGTCTGTATATTCTACATATTCTGAGTCACAGCTAGAGCTGCTGTGATGTAATGATGTTAACACAACAAACCATCACTGTGATACAGATCTTTGAAAAATGTACAAGTTCAAAGACTGCTAGAATGACTGAGGTTGAAAAGCGCCTCCAGCGGTCACCTGGTCCAGCCCTTACTCAACCAGGGGCACACAGAGCAGATGGCTTTTGATCTCCAAGGAGACTCTACAACCTCTCTAAGCAACCTGGGCCAGTGCTCTGTCAGCCACGTAGTAAAGCAGTGTTCAAACTTCTCCTATTAAAGTTTGCGCCCACTGCTTCTTGCTGAAATTGTCTCTGAAGAAGTAAGCCTTCTTGTCCAAGTCATATTCAGAATAACTGCAACATCTGGTAGTATCTGCATTTGAAATATGCCACCAAGTGAAAATAAGGAGTTCACATAGAATAAGGTTAATCAGATCAACAACTCCTCTCTCTGCTCCTCCACGCTATCACAGACATAACAGATATTTGATACTGTAAAGCCAGTATAAAATACACCAATTAGTTAAAGCATAGGTCCAAATACAAAAGATATAAACACACACTTTCAAAATACCTCTAGATAGTTTCTAAACAGGTTCAAGAAACTGCTCATTAATAGAAAGCTTTTCAAAATCACTGCTGACTGCTATTTAAGACTAATAGCATGCTGGCTAGGGATTCTGCTTTTTAATCCATTATAACTTCTGCCAGTTATTCCTCTACAAAAGCTCCTGAGCATGTTCACTCTTCTCCTTGTATTCCTTGTCGAGCAGTCATTAGCTCTCTCCCTTTAGAAGGTCAGTTTGTCTTCATGGCATTCAAATCACTTGCTCAAATCCACATCTTTCCTTAACTGAATCACATGCTAAATCCTACCTTGTTTTTCACTGCAGTTTATTGTCACTTAAACTCACTGTTAGCATAGGCTACCACTATAGCCTTTGTTACACCATCATTTGCAAGATACCCATTTCTTGCTTATTTTCAGTTAAAATATCAAGAAAAAATGCTATGTGCACCTCTTCCTTCTTCCATTTCTAACATTTCCATACTCTAGAAAAGAAGCAAAGCATTTATACATATGATATCTATCAACGTTATAGCCAATTTTTACTTACTTTTGAAAATCTGTGCGAACATGAGGAAAACTGTCTTATCTCCAAATTAAAATCCTCATCATTTGTATCATCTTCTTCCTCAGTTTCCATGTGGTGGTATTTCTCAGAACGAGCTACAAATAAGAGAAATAAATTAAGTGAATTTATCAGGAGAACTGAGTAATATATTTTATTATTAGCCAAAAGCTTAATTATATTCCTATTTCTCCTGCATTGTCATACCACCACTGAAACTGTACAGTTGCCAGTGGTTTCTATAAAGCAGATTTTCAAAGCTGTAAACAAATGCAAAGTTCCAAGACACAGTGATTATTATAACAAGATTTTCATTGCATTTCTTTTTTAAATGCAAGCAAATACCTACTGTCAAAATAACTTGTGTCATCTTCTGACTCCAACTGTGGAATGAACTCTGCTTTCTGTCTTAGCAGACTGTTCCAGTCAAGGCTCCTAAAGAACTGATGTTGCTTTACTTCATATGCACCACCTGGGGGAGCCAGAGAAAAACAGTGAGCAAAAGACACCAAATACTCTGACATTTCAACTAAATTCTTGGTCAAGAGAACGCAAATTAGCACAGAAAGGCATAGTCATTACTTCCAGCAGGCAGAAACCTCTACTACCGCTTTTCACTGGCATCATCTAAACCTGTCAGAACAGAACCCTTGTTTTCCTTGTTTAGCAGTGGTGGCATTGGCTTTTCATCTTTCTCCTTTATAAATTCTTATTTTTTGAGACTAATAATTATGCATCAAGTACATGACAGTCTGAAAGTAAAAAGAATTATTCTCAATGTTGCTCAATGTAAATGCCACTGCTGATTAGGAACTCCTTTTGGTGTTTTATTGTAGTGATACACACTTCTACAGATAACGCTTTATAATGTAGCTTATAATGGATCACTGTCTTGATTTTATGTGTTAAACAGCTGAATTAGTTGCAATTTAGAAACAGAACGTGAACACAATACAATACTGAATAACAGTAAACAATAAAATACTGAAAATACCTGGGGAGGTAAATGGGGATATTAATAAGCACAGACGTAATTCTGTAAGCTGGACAAACAAGCTGCAGCACAGTCAATCCAACTTGATATGCCAGGGGTAAGTCAGGACAGAGCCATGGAAAAAGTATAAATTTTCCAGGATTGGTCTTTAAGATCTACAAATATTTAAGCATTTCTAAGCTGGATTCACTGATTTTCTGGGCTACAGATGGGAAAAATTCATAAAAGCCTAATCTTCCCAAAGGAGACCAAAATCACATCTAATCATAAGTAACTAGCCACAGAGTAATCACCTTCCTGAAAGCAATAATGGGATATTACAGCAAAATGTTTAATTCTTGACTAGTTTTCAGACACTTCAAATCAATCCATCACTTCCCTTCTTCAGAAGAGCATAATACCTGCCTTTCAACTTGACTACGCTACTAAGGTCTCCTGAGAAAATACACAATTACCATGCTCATGGAATGTTATGCAGCTAGCTAATATGTATTAAACAGACAGGACGATCATTTGAAATGCTCGGTGGAGCCTGGGATAAACTGTGCTGTTTTGCATTGCTCCTGTGGGACCTATTGCGTTGCAGACTGTTTCTGTAAGTTGTTTCTAACAAATAAAAAAATTCACTGTGGCTTCTAAACACTCCTCTGTGCTTCAAAGAAATGACTGCAGGATTTTTTATTCAGACTGACAACTCTTGAGACCACAAACAGTCCAAAGAAATCAGTCCCTGCACAAACAGAGAAGATGCTCCATGAGGGTGCAATGACCACTGCAATTCTTAAGCCTGCCTAACTCTTGCCAATTCTCTTTTTCATCCAGCTGTTACAAAATGGAGACAGAATTTGCAAGTTACTTGCAGATCAGCCTCTCACAGGGTGACACCCTTGCATTAACATTACCATTGACTAGGAAAAGGTAACCTGGCAATGAAACAAAAATCCCTGGAGGGTATTTTGTGTTATATATTTATACACCTGTTTGAAACAAGGGAACAGAATTACTCCTGGCTCTTCATTTTAACAATGGTGGTGGTGGCCTTTGCAGTAGAATGAAGCAGGAAGCAAGTGGAGAAACCATCCTGGGCATAGGATAACTCCCTCACTTTTACTTTATTTTAATATTGGGCAAGAGTGAAAAACCAGTTTACTGCACGTAATTTCCTTGTAGCTTATGATCTGGAGTAAGTCTAAGGACTGTTCACACAGATCCCATGCATTCAGGGAGCAAGACACATGCAGTCATTTCAGTCGCTTGACCACTTCCCAGAAGTCCTGTAGTTTAACACCACATCAATAATTCTTGGAGTCTGGGTTATATTCAAGTTTCCATGAATGGATCAGTTATGAACTGATTTCTACAACTCCTTTTCATTTTAGCTCTAAAATTATGCGTTACCCTCTGCATGCTGGACTTAGCTTTGACAGTAATTTTATCAGTAGTCATGCTGACTCAATCTGCCACTTGGTTTCCCTAGAGTCCACATTATGTGTATATAAATGACATACATTATTCACCCTAAGTAGGACCATATATTTAGGCCTTTTTATATGAAAGGCTTTTTTTGCTCTGTTTCCTCAGTCCTTTGCCAGTGGGATGGTGGTCAGTGAGCAGGGCTCCCACACAAACTGACACTTTGAAAATAACACACAATATTCTTCTGGAAAAAGGAACATCAGTTGTGTATGGATTCCCCTTCTCAAGTTCTGTGTCTAGTTATTTCATACTGTACTCATGAAGGAACCCCACTCAATGGCTAACTGCATCTCTGACATGTCTTTGCTTTACATTATTCAACTAAGATAGGAGTAAAAGAATGATCACATGTAAACATTGCAAAATGAAGTCATCATCTTGCGATGGTCTTATTACTTGTTTGAATCCATAAATTTCCCCTTGTCATAGCAGCATGTCATGCTAGTCACCCTGAAAGATGTTCCTCAAACAAAAAAAAAAACCACAAAAACACAAAACAACAAAAAGACCAACAAAAACAACCATGAATAAGTGTAGTGACCTCCACAGAATGTAAAACTTATTTCCAGCACAGAAACAATATTTGGAGTAGTTCATCCTAACCTGTTCCCAATCTTTCCAAGGGATTCTGCCTGAGCAGCAGGGTAATGAGATCCTGAGCATCTGGAGGTGGTGCTTCATCCTTTTCAGGCCAGTTGATTTCATCTAACAGAAAAGATATCTTGTTATTATTTAAGTCTGATACCAACATTCAGAAAAAAATTGTGTAAAGCTGTCATCATAAGCTAGCAGTAAAGTCAGAGTTCAGGAAACATTTTCAAGTTGCTCTGATGCATCCCAATTAATTCTGATTTTAATACTCTTTACACAGACTCTATAAACTTATTTTTATAAACACTGCTTAACCACAGGGAAAACTATTACAGAACGCTATCATGCTTGTATGTCACCCTTCTCACAGCCATCCCAATAAATGTCATACCATTATGCTTTCAATTTTAGCTCTGTTCCATGGAAACTACTGATAACACGGACACATGTGATCTGATCCAGCAGTAGGAAAGAACGTTAAGGATCTTGTTGTAACTACATGACTTAGATTTTTCCTTTGAAATCAATATCATTTGAGAAACAGTTATCAAAAGGTTTAAATTTTGCATTCTGAAGTACAAAGGAAGGTACTGAAATAAACAGGCATGAAATGTTACCTGTTTCTGGAGGATTGTTAAACCCTATCATATTAGGCATCTACTTTACACTCAGATTTCCACAGTTTACTCATAAAATTTGGCCTATTCCTTCACCTCTGTTCAGTCAAAGATCTTAATGATAAAAACACGTGCACGTGCGTTTGGAAATGCAGTAAAAGCATTGATTATTTCCATGCTCACCTGCCTGCAGCTTCTACAGCAGCCTAAACCTGATTTGGAAAATAAGGCATGGCTATATACTGCAGCCATGATGCATCAAGAACAAAGCCAGCATTTGTTGCTTGTGTTAATTAAACAGTTGATTGTCTTTGCCACTCAGGTCTTAGCATATCACATTGGAAAACATCAGTTATATATCCGTAAGCAGCTAGAATATAGTAATATATCAAAGGCAAATCCTTTCCATTAAAGTTTGCAAACATATTTGGCTTTCAGCATCGCCAATGAAGAAAAGTCTGGTGATGACAAATTGTTTCCTTATGAGCAAATGGGGGATTTGCTGTGTTCTCAAAGAAGGAGCTGGAGGTTCAGTTAGTTTTGTTTTGGTTGGTTCTGTTTGTTTTGGTCTTAGTTAGTGGACCTTTTAAGTAGACCATAAAACAGACTAGGATATATTCAGTAACAGAGGTGCTATTCTGTTAAACTTTTGGCATAAATAAAGGCCTTCTCCATCTATGCATCTGGGAAATTTATGGAAACAGCAGGTAGGATAGTAAATGATTCTGTTTAATTATCATTCAGTTTTGCCACAAGCCTCATAACAATACTTAGGGTCAGCATGCAGGTTAAAATCTAAAAGGTTATTGAATTTTAAATGAAAGAAGAACAGCTGTTACAGGAATAACATTACACTAAAACAATCACAAATGAAATCATTAACAATCTGTGAATTGAATTTGTTTCCTTCTCTTTCTCATTATTTATTATTTGGGAGACATTTGCTTTAAGGTTTTATCACATCTCTGTTAATTTCTTCATTATGCCGTGAGGCATTTTCCCATTTACACAAATTTATTTAACCATTTCTTCTCTGGGATAACTTCTTTACTGAAGAACAAAAACACTGTGCTGTGGTGCTAATGATTTTCTCTTTCCAACAGTGTATCTTATATATTGTACCCTATGTTACTGCATTTCTGTACTCAGCAAGAATATATGCTAAGTCCAGCTTTTAATACAAATTCATACTACTTTGACAGCAAATGACATCTTACAGTTTGAGCAAAACTACCTTAAACTTAGTGTACAACCAATAGCGTTGTAACCACCTTTACTATTGACATAAAATGAAATGTTTGACAGCAAACAAAGAAATCTGGTTCTATGAGATGATCCTCACCACTGATTACTTGTCCAAACAGCTCTTCTGGTGTATCTCCAAAGAATGGCACACATCCAACGAGAAATTCATAAAGAATAATTCCCATAGCCCACCAGTCCACTGGTTTTCCGTAACCCTGTCTCAGTATTACTTCAGGAGCTATGTATTCAGGTGTACCACAAACCTGAAAGAAAGAAAATAAGCATGATGGTAAAGTAAGTCTAATAGTATTTGCTATATCACATCACTTGTAAATAGTGAAATATAAAATAACACAGAAACAAAGATGAATGAAATTTAGTACATTTTAGGCTGTTCAGCTGGCATAACTTGTATTTTTTTACATTCTCTACCTAGAATATTTGGTTATCAATCACATTTGCATGTCTGTAAAGCAAAAGTTTATTTTTGATCCATGGTATGAAAGTCAATCACAGCAAATATTTAATTTAAACATATCTTTAGCCTTACATGAAAGTTGCGATGGCTTTATCTTAAGTAAATTTTACTGTGAACAGATTGCAAGCAATGGTAATGAGGCACGCTTAAAGGGAAATGGGCCATAGCAAAGATTTTAGAGCCCCTGATAGTACCATGCATCATCAGTTCCACAAGCACACTGTTGAGACTTCTGAATTCCTTTTAAAAACAGTTTTCTATTTATCTCTCTCACAAACTCACTTGCACACAACCAGGTTGTTCATCTTATTAATAGTTACTAACACAGAAAGAAAGGATTCTATCATAATCTGTTGGGCATTAGTCAAAGTAACTGACAAATATTATCAGAACACACATGCAGAAATACATGCTTATAAAGTACTAAAGTAGATTCTGCTGGCAAAACATCACTGCATTAAACAATGTAAAAAAGAAAAAAAGCCGTTTCTTACCTGTTTATCAAGGAATTCTCTGGCATCCTTTTCAATGTGACCCTCATACAAATTGGTAGTCAAACTCATTAGCCCCACCTTTGACAGACCAAAGTCTGTAAGCTTTATATGGCCCATGGATGTTACCAATAAACTGAAAAATTAAAGTGACCTGATGTTACTGTGATATAATTCGAGATTACATGCTTAGCACTGAAAAAAATTAAAGTCAGCTTAAAAAGTAATTTAGCCAGTACAAAATAGGTTAAAAAAAATGACACAGTTGCAAATGAATTACTGTTATCACCAGTCACAAACAAAGCTTCCATATGCAATTGAATATAACCAGAATCAGGGAGTGTTGAGTTAAATGGTAGATGTTTGAAGAAAATGAAGTAGTTATCATTCTGAAAGAACGAGAATAGAAAAAAAATTCAGCTTTTAAAGTCATGCAGACATTTTCTACCAGTAGCAGGTTGGGTCATCCATTTGAAAAAACTCAAGATATTAAGATAGCTGATAACTAATACCACAGTGGCCTCAGGTATCGTGCTAAGAAGATATTTTCACTGATGAAACACCCCAATTCTGTTTGTTCATTTTATTTTACTATTATTAACTTATCTTTTTAATATAAAACAAGGAGAAGATTGAACATGAGCCAGCAGTGTGTCCTGGCAGCCCCAATTGCCAACCATAACATTGGGTGCACCTGGTGGGAAGGGCATGGAGCAGTGACAGGGGAGGGGCAGCTGAGGTTGGGGACAGGGTCTGCACCAGGGGGCGGTGGGCATGGAACGGGCTTCCAAAGGCAGTGTCACAGCCCCACAATGCCAGAGTTCAGAAAGTCTGTGTACAATGGTCTCAGTTTACATTGTCTGATTTTTGGGTGGAGCTGCGTGGAGCCAGGAGTAGGACTCTGCGGGAGTTGGATCCTTATAGGTCCCTTTCAACCTGGGATATTCTACAATTCTGTGTTAAACAACTATACTTTTCACTATAATTACTTGCTGTAATATTATTTACACATAGAAGAGAGATTCTGTATGTCTAGATAATGGGAAAAAAACAAAGAACAACCAGGAACAACTCTCCATACTGATCAATCTGAAGTCCTCTTTCTGTGATATCCTATATACATACTTATCTGGCTTCAAATCCCTGTGCACAATTCCATAATTATGAAGGTATTCCAAGGCCAGAACAGTCTCTGCAAAATACATCCTTGCCATGTCCACAGGTAAGGGGCCCATATTTTTCATCAAAGTAGCACAGTCTCCACCTGTGAAAACAGGATGAATGTTGAAGATGGTGGTACAAATTTTCAGATGTATTTGCTGCAGAAGGAAACATAAATTGTAGTCACAAATGTTTCTTTTCCAATCAGATGATCCAATTTAACAGGCAATCACAATACCTACTGTGCTGAAAAAAACAGCATGAAGCTGGGGAGAGAGTGGTGCAAGAGTTCAGCAGGAAACCAATAAAGCCTGTGCTGCTACTTAAAAGAAGTCCACACAGTCACAGCAACTCATCTTGATCACTAGGAGATAATGAGTAGGAGTAAAGTCACCTCATTCTTGAGTTTAGATCCCAAATCTGTATAGCCAGAACACACAGCAAATAAAAGAGGGTCCTTTTAACGCAAGCACCATCACGGTTTTATTTCTTTCCTGGTACTATTAAAAAAAACACTCCTTCCCTTTAAAAAAGAATACTTTACCTTCTACGTATTCCATGACCATACATAAATGACGTCTTGTTTCAAAAGAACAATACATGCTGACAACAAAGGGGTTTTCTGCAAAGGTCAGGATATCGCGCTCCACAAAGGCCTGTTGGATCTGGTTTCGAAGGATGAGATTCTGCTTATTAATCTTCTTCATGGCAAATCTTTGTCTGGTTTCTTTATGTCTCACAAAATAAACCGCACTGAAGAAGCCCAAAAGAGACAGAAAAAGTTAAAAAGCAGTAAATTTAAAAGGTATTTTAAAATACATTTTTGACATGCAGATTTACCCAAAACATTTTATATGTATTTCATAAAAGACTTGTTTCTCATCTAATATTGTTGATGAACCTTTAACATAACAGAATGCGTTGAGATCTCGTTATGTTTCAACATGAGGATACTTCAGTCAACACAAATTAGTGCACAAATTGGTAACAAACAAACCAGACAGTCCACCCACAACGGATATAAAGCTCAGATTTTGGAAGTTTCCATCAGCAAAGGATTATAGATGAAAGCCAGCTGTGACAGAATATTATAAATCATTTTTGACAAATGTTTATTCTGTAAGAGTGAGTCATCATTATCTGACTGAAGACTCTGTTCAGGGGATTTTAAAACATGTCATAGGTTTCTCATGAAGGTTGCTCAGAAGTTTGCTCAGTGATGTGGCTCTCCCCCATTGGTAGATGCAGAATGTATCATCTGTACTTGTTCAGTACAGTACCCTGACATCAGCACTGATACATATCATGGGTAGGTCACCAGTAGGTAATACAAATTAAAACATAACATATATCACCTGGTAATGTGGGAATAAGATGCATCTCAACAACCAAAATCTCACTAAGTTATTGGGTACAAAGTTTCCCATAAGCTTGATTAGATAAGACCAAGGTGATAAGGGCAGCAAAGCAAAAGAAAACCTCAGATGGACAACATCCTCACTTTCAAGGCTCAGGAAAATGCATAATCTTGCCATAAAACACAGAGGACACAACTAGTGCACTTCTCAAAATCCCTCAAGACAAACCTTGAAAACAACTGCTTTACCTGAAATCAACCTCACAGTATTCAACACTCACAGCATCTCACCCAGCAATGCAGTTTTTAAACTTATTTTCTTGTCCCCACAACATGCAATAATCAGCATACAAGTATTTAAACACAAAAAGTAATTCTTGCCTTACTATTTTTACGACTCCATCTTTACCCAGCTACCAAAGTCACAGAAAAAAAGCAACATTTTCTACTCTGCTTTGAGTGTTTCTTCTAGACAGGAGAGTTTCTCTTACAGATTCCAAAAGTTTTCCTTAATCCCTAGCTACAGTCTGAGCACGGGGCAGGTAAAAACATTACATCATGATGAAACCAGGGGAAAAACACCTTGGGCAAAATCCAAGACGAACCTCACCCTTAGCACCTGCCTCCTACTAAGTCTTGCCTTCTCTTGCCCCTCCCAAACTCAAATAAGATCAAGTTATTCAACTTCAGTATGCCTTCCTGCTGACTTCACACGCCTCTTCCTTCCACTCCCAGCACACTCATTTCTTTCTTCACATGTCCTCTACAGCCTTCCTTTGCATTCTGTTTTTCCTCTTTTTTTTGGTGCTGTTGCCCATTTGTCATAAGATGTATTCTTTTCCTATCTCGGTTCCTTCATGTATTTTTGGCTTGTAAAAAAAGTGAGTTCTTCAGGTGCCTTAAATACAATTTCCACCACGTGCATCTGTAATCACTACCACATTTAAAGATGAGGAACCAGTAAGTTTGAACTATTCATTCCAGTAAACATCTGGGTAGGCTGGTTACAATTCCCACAGCTCTAAATTAGATACTCTAGCCTTGTAGTTGCAGGGAGACAATGTTCTAAATTTCTACCAAAATTCTTTTATCCACAAACCCTCAGAAAAAAGAGCAACATACTTCTCTTTCTCATGCTTACACATGCATACACTATTTGTACTGATTAAAGTGATTTTAAATGATCTTCAGTGTTAGAAAATGCACATTGTTATGCACATCTTCTGTGTAACACAATAACTGAAGCAAACAGCTTTACAAATAAAACTATGCTCTGGAAGCAAAGGACTCCTGCTAAAGTTTACCTATCTTCCTTCAGGATGGTCTCATTTCACAGCTATGCACTTCCCTTGCTTACTAGTGCAACCTGCAAGGCACATCATTGGAACTGCAACCTGAACATACTGACACTCCTATACTTGGAAAGAATTTGCTGAGATGTCACTAATAAATAGAAAATGAAACTTTCCCAAGGACAAGAAGTTCCCAATGAGGGAAAGAACATATAAGTTACTTGGGCACTAAAAACAAACAAAAACAACAACAAACAAAAATGAAAAGTAAAAACAGGCCTCCCCTCCCTGGGTCTGAAACTTAACTGAACTAACAGAAAGCTAAGGGTTAAGGCACACAGCTGCCAACACACTGAGGGCACTGAAATTCCAGATAAAAAGCTGAGAACAACCATAATGAGTTCTGTTATATTAACTTTGTTCATTCTGAACCCCAATTTGCAAGGTTAGAAGTATTCTTCTGTTTTAAATCGTGAAGCAGATTGGGATGGTATGATTCCCTTTGCTTTCCCGGATGCTCTTTCCTGCTACATTCTCCTCATTCCTGCACTGAATTCAGCCTTTATTTTCCCCTACAGGCTCACTTCACTCCGTTGCTCTTTTCTTCACTTGTCAGATGCTATTCAGGAAGCATTAGACAGAAGTTTATCTTTGTTTCACTTGTGCTTTTAAGAGAACACGATTTCTCACTCTCATTTTCTTGGCACTGAGCAGCAATACCCAGCTCATGATTTCCAGTGAAAAGACAACTGTCATTCTGAGAACTCCATTAATGCAAAAGCAACCCATCCATAACATGAGATTGCTCTGTCCATCCACTCAACAGCAGTCATATGTCATCCTTGCCTGCAAAGGCACAACCACAGAGGCACTGTTGCAAGCTCCTATGCTTCAAAATCAAGAATTTGCTTTCCTGCCTTGCCCTACTGGTTTCAGAACATGTCACCATGGGATTTCTAGAACACCCTCTGATTTCACTGCATTGATCTCAGTAGGTACACAAATGCTCTGTATTTCACTGATAGTGTATTTAATCATAGCAAGTAAAATTTAATTTACAAGAGAAATAAAAGAAATAAATAAACTCTGTGACCGTCCAAACACTGCCTCCTTCTGCCTCTAACATAAATTTTCCATTCACCTTGAGAAAGCATCTCTACAGCACCTTCAGCTAGGCATAAATATAAATGCTATGCATGTGTTGATGGGGCACACACAGCTTCTCTGTGCAGCCTGCCAGGGTCTCACTGCCCTCTGAGTAAAGAATTTCCCCTCTAATCTAAACCTCTCTTCTTTTAGTTTATAATTGTTTCCCCTGGTCTTTTCACTGCCTGCCTGTTTGAGAAGATGGTCTCCCTCCTGCTTATAAGCTCCTCAGTTTACACATCTTCAGTAACTTTTAGAGAGATTTTAAAATTTAGTCTACATTCAGTGCTTGCAGCTGATGTTGCTGTGTCACTTGCTTTTAACCTGATTCTCGAATTTGTCAAAGGACCTTGAACTCCTTGAGGAAACACAGGTGTACTTGCTGCATTTGCTATTTAATACTACTTAAAGATACTAACCAAGAACTATGCTTCTTTTTAAAAAGCAATTTACTAAGAGGGGATTACTAAATTCTGTACTGCTTGATCCGAATCATCTCCAGTGCAAGGCAGCCATTTGTGAGGCCATGATGCATGTTATAGCATTACGGCAGAATTTACAGATAGTTAAGATCAGAAGCACCAGCAGAAGGACCAGAAACAGAATTGCACCACCTCCCGCCCAGATGATATCCATCGCCAAATCAGATTTATTGGGGGGCAAGGAGGCAATGCTGCCTACAGCACACCTAACAAAAGTTACAGTAAAAGTCTGAAGAACTGGGAAGTTTGGTAAGTTTTGCCTGGCTGAAAAAGAGTCTGACAAACAGCTTGTGAAACCATTAGTGATTTGGCCGGTGTCCTACTTGTTTACTGATACACAGCTTGTTTAACTTCTTGTATATTCCCAGCCCGATACACCTAATCTACTACACAGACATTTAATTGCGCTACAAATCAGTTTACCCAACCAATACTTGATATTTAAACTCATCAAGTTTAGCATATCTGACAAATCTCTGCTACAGTATGCCAAGACCAAAAATTACCCTGCCAAGCAAAGCTTTCTGTTTCCCTAATGAAGGCAAAAACACCACAATAAAATAAAGGACATCAGAATGCACATCTCTTCTTTTTTTTTTTCCTTCTTAAATTGGTTGTGAATGTAACCCTCCACTACCTCCTTGAAATAAGTGAAGTATTACAATAGAATACTAAATAAGTCAGAGCACAAAAGATGCCTACTGATGTATTTTGGAGACTAAATCAATGAAGTTCAGACAGAATTCATATGCATTCAGGTTATTTCAAAAAGCTAATGGCCTAGAAAAATGTGAAAGTGGGGAAAAAAGCCTTGTAGCATAACAGCACTAACTCTTATTTTGGCTGCTTATACTTGTAGTAAACTGCAATAAATGCCCATTGGGCAATTTACTGCTTTGTATTCACAGATGGAACAGACACTGCTGCTTAATTGTGCTCCATTTTGTAGAGTTTAAGAGTATACAGGTAATAGTTGTACGTTCCTCTTTAAATCTGGCAATTTGAGTAAATTAATCACTAGCTGCATGATGTCAACATAAACATGATACCCACTAAAAGTCTTCTAATAATACCGTCCCTCTTTATCTGTCTGACCGCAATGGGGAACTTCACACCAAAATTCTTGAAAGAGTTTTTGAGCTCAAACCTTCCAGCATCATCATGGGATTAGGTGCTAATCTCACTTTATAAAATGCTGAGTATACACATTTAGAATCTCAAGCAGTTCACTGCTTCTATTCCTTTTGCTCTAAATCATTTTTCAGTTTTACCTTCACTGTCTTTCTTATCTTCTTTCTTTATTTTTCTTGTAGGAATCATTTAAACAAAAAATCCTGACCCAAAAAATCCACTTTGATGTTTGTTTAGGCATGGAAACAACAGCACTCCACTGAAGTTGATGCGATTGTCAGTTTCCACTCATAGCATTACTAGTCATAGCATGCTTCCTGGTTGATAAAAGCAGTAACAGTCCCAACATAATCCAGATTCACTCCAAGTTCTCTTCCCTCACTCACTCAGCTTTCCATTTCCTCAACAACTTACCAGGGTCTCACCAAATATTATATTATATTATTATTATTATTATATTATAATATTATATTTGCTATGACTATTTTACCTGTTATATTCATTAAAAAAGCTCTTCACACAGATCAGAATAGATCTTCCCTGCCACAAACGTGAGAAGATGTGCTCTACATGTCTCTATTGTAAGTGCCACAAAAAGTGGGTATTTTTCACCCTCTCTTTTCCACCTTACGAATCTTTACCTGTCTCCAAGTCTGTATTTCTTAGTAGCCCTTTGAGACTTAGTGGCTGTAAAGGCTATGGAGCAACAGGACTACTACACATCAGATTTCTGGCAGTCAACCTCACACTGCTAGTTGGGGCATGCCTGTTTGACACCACTCCCTTCTTTCTCCGCTGCATACTAATCTAAAACTACTGGGAAATTGCACAGGTCCACTGACTCAGACACCCATTTCTCTGACATGAACAATACCCCACACCATTCTTCTTCTCCTTCTCCAGTAAGACAAGAAGGAAATTGGATAAAGGGGGAAAAGAAGGAATCAGGAATCTGCCAAGGGAAGGAAGAATGGATGCGGCTAAGGATGGGAGCAGAAACAACTGCTAAGTGCAAGAAAGGCTTTTAAAATTTAGTGGTAATTTGAAGTAACTGGCATAGAGTAATAGGTTCGCCTACAGAGAAATTCTGAGAAAATGAATTGTGAAGAGGCTGAACTGTGAAAAGTTGTATTTGGATATTCACATAATTTTAATTCAAGTTATGCTATCTCCTGCAGGCTTTTTGCTGGACCATGTAAGTAGGTCTGGTCACAAGCAAATAGCCTCTACGTATGCTGTCATGATCCTCTACGTATGCTGTCATGATCAGAAGCAGTAAACATCAACTGCCACATCAGACCTCAGGGCCATCTTTAAATAAACATGGCTCGAGAGAGGCTTTACTGTGCCCATAATCCTGAGGCTGTTACAATAGCATGCAAAATTCCAGTGGGCTTTCTCTTCCAGAGTCCTCAAGCAGAGGTAGCATAGGATAGAACCAGTGTAATGTGGCCTCTGCTGGGGAGCAGCACAGCCCTTTCCATCAATGTTGTTCTGAAATACTGCCTCATTTGGTGACGGGCTCCTCACCAAGTAACAGCAGCTCCCTAAAAGCTGTCTGAGATAGGAGAGTCCACACAGAAGGGAAAAAAAAAAAACAACCCCACAGTTCAGACCTATTTACAGATTTTTTTTTTCTACTTTTTGAATATTCTTATGTCAAATGAGCACTCATTTTTAACAGCTTGCCTCCCTTAAAGACCACATCCCATTCTGTTTCAGATCTACTTAAACATAAGCTGTTCCCATTATTTAAAAGGTGCTTTAAAACCTGCCTTTTACTTCATTCAGATTTCATCCTTGCCATTATATTATACCTGCTTTTTAAAAGCACTCCTGGTGGAGCACTTAGTATTTTAACTTACAGCAGTACACAGTACTTCATTACTGCCTAGAAGGCTTTAAATTAATGTTTTTTTCGTCAACTTCAAGCATTAGCAACAAAATAGGAAAGCAGAATTAAAAATACAACAGTGCAAAAAAAATCCACCTCATAATCATCCCTGAAGTATGAAATAATGAGAAGTTATGCAAAAATCTGAAAAAGCTATTACAGTAACATGCATTACTCACCCATAAGCTCCATTACTAATCAGTTTAATTGTCTCAAAATCACTTTCTCGAGGTTTTCTCCGGAGCTGTAGTGAGGTATTTGAGCTCTTCAAAGTAAAAAAGGAGAAAGAACACAGTCAGTACAGTATTTCTTTTCTTCAAATTAGGAGGAAAAAACTAACTAACTTACTAACCAGAACAGCAAGTGCTATTAGTCTGTCACACCCCAACAAACCAGCTGAAAGACCCGACCAGTTGACTCCATTTCAATTAAAGACACAAGGATCTCCCAAAGCAAAGCTGCCTCTTCACCCCAAAAGGTATCTGTTACACCAGAGCAGTCTATCCCCTCATCTCCATGTCAGGGTTACAGCAGACAGGCGTGATGGCTTCTGGTAAAGGGTATTACTGGCAACTTCTATCTGGAGGTCTAAACTTCTGGGAGCTGCACGAGGTACTCGCTGGACATTGCCTTGAGTTTTGAGTCAAAGTGATTCCACCAGTGTGCAGGCAGAATCAGCCTGGGAGTAACTGAACCTGATGAGCTCTTCTAACTTCAAGTAAAATTTTGTACATTTCTGACTAATGCTAGGACAGTGATATGATTTAGTATGAACTGTGGAAAGAAATACATGAAGAGGAAAAAAAAAAAACAAAAAAACGGGAAGACAAAAATGCAATAGTTCTGTCATGGTATCACTTTCACCAGCTTTTACACAAGAACGGAGTTATTCTGAATGCAGTACAACTTTCTTTCTAGCTGTAATCCTAATGAATCTTGATGGCCAAGTGTAAACCAGGAATGGGAGGTGTGGCGCACACGTGCATACACTAATACAGACTCCTAAATTTCTTATTCCAAACCTACAAAATACAAAATGCTCCCCAAATTTCCAAAAAGTTCTGTGATGCCTATCAAGGCACTTCAGTAATAGTAAAGGTTGGGTGTAGATCTGCTTGGAAGATCTTCAATGAAATGCTTACTAGAGAAACAGTTCAATGTTAAGAAGAATTGAAAATGGTAACAGAATGAACTATGCAGGAGCAGGAAGAGACAATTTATGAAACTGTTCAGGCCATTTGCTTGTCACTAC
Organism: Coturnix japonica; assembly: GCF_054131305.1. Lineage (NCBI taxonomy): Eukaryota > Metazoa > Chordata > Aves > Galliformes > Phasianidae > Coturnix > Coturnix japonica. The sequence goes on along the minus strand of NC_140702.1, from coordinate 60,072,734 downwards.
AGGATTCTTCCTTATTGTATACTTATCATTATTTTAAATCCTTCTGTGTTTTATTTCAAGTTACGCCTCTTTACATTCTCCATGTGTTGTTTCTATCTTATGTTTATTCCATTTTGGCAAAACATTTATAGATGTTTACCATGTATTTTTCATTCCTTGTATAATTTCACCCAATTATATTCCTTTATGACAGTGCATTATTCTTCCTTTTACTTCATTTCTTCAACTCTGTGGAGTCTGCATTTGTGCAACACAAATACCTTCAGACTTATAATTTCATAGCTACTGCTGAGTTAATCTTACATCTATATACTCTCCATCTAAATTAGAACTTTTCTTCAGCATTTCAGTTGTTCTTTCTGATTTTTCTCCAATTTGTCAGTATCTTTCCAATAAATAATGCTCAGGTTTGTATTTTACCAGCACAACAGAAACCTTCTCAAGATAAGACAGTTCAGGAGAAAATAATGACCTTGATGCAGTATGTTGAATCTACCTAAACAGACACCCCATGCCTGTATTTTAAATTCTAATGGTTACAAACACCAGTAAAGTACCTATGCATCCTTGCAAAATTGCACTGACTTTTTCTATCTGCTCGCACTAAAAATGAACAATAAATTGCTAGAACCGCATTTACTGTTGACTGAAGTGCAAGGTATAAGAACTAATTTTTTAAAATTACAATTTTAAACAGACAGAACTTAAACCCACCACCATACTCAGACCATTAAAGTGAACATCATCTCTAGCAACTCATTTTTCCTTTTCTCTCTAACCTGTGCAAGCGTTTGACCAACTTTTACCCTAAGATACCCATGATTGTAGCGAAATATTTTCAAACATAGATTCAAAAGAATAATGCACAATCTTCCAGACTGCAACACAGCTTTCTGAAACAAGTTTTTTGGCAACATGCTTATTACCTTCCCATGTCTTGAATGAATATATTCAGACTCTATCAAATTGATCATTAGTTGCCACTGTAAGCAGTCTCTCTTGCAATAGTTCTAAAATGCTTTATTTTTAAGAAACAAGTACATAAATTCTTGGAGAACAAAAATAATTACATTAAACAAAAATAAAACAGTCACTGGTGGAAACTGTAGTAAAACAGCCATCGTGTTTTGAATACTATAGCCTCATGGAAGCCAAATACTGCAGCACCACAGAAAACAGATTGCTTTAGTACTTTCTGTCTGCTGAGTGGCACAGTGCTGGTCCCTGCAACAGCCTGAGAATCCATTCTATTAATTTACCCATGCCAGAAGAAAAATAGCAAACTTTTTCCTTCATTCACATTCAGAATAAGCAGCATTTTAAGAAGAAAACTTACAGTTATTGATTCATCCATTTCCAGAGTTTCTGCTGTCCCACTGTCACAGTTAGCTAGTTGAGCTATCTCTATAAACAAATATTAGAAAGTCTTTTATAAACCTCAGTAAGTATAAAATTAAGCACCAAACTAAAATCTGAGAAGTGACACTTTTCTGGAAACATTAGTAAACAAGCTGTACTACCTGTAGTTCTTGCCAAATAACTTTAGGATGTTTCTAAGCATTTGGAGTACTCATGCCATCTGAAAAATGAATGTGTGCTATTCATCATCTATGTAATCTTGAACAGCCAAGTACCAATAAACAGCAGTAAGTATTATGGCTGCTGAGATGCAAGAATTCAGTGGTCTGTGTGTGTTATACAAGTATTAATTTTCTAAAAATCACGAGAATCTTAGACTACCAGGGAGTTAACTTCGCACCATATCTTTGAGGATAAGGCTTCCTAGTTGGAACAATAAGGTTCTAATTTCAGGCAGATATGGATTCCAAGTGCATCTTATACACATAAATACTGATTATCCTAACAGAACCAGCTAAAAGCCTTTTTTTCTTTTTTCCTCTCAAAGCTTATCATTTATGGAGTTGCTGATACAGACTACTTCCATGTGAAATGCTCAGATTTTGGCAGATCTAGCAAGTTTACCAGGTTGTCCCAATCTGTCTCTGGTGTAGAATTCCTAACTCTACTACATTCTACAGGGACCCGTGAACTAAGAATTCCTCTGGGTAACAAAAGCTGAACAGGAGAGTTGTCAGCTAAAAGACCTTGGAAAACTTAGTATTACTTAATACTTTAATATACACAGTTAATTATACACTCTGCAGAGCCAAAGATTTACTTGATCGTAATTATGGGGATGGGGATCAAATAAAAGAATACCTGAAACTTTGAAGGTGCAATTTGACCATCAATACTGTTAACTTATGAATAAAAAAACGAACTTAATATTCACATAAATATATATATGCTGGATTTTACTATATAATAATCAATTTCTAGAAGTGAAATCCTAGTTAATTATTTGACAGGAGACAAACAGAGTAACTCTCATATCTAACCACTACAAAAACCACAAGATTTGTGAAGTGTAAGAATCAGAAGTACTTAAAATTTAATTTCAAAAACAAAACAGATCTTTAAAGTTTAATAGAAGTTAGATTCAAAGAGAAATCTGAATATGAAACAATAAACAGGGAAGAATCAAATCCCATAAGAATAAACATTTTAAAATAGAGTCCAAGCTCAAACAATATAGGCCAAATTCTAACTAGGCAGTAGATTTTTCTGTCAAAACTCAGTTTTGTGAACACGAGAGTTTTATAATAAAAGTGCTGATGAAACCTTGATAGCATGAGTGAAAATTACATAAGAAAGAAAAATATGCTTTGACAGCCTTCTCAACTGAGATTGTTTTCATAAATAGCAAATTAAAATGGGCCATTTTTAAGCAGAACTTTTGCAAAATATCCATTATCTGAGAAATACATATTATTTATAAACAGTAGGTATTAATGGAATGGAACCAAGAGTCAGCTTTCGAAACACAGAGCCATGGAACAATTTTGTAATGCCTGAAGAGATTTTTAAAACTCATCTAAATACCATTAAACATCTGCCCTTTTTCTTTCATTGATTTAAACCATTTCTGAAGTCTCGTGATTCAGAAAAGGTAAAGATGGAAATTTAAAAACCAGGGGGGGAAATTCCTCCCCAGGGAACTCTTCAGAAATGCAGCCACCAGTCTCTGATAAGTGATGAATCTGTTGTGGTATTGCTTTCAGTACAGTATAAATTTATCTGGCATTATCTCCCAAGTAATGCATGCATCATTTCACTCAAAGAAAGGATACTACTGCTATGGCATAAAACAAAGGAGGCAAGTAGGGAAGGGGCTAAACCTTTCAGTTATTTTTCTCTGTAGAGAAGTGAAATCCCTTCCATGAACATTTACATAAAGTAAACACTTAAAAGAAACACAATTCTACGTGGAGCCACTATTCTAATTGCCAGTTACCGACACACAATTATTTCAAAGCTTTCTGGCTCATCTTTCTTCTATCTAAATATTTTTTTTATATTTTTCATTTTTGGACACAGAAAAGTAAAGGCTCTCTCATCTTCTTGTTTCATGTTTTACAGTAAAGCACATAAACCTTGAAAATAATTCTCCGTACAAGATTAATTCAAGGGCATAAACCTCACAGTGCCATTCTTCTTATTTTTTGCTTATTATATGTCCCTTTATGCAATGGTACCAATTTCAAACCAAAATCGATCTTCTATTCTGAGAAGACTGGAAGAGGACTAGTAAGCTCAACTTCCATTTATCTTTTAACTTTCTAATCTTTTAGTATTAATTTAATTACATCTAACTAAACTCATAACAATATCTGTCAGTGTTGCTTAAGCAGAAGAAAAAAACATTTTATTTTAATACACCATACAGTGCTCCTTAGAGTTAATAAAATATAATCTTTCATTATGAAGACTGACTTGAAGGAAAAAAAAAAAAGAAAAAAAAAAAAAAAAGAAAAGAAGCCAACCTCATCTTACCACAATTGTTTTCACAGAATCACAGGATGACTTGGGTTGGAAGGAATACTAAAGATTATCTCATTCCAAACCCCTATGACAAAGGTTACCATTCACCAGCTCAGGCTGCCCAAGAATGCATCCTGGACTTGGACACCTCCAAAGACAGAGCAACCACAGCTCCTCTGGGCAGCCTATTCTGCACCTTGCTGCCCTCTGAGTTAAGAATGTCCTCCTAATGTCTCACCTCCTTGTCCTGTCACTACCAGACCACGTATGAAATTGGTCATCTTCCTGCACATTAGGCTCCCTTTACATACCAGAAACATAATTTTGTGCTATCAAGTCCCCTCCTAGAGATCTCCCTTGTTCATAACACAAAAGACAAACAAAATGGCACTAGTTTGATCCATTTCCCAGGACAGCACTTTTGTTGAACTCCAAACTGTGGGACTAACACAGAATGCAGTGAACCCAATTTCCACTTTTCCTTACTAATAGAATCTGATTTGAGTATGAAAGAGAAAATGGTCTGCTGAGGAGACAAGTAATTTTAGTTTTACCAACACTATTCTTAAAACAAGAATCAGACAAGAAAAAAGTAATAATAATAATTTTACAGGAAAACAGTCAACTTCCCCCTATTTAAGTCCTAATTATTCACACATAGGTTGCTCAGAAAAAGAAATCTTCAGTTTCCATAGGAAACTCTCCTTTTCAGGGAGAACATGGTGTAGGAAGCCAGAAGCAGTGGAAGGCAAATTACAAATCAGTCCAGTTTCAGTTGCACCTACAGATGGATAATAGTAGATACCAAATTAAAGCTGTAAATTTAAGCTAGAGTTAAAATTAGGAAGTTACATTGCCTGAATGTAAAAAGATGAGTTTCACTGATATAATGCCATCCGTAAATGGTATTAATAGCAGAAAGTCTCAGATGGCCTTTATAATGCCTTTAAGCTTGTGCCAGAACCTGTGGGTTAGTGAATGCTTTTTTGCTCCACTTTCATTTCTATTTTGATTCCTTGAGGCACAATCAGAGTATCGCAACAATCAGATACATTGGGAAGGAAGCATCTGGATGTTCATAGCTGGACCAGGAGATGCACTTACCTTCCAGAGGATCTTTATTTAAGCCCAGCTGACTAATAATGTAGCGGGGAATGTCTGTTTTAATGCCTTGTCCCTCTTTAGCATGGCCTTCAGCTGCTTCCAAGAGATAGTAAAACTCTTCTGGATCAAATTCCTAAAAGAAAAAGAGTAACTATCATTCTGCCTGCAGAAACTGAAGTATTAGAACCTAATATAATAGAACAATAATATAATACTTTCTTAGCTGTATTTATCACAAATATTTCCATTATTAAATAATAATATTAAAAACATACCTTATTACTCTAGTATTAGTAGCCTATACTTCTATAACGATTTCTCTACAATGTAATATGCTGTAAGCCATGCAATTTTGCATCATGTACTTTTATAATAGGAAGTTACTTGCCACCAAAACTCCCCACAGTATTCTGTGAAATGACACATTATTCAGTGACAAGATTTCACATAAGACTTAAAGACATAAGACATAAGTCTCCCTACAGTTGCTTGCATACAAAAATCTAATACTGAACTAAACTATGTAAATATGCTGCTCTCCACTTCTAAATGAAATTCTGAAGTATTTTAAATGAATATAACTGTACAGTGTTTTAAGGAAAATATAATTAAATACGTCCTTGACTCTAGAATGAAGTCACTGTAAGCTACTGAAAACAATATTTGAGCTTCATTGATCCAATTGTTTCAAAACTAGAAATGAAACCCTTTGGGAGCCAGCTATATTACTACTATAATTTATTCCAGATGTAAAAGGCATGCCCTCCAAGAGTAAGAGAAAAAATCCTTTCGTATCTCACAAGTCCCTTAGAAACATATTTATTTCACGACTTTAACAGAAGATAAAATTAGAAAAGCATTTAATAGAACAAGAAAGATTACCAATAGGGTATTTTTACTCTTTTTAATAACCTTCTGTTATCTTTCCATATTTATTCAGCGTGCATCTATGTATACCAAAACTTCACTCATACAGACATCACATTCTTCAAGATGTTCCTACTGGCCATCAACCACAACAGGTACAATGATTAATACAGAGAGAGCAACTAAGAATTTTTTTCCAGCCACTGTGGTGGAACAACCTTTGTTAGCCACCAGCTGTCCACCAAGCTGCTCTCGCAGGAGGATGAGGAGAAAGTATAATGAAAAATACTTGTGGGATGCAATGAGCACTAGGAGATCAGCAATTACCATCACAGATAAAAAAAAGGTTTGTCTTGGGAAAGATTAATTCATTTTGAACTGAGAGAAATAAAAGCAAACTAAAATCAGAGAGGACAGTCTGCTCCACCATGGGCCTCTCCTAGGCTGCGGTGAACTTCTACTCAGCACATGCAGCACCTGCCCTCCTTCTAGAAACACTGACCTTAGTGACTGCAGGGCTATTTCTCTCACACTTTCACACTCCCCCCTTCCAGATGCTGTAGCACAGCAGTTTTCCCATTACTTAAGCCTGCTTTCCCAGAGAACAACCAGGATCACTCATGGCTCCAGTCACCTTCTTGATCAGCTGGATCTGGCTCTGCTTGGACAGGGGCAGTGCTGGGCTCTGCTCTCATCAGCTATTCTAGCTACCAAAAATGCTGCCACATAAACCAAATGCACCATCATGAAACACTGATGAAATTAACCGGATTTTCTGAGATTTTTTTTTTATTATTATTTTTTTTTATTTATTTATTTTAAATCTCCAACCTACTTTTCACTTAGCTCAAAATCATTGGAGACTGCCACCTGCCTACAAATCAGGACTGTGTAAGGAGGTGTTACATGCTGTTTTAGCCTTACTCTTCCCATATGACACATTAACTCCAGCTGAAGCTCTTACACCTTACTCACTGGTACTGAGGAACAACAATGTGAGCATATGTGCCCAGACTTAACTACCTTCTCGTGAACAGCAGTAGTAGTATATGTGCTTATCATTTGGTAATAAGGTAATTTCAAAATAGTTACCTTTAATGTATATATGACATATATAATGCATATAAATGCAACATTATATACATACACTATATAATGCAGACAAGCATGTATACGTGCATACACACATGTAAACACTAGAAATAAGAAATTTATTTCCTCATCTTGACTTCTAACTTTTGTCTTTCATTCTTCATGTACTGAAGTAACTGCAAATGGAGAACATCTCTCAACACTGAGCAGTAGCTCCTGGCACATGGAACTAAAAAAAAACCCTTCACACATATGATTAACATGTAAATATAAACAGGAACACACATACCACCAGCACCTGAGCTAAAAGCTAGCTAAAAAGATGGAAGAAAACTGATTACTTTGCTACACAGTATATAAAACTTATCCTGATGAGTGTGTTCTTTTTTTTTTTCAATAATTCTATGGAAGTTCTTACAGAGGCTGAAATTGCCACATCCATTATTTATTTCAGACAGACTTTTTGAAATATCAGCCAATGTTATTTAAAAGTTTCCAGAGAGAAGCTACGGAAAAGCAACAATATTGTTTTTGCAAGATTAAATGATTCCACTGACTTTTAACTGGTAGGGTTAACATCTTGTGTAAGAAATGTGGGTCTTGCGATAGTCTGCCTGGATTTCTTCAAGCCGCTTGCCTCTGAAGAAATGTACTGTTTGGAGAGTTATTATGTTCCAGCTTAAATCTCCTACAGACTCCAAGTAAGAACACTCCAAACAAGCTGTGCCAGCTTTCTCTGCCATTGCTGCTATGAAAATCTATACAGCTGGAAGCAACTAAGCACTAGAACTGGGAGCAAAATTTCATTTCCTGAGAGAAATGAAAAATACTGTCCATCTACTCACATCAACAGGCACAGCAAAAGGAAAAATATGGCATACATAGCAGTTCCAGTACAACTGTGATAGGCTGGAACAAAATCCCAAAGTCATAAGGCCAAGGGAATGTAGATTTAGCCTTGCTAGCTATAAAACTAGTATTTACAGGGAGCAAACTGGGAGCCAAATGGGTCACCAGAAAAGAACCAAATTAAAAGATAAGACTAAGAACAGGAGTGGATGGGAGAAAGAGAGCATATGAAAGGATGAAGTGCTACAAAGACGCCTCTGTCTGTCAGCCCACAGCATGTATTTAAGAGCAGTTATGAACATGCAATATAGATGTCAAGCACCAGAAAGAAACAAGGCATTGTATCAGAAATTGTGCACAGGGCTGGAGAAGGATTAGGTGAACTGCGATAAATGAGCAATGAATTAACATTTCAGGGGACACAGTGAAGACACAACGCAAACCTGGATTCAGTGCCTACTAACACATCCTCTTCATTAGAATTTGTCATCATTTTCACATCATTTATGCTGCTTCAGATCAGACACTGCATTTTAGATTTCTGCTGAACTACAAGTCATGAACAAACTGCAACTGGGAACACTGAGACACAGTGTTTCCAAAACAAAACGGTCATCTCTCAAAATGCCCACAGCAGACAGAACAATCTAGGTTGTGGATTAACTGTGCCACAGATGAAGAAACACAGCACAGAGCCAACATCAGGTTGGAAAGACTGACTAGTTCAGATTCAGTGGCATGCAAACGCAGTTATGACACTTTCAGGCATAACTTGAGTCTAGCAGCAGGTTAGTGGCTCCCACATACACAGAGCCTTGCCAGCTTCAAATAGCTGCTTGCAGCGTCAACACCGCGATCCTGGTATTGGCAAGCACAGAAGCTCAACAAAGTCAGCTCAGGCTCCCTGCCAAGCTTGTTGGATTCAGGCTGGCTCTTATATGGTATTTGGGTGTCTACACCATCCTCTTGAGCACACTGTGTTCTGTGAGCATTTATTACTTCCACTGAACAACTGAAGCATGTTGGCTCTGTCTGTAGGAACAACTTCCTGCACCTGAGCCTCTCCAGTTCTCAAAGCAGGGGCAAGTGAAGCAGATGCATGCCTAGGTGGCCTGACACAAGCTAGCCCAATATGGTAACGCCCATGCTATGCTCATGCGTAAGTTAACTCCTTTGTTTCTTCTGAGAATAAATAAGGCTACCCGTGTATCCAGGTTCCTAACATTTCCTCTCAGAGATGATACTGCAGAGTGGACTGCAAGGTGCAGACAGCCCTGGCAACTGTTCAGCACAACAAAGTTATAAAACTTACATGAAGAACAATGGGAAAATCACCAACCAATTATGATTCCGGAAATGTCTTCCCAAGAGAGTAATGAAGTCAAACAAAACAACAGAAAAAAACCAAACTCATTTTTAACTGGAGCTTCCTAAATTTATGGAAGGGATTTAATTGCAACATATTTGCTATAGCAGGGAACCAAACACAACTGCAGGAGGTCTCCACTAGTATCTTGTTTCTGAAATAGAAGTAAAAAAGATCCCACCAACAATGAAGTCTTGCCCAGCTGTTTGATAATAGAAAAAATTACTGCACAGGAAACTGAATTCTAATCCTGGAAACTTCCTATACTAGCAAGGAAGAAAATCTAGATATGGTCACATCACCTTACCAGGCATTCCAGTAAACGAGCAGGACGAGCAATAACTATGAGGATTTTTCTGACTAGTTGCTTGATATACGCCAGTTCTTCACTCTCTGATCGCTCCTGAGCCTAGAGCATGAACACAAAGGAATACTAAAACAAACTGCATTTTGTGCCAACTCATGAATGCTTATTTCAGACAAACTTGTAGGTTCTGAAACATGAAATTAAGGCAATAGTATATCATTTTCAAAACAATGCTAAAAATAGCAAAATTATCAACATTATAAAATATCGTACTGAAGTAATACATCTGTACAGTTCTAACACTGTAACAACTAAGTTAAACTGTTAAAAATGGACATGATTTCTGCCTTTTTAATTTTCTTTTTTTAAATCACATAGCATTACCACTGTCAGTTTTGCAAAAGGATTATGATTCAATACAAAATATATATGCACGTTTGTCTCCTAGTTTACCAACAGCTGTAGGAAGAGATGAAAAATGAAACAAGTAATATGAACATAAGCAACATTCATGTCAAATTAGTCATAATTTCCTATGTTCACAACTCCTAGTCAAATAATTGTGTACTATATCTAGAGTCTATACTAATTCCTGCAGAGAGAGGCCACATGCTGGTACATGCAGAAAGAAAGACAACGAACAATCAACTTCTATGAAGGCGATGACCATGAGTGTAAATTGTTACAAAGAATACAGAGAAAATTCTGGAAGGTTTAAAAATTATTTGTGTAATGGGCTAAGCTACATTTTACATTTATTTTAAATTTTCTCCATCAAGAACTAAAGGCACAAAGAAGGATACTAATGAACGCAGAGAGGCCGTATGGTCCTCCTCCTCAATAAAACAACTGTTAGCCTCCCAAATACACAAAGTATTTCTATGTTCTGAATATTCTAAACCAATTTTTTTCCTCATCTTTTGTTTGTACAGAATTGCCAAGAGAACTGAAACAGAACTAAGAAACTAGCATTTTAAATGAGATTAATATGGACAACCAAGCACTTTTCGTATAAAATAGATCATTAATTTTATTTGTTTAGTTAAAAATCCTGCAAAAATATGATGCTACAAGCTGCTCTCCCAACACTGTAATTTAAAAATATGCAAAGTAGCTGGAAAATAAATAAATCTAAGAGATTTAAAAAAGGTAACTTTAAAAAAAAAAAGAAAAAAAAGCACAAACACCATCTAGCATTCTGTAACGGGTTTCAGAAGTACCTCAGTCGGACAAAAGCATCTGTATTCCGCACACTACCAACCAAGCCCAAAAAGAACTCTCTCGTAAACAAAATGCCTGCCTGTTCTGATCGCCAGCAGAATTAAAAGCAACTTTGTATAGTTTTGTGAACACTTGGTTGTATACCTGAACAAAAGATTCAGTACATATGACATTAAAGACGGATGAAGCAGGAAAGAACACTGATATGCATAACCTCAACCTTAAATTTACAAAGGTGAGAGATGAATCAAACTACTCAAGCACTAAAAGAGTCTTCCTCTGGTTATACACAGTAAACAAAGTAAGTAGCAGTAGGAGATGCAGCTTTATACTGAACATCATAGCTGGTAATTGACAACAAATGTGACGCATGAATCCAAATCACAACAGAGTGCCTGTAGCAGAGCTGAGGAGATAAGCAGGCTTTCCTACTGCTGAATTACATTACTGAGAGGTTCTTATTTTCCCTGCTTAAAGAACAGGGCTTCAATAATCCATACATACTTCAGTGTGCCTTAACTTTAGTCCTGTTTTATGAAAAGAAGTTCAAAGTACAATAGCAGAAATTAACTGGAAGTAAATTTATTGAACAGAAGTTAACAAAAAAAAAAAAAAAATCAGCACAGGAAAAAACAACAAAAACAACAACAAAACCAATCAAAATGTTAGAGATTTCTCCCTTGTTGAAGAAGAAACTAAATTAACAAGGCACAATACTTGAACATGTAACTGGGAAAACTTCAAGTCTATCAAATCTGCTGGTCTATCACATTAACTTTGGTTCCTAATATACTATCAACTCTCACATGAACAGTTACACCATTTAATGTTCTCATTTGTTTTAAAAACGATGTATACATAAACTTTATTGACTTACAGTGCAACATATTTTCTTTAATAAGCTGCATGCTTTTGTTAATTAATTTACCAGACTATTCTACAGAAGTTTCACTGCTTTCAGAACTGATTTTCTGCTAATAAATACTTTAATTATTAAAGGGGGGGGGAGTTTAGAATACTTAAAGAATTAAATAATAACCTCCAACTACTGAAACACGGGCCGTTGCCTTCTTTGTCAACACAGCAGGCAATTAGTATGTTTGATAAAGTGGAAAGAGTGGAAATGGTATATATTTCTTCATTTATCCACAGCAAGTGGAATAGCAAGTTTCCTCACTTAGGGCTTAAGCAATTTATAATGCGTACTGCATCGAAAAAATGCTGCTGTTTCTGAATCTTTACTATCCAGTTATCACAGACTACATTAGGAATGTCTTTTGGTCCTTGTAGTGGACGTTACACAGACTAAAATTGCCATGAATATCTCTTTGACAAATTATTTGAGTGCAACAGTCATAATTATTTCAAACTGCAAACATATTAAAATCATTTTACTACCAAACATAACAGCTCATACCTCCTGTAGCAATTTGTCTAATTTCTGTTGTAATTCAAGGAAGTATCGAGATGTGATGAGGCCCTGGTGGGATTTATCCAAGCAATCTCGAGCCAGTTCTGTGATCTGATGGTGGGTAAAACTGAGTACACCATCTGCCAGCGGAAGGACGTTTTCTGGAGAGTGATTTGTTATAATGTCCTGAAGCCTTTCTTCCATCTGGGCTGTGGCCTATATGCAAATGTATACATGATATATTAAATCAGCCTCACAACTTCAAAAATTACTTCTGGTTTTACAACATTTCTGCAGTATTTAAGAAGTTACCTAGGCTTGATACGTGAAATGACTCAAGAAAAAAACAAGAAAATAGACAGTGACAGACCAATTACACCCAGCTACCAGTACAGAAAAGTAAAAGCTTTGTATAAAGAAATATAAAGATTGCCTTTAATTATTACTTTTAGGCACTTTGGGGAACCAGTTTAACTTGTACTTTATTTTCCAGGAATCATGTAAATTCTAGGATCAACTGCGAGTACAGTGCCCCTAGCAACACGTGGCACTCATGTTTGTCTCAGATTCCTCAGTAAGACAGAAACATATCCTGAGTTGGTATCTCAGAATTAAACTCATGGCAACTTTATGCTGATCTTCACCACTGAAAAAGTATGTAAGACAACCATTGGGGAAAAAGGGGAGATGGTACAGAAGTTTGCAGGTTTATCAACAGATTCTGCACAAAATTGGTTCTGTTAATTCAGTATACACTAACTCCTCATAAGCACCACCCATTGAAAGTGAATGCTATTGTTTCTTTCCAATCAGCAGAATATATTACCAGCATGATTAATTTCAAAACCAGTTCAGCAGCTTTGTCAAATGAATGCCCAGTTCTCAGCAAGGATTTTCTTTATTGTGATCTTATCTTTGTAATAAGAACTTGGTAATGCTTCGTGAAAGACATTATAGGCTTGGATCATTAGTTTCCATAACAAAAACATAATTTACTTAAAACCTAAGTTGCCTATCAATTTAGATACTGCATATCTTAAGCATAATTCATTACCTTTGGGAACCTTTCTTTGTAGACATGGTTCATCATAATTATCTCATTGTCACAGCAGGCAGGAGAACGTCCAGGACTGAAAACAAAGCAAATTATTTCTTTATACTTGTCTCAGAATGAGTTAGAATTAGCAGGGTTTTTCTGTGCAGCTTATTTGCACCAAGAAGTCAGCAAACTCTTTACTAGACAGGTACAATCTCTATTCAGTGGCATGCTTGGCTCTTTTCTGTTATTTCAGACTAGGCCTTAAAAATTACTAACTGCCAAACATTCTATTTTCTTTGTTTTTAACTGCAGTTCAGCATACAGAAACTTTTGCAACATTCATGACATTACATTTTTTTTTCTCAGAAGGACAAGACATATAATTAACAGACAATTACTTGTATGACTACATCTGCCCTTCTGAAGGTCTCATACAACCAAAATAGCAAAACCTGACCAAAATCTCCACTAGCTGCAAGTGAAGACATTTAGTAGTTTGTGAGGGGTTCATATATGTATCCCATATATACGTATATTTTTAAGGTGATAATGAAAAAATGTTCTAACTATTATTTGCAATCTATCTGGCAGGTAAAGGCAGCTACAAGTAATGCTATAACATGCAGGTTCCATGCCATGGACACTGTGCCTGGAAGAAAAAGAAAAAAAACAAAAAACAACAAAAACAAAGCATGAAACTTGAAGGAAAAGCATCCATAAAAAGTACCCACGGCCTAGTCTAACCTAGAAAACTCATTTTCATTGTTGTAAACCTCATTTTTAAAAATGTCCATCTGACTTTCCAGATACCAGACCACCCAAGTATGGTGTAGAAGATGCAGAATAAGATCCCAAGAAGGCAATGTCCTGCTCTAGGAGCGACTTTATCTTAAAACGTACATAGGAGTTTCTTGAAATGCATTTCTTACTTGAGCAAAAGAAACGGCTTTCAGCTCTCTGAGAGAGCAAAAAACAACAATATATGATCTTCAATGAAATGCACCTCACACAAATGGCACCGCAAAGGGAACTCCAGAGGTCAACTCTGGGACAAAACAAGAAACTGAAGTAGATTTTTATTAATTAAAACTAATGAATTAATGAACGCTTCCACCCCAACTCCCTGCCCATTTATTCTTCACCACAGTTCTTTTCAGACATTTCTAGAATATAAACACTTTTCAAATTACTTCTTGCAAAATAAAAGACAATACTATTTAAACAATTTGAACTCCAGAAGTCAGATCAGTAACATGTAGCTCATTAGAAGAGGTTAAGATGCCTCTTTTATGTTTACCTTACACAGCTGAACATAGGAATAAAAACTTTGAAACGATTATTAATAGTTCAGGCACAGATTCTTACCTCTTCATCCATTAGGAAAATAAAGAATGCTCCCAGTACACAAAACCACAATATTCTAGAGTAAATAAATTAAGAATCAACCCCTCTCACCTAATGGACAAACCCACCTGAGACTTCTGGAGCGAGGGCGCATTGCTGTGGTCCTGCATCTGTTATCACTTGCAATGCTTTCAGTGGTACAGAAATGTTTAGATAAAAAATGCAGTTCATCAGGTGTTGGTTGGTATGGTAACTGGTGGAGTTTCTCTTGGGATGAACAAGATGACTGAAAAAGAAAAGCAGAACACAAACTTCCATTAGTGAAAACGCATTTTCAAGATCATATTCTGTTTATGAATGAGATCATTTAATATAATAATTATAGACAGTTTCTTATGCTCAACTACCATATTAAAGAAGAACGAAAATAATTTGTCTCAACTTACCAAGCTAAATACAGTTTAAATATAAAACTATTTCAGTCTCAGAATAAGGAATCATCGAATTTCAGTTCACATTTTGTCTTTCTATGGCACAGACATCTGGTGTCAGTAAGACACTACAGTATTTAGAGAATATTTTAAATGGAGTCTGCTGAACATTAATTACTTGAATAAGGCAGAATAAGTGCGTTAGCTGTAGAGTATGTCACAATGCTAATTTCAATTCTGTACATGTAAATTATTTCATTACCTATAATTAAGATTATCAAAGTTTGGGGGAAAAAAAATAGTCTAAATTCTTGCTGAAAAAACAAACATGCTATTTTCTTATAAAGAAACTTTTAAGATGATATGAAAGAACAAAACAGTTACCACAATCAGTTGTACGGCTGTCAGAAATGAAAAGGATTGCATTCAAACTATCCCTTTCACTTAAAAATGGAAGATACAGACTGCTATGAGACTGGTGCTGTTACCACAGTAACTACCCTTGCAAAACTAGCTGTAAAGCCATAGAGCATTATGTGCTGTCATCCACAAACTTGCTGAGGGTGCAATTAGTATCCCTGCTGATATGACAGTGTGATACTAGAAAGCTGCCTGGTATCATGCAGACATTACTTTTATTTTAACAGTGGAAGGGATGAATTCCAAAATCTTCAGTTTCTTGGCCTTTGCATCTGCAGCCAAGGGCATCTTTACTATTCCTTTCAAAGTGAGAGAAGTCAATAAACTTCCATACTGTATTGACATCTCCATTCATTATTAAAGTCAGCAGGTAATATCCAGGCTGTTAAGCACAGGAACAAGACAGTCTTCATAATTACCTCGTAATCTGAGTGGTAAAAAATGAACAAATCCTAATTCTAAGAACTAAATAAAAGATTACTTATCACAATAGTTCTCATGAAGTTACCTCTTGAAAGAAAAAACGACAAAGAAAAAAAAACTGACGGGAAAAGTTAACTCCCACTAGACTGGTGTATATGGGAAGGCTTCATCACATTTGAACAAGTTAAAGATAGCAAGACTACATTATCTTGCTTTGCTGCAGGCTAAAAAGACTGTAAACCAAGATTTTACCACAGTTTACTTGGTAGGGAGTAACCTGTCAAGCCAGAGTAACTCAATTATGAATTTCAGCTGTAGCACATTAATGTGCATAATTTAGTACACAGAACGGACCACCCTCCTTCATATTTCACACTGTGGCAGCTAGCTGCAGTTAACTTCATGATTAATTCTAGAGCCACCCTCATTAACTTAAAAGAACAATGACATTTCCCAATACAGACTGTCACGTATATATTATTTCTAAAAAACAAACATCCTTTGCATTTCAGGGGATTCTAGGCACATCAAAAAAGCAGTAATCTACTTCATGCTTTTCTACGTGTAAGATGAGATGTTAGCAGAAGATCTTTATTTTCCTCAGGACTTCCAGCTACACCAGAACCACGCACAAGGGTGCATTGTCTTGGAGATCTGCACAGATTGCAGATCTCAGATCACAAAGCAGAATTCTACAAAGGAAAAAAAAAAACACAAGAAAACCCCCAAAAACAGCCCTCCTGGCATTCTAGAATAGTTCATTCAAGAATTGCATAGGATTTAACATATTTATTAAAAATGAATGCATCACTACAAGGCAAACGGTTCTTCAAATACAAAAACACAAATCCTCAGCCAATATCAGCTAATGTACTTGCCAAAATTTCCTTTCCAATCTCCCTACTCTACCTTCCCATCTAAATAATTTACAAAGAGTACTACAGACAAAAAGAAAAAAAAGTAACCAATTTTTTTCACAGTTCTTGCTTATAGGCCACCTCTCCTAAAAGACACACGATCATCTTAACAGCAGAGGAATCTTCAAAGGAAAAAAAAAAAACCAACAAAACTCCACAAAGGAATAGAAACAGGGAGCCTCAACGCTACACTGCTGCTCTCTTCAACAAAATCCAGTCTTATTAGAAAACAAATTCAATTCCACAAGTTAGAAATTGTTTGCTCAACGCTATAAATCTATTTTATTATTTATAAGTGGTCCTGTCAGAGACTGTCAAGGCAGAACTCAAAAACAGTATTGCAAAGGTTAAGATGCATAACTCCATAAATGGCAGTGCTGCTCTTTATCCAGAAGAAATGCAGATACGATGTCAAAACTGTCTTGTGTTTCAGCACATCCATGCAGTAAACTTAAAATGGAGTAAAGAAAGCAGCAAAACACTCTAAACTACAATTCTAAAATCGAAGCTATCAAGGAAAAAAGCTATGCCTATGGATGGAAAATTAGAACTGTGTTTTAAGACATTCCTAATACAGCTTTTCATTTCTTTAGCACAAGTCTCTTACTTCTATGATGAGGTTGCTATAGCAATTTATTATCTGACAAACTTCTTTACATCAATATGTTTTAAGTGAAAAGCATAGTATACCTGCTCTAGGGTCAAGAAGACACGTATGAGTGTGCACAATGGAAAGTGGTTAGAAACAATGTGAAACAAAGCACTTACTGGGCAAAGACTTGATTAAGGTCAGAGGCCAAAACTGAGCACTACTGAGAAGCAGTTCAAAATATGCAAAGGCTGCTTCAAAAGTAATGTGTCATATCTTACTACGCTGGGCCCACAACACTGGAGGCATCTGATTATATTGCTATGGCAGTAGAGATAGAACCTGACCACCAAGACTCCATTTTATTTCACTGCTGTGTGACAAATGGCAGCAGAGGGGCAGTTTGACAGAATGGCATTATGAGATGGAAGAATGCATTAAGCAAGGGCGCGTCATTGTATGAGGAAATAATTGCACCCATTGTCATTCACTGACACTTGCTGAACATTTATGGAGACCAACCAGTGGATGTAAGCACTGTGAGGCAGTGGGTGGTGCCCCTCAGCAGTGGTAACTGTGATAGTGGGTCACCTCAGCTGGTGACTTTTTTACAAGTGGCATGCAGGCTTTTGTAGCTGTCAAAATGTCCGCTATTTGCCATTTCCAAAGCAGGCTTTCTCTTTGAGCTTTATCTTACCAGTTTCTTAGGTCTGGCTATCACAACAAATACAGGTTGTAACATTACTCAGTGCTTCCCCTTAAGTACAGAGGTGCATGTGATGTGGGAAAGTACAGACTTGTACTTCAGTCACTTACCAGCTTGTAACCTTAGTAATGGAGGAGAATCACATGCAGTGCCATGGTGCCATTCAAAAGTCAGATGGCACATGCTCCACAGGTGGGTGTGATCAGTTCAAGAGGATTTATCTAACATGCAAAAACTAACAATTTTCACTACTGTACTTATCCTACTCTGTTTTAATTCTAGTCACCTAAAAAAGCTAAATATGTCATTTAATATCATGCACTAGAACCCCACTATGGTCAAAGAAAAAAAGGCAAACCTATGATTCGCCTCATCTGAATACAGCAGGATAGCCAAGGATGTAAGTCAATCATGTCGTAGGGTATTTCTCCTTATGCTAGCAAGGGACCCTCACAAACTCAAAACTTAACTTTGTATGATTATGTCTCCTAACCTACTGCATTACAGATCAAAAGGATGCAGGTAAACACAACTTCCTTTACACAAAACTAAGATCCATAAAAGCAAAGCACAAGTAGCCTGAAGTTTTCTAATATTTCATTAAAATAGTTTAGTACCCCAAACCAATTCAAAGTCTATCAGCAGAAAAATAAAGAAAAACACACTCACTGAAAAACAGACAACAACAAACAGAAAAAGAAATAACACACAAAGTCATTTTCCTAAAACAAGAAACCTCTGCTTAATTTAAGAAGATAGGGTGCATAACAAAAATCTACCTACATAACAAAGCGGATACTCACAGAAACAGTTGAGCTGGGTGTATTTGTACCATATCCAGAAGAAGGGAGGGAAGCCAAAGACCAGCGGCGACCATCAGTCCTGTTGTGAAGACTGAGTTTAGTCAAATGAACACTGGTAGTACGTAGAAACATCTATGAAGTGTTGTGAAAAAACTACATTCCAAAAGCATGATGCAGACAAGTTTTTTAATAGAAAGTAAACATTCACAAGGGACCACAATAAACAAGCTCTCAGCAAAGATGATTAAGGCTTACAGACTTCCTAGAGAATATTCAAGTCTAGGTCTATGAGATGAAACAATTAGAAAGTGAATTAACAGATCCACAGAGATGATCTCTCACTAATGAACATAAAAACTCTACACAGAGTCTTCATAACTTTTGGGTTCATCGGATGAAAATGAATGAGAAGCAAATTAAAAACCTGTGAACAAATGCAAGTCATGATGCTCTGAACCACAAAATAACCACAACAATGCATTAAGTGTCAGGGTAACATTTTCTTACATGACATCAGTGGAGGACAACAGCAAACTAGCAAGCTAATTTAAAATAACTAGGAAATAATGATTTGGTAAGCACTTAAGTTTGTGCAAAGTTACATGTAGATCAGTAAAATAAATGTGTCAGAAAAATCATGCTTAATCAGATTAAATAAAAATCACAACTAAAGCCAATTCTACTCTTAACAGCTTCAGGTGAGCTACACATAGACAAGATGGAGCTTAAACATTCAAGGAGCCAAACCAAAAAGCAATAAAGAAGTTGATGTTTTGATTTCTAAGAAGGTATGATTTACCTGTCATTTCGGTGCCCATGACTGGAGTACAATTGTTATCAAATATGGTTTTTTTTTTTAAAAAAAAAAAAGAAAAAAGAAAAAAAAGGAAAATAATACATACATAAATAAGAAAAAGAAATTATTTTTATTAATACACAAATTGATGGCAGAGTTGAGAGGAAAATCAAACTTCTGTTTTAAAGCCATTACAAAGATCACCTCTCAAGTCCAATCTGCACAAAAAAATACAACTCCATAAAGGAGAACTTATGACACAGAAAATTTGGAGCCCTGAATTTCTTGGAGGACCTTTCCTTTCCTTTGAGGTAACTGTCAGCCCTCCCACCCTCTCAATTCTAGCAGTTTGTTTCCTAATCCTGTTTATTTACAAGCTACAACAGAGCAGGCATAAATACATCAAGAACTGCATCTGAAATGCTGTCCATTACAAATTACAATGCATCTTAACAACATTAATTATGAAAAAAGAACATGTAGTAGAGGGACAAGAGTGGATTTGGTGGTGGTGGGGGAATTTATCACAAAATCACAGAATCACCAAATTTGGAAAAGACCTCAGAGATTATCTAGTCCAACTTGTGGTTTTTTTCATTAATTCTTCACCCTCACCCCAACATGAATCAGCAATATCCAGCTCAGTGAGCAATTACAAAAAGAGCTTTCTCTTCATTTTGGCTCAGGTGCACAAGGCAGGTATGTTTATAGTTGAAAGAGCAAAAATGGCTTAAGACTCATATTCCACAGCAGTGAGACAGAAAATACATCGTTATTGAATTATTTATACTGAACGGGATTCCTGCATCATACAGCAATTCCCACTCACAAAAGCCTTTGCAGTGGGGCAAGATTATCACAGAGAATATCTCAAAAGCAAAGGAGAGAAAATAGGAAGCATCCAATCAGGATGAAAGGAGTAAAGCTTAGCAAGTATCTTCAGCATTTTCCCTGAACCCTGATATACTGCTTGTCACTGGAATACAGTACAGATCTACCTTCTTCCCAGGAATTCTAGAAAGCAGAATCTGCCAGCTACCCACGGGCTCACAGACACTGGACTTGTATGTAGTGGCAGACAGGAGAAGCACAGGCTCCCCCTTTTGTGTCACCGCATCAAATCTAGGCAGATGAAGTTGACACTTGTGTTTGTTGCAGAGGGGCCCGGGGCACATGGGTTATACGGAAATCACCACAATACATGCACCAACTTAATAAACCTTTATAGCAGCACTTTCAAATATAGTGTTAACAAACATTTGTATTACAAGAACTAAAAAAAATGAGCTTTCACAGAAAGTGCTAGAAGAAGTTTCTTTGAATCCCACCATAAGGGTTTAATATTTTAAAACAAAATAAAGTTTTTGTGTTAATCCCGTAAGATTTAAAACTCTTCATTTGGAAATTAACAGACTTTCAGTGCTCTAAAAATGTTCAAAATCAGCTGGAACACTGATAAACAAATTCATTTTTTCTTCTTGAATTTTAAGGTTCAGAGAAATAGGATGATTTGAATTTATTTATTTATTTTTATTATGGGTGGGAAAGGAAAAGTACTTCCTGCCAGCTGCTTTTCTAAATAACGCTGTCTTTCACATCTGCTTTTTCCATTATAAACTATTCCAGGATTTTCCTGGAATCTTTCCTTTTACAATAAAGATATTATTAAGAAGAAGTAAATGCAAAAGAAATACTTTTTAAGGTGTTGATTTAAAAAATGACATCATAAAATATCAGAAAGACTTATAAAATCTACTGCTGGAGATGGTTTGTTTCACATAAGAATAAAAAGAATACATGTGTGAAGCTTTCTTCACGTGTATTTTTACGAGCTGTTGTGTGTGTGACTTTAATGAACATCTAAAATAAAGGAAGTAAAGCTACAGCAGTGCTGTTTCACTATGAATACAACAGTCAGATACCTGGCATTAATGACAAAGAATACCACAGCACTCCAATTTCTTTCTTTTTTTTTTTTTTTTTGTATATACTCTTGGGTCAACATACAAACTTTACCTATTCTCCCAGACTTAGAGTTAATGAATATATTGAGATAAGTTGTCAAGGCATTAAGTGATATGGAACCACAGTGGCACAAATAGGCAGTCTCCCATGACACACGATCAATTTAGTTTACGGTTCATTTAATAGTAATATACTTCATAGATTACTTCAAATTCACTTTATATGTTCAAAAATTCTAACATTAATTAACCCTCTGAATTCTCCCATGACAGAGCTGTCTGTCTCAGTTGTCCAGATAGTGAAAAAGATCAAGGTCAGATATAATATATGGTGACAATCTAGCTGTTACCCGCAAAGCACGGCTCTAAAAACAGGCACTCCTGCTCCATCTTCTCTATAACAGGACTCTTACATGCCATGCACTGCTTAAATTGTTAAAAAGGGTTTTAAAACAATGATGTGTGCTACGACTTCTGGAAATTCCAACAAATGAGGAGATAACATCTGCATTTTCATGCACTCTAAATAAGATTCATTTTAAAGTCATTAACAAAACATGTTTTTTGTACATCAAAAAAAGGTATAAAGGCACTGTATCAATCATCCAACAAAGTTTTACTGCAACTGAGGTTTAAAGAGTTTATGTAACAGGGACAGACATCATTCCTTGTGATAGATTTGACAGATATAACAGCAGATTTGCAATCACCACTTAATATCTGGGTCCAACAGCACTTCCTTTCTGCAGAACGCATGCTACATGCTATAAATAAATGCTTACCTTCTTGCAAAAGAAAAGTGGGCTGAGGCACTGGGAGAGAAATTCCTTGGACTATCTTGAGGACTGTTTCCTGTTGGAAGGGCAAATAAAGAAATAAACACATATTAGGAATATTCAGGCATGCTACTTAAATCACTTTTAGTCGAGTTAGAAGCTAATTTTTTGAGTCACGGTCTCTGAGAAAACAAACTGATGTTGAATCTTAATGCAAGAAAGATTTCACTTATATATTTCACTCATACATACTAGTTCACTATAAATCACGTATTTTAGAAAGTTTAGAAAAATTCTATTTTATCTTGAAAAAAAATATTTTCAAGTAGGCAGAACACATTTAATAATCTTTTCTACACTATCTGAATGTTAAACCAAAATGTGAAAAAGCTGAGCACCCTGTGTGATAATAAGTGACACTGTCAACAAGAGACTACTTAGGGATTGTTATTTCTCCCTATGTGAATACTTAACCTCCTGACCAATGAAAGTATAGAAAGAAGACAGCTGATGAGGGGCAGTTGGCTCTTCAACAAATATAGCTAGAAGAAACACAGTATTGAGAAAAAGTATTGATGCTACCTGAAAGACCCCAAAAACCCACTAACCTTCAAAAGTTAAAAGGATTTGTTTTAAAGCAGCACCCACATAAATCTAAAATCTTCCTTAAACAATTCAAACACTGATGGCAACATCAATACCTTAAAACAATGAATTTACTTTTGACATAAATGGGACTGCAACATAACTAGTTACAAAAAAAGATTATTTTTTTGAGAATTATTGCCTACATGTGGAAAACCTAGTAAAACACTTAAGTGGCTTTGATTTCTACTCATATTTTTGAGCAAAAATTGCATTTTTCAGAGTGTCCTTAGACGTTCTATGACAAAGAATCACTAGGTAGTAAACAGGGTCCCTTCTCCCTCTTTTATCAGAAGCAGATGCAGGATTCATTTTTAGCTCTGCTTAAAATCATGTCTTTCCATCTGTTCTTTCCACAGCCCCAAGAGACAAGGATTCCACTTTCGCTGGCCAGTACCCCAGACTGCTTTTTGTACATTTATTTATCACAGCTGAGCTATGCCCTTTCAACTTCACCTCCTCCCTCTCAAGATCCTGGCTTCTTCATTACTCTTCAGATGCTTCTGAGGGCCTAGACAATTTCGAGATGGCAAGGATTTTTGTTCCCTTAAGCAATGGAAGGGAAGAATGGAGGAAAGCTGAAGCTACACATGTAGCACAGATTACAATCTTTACTTGGGGTCCAGCACGGTTTATTCTCATCCTGCATGAACTGCAAACACCAAATCACTGACAATAACAGCTCATTTAATTTAACAGCTAACCGGATTTCTTTTGCTGCTTAATAAAGATAAGATAGGCTAAAAAAAATTAACACCATGCATACAAAGTATTGTCGCAAACTTCAGCTACTGTACTGAAAATAACTGTAATTGGGAGTTCTTTGTGAGCTTAAATATGAGGGGAAAAAATAAAAAGACAGGAAAAAAAAAAAGCAAAAAAAGCTATCAAACTGGCAAAGAAGAATCAGATCAGGTGATGGGACAGAAACAGCTTCTGACAGAAAATAATCTGACAAATCAGCAGATGGAGGATTTCTTAAATTTATTTCTGGTGATAGCTATTTTTCAGCTTTACAGGGATACACTTCCTTATCACACACCAGCGGTTTGCCTAACAGCTACTTAGGCAAACCAACCATTTACTTTGAGCATAGCATTCACAACAAAGCAAAAAACACTGAAGACACAGAAATATTACAACTACAGTGCGGGGTTCAAGGAAACACATTCTGGTGGCTACCCCACTAAAAGCAATAAAAACACTTTCAGAGAAAATGCAACATCTATGTCTTATTCACAAAGGAAAATCTGGACACAAGCACAATTTCCAAATGCAAATCAGCTTTTAAAACAACAGAATTGGCAAAGCTACATACATAATACTTTGATATTAAACAATGTGTTTTTATTTAGATGTCTGAGAACCCAGACAAGCCTGGAAACTGAATGAAAATCTGAACCTCAAACAATGGAAGCAACAACTGGTGCTATTAAGGGTTTAAGGTGTGGTGTCCCAGAAAAACAAGAAAGGTTAGAAGCAGAGTCCTATACATGACCTTCATCCATCATGGCATTCATCCACCCCCAAGTCCATCTGCATGTCTATACCTGGGAGACCTTCAAATAAAAGCCAGTGCCAGTTAATTCTCTGCCCATATGTGCAGTGCTTGCTTATTAGTCAAATCCCGTTGTTCTCTGGGTTCTGCTGGCTACTGTATGTTTTAGTCCTAGGGTATTTCTCTGCAGCTGAGATTACTGTTTATGTTCCCACCATGATGAAGTAAGCCTGACTGGTGGTCAGGCAGTAGGTAAGTAATTAACTCCAGATCCTCTGGGAGAAGTAACACAATGAATAGGCAATCAACATACCAAAACAATACTTTTAACTCAAGACAATACAAGGGGTGCCTTATTTTGCAATCAACTATTGTTAAGAACACTATACATAAATTAATTTAATTGTGTAATTGTGTTGTCATTACCATCAGTAAGTCCTGTGCCTTTACCAGGGAGGGAAGGCATGTTACAGTGATGCATTTCTAATAGCAGCTTACTTACAAAACAAAGAAATTCTGATTCAAACAGTTTGTTCATACTGAAGGAATAACAGATTAATGATAACTGAAATCATAAATTCCCAATGGCCGAAAGACAGCTCAAGTTTGAAGTCTTGGTGTCATTATCTGATAGTCTTTTGAAATAAATTACAGTACAGCAGCACAATGTTACAAGAGGTCATGTTCCTCTGTGTCTGTTTACTTGGTGGTGAATGCATGCTGTGAAGTGAACAGCATGCAGGCAAACATCAATAGTCACAGGTTTGAATTTCATACCCCAAGAAACTGCCAGTCAGCAGCTGGGCAGCAGAAACACTGAATATTTCTGCAGGTGTTTCTACTGAGACCTGCACAGAGGAAAGGGTCTTGTGCTATTTCAAAAACAATTAATTATGCTTCATGCCTCAGTTACAGAAAGTAAGGTTAGCAAGCTCCTTAAATCCATTTGCCAGATCAAACTTCTCCACGCAGACTTCTTGCTGAATTGCATTGTTATGGTTTACAGCTGGTTTGTTTTACCCTGGTTGTCAATGAAGTCTCCTAGCTTGCTCCGTAGCACTCACTTCTTCCAGGAGACACTAGCATTAGGCAGTCACGAAGGAGTAGGAAAGCTACAACTATTATTTTACTTCCTTCAAGCTGGAATTAACACCGAAACTTAGGCCCAGAAAGTTTACACTGATAAGACAGTAGAATTCCTGCTTTCAGTGTACTGGGAAACAGCAGAGACGAGAGGAAACTACACTTACAATGTTCACAAGAAGAACAGCGGGAACTTTTTACAATCAGACCATAACTTATCTACTTAAAATACCAGCAGTACTATGTTTTAATAGCACTTAACTTGAAAGTGAGTGGAATCTACATGTTAACGTACCATGGACTCTTTCCTTCTAGTCCCTGAACTGTGAGAAGGTGCTCTGAGACTGACAGCTTGCCTCACAACCAGACTAACTAGTATTAAGCTGAGTTTTAGCAGAACAGCCTCTGCAGTTCTACATGTAACTGAAACACTGTATTAGTTCCCCTAAATAAGAAAGATTCAAAACTTTAACATTTAGCACTCCTACCTTTCACCACAAAAACAAAGGCTTCGCTCCCTTACATTCATTTACAAACCTAATCCTTTCCCCAAAACACCACCTATACAGACTGCTGCTAAAGCAGAACACCATAAAAGCAGCATAAGAGAGATTCTTCTTAGCTTCAAATACATCATAGAAAAGCCAGTTATCACCTACTATGGACAAAAAAGACACGTATAAAGTTAAAAATCCAGGAAAATCTACTTTAAATTCAATGCACACAAATGTCTTGATCATGAAACAACATCCCAAACACCTAAAATAAACAGCACAAATGGTTTCCCTGCAAAAACTCTGAACAATTTAGATTACAGTACAGGCTCTTCAGTCCTCCATTTGCTACACCAAGTAAGTAACAGTCTGTTGGTCTTCCAGGAAGAAGTCTTACATTCTATCATACTAGTTTCTCTTCCTCCACAGTCCCACAACCATGAAAACATTAAGTTTTCCAGGTAAAAATTTGTTTTTAACAATATGAGCAGTGAGCCTGGAACAGGCTGCCCAGAGAGGTGGTGGATGTTCCATCCTTGCAAGCATTCAACGTAAGGCTTGATTAGGCTCTGAGCAACCTGATCTAGCTGTCGATGTCCCTGCTCATTGCAGGGGAGTCACACAGACAACCTTTAAGGGTACCTTGCAAATCAAAAGATTCTATGGTTACATGATTTCCCATTTTTGCACAACACTCACCACTCCTTTTCTAAGCCATTTCATACATGCAATTCTTGTCCTAATACTTGTTTTCTTAGTGACACCACATGGAATATTGTATTGAGAGACACAAGATTTACAGTATTACTCCTAACAGTTAAAACCCATTTCTGCAGTAGATAAAATTAAACAGCACTACAGATGATTATTAATCATCAGGTTAGCATCATCCACAAGAACAAGCTTCTGTGACTGTTGAGGTGGGGACATCTGAACGCCCTGACTTGCTGTGATGATAATCACTCACTCAAAGGCTGGGTGGTGCTGATGACCTGCCTACGCAGCAGCAGGCATTCATCTGGAAAAGACCATTAGCATCCAGGGCAACAGATGCTGTCCAAGCTGATACTGCATCCCTTTGCCTCTCACAATTTTGAACACATCCACAGTTAATCCAAAACCTAACAGGACATTTCAGCAGGATTAGTGGCTTTCAACCAGATATTAAACATGAAGGACATCCAAACAAATAAGCTAAGATTGCTAGTTTAATGACCAAAGTTTGAAAATGAAGAAGTATCATTAGTATGTATCTGTTTTCTTTTTAATAAGAAAGACTTCACATAATGATAGTTGAAATTACTCTAGAAATCTTACTGTCTCTTCATGTATGCAAAAGACACTGGCAGACATCAGCAGCAAACTGCTCCCTCTTTGACCAGTGCTATGTATTTACTGCACAGTATATTTACTTCACTGCTGTGGTGACATCTCACTTATCCTCCCCTATCCAACCACGTGAATCTGAGAACTACTCAGAAGGTAAGACAAGCACTTAAAAATCTTTATGCAGGTGTTCAGGGTTTACCCAATTCAGCCTGCATGTATAAGGATTAATAAGAGACTGCTTTGTAGGAATAATCCTCCGTTATCCCCATCTTGAACAATTATAACAGGAGAACGGGAAGAGGTATAAAGTACACTGAGATTTCCATATGACTTTCTCATGTGGGAAAATCTGTGCAATTATAAAGTTAGACCACCACTTCTCCTTCAAAGGGCATCTATTTAAGTTAGAGAATGGCCTGTGCCTTCAGTTTAGTCTGAACTTGTAAGAAAAGAAAAAAAGAAAAAAAAGAAAAAATTAAAAATCTTGTAAGAAAAGAAAAACTTGTCTGCCCAGGGAGGTGGTGGAGTCGCCATCCCTGGCAGTGTTAACAAGGCATCTGGATGAGGAGCTATGAGATCTGGTTTAGTGCTTGTGGTAGCAATGGTAATGGTAGGACAGTTGGACGAGGTGATCTCGTAGGTCCTTTCCAACCTTATGATTCTATGAAAAAAAGGACTGCGAGAAAAGAGTGTGGGTATAAAAAGCCCTGAAAAAATCCTGAAAGATTTATGATTATGCTCAAGATGCAATTCTTTAGAACAGAGCAAGACTACATACAATGCTGGTTTTGGATAGGTCCAACTCAAATCACTGTGACTATGCGCCAGCAACCTGAGTTCTTCATTAAGTCTGAAATAATGACACATTACTGAAGGAGCAACCAGACCTCTAAAATGACTGTTGCAGAGATTACCAAAGATGAAAACGCTCTTCAGCAAAGACAGCAGTACTGGAATGAGTGTTAATTCAGTGTACTCTGACTAATAGAGCTCCACCTTCAAACTCACAGTATGCCTTTATATACCTTGCTTCCATTGATAACAAATATACCTAGCATTCTTCCCTTCAAGATGTGAAGTCTTGGGCTAAAAACACATACTTTAAACTAGTTACCCCAAAAGAACTTACCTAAGGTACAGAATACAAGCAGAGGTAACTCAATATATGCCTCAATCTTGTGTCTTCTCCAAGTAAGAGAAATAAATTGATGTAAAATCAGTCTTCATGGAGCAAGGCACAAACTTACTGAACTTGGGTACTTAGACAGCATGGAACTTCCAACCAACACAATTCTAAGAAGGGCAGAGTACAGTACTGCAGAGATCTTAATATAATTAATAGAAATAATTCACAGAAATGATTAACAAAAATTGGGTAGGTTTTCAAGAGTCTAACAGACAACTTGATTCCCTTTGATTTCATTAGTCTACAATAAAGGACAAGTATATGCAGTAAAGACTGAGATGCAACAAGCCTGAAATAAAAACCTGGTCAACTTAAACAGCAGTATCTAGTACAACATTCCTTGCTTTTCTATGAGGCTAACAGCCATTTATCCATACAGATGCCTAGAGTACTCTGACAGTACTGTGGCAAGAAAGGCATTCACGGTATGAAAACAGAAGCCAAAACGGTTTTAAGACATGAGGTCTTTCAATATATAAAGGGGATGAGGATTCCATATCTGGACATAGTACTCCAAGTAAGCCCTCACCAGCACACAGTACAGGGGCAGGATGATCACCGTAGCCCTTCTGCCACATTTCTTTTAATGCAGACCATGATCCAGTTGTCACACTGCTGGCTCACATCCAGATTGCCATCCACCAATACCCCTAGATCCTTCTTGGCAGAGCTGTGCTTAGTCTCTTTGTCTGCAGCGTGGACTGCTAGTAGGAGCTGCTGTGATTCCAGTGCAAGGCCTTACACCATCCAGATCAATGTTGTACATCATCTACATCATCTCCAGCACAACTAATACCCTCAGTTACTGGATAGCCTTCTCCATGGTGGTCCATTTACCTGGGAAACATATCAGATCTTCCTTCAAGGGATATCTTTCTTTCACAGACGACAAAAATTGCCTCCACAAGGCTCTGCCTTTTCTTCCACTGCTGTTAACATCTCTTTCCCTAGAAAGAAATCCCAGCTGCCTAGCTTTGCTGCCCAGTAAGTCCAGGCTCCTGGCCCCACTATCCCAGTACTGGAGCAGCCAGGTGATGATGTGCTCATGTGGATGAATGAAATCGTTTTGTGTACCTTGCAGCTCACCCATATTTAGCAGTCAGAAAGTTACTGCTTTCTTTATGAGTTCTGACTCTCCCTCCTCCTGTCATCATAGTGGCCCTGCTTCATCCTCATCTTATTCTTTTATCCTTCTGCAGGCTTTTTTTTTTTTTTTTTTCCATCTTGTTTATAGAGGAGACACAGATTAGCACAGATAGGTTATCCAACTAAACCACAAGGCCTGCTGTGGTGGCTGGCGCAAATGCAAGGCCTGTTACCTCAGATCCAGAGGCTTCCTTCCCTTCAGGGTGCTGAATAGTGTTGAGCAGTAGGCCAGGCTGCAGAGCATTGTAGTGATTTGAGTCCCTCTAAGATTGTCAAGACAACAGCACACCTTTTCCAAATATTTTCCTGGTTTCCCAGAATTCTGTAGTTGTTTAGGGGTGAAGTTCCAAAACAGTGACAGCGTCCACTGTTGTAGGTGCCTGACCATACCATCCCACACTCCCAACCATTCATCCAGCTTCAGGGCAGATCACTGGGAGATATTCCTAAACACTTGTTTAACCTTAAAAAAGCCCTGAAACACTATCAGTATGCACAGAAATTTTAACATGCTGGTTTGAGCATTCCCACTTGTCTCCCCCACAGCCTGACTCCCCCAGGTGACAAAGAGTGAAATTATTAATAGTTTCCAATATATGCTTCCTAAAATACAAAGATGACTGCAATATTAAATACAAAGACCAGATTAGTTTCCAAAACAGTGTAGTACCAAATAGTAGAATGATAACCTTAATCCAACCCCCAGAAATGGTAAATAACACAGCAGGGATTGTATATCACAAGTAAGTATTTAGTGCTGTTCTGTGCAAATACTCAGAGAGATCTCCAAAAAACCCACACTCTAAACAGCAACTATTAAACAATTGTAACACCTACAACAGTTCCCACCAAAAGGCCTGGCCTGGCACTGGGCATGCTCCCATCACTCAGCAATGACCAAACATCACTGTGCTATAAATACTGGACTCAGCTGAAACCGAAACAATGAGGCATCATGAGACAACAATGAACTAAGTTTCAGAGATTGGTAAAAAATTCTCAAAACAGTGGAGAACTGGTAGAATATTCAGAGGCTCCAGGTCTCAATTTTATCATCAGTTACACTCGGCCTCTTGAATGGCAAGTGTCAATACCTTTTTCCTTTGAGAGCCCAGTGGAATATAATGGTGCAATATCACATGAGGACAAGTTACCTGCCAGCCACTCATAGCCTAATCTGTCAAACCTGCAGCAATCTGAGAACTCTTGTACAACTGAATTCTGACAACATGCACAAAAACAGTATCTGGATCAGGAGCCCCTTCCAACATCCTCCACATGCTGCATAATCCTGCTTTTGCCACATGTGCATGCAATTACCACACTTCAGCCAAGTACAGTCTAATAAAAAAATAAAATAAAATATAAAATTTTAAAAAATGTTTCTGTTGAATACCAGCACAGATCCTATGCAGCACATTTAGTTTGCTCAACTGGAACTGGAAACTATACAGTTTCCCTCTATCTTTCCTGTCTCACTTTTTTTCTTTTTCTTTTATTGTTCCCCAACAGCAACCACTAATAAGAGATAAAGAAGTGAAAATATGGTTATCTTTTCTGATGGCAATCTTCGCCTGAGATTTGCAGATTGCAACTAATTGAAAACATGGCACATACTGCTCAGTTAGTGGAAAAGAACAGCCTACACTTAAACTTACTTTAAAATTATCATTTTTCTGCTCTCTGAGTGGCTTACCCACAGCTTTGAAATCAACAGTATTATTCAGACTGGCCATAAGTACAAATGTACTTATTGTGAGAGTGGCAAAACACTGGATAGGTTTTCTAGTAAGGTGTTTGATGCCCTGTGTCTGCCAGTGCTCAAGACACATTTGGGTAACCTGTTTTATATTTTGATCAGACCTCAAGCAATCAGGTAGTTGGACTAAAGGATCTGTAAGTTCCTTCCAAATGAAGTTTTGTTTTTTTCTATTCCTGTTTCATAGTTTGAGAAACTGCATGCAGCATGTTACCTTGAACTCTACACAAATCTTCACGACCTCACCTGTACTCCTATTTGTGACTGCTTGCTGCTCAGTTTGAGGAGAACCACTCTATTTTCTCTAATAATGTTGCTTCCACTAGAAAACTGCAAGCATCTTACTAAACTCAATGCCTTCTTGAAAAACGCAAACAAAACTCAGCACTTTATCTTCTACCAATGTGCCTAGCATCAAAAATCCAAAGGAGCAAAAGCACCACAAGTAGAACATAATACTTTACTCACTAACTCCACTAACACTGCCATGTGTCATAAGCAGTTTTATACTCTTTCCATACTACAATACACACTGTCAAGGAATTGGAAAAAATGCATAAGAGCACGGAAAACAAACAAAAAAAAGCTGCATAACCCACGTTCTTTCTGGAGTGCTTTTCACCATGTATGGACTTCTGAATTTAAACTTAACAGAAATTTGGATGGAATGATATGCAGTTTTTCCACTACTACCAACTAAGGAAAGAAGGGTAGTGGGGTAAAATCAGCCCATTTTCCTTTACTTATACAGGATTTTTAAGGATTTAATACCAGCAGCAGTAGCATAGATACAAAAATCACCTGTGTGTGCTGAGAGAGGTGAATGAGGTCGAGGCAGAGCTGGAGATTGGCCACTGCTCATCAAACTCTTTCGATTACTTGTTCTACAGCTGTTGGGAAAAAGAAGAAAAAAAGACATTAGCATCATAAATACATCACATACCACATTTGAACACTTTAACTTTTTGCTCCTTTGTTCTTTTGCTTCCCAGCCTCCTATTAAAAATCAGTGCTATTGCTGTTTTTGTAGTACTTGCATGAGTTCAGGAAGTCTATGAACATACTCAATAATGGCAAAGACAGCGGTTTCTAAAGAAAAATCACAGTAGAAACCTTCCAAACCTGCATATCTGCCATTCAGTGCAAAGTAAAGCACGTCCCTGTAGAGTCATTAACAAAATCCTCTTTCCTATCTGCAGCTTTCCTCTCTGCCATACATTTTAAATAATGTATAAAAACATACAAGCACAATATTTTAAAAAAGCAACAAAACAGCTTTTAATCACTATTCAATAAGTAAACTTATTTCTGTTAAATGAACTAGAGCTCCAACTTACAGGCCAGGAAGAGCAATGATTTATCAATCTATGATACAATAATTATAAATTTAATTATTGACATAAATTTTGCATCTGTGTCTTTTGTCAATGAAACAGATGATGCCTCCAAAGATTAATACATTTTTTTAACTCATACATTTTTCATCTGCAAAGCCACTAATTTCCCACATCACAGGATCATTAAGCAAGATAAATAGTAAATTAACGCATCTATTAAACTTCAGAGGACACACTTTTCTTAAATACACTACACCATTTCAAAGTGTTTTTGGTAGAGAGATTTCATTTTCCTTTGTTTTACTGTAACTATTACTATCATAAATATGAATCCTCAGCACTTCGGAGACTCCTGCACGAAAAAAAACAGCATCTTCAAGTCAAAAGGACTAACTATAAAAACTTAAATGCATATGCAAATGTACGAAGACTTTCAATCAGAAAATCTGCTAATGTCTAGAAACCTCAAAACCAGAAAAAGGTGAAAGATTCTTACATAAGAAACAATTCATAAAAATAAGATGGACGTATTCAGATCTTATTTGTAGATGTCCCTGAAGATGAGCATTCTAACATTATGATCTCAGTGTAATAGCCATGAAGCAATACTCATTCAAGCTGAATGGCACTAATTGATTACAATGCAAAAGAGAGGATAACATGAAATAGTATAAGCATAGAAATAAAGAAAGGACTCAGACTATTTCCAATACATAAAACTGTTAAACACTGGGACCAGCATCCCCTTGACAAATTATTTTGTGAAGAAGTAAAAGTGTCACACCCAACAGTATAACAAGTTAATGCAAAGTTATTATCTACCATATCACTTAATTATTATAACGAATTATATGTTAACTCATGCATATATTTTAATAGAAACCACTGAGCTGTGTAAGAAAATAAAGCAAAAAAATGACTGAAGGAGTCACATTTGAAGTACAGGGAAAAAAAACAACAAAAAGCCCACATCAGACTTCAGAGATGCACTCCAATTTCTAAGGTGACTAAAGAGATACATTTTCTCAAATGAGAAGATACATTTTAAAGAATCCTCCTAAATTAGTTTATCTAACAAGAAACATTTTTAATGTACTCACTATGTAACCCACTTTTTAAGTAACAGAACTTCAGCAAATACTCCTTATTTTACTAGACAATTCCAGTCTTCTTGTTTCAACTTGTCCCTAAATTCTATCCAGCTGAAGAATTACATTTGATTGTTCTCTCACCTAAGAATGATACAAATTCCTCCTTGTGACTTCATGTAATATTACTGTACTTTCAGAAACTTTTTTTTATATCATTCCATGATAAGCCTCAGTTTAGCTGCTACACAATTTCAAAGAATGGACTAACTGTCCACTGGTAATTCTGCAATCCAAAACTAAATCCATTGTATGCAATCTTCTGGGTTGTGGTCTAAGGCTGTAGGACCACACTACCTTTCAGCTGCTCTGCAAATGCAAACTTGAGTTTCCCATTTTTCACACACAAAAAAAGGTATTTTAATTATCTAAACCCTTAATATATATAACCAGTAAAAGAGAGATGATTCTCCTTAACTAACCAAACATTAATTCAAATTCTAGACCCCATGCACTTGTGGTTGATTCTGTTACATAGATAATTCCAGTCATGTGTATCTGTAGCATTTACACTCAACTGCAGAAGTTGTATTTTATCACGTATGCCAGAATTTCATACGCAAAGGACTCTTTCTATTCATTTTTGCAGTAAATTTCAAACTTCACATTCTACAGATGAAATTAGCACAATGATTTTAACACATCATCTTGGATATATAACTCCCAGAATCATAAAATCTTTAATGTTGAAAAAGATCTCTAAGATCATCTAGCCCACCTACCACCATAACTGCCCACTAAACCATGCCCCTAAGTACTACATCTACCCTTTCCTTAAACACCTTCAAAGACGGTGAGGCCACCAGCTGCCTGGGCAGCCTGAACCGATGTACCACCACTCTGTTTGTCCTACTATTAAGATAAAAAGTGAATCACTGCATGAAAACACAAATCCATGCTAAAGCTCATCCTCTACCTTTGCTATTTTGTTCCATAGACTCTGAAATTGAATGTAGTAATCCTGTATAGTACATGAAACACAACTCCTTTCTCAGATTAATTCTAGAACAGAAGAAGCTCTTTGTGGGTGATAAAGCTATCCCTCTGGAACTCTGAAAAACCATCTAAGATCCTGGAACACTGCAAATGTGAAGCAGAGTCCAACCAAGGAGACAGCAAGGCATTACTGAAAAACCTACTTAGTCTTGAAAGAGCAATCTTCAGTAAATAAATGAAACTCACAAGTTAGAGCCATTCTGCAGACAAAACCATTTATCCTGGATTTCTGTACTCATTAAGCAACTTTTCCCTTCTATAGTCTTCATAAATTTTCCAGTCAAATCTGACAAGATAAACCAACTGTTAAGAGGCAGCTCTCAAAGAAAGCCTCACTGTCTGCAGTGAAGTTACATAGTTCAGGAACATCCACAGGGATTGTAAGCGAGGGAAAACATAATCCTTGATAAACTACAGAGAGCTACAGTCTCCAAACACAATTCCCTAAGCCTTGGATTTCGTGCTGCATGGTTGCATGGCACAGAGAAGAGACCAGCAAGCTAGACAGCGCATACAACACACAGTTTAAAGCAGTGAAAACTTTTCCAAGAAGATCCAGTCATATTAAACATTATTAACTAAAACTGAGGTGTACACAACATTACAACAGAAATGTTGTACTTCTTCCCCTTTTCTTCTTTTCTTTCCCAGGAAGAGCCTCCATGGACCTGAGTCTGTTCCTCACAATTTGAAGAGCCTTGAACCACTATGTGTTTGGCAGTAGTTTACATCCTACCAGCTGTGCCCTGGATTACTGGCACTGTTCCTTATTATGGAATCCAATTTATAATTTCCTATTTGGTTTCCAAATCCCACTGCCTTAACTCATGCTCTCTGCCACCAACACTCCTGCCCACTCACAGTACTACTCACTGCTGGGGAATTCCTCCCTCACCCTTTGCTATCAGGAGCCGCGAGCGCTCTGACCTCTGAGTCAGTCTTACTGCAACAGATGAACAACACTTCCCATGAGGAGCACTGCCTGATAAAGCAAGTAGAGGACACTACATAATAAGTATTCCGTTAGACTCAGAGAGCAAGGGTTAATTACAGCTGCTGAAAGACAGGATCCAGCCCCATGAAGTTGGACTACTTTGCTCCTTAAATAACTACCTTTTTTCCTCAGGCAAAAGTCCTTTGGGCAGGAATGATGGCAACAGCTACACCCCCACCAGCAATGCACAAAGCAATACTACAGCCACTAAAATACAGCTACACTAAGCTCTTGGAAACACTAAGTACACTGAAAGGGAAACAGTTCTTCCAGTCACATACTCAGGACAGGTACCTCATCCATAACTGAAATATTAAATTCTGATTTCCTGATAATAAATAAAAAAAAAAAAGGCAGTAATGGTGAGAAGCAGACATAA
Source organism: Coturnix japonica (assembly GCF_054131305.1). Classification (NCBI taxonomy): domain Eukaryota; kingdom Metazoa; phylum Chordata; class Aves; order Galliformes; family Phasianidae; genus Coturnix; species Coturnix japonica. The sequence continues at coordinate 60,036,433 of NC_140702.1, read as the reverse complement.
AAATGGAAGATTCTTCTTCAGAAGGAGAGTTAATATGTGAGCAAATTACTGACACTAAAGGTTAATTGCTTCCACTCCCCACGCCTACAAAAAAAGTACATTAAAAAAGGACATATTTATAGAGATTGCCTCTTGATATGCTTTTCATGGCTTTAATCATTTATAGTGATTTCATTTCGACATCCTTAATTATTAATATTAACCCTTGTAATGAAGATGCATTTGGACTATAAGCTATTATGACAGTCCACCACCTTTCACGGTACATGCTGAGCACAGCACTTTGCAACACGACTTCTTAGTTTTGTTATCAGTATAATACATTTAGATGAAAGTGAAGATTAAAAGGGCACACCTCCTATTTTAAGAAAGACTGCAAATAAATGTTTTATTTGCTAATGTAAGTGCAGGTAAAACTGTCACAGGTTAGCAACACAACACAAGGTTCAGCTTTGACTGCTATCCAGGTGAAACTGGACACCCAAACTAGACTTTTCAACAGCAACAACTGCTTTTCTGCAGTCACTGATGTCTACCAGCTTCCTGCACGCCACCGAAGTTTTATTTTCCCGAAGAAACTGATGGAAATCTCAAAATCTTCCTAATTTTTCTAGAAAGAAGATACGTTGAAAATTATCCTTGAAATGAAAACAGCTGGATGTACGATCACCGCCAGCACAGACTGTCACTGAATTCAAATGCACGTTAGTGAGCACTGGTGGAGAAACATCTGCCAAGACAAATCATGAAACTGCAAAAATATCTCCCAAATCTGCTGTTTAGACCTGCGGAAGACTTGCCACACACTGTCACAAAGACGGATCTCTGTGACAGAGAGTTACATTTCTATGGTGCACTGCAACACAAATAAACGTGAACAGACCTTTGCCTAGCAGTAGCTACACCTGTGTTCAATGCATTCTGTATTAGCGACTGTGCCTATTTTTACTCCTAGCAATTTTGATCACACTTTTTTTTCCCTCTTCATATAGTAGAAAAAAACCAACGATCATTTCAAGAAATCCAAACCCCTCTACAGACCTATAATGTTGTATTAGTCTGTTCAGCTGCTTCCTAAAAGAAACTGATGCAGCTCAACTGATTAGAGAGAAGTATTTTATTATTTGACACAAGACTGAGTCTAACCCCCATAGTTGTACAATATTCACAGAGCAGCTGCACACAGGATAAAACCTGTGATGAGCGCTGCATGGAAAAACAGTGGAGAGAAGACCACAACATCTGTGATTACACAAACCATATTTTAAGCTGAGAAGTACATTCACTATCACACTGTGACATTCAACGAATTCCTCAACATGTAAATATCTCCCTTTCAAAACAAAAAGACAAATAGCTAGACAGAACCAGAATCAGAGGAAAAATTCACAGGGATCACCTGACTCACCACCCTAGCATTATGACTTCCATAGCATAATTTGGGAAATTAAAAAAGGGAGAAATACCTATATGGGGAAAAAAAAAAAAAAAAAAAGGAACTGAGAGGCACAGTAGTCAGCTAATAAACTTAACTGCTAGTCCCTTAAAAACAACAACAAAGTGTCATATATCACACCTGTGAAGATCAAAGCATCAGTAAGTTTGAGATGCTAACCAAATGAGGTAGTGCCTTGACTTGCTTGCAGACAGCTCTGTCAGAGATCATTTGCATCAGACAGGAAATAACTTACTAGAGTGCACACCAAGCACAGCCACAGCAGGGGCAGAGGTTTTAAGGACACAGGTCTCACCATGCTTTTGGCCATCCAAAGAAGCTTCACGTTAACAAGGGTTACTTTTGATTCTGGATTCTGACTACAAGACCTTGGTACATCTCTTGGGACAAGATGATGTGGCCAGATATTTCTCACCACATTGTGGTGCTCACCTCAAACCTTCCTTTGGCGACAGGATGTTGCCTGCGCTTCCTCCTTGCCCACTTGTTAACACCTTGGTAGAAATAAGGCAAGGTTAGTTACCACAGTAGCATGCTGTGCACTGGCCCCTACGCAGCATCAGTTCTGCATTACTCCGGATTTGCTGCCTCATGTGCTGTCTTGTGCAGCCCACCACTGACCACAGTGCTTGCTGTTGGACCTGTCCTCGGCCTGGGAGCCGCCTGGTGCCTCTGGCTGCTGCTGCTCCCAACACACACAGACCAGACTCAGGAGGGGGCAGCTGTGTGATTTCCAGAAGTTCCACCCCTAGCTGATGTAAAGATATCAAGCAAGGCTGTTTCCACACCCACCACAGACAGCCTAGCCAACTAGCCCAACTACTCGCAGCTTTTACCCAATTTGGCCCTTTCAAAAAACAAAAACAAGATCCACAAAGACAAAGCGGGTCACGTTCCAGCCATTTTTCCTTTGAACAGCATCCACCCAGGCTCAGAGTCTAACCACAGCCAAGTCCCCAGGCTGTTGCAGTACCGCAAGGGAGCTGTGCTCAAACCCCAAGCTTTCTGTAACTCTGACTGAAAATGAGACCAGTATAGTTCAGAATTAAGATAAAAAGTGGGCGTGCCTCCCGACTGCTGACAGAAGACCTGCTTATCCAGACACCTCCTGCAACCTACACACATTTCTCTTCCACTTAGACCTGCCACCTCTTGGCTTTCTCAGCTTTCTCCTTGCTGACAGCTGTTCCCAACAGCAGTCCTATGGGCACCACTGCTCTTAACTCATTGTATTTCATAGGACTGGTGAGTTAACATGGTGAGACACAGAGTCCTCCTCCTTGCTTTGAGTGTGTTCCCCAAATAGCACAGAGTAGCTTTAATGAGGATTTCTTGGGGCTGAAAGAGCACATGTGGCAGTTTCTAGGGGTTAAGTCTAACACTGCCTGAAATTATCACACATTTACACATAAAAACAGCCTAACAGCTCTGGTGCCTCAGTGACAAAACAGATGTCTAGGAAGCACCTCAGAAACAATCAATCTACTTTCTTTTGGGGATAGGAAAGGGTAACAAATTATTTAGAAGGCTCTGCTTGCAGCTACAGAAGTTTTGCTTTACCTTACTTTCAACCTCCTCACAATTTGTACATATGTCAAAACAATTTGCATTGCTAACGCTACCTTCATTAAAAAAAAAAAAAGAGAGACTTGTTAGGCCAAAGTCTATGCAGCAGAGCTCAACATGTTTATCGCATGAAACAGTGTCTGCTTTGCACCTTATCCAGAAACTCCTCGCATGAGAAAAGCCACTAAGGGACAAGCCCTAGGAATATTTTCTCTATATTACAGTTATTAGGACAGTTGTTTCTGAGATTTTCTTTTAAATCATTTTATATAATTGTAATAAAATTGATCATATCCTAGAATTCAAGGGTAGTAAACTGTATGATTTTATATGGTTTCACTTTCAAATCCAGTAACAGTCTTCTGTTTAAATTCCTAACCTATACCTGACTCCTCTCTTCTATAACTAAGTAGGAATTCGCTTTTTACTTATATCAGTAATTACCCCAGATAGGACTCAGTGTTTTCCACTGCTAGATCTGGTAGCTTACATCCTACCAAAACTACATAATAGTGAATGTTGAATAAACGTTTCTTTCTTTAAACCTTTAGCAAATACTACCAAGCTGAAAAACTCAACATGTGAATGGATAATCAGTGCCAGAGAAAATAAAATAAAGAAAAACTACATTCACAGATCAAACCTACTAGGAACAAAAGAGCCTGACGTTTTCTAATTCCTAACAAGCAGGGCTCCAGAAAAGCTGTAAGACACTGTCATTGTATGAAGTGCTCCATTATCCATTATTTTGCAAAGAATAACTAATTAACTGCTAAATACCTTATCTTCCTTTGCTAGAAAGAATTAAGAGATTAAAAAGTAATTAAAACCTCTGGCAATATAAGTGTTCATTTGTCTATTTTAAAATTAGAATTGCACAAATTGTACCTTAGAATACTTCAACTACCTCTAGCTCATCCCATGTGTTTATTACTGTGAGACTTCTGCCTTTTGTGTAGTCACGGTTCTTCTGAAATCCATAGATTTAACCTCAATTAAATCATTACAATTCCTCTGGAACTGGCAGGCTTAACTTCAGCTCATTCACACTAAAGGAAGATAAAGGCTGTAACTCATCTGTAGACAACTGCACCCAAAAGGCAAGTATGTGCACACATACACACAATTTAAAGCAAAAGAAGGTAGATAAGAAGAGTAGGTGAAGAAGGTAGCAGAGTAGCAAGTAAATTAAAAGAAAACTGAAGTCATTTAAAATAATGATGATGACGATGTTGTATTAACTTCATTTAATATTCAGTGCTTCTGTGGAATTTTTCACAGCACTGTTCAACCAGCACTTGAGATACAGCTTTACAGGCCTAAAAACATAAGTCTGTAAATGAATTGGTGGAAAAAAATTCCTTTGTCGTTTCTTACAAATATTCTAATCTCACTTTTTTGTTTTTGTTTTTTTGTTTTTTTGGTTTTTTTTTTGTTTTGTCTTACATACAGGCTTAGGTGAATTGTTTTAACTACTGCTTACTTCAAACTATGTTACTCAGAGAAGGAGCCCTGCCTTACACCTAAAAGATGAAGGTGTAATTTTTAACATTAAACTTAGCAGCAGGTGCTGAAAAACTTTGTTTCATTACAACATCCTAAGGGTGAGGGGAAATCTTTCAGGGATGTTAGTCTCCAGACAAACTCCCCAGTAAGGACAGCCCTGAGTACTCACACTGTTTAACCTGATGAAAACCAGAAGAGAGGACAGAGACCCACAGATTCAAAAGCACTGAGCCTGCAAACTATAGTCACCTACTGAGCACCTGCAAAATAAGGGAAGTGAGCTTCAGCCTTTTTATGTCACTCTGACAGTGGTTTGCTTACCCCTTCCTCCTTTTTTCTTACATACCTAAGAGTCTAAAAACATACACATTAAAAATATAATTTTTAAGTTCAAGGTATGAGGTAAGTTTTCCCTCTTTCCGTAAAAGAATTAAAGCAAATAAGAAGAAAATGGCCTCATTCATTTTAGAACAGAGCTTTTTAAAAACAGCTTGGAGTCACAAAATATCCCAAGTGGGAAGAGACCCACAGGAATCACCAATGAGTCCAGCTCCTGGCTCCATGTAGTACACCCAGGGACCTCAGCCACTCCCTGTATATTTTACCCTCCAAACCATTCACCATCTTTGTAGCCCTCCATGGCCACTCTCTAATAGTTCTACGTGTTTATACTGTGGCACCAAACCTGCACCCAGTGCTGGAGGTGAGGCTGCACAGTGCAGAGCAGAGTGGGACAACCCTTCCCTACTCCCTCTGACAGCACTGGGCCTGGTGCACCCCAGATACAAAATCAGAATACAATTATATAACTAAAGTTCCACACCTTCAATATGACAAAACATGGATACTTTATACATAATAATTTGTACTGTCTTTTGCTTGGAATTAGGAATTCAATAGCGTTTAAGCAAATGGTTAATTCACTGGAATTAAGGAATTTACTAAAACATGTTCTTTGTTTTTTTATTTAGGACAAAATGTGGGCCCTTCACTAGCTAGGAGCCTGAATATAAATGCCTGACTGCAAGGCATTCAACCTGACATCTGCAGCTGCTCCCAGGAGACCTCCAGCCCTACCGTCAGTGCCCCACTTGAGTGTGCACACAGACGGAGCACACTGCCAAAGTGCAGCCTGCAGACAAAAGAGTCTCTCTCTTCATTGGGAGCAGCGTTCTCTTTTCCTCACACCATCAGCTGAGCCTAAGTTTTGTAATTAAATCATAATTAAGCAATGAGAAGCATTATTTTCCTAGAAAAAAAATAACATCCTTTCACTGTGCCCATTCAGCTGCTGGTGTCTGTTCTGCCTGCCAAAGAGGACATCAATTAATGCCAGCTACGGCGGCTTTCATGAAGAGGCTGTTTGTTCAGTAGGAACTGGTTGTCTGCAAACTCATGCTGAAATGTTAAGTGACCAAACAATCCATGTTCATCACCATAAACATACGTGCAGCCAGCAACGTGCCGCTGCCAGTCAGTCATATGGAACTGTAATGAGCTACTTCTTTTCCCCCTCTAGAGTTTCCCAAACACAGTCAAATCCTTTTAATAGCAGAACAGGAAATAACTAATTTGTAGAACTATATGTATGGGCTTTCTTTCTTCCAGATGAAAACTGACATTATGTAACCAACATAATTGTTAATTATGATTTTTTGTTTAAGAATGCATCATGAGAAACTTGACAGAAACATGCTGAAATGCCCTCCAGGATACGAACACACAGCTGACAGTATTTACAGAATCACGAAAACTACATCAATCACTTCTTTCAACCACGTTTTTTATTAGACATGCAGTATCTATAATTAAGAGTGAGCTATGTATCTGTACTGATACAGCTATGTAAACTTATTCTCCATTCCACTGGTGTAGTTACAACAGAATAGCAGCCTTTTACTGGTTTAGATTTTCCCAGATGGAAAACATAACAAACCATGAGAACATAAACTCTCTTTTTCAACTATAATTGCATACTAACACCACTAAATCAGCATAACTAACTGGGCAGATGTAACTCAAATAGTTATCCTCATGTAAAAGCCCAGCGTGTATATACCAAGTCTGAGAGCACTGACAGCCTCATGCGGCAGCACACCTATTTCAGGAAGGCAGGCTATTGCACAGGCACATGACACTGCTTTGCTGCAAACTCACTGTGACGTACTGGGAACGTCTGAATAATTTCCAGTGAAGCAATTCAAACATCTCCAGGCATACTCATCAGCAGGGATGACAGCAAAGGGTTTATGACATGCAACCGCCTTTTTTTTTTATTTTTTTGGTTAACACTTAATCATCAAGCACCACACAAGCCAAGAATGATTGGGTGATTTACATATATAAGTTTTCTGCCACAGACCTGGCACTTAGCAGACATACACATTTATGCTATTAAAAATAGTATAGTGCAGCATCAAAAAACGTTTCAGTGGCGTAAGTTCCAAGTGACTGCATTACTCAGTGATGTCAGAAACAAATTATCTGGGACATTCCAAATAAGTACTGATATAGTATTTGCATCCCTCCACCAAATGCTTTCTTCCCGCTGACATGCTGTGTCCCTTTAATGACCCACATATACAAAACAGACATATCATAATTAATAATATTTTAGAATCTTGTAGGAGTGTGTACAATAGGATTTCTGGAGATGAAAACATGAAAGTGCTGGATTGTAATCTCTCAGCCAAGCTCTTCTAGGCTCTGAAAACAGATTATGCATAATCCAGGGAGAGGAAAAATTTTCTTCTCTGCAATGGTATATACTTCCTATAACTGGTGATCCAACCTAGGCATAACACTACTGGACCTTAAATTCCTCTGTACGGCTATATTTGTGAAAATCTACTGACTGCAACTGGAAAATGACTATCATTTTTGTAAGAAAAAAAACCAAACAAACAAAACAAAGATAGAAGCAAAATGCACTGCCTTTAAACAAACCTTCACTGAGTAGTACGGTCTCCAGGCAGAGTTCTAGAAAAGCAAAATGCATCTCTGAGAATGAACGTGGCCTGTAAAATCCATCCCTACTTTGCCTTTACCAAATTTATTTCTGTGCATAATGCCTCACAGAAAAAGTACCTTGTTTACAGTCTTCTTTATTCCTTCAGTGGCTAATGTAATATTCTATTTTCTCACAAAAATCCAAGAACGCAGAAGCAAGGCAAAGAGAAAAGTGAAACAATTTTTATCCTTAGTATACTTTTCAGTAATGGACTTAGCAGATACAGAATCCTGCAAGAATACAGCGAAAAGACTAAATTCCTCTGAACTACAGAGTGTAGAAGCAATTTATGAGAAAAAAAAATCTGCATATGCTTTGCCCCAGATAAAAATATCCATGCCAGGAAAGGTGCATTTCACTACCGAAGTCATATACTGATTGTCCCTAAATAGAAGTAGGTCACAGACAGTTCATGAAAGCAAATGCCAATGATTCAATTTGCCAAAAAGAAGGAAAAAAAAAAAAGAAGAAGAGTGCAAGGATATGATTTATAGTATGCAAATAGCTATGAGCAAGTACCTGAGGAGGAACCATTTCACAATGCAGATTCGTTTAATTCATCTTGGTGCGTCAGGAATTAAGTATCACATAAAAGAACTGGAAAAGCAACATCCAAAAGCACAGAGGGAAGAGCAAGCAATAATAATTACAGTTAACATTTTAATTTTGAAGACATCAGTTAACTTACTACTGACTACAGCTATGAAAGCCTACCTACGTGACACACTACAACTGCAATAGCTCTAGGTGTTACAATATGAACAGAAATGTATGTAACTTAAAGAAAAAAATTAGGTGACAACATTGTCATTTGTAACTGTATGATATTGGGCTTACAGCTACTCCCAGAGTCCTAACTTCTAGATTCACGTAGAGACTTGAAAACACACAAATTTCTGGCATTTCAGGGTAGAAACTGTTTGTTTGATCATTCTTATTTTGGGGTTTGTTTGAGGATTTTCTTGGAATCTGATGTGCAAGTCCCTATTTTGGCAAAATAAAGACCTAATATGAACTCTAAACATCTGACCACAGTAAAAAAAAAATCTAACTTTGATCTATAAACATCAGAAAAGTATGCACTAAAATCTTTACAGCAGTTAATGAAAACTAAACAAAAAGGAATGCTGGTCTGGACTAACAATGTGGTTGAATGGTGCATTTCAATTCACTGTCCTTTTTCTTCACATATCTACCTTTGCAAGAACCCCAGTATTGCAGAGGTCTCAAAGCCCTGTTATCCTATAAGGACAACTATGCCTAATTTTTGACTTCAGTTAAAATTCTGCCTTACAGTAGCAATGTGCAGGACAGAAGAAAAATGATGGTGAAAAGAATAAAGCTGAGAAGGAATCTGGGTCAAAAATGAGCAATGAGAATAGCTGGAACCCTCTTACAAACAGCATTTGCTGCTTATAAACTCTGAATTACAGAAAGCAAATCATCAAGAGCTCAACGGTTATCTCAGAATGAGAAGAAATGTACTTAGATGAAAAAAATAGGAAAAAGACTATTTTTGCTTCTGCTGACCTAATTTTGAACTAGAATTTATACTTATGACTACAAGTACTGGATTTAGAGCTAAGAAATACTGAATTCGACATTAAAACATTTACAGCAAGAACACATTTCCCCCTTTCCTCAACAATGTGTTCACTATGTCAATCACATCACATTATGCTCTTCCATTTTGTTATTAAGACAAACTACAATGTTAGCAATTAACTCCTAAATAAAGATGCTAGACCCAGTCATCCACATATTTCTGTGATATGTGCTGCCACGAGGTTCCAAGATCATCATTATTACCCCAAGATTCGCATCTGTGACTGCACCGCAGAAAGACATCTTGCACAGTACAAGTCATCTCAAGCAGCTCAGACGAAAAGAAATGAAAGCTGAATGTAGAGTTCAAATTGAATTCAGTAGCTTTAACATGTAACTGTTCCGTTTTACCAAAATCTTGCTTTGGCACAATTTCTACGTGTCTCCTTTTGATGGCATAAAGGCATACTTAAGTGGAACTATTGTATGAGTTTGAACATTTGTCCTTCATTTCCTGGATTTTGCAAAACAAATGCCCCAAACTACTAACTCAGTCCAGTGATTTAATCTGTTGAATGTTAAACTTTTTGCTAATACAAGTTCTCACTCAGCTTTCCAAATAATCTTTACAATCACCTCCAACAGACTGTGAGCTCAAAAGCCAAACCCAGGCACATAAATCTGAAAGACAATAGAATGTCAGTGAAAGCCACTTTCTCAAATGTACTGAATACAAAAGAGGACAGACATTCACTGGGATTTTCCTTTGCGTAAATGACAACTGCAAAAGTTACCACTACTCAAACAGATTTTGCTTTTGTAGGTGTTAAATAAGTGATAAAGCTTTCCCATAAATTAATGTTAACATAACCATACACTTTTTTTTTTTTTTTTTAAAATCAAATCCAATCTATGAATGCGTAACTGAACATTAGTCTAGAATGCTTTTCAGGCTTTCAAAATCTAGAGACAGCTGATGCAGGTAATGGTAAGACACAGGATGGACAACTAATCTGATGTACATAGGGGTATGTGGCCAGTCAAAAAGTCACTGTCTTCTCAAGCTAGCTGGAATTTACCATAGAGAGCTCTGACTAGTCTTTAGTAGAATGTACAATCTTCTGTCTCATTGGAACCACCATCAATTTAGCTGATGCAGGAAATTATCAACAACAAAAATTTTAGAAGTGATCGGTTAACACAAACAGCAACTAAAAAAAGCCACAGAAACCAAAATACCCAAATACACTTTTGGTGAACTGGCATTCAACAACACACGTTTCCTCCTACAATTTGGTGTAATAACAGCACAATCTGGTAATCTCATGCTTCCAAAGCATTCCATTAGATTTCAGGCAATTGTGGGAACAGCTGACAGCTTACAAATTCATACAGATTCTTTATTTCATACCGTTCTTACAGAAAAATTGCACAATTTCCTTTAATTTTTCTTCTTCTTTTATTTTTTTTTTCTATGAACAAACTCTAAAAATAATAATAGTCTCACATCTGTTCAACACAGGGAATCACAACCAGTATCATCTTGCAAAAATCTGCTAGGTTACCACAAACTTCTCTGAGACCAAGGCTGAACACGAACATTACCGATACACTATACGCTTGACGTTACAGTACAGCAAAGATCTAAAAACAATCCCATGATTCTGACTATGCAATCACTTTTATAAATACAAGTTAATCTAATTGTTCTGTCCAAAAAGAGAATTTCTGGTCTTCACATTCACTGATGTCTCACAGCACAGTTTATAATTGTAAAAAAGCAGTACTGTGTCATTCACCAGAGATGGAAATAAGAATAATTTGTAATATGATAGAAAACTACACGTCATATCCTTTACGAGTCTAGCTTCAATACTTCAAATGCCTGTAGCCATATCACCTCATGCTGTGATTCTGCCACATCTCAGGCTAAGCAGCATTAGGCTAACTAGCTGCTGCAGGAAATGATGATCTCTTCTGAGTCAGTGCTAAACACACACCCCACTATGGTGCTGCAGGGCACAGTGCTGTTTTTCAGATGAGTCTGGGCTGCCAACCACGTGAGATCATTAGAGATCACTGCATTTTTTAAGAGTAAGGTTAGCTAAATGCACACTTTTGAAAGTAACAATCCAATACTCAGAACCCCAGGTCAACTGAACGTGTTTTCCTGGGCTACTCGTCAAGATCTCAACAAGCTAACTGAAGGAAAACGTTAATCATTTCAACACAACATTGCTGTTAAGTTCACTTGATTACTCTCCTCCTTTCTGTACCAGTGCTTAGTTTGAAACCAACATACCTTGTGATAGAATCAAGCTTCTGAAAATTACCCGTCCTAACAAAAATAGGCCTGTAATTACTATGCATATATGTACATGATTTTACCACTGAAGACAACTTATAAACAATGACACTAAAATATAACAAGGATATTTTGAGTTAAGCCAGATAAATACATGCCAATACATTTAACAAATCAAATTCTTATCAAACCACTGGTCAAGTATAAAAAGTAGGTAAATTATACTAATACTTCTCTTCAGAAGATTATCGCCATTGTGTATGTGAATAGAAACACAGAAGTTCACTGATTTTATTGAGGCAAAATAGGCACCTCAAAGACTTGAAGTCTGAATTTCTTGATATTAAAACATATACTGAAAAAACATCTATATAGTTAGAAGACTTAACTACTTCCAAAGAGAGGGACTGATACCAGTCCCAATAAATTCAGAGCTTTCAGCAATTAATTCAAAATCCTCATTAAACTGACATTTTGCCTAGGGAAGGCTGCTTTTTTTTCCAAGATAAACAGGACATCTGGAGCCTAAAAACAGAGTCTTAATGTTCCGCAACCCTTGAGGAGGTACACTGTACACCACACACACTGCTATGGTTGATAAAACAGGCTAAAGTGCTCATTAGAAACTTATTCAACAGCCATGTTTTTTGTATGTAAGTTCCTGACCATATATGGGATCTGGCCCATATAACACACATGAATTTTGCCCGGATAACACCTTTCCACAGAACCTCACAACCACCAAAGACCTCCTTGCAAGAATCCCATATAAACACAGGACATGCGCAGTATTAGGTTTTAATGCTCACATTAATTCTAGGAATGGGCAGGCACTTTGTGGAAACTATAGGAATAAGCACATGTGAAAACATAAAAAAAATCTGTGTGCTTTAGATCCTGGATGTGTATGCTGTGAGGAGTGACCCCCACTTCCTCAGTGCTGCAATACAGTAACATCAGCTCTCTAACCCACCACTTGGGTTAGCGAGTTTCATTACTGGAGTTTGGTGACAGCACAGCTCAATAATATCACTTTATACATTCTGTCTGTTGGAAGAGCAGTAGGGAGAAAATATCTGATAAATGTTAAGCAAAACCACTGTCCTTCAATGTAATAGCAAACTGCATTCTATCCTGTTTCAAAGAAATCAACTGAAATTAAGCATACATTATAAATTTGCTTGAAATCTCAGTAATCACTAAGTACATTAACAATGAATTGCATTTGTTACTCCAATAATTTAAAAAAAAAAATAAAGTACAAGCAGTCACATAAACATCTGTACAGATGTGTATTCCTACCCCCCAAAAATAGACAAACATGTCACTACAGATGGATACAACAGTGCTTTTTGTAAAGCACTTTGTAAGGAAAAGCCTTTGGAATACGTGAGAAACAGCCTTGATGTAAGTGTTATTTCTCTAGACTACACCTGGAACTAATTTTGTTGTTATTCACACAACAGGCCTTCTGTCTAACAGGAGGAGTCACAAAGAAGACAAAACTAGAAAGTTTCTTTCTTTCCCAGGATTTCTAACAAAAAAGAGTTTTGTGGGAAGACGTGTTCATAAATGAGAGAACACTACATCTACTTTCACTAAGAAATCACTTGGTGCAGCGTGCAAAACAATTCTGAGAAGCTCTAATACTTTCTATATATGGAATACTACTCCAAGTCCTCACATGCAACAGATGACAGCCTCTGCTGGAAACAGCCTACACGGTCTAAAAACTAAGGCATGACATGTAGATGAGACAAACATCTCTAACAGGTTAGAAGAGGGTGTGGATGAAGTAAGGTGACTGAAAGAGGGTGTGCTACAATTCCTGGCCATCAGGAAGAGTAATCACCTCGCTACTCATCCAGCCCATTACCCATCACCTAATTTAAGGTTTGCCATAAGATGTGATGCAGAAAAAAGACAAAACCACAGTTCCTTCAGACTTTGCTTTTGTTTAGAAAACAAAGTTTTATGCCCTGTGAATACCACTGCCAGCGGGTTCAAGAAAAGAAAAACAGTTCAGCTCTCTCACAGCCTCTCAAAGCCGAGAGAAAACTTGCCTTGTGCATAAATTGCTTTTGTTGAGCAATATTTTTGAGGGAACAGTTGCCCTCACTTTTGACACAGGACAAGATATATGACCTAATAAATTCAAAAGTCAGTAGATCAATTTGCATTGTTTTCTTAGAGTTATAACAACAAAAAACACCACATTCCTCCCAGTCACTACAAAATGAATTATATTTTCAATTAAGTTTTATAGTTTATTAGTTATGTTTTGCATCCGCTGTCTTTGAAGAGACATTTGTCTCTACATTTGTCTTCACCTATCCTGGACAGTTCTGTAGATAATATTTGTGGCCTATGGGTATAGGTTGGCTAAGTCTAGTGGCAAGTTAAATGGCCCACACGTGATTTATAAGTGTTGGTATCTTCATGGAAAACAGTTTTGTAAGAATACAAGTCAGCAGAGAAAGAAAATTATTTCAAATCATATAAACTGTTCAGATAAAATGTCTGAATCAGAATGCTTTGTGCTGGAAGGAACCTTTAAGATCATGTAGTTCCAACCCCCTCCTTGCCTGGCCTTGAATGCTTCCAGGAAACAGGTATTCACAACCTCACTGGGCAACCTGTTCCAGTGCATCACCACCCTCACAGTAGAGAATTTCTTTCTAATATCTAGTCTAAATCTACCCTCTTCCTGTTTAAAATTATTTCCCCTCATCTTTTTGCTACATGACCTCATAAGAAGTCCTTCACCAAGTTTCCTGTGGGCCCTCAGTTTGTGTATATGACAGTCAGAATGAAAAAGATGGCTCCAATAATCATTTCGGGTTTTTTTTGAGCTCTTCCACAAAACAGAGTGATTACAATGGCTACAGATATCTTGTTACATTCAAATGTTTGAGCAGTTTCTCCAGTAACGCTTTAAAAAATAATGCTTAAAATGTGACTCCAAATCATCTAAAGCCTTACAGATATTTTAATATTTTAAATGCATACACTACCATTACACTAAAACTACTTTCAGCTTATAATTATACTAACTTATTAAGTTAGGTTACCAGACCTCCCGCATGCCCTAGATACTCCTAGTACTGCTGAAGTTCTAGCTCCTGGATCCTGGTCTTCTGATTGTCCATTCAATCAATGATTAAATGAACACATTACTTTGACTGGTAGGACCAAGTTACTAAATCTCTAGCACTATTACTCCATGTTGTGTTTCCTGTAGAATACCTGAGTAGGTGATCCTACAGGTTTCTCCTTGCCTTATAATTTATGAATCAGAAGAAGGAAACACATGATGGTTAAAAGGTATTAATTTATAGATAATATTGAATGCTTACGTCTGACCCACACAAACAATCTGCATATTTAATAAAATAACCCTGTATATTCACATACCCCAGTATGTTCTGAATTTCCTTTAAAGCCTTCCCTTACAGAAAAGCAAAGAAAGAAAGAAAAAAGGTAATTTGCTACTGTAAAGTTTGGAGAATGCAAGTAAGATAAAGTGAAGGAACTTCATTTTTGAACCTGGGAATAAAAGTAAAACAAAACAGGAAGAGGTTTCATTTTTTGTTTTGAAGGTGTATTCCATCAATATCAATCAGCCCTCAAAAACCTGCAAAAGATGGTAATATCCTGATACTTAGCAAGACAGAACAGCACATGTGAGACAGTCAAGCAATAAGGAGGAAAAAAAAATAGAGACCAAATGTATTTCTCAACAGAACTCATGTTCTCTCATTACTCATAGGCCACAGGTGGGGAACAGACGCCTCCAAAGAGGGTAGATCAATCATCAAAACACGGCAGAAAGGCAAGGGAAGAAACCAAATCATCAAGCCTCAGGTAACAAAAAAGAAGGGGAGGAAAAAAAAAAGAGACAACAACAACAAGCTTACTTACAAAACGTGTTACATATTTTCGTTGTCCATCTTGTAGGGGAAGTAAAAGGAAGATAATCTGGTAAAACCTGATTGTACTGCACAGAGAACCGACATAATCATCCTTCTGCGTGGGGTGTTCGTAGACAGAAAGAACAGAGCATATTGGACTTGTCTGACTGCCTTTGCTTCTACTCTTACGGCACTTAAGTAAATTCCCTTGACATACCCATGCGTAAGAAGAAGCTAGGCAAGCCCAGACTCACTGGAAAAGCTAATCTGTATAACAAATGCACACAATCTACTTATTATCAGCTCACTCTGAGAAGGTTAACAGTATTATCACGAAGGACATTAGCTAATTATGCCTTATCACTAAACAGCACTGCCAGATGAACGAGTTAACATTCATGCCTCCTTATTCTTGTTTCCATAAGAGGGAACATAAAAGCTGTGTGTTGATTTACATTATGAAAACTGTCTTGACAACAAATTACATTAAACAGCACGGCAGCTGTTGGTGGGAATATAAGACTACAGGAAATGACCATGTCTGAAGCATAACGTCATCTTGAGATTTCCAGGATCACTGACATTAAGATACATATCATTACAAATTACACACATTGTTGTAAATAATTCTTTTAACAGAAGAACTATGAAAACTCTACTTTCCACAATTTTGCATTTCCTACCTGAATGACTGCACTACAACCTCTATAGCCCTCCACCAACATTTTCAGTTCTCTTGTCCCATTTACTCTCCAAGAAAACCCCCTCAGGGTCACCTTCCCTCACTGTTTGACAACACATAGAGCAAGACATTTCTCATGTCCACTGCAATACCAGCTCTTGGACACATCCCAAGAGTTTCACCACCCCTTGGCTGGAAGAAGGACCTGCCATTCAGATACAGAAACCTCTGTGTGTCCCAGCCATCAGAACCAGCCAACATGCACATATGTTCCAGTACAGTCCGGGTTGCGATGGTGGGGCAGGTGGGCGAGATGTTTGAGTTTCAAGTAGTGACTTATAAAATAAGCTGTTCTTAAAGCCACCTTCTCCACACTCCCCATAATGTTTCTGTCCATTTTTTTATCCAGGAATACCTTTCCAGAAAATTTCAGCAGCTCACTGAGTGACAATACCAGCTTCTCAAAGAGAACCTAACAAGCTTTTTAAAGCTTTTAAATTATAAACTGATTCATTACATTCACATTTTATCAAAAAGAAGGTCAGCTCCATCAGACCACTGCCTCTATCTTCCCCATGGCAAACGTAGGAGTTAAATCTGATACATTAAAACACCACATTTAAATGTATTCCAGAAACAAAGGAAAGGTTTTATATGAAAAACTCATCTCTGACAGGCAGCTTTAATATGAATTTTATTATACAATAAATCCACTTTCCCAGATGTGTAAGAAGAGCGAAGTGTCCAATGCTGCAACTCGTCCCACACTTGCAAGTCTCCTGAGAAGTACAATTCTGTTTGTGAGCCCATGCCAAATCCCATACAGGATGATGGGGGCCCAGCATTATAGGAAGGGAAGAGAGACTATGCTTTACTCTGAAACATATTAGGGGATATAGCTGGAAAAAAAGAAAGGTTCCTCTTCCATTACTATTTCAGTTATAAACATCTTGACTGCTACTTAAGACAAGCACGGATAACAAGTACCAGAATTCAAACAAAATGACTTTGAATTTGTTAGCCCCCTCAATTTAAGCTCAAGATAAAATTCATATCTGTATCACTTCCTTGGAAATGAAAGGACTTTTTTTTTTTTTTAAGGAATATTTTCTCTGTTTCTTACGAGTAATGCAGGCATATTTCATGTTATTTCACAATGTAAATACTCGTTTCTATTAGTCATGCTATAAAAAAAATTAAAAAATCAAATAAACAGACTGCTTTTTCCAGTGGTGGAAAAGAGCCCAGAATCCTACTCAATTTTAGAGGACAAGTCACATTTTCCAGAAACAAGATCAGAAACGGTTGTACTTTCAAAATCTATAGCACTAATTAATGGCCATTACAAGCAGTCATACTGCATCCCCTTGCAGATGAAATATCTTCTTTCCTGTTTGTCATGGTGCACCTTCATTTAAAGCACAAGGTAGTAAGTTTTTTCCAACTGAGGAACTGACCTTATAATGTTAATACTCAACTTCTGAACGGTCGTTATTTTAAAGCTATTACTTAAATATTTATGTACACAGATGTCTATACAACCACGTGTTTATTTAGTCTGCCCAGATGCATACATAAAAGTAAACATAAAAAAACCCACTGATACTTCTAATATTTGCCCTCCTATGCTACACCAGGTTAAGTTTACAGCCAAACAAGTTCTCTGGAAACAAAAAATACAAATTCTGTCAGACAGAGAAGTCTTCAGACTGACACATTTCCCCACTGACACACACACAGAAATCAAACTTACTGCCAAGAAGGAAATTACATTTTTTAAACTCTCCAGTGCAAGAATTACTATATCCAAGCACTATGAGGTCTACACATTTTTAGTAAAATGAAATATTTTAATACGTGACACTTTACATTAGTATGTTTCAACAAATTAAACATCATCAGGAGCAGTATTTCTTCAGTAATCCAATGAACGCATTTAAATGTACCAAATAAACACATTAAAAAGTACCAAGGACTACCTAGATCTACCATTAATATAGATGCCCTTACACGCAAACTACTAAGATGCTTCTAAGATGCCGTATGTATTAATAATTTTGCTTTAAACCCATCATTAAGACAGGCCATAAGTTGATGGACAGAATAAGCATTTTCCTGCCAGCAATCAGCACACTGTCTGACATCACCTTTGTTTTCATAAGAATAAAACAAAAAACCCACCAGTACGTGACCTTTTAACAGTTTTTCATTAACATGTAATTTTAATTCCAGGCTAAAACCAAACGATAGGGATCAAAAGCAGGCTATTACATGCTGGAATATCTACATAATTACTGCATATGCAGAAAAAAAGAAAAAAAAAAAAAAAAGAAGAACGGGTGGGAAAAGGAAACTGCAGCAGTTTTTACTTTCGAAACACCAAACTGAGCACGCCAGCATTTCATGAGAATAACAGATTCTACTTACAATAATAATTATGATCTTTCAGAAACAATAGAACATGATGGTTTTCCTTATTCCTAAATAATTATTTAGTGAAGAGCACTGCTAACAAACAAAAAGGGAGAAAAAGTTGATATATTTATTCTGGCATGACCTTGATACTTTTGTACTTATCTGTTAGCGGCAGGAACACTAGCAATGCACAGCTGGTAGTTCTGAAGTCCTTCTATTGGGTAGATAACCTGGGAATTGTTCCAGCTTACAATATTTCTGAGGTATGTTTGTATTTACTGGGAAGCACGCCAAGGAGTTTTCTAGTGTGCTACTTTTCAAGTATTTCAAATAAAATCACAGAACTGACCTGCCATGAGATTTAAGGTTGCACTAGAACATATTTTTTTTTATTCCCTCTTTATTCATGTGAAGATTCTACTGCAGCAGATCTAGCTAATACATCAATAGCATATGGAAACAAAAATATCAACAATGTATAGGATATGTATTCCCATGAAGAAAGAAAGGAAACACTGGTGTTGAGAAGAATGTGGCTTTAGTTATGTATAAACAAATGCCAAGAATGTAAAGTGTGAATTGTCTCTTCCTATGCCTACACCAGAGGAAACTTAGGTCCCACTGAAATTTAAGTAAGGTAACCATGCACAGTGTTATGCGATGGACATACCAGGTGAAATTTAAGAGCCTTGACTACTGTCTTGTTGATGTTCTGTACAAGGAAAAAGACTGTCTCCCACTCTGTAACAACAGATACAAACCACGCTGGCTGAAAAATAAAGATATTAAAACAAACGAACGAACAAACAAACAAAAAAAACAGCTTCTTGAAGTTCCGGCACATTCCAAGCTTTGTGTTCTTAAATCTCAGTCTTACTGTTGCGTTCCACAGGAAAACTCATTCTTACTTACAAATATAAGTAGGGACCTTGACTTAATTCTAAACAAAAAGGAATTTCTCAGTGTAAAGACTAACACAAAACCAACAAAACAAGAATGTGACCAGATGAATCCTCTCTAGTCTGGCTGAAGCTAAGAAACAATGATGGCTCACTGGAAAAAACTGAACGTTGCCAACATTCAACTGTAAGCAGAACTTGAAATACATTAATTGCTCAAACAAAGAGATTGGCCAAGTAAGCCAAACTGAATAAAAAGAACAGTGTATTCACTTTGATAGTGAGACTGTAAGACTATTCCCCTAACACACAACCTCTGCTGTGAAAGAAAGGAAATAAAACTCCTGAGATACGTTAACACTTCACTATCTTGCACAGGAAGCCCAGCAGATTACCTGCTAATTCCTCCTGTTCGATGACAAGGTGTTTTAGCAGCCCAGACAGCCTGCTTGAGCCCATTTCTCATTCCCCCTCAGACTGTCTTCTTCTTAAACATATTCAACATGTATTAGGGTAATAAATATCTGACTCTCCATGTCTTACATATAGAAGTTAAGGTGAATACTGAGGAATGAAAGCAGGAAAGAGAGAAAGCTCTCCAAATCACCACACTTTGAAACACGGCAAAATAACACAAATACAAGCAAAAGCTCTAGTGAGCTCAGTGAGCTCTAACCAGTGGTACTCCTACAAAGTACAATAATTCAGGTTGGAGCACTGACACATTCAGTTGGCATCAGCGCAGTGATATTTAATTCCTCTGGCTGCTTTTATGTTAATAAAAGTGTTCAGGTTTTTTGCTTGTTTTTATGCCTCTAACAGGATCCCTTTTAGCATATGCTTCTGATAGTACTGAGTAGATTCATAGGGTACTAATACAACAACAATATAACATTATGTTGAAAAAGGAAGATCTATACAAGAGTCAAAAGCAGGAGTTACATCATAATTTTATCATCCCATCTACCCAAACTGCCAAACCCCACAAGTTCAAGAAGCCTGCTCCATATTTTCCAGGAAACACACTGTCCCAAAACTAACAGAACTACCGCAACAGTCTGACAGCTGCTCTCTGTAGGAGTTTGGAAACAGAATTATTATATATATAATACATATATAGTAAATATATATAGTTAATAATTCATGTTTCTGATACGATTATAAATTCTTTGAATGCTTGAAGAATTACTTGATGATTGAATAATATTTTAAGTGCCTATCAAGAAAGTCTCTTCAATACCACTTCAATGGTTGTATACAAATGACGCAAGAATCACCCAAAAGCCTATTCTGGCTGAGAAGCAGAACAGCCTCTCTGACCCAAAGCAAGATAGACTGTAATAACACTGTTTCAGTGCAACTGCCGCAAAGAAGCAGTGGGAAAAAAAGGCACTAAACGAAGAATCATTCACTTGCTGTTTGTTTGTTTTTAAATACAGAGAACAGAGACAGGAGAGAAGCCATGGAAGAAAGAGTTAACTACAAAATATAGTATGCAGAAGATATATTTTACTGTGAAAAAGTAATGCATCTTGTGTTCACACATCTTTATGTGGCTGTACATATCCATCCCCATAATGTACACACAGATAGTCCTTCTCTCACGTTTTCTCTCCTGTTGTCCAATCCAGACTAGATGTCTTGTCTGTCAGGAACACCAAATCAGTACTAAGAAAGGCTCACACACCTATAGCATCAGAAAAATAAGATCATGTGGTGGCGTGCATGCATCTCTTCTGCAAAAGGATATAGTGTAATCCATGTCCTTCATAGACTCGATGATTTGAATACCAAATGCCTCTGATTTATAATTGAATTTTTCTACCTGCTAGTCCTGAAAGCCCACTCCCTGACTTGAAAGTCAGGCTAGGATTTTTCTTGTTCAGGTATCACTTCCAGCAAGACTTGCTGCAATTGAGTTCAGTTAAATCTACTGCAGGAGAGAAAAAACTTAATTAAAGACTTCAGTGAGCAAGTAAGACCATCAGGTTTTATGCCTTCATTGTATCTCAGTTGATAGGTTCAACACTGAAGGAGAATAGCTTATATTTTACTTCTTTTCTTCATAGAATCTCAAAAAGAGAAATGAAATCCTCCATCAAGGAAATATGTAGGAAAAACAAACAAAACAGCAAACCACCAAAATTCCTAATATTTGCATACAATTCTCATTATCTCAATTGCAGAGAAAGAGGGCAGTGCACACAGAAATGGTCTACTGGCCCATAATAATCTCAGTAACACAGGCCAGAGAACATGCTAGAGGAACAAAGCTTAAGAAAAAAAAAAAAGCATACAAAATAAAATGAAAGTTCTCACACTGGAAAGGAATCCCAAGGCCTTGGATCAGTGGACCCAAGACTTAGACACAACCAGCAGATTCATGTCACAGGAACAAGATCCCTTCAGGTCTACTCATAGTCTTTAACCCTCTAAAACACCTGGGAAGCTACCCACAACATGAGTGGATACCACCAACCAGCACTCCTCCAGGAGGCAGAATCCTGTGGTACATAAATGGCTGCCCTTCCAGTTTAGTCATGCAGCAGTTAGTGAGTTTCTGAAGACATGAGACAGAGCTCCAAAAATGCAGATCCAGTTGGTGTCTCATTAACCAAAGCAGAGCTAGAATAATGGCACACATCATTTTTGATTCTCCTGCCAGTCTCATTACTCTGGGATGTACCACACATGTTAACAGGTATAAGTGCCAGGCAGAGGCATCCACTTTCACAAACAGAGCTGAAGTAGTGGAGCAGTCAGCAGGGGAGATGCCAGGCTTCCCTCTAAGTGATGGAACCATCCTGAGAAGAACTCTGAACTGCCAGAACTATTGGCTTTTAGATTCACAATGCTGTGACATACTGATCGTTACTGAGCAGAGGGTGTTTGACATGGGAACACACCAGTAATAGAATCATAGTATGACTTAGGCTTTAAGGACCTTTAAGACAATCTACTTCCAACCCCCTGATGCTAGCACCACTGGGGTTAGCTAGCGCCTGACCCACCAGCTCAGGCTGCCCAGGGCCTCATCTAACCTGGCCCTGAGCTCCTCCAAGGATCGAGCATCCACAGCTTCTCTGGGCAGCCTGTGTCAGAGCCTCACCACTGTTTAAGTAAAGAATTCTTTCCTAACATCTAAAGTAAATCTCCCCTTCTTTAAAGCCATACACCACCATCCTGTCACTACATAAAGAAACGTGTCTCCCTCCCATAAGCTCCCTTCAAGTACAGGAAGGCTGCAAGAGGTCTCTCTGCAGTCTTCTCCAAGCTAAATATACCCCAGTCCCTCAACCTTTCCTCACAGGAGAGGTGCTCCAGCCCTTTGTTCATCTTTATGGCCCTCCTCTGGACCTGCCCCAATAGCTCTCTCTCTTTCTTGTGCTGTGGGCTCCAGGCCTGGATGCAGTACTGTGGATGAGGCTAACTGTGAGTAGGGCAAAGCAAGGTGGTACAATCCCCTCTCTCCTGACAGCCACCCCCCTGCTGATGGAACCCAGAACACAGTTGGCCTTCTAGGCTGCAGGAGCACACTGCTGGCTTGTGTACAGCTTCTCATCCACCAGGGCCTCCAAGCTGTTCTCCACAGGGCTGCTCTTGTTGAACCTCATTAGGTTCACATGGGCTCAGTTTTCAAGCCCATACAGGTCACTGTGGATGGAATCCCTTCCCCCTGTTGGGTTGGCTGTAATACACAGAACAGAGCTGTACATACAGCATATTCTATTCACTGATAGGCCATACTTATAAAATGCCAAGACAGCAGGCAGTGCTGCTTTACAATATTTTTTTTTTAAATAGTTTGATGAAGCCAAACCATTCTATCATTCTACTCTACGACCCTGTAGTATTATTATATGTCTTTAAGAATTGGAGGGCATTCAAACTAATACAAAAATACCAGTGGCACAAATGTATTTTGTGCCTCCTGTGATTCCGAAAGGCCTCCAGTATGCTTCGAGAAAACCCATTTCTGCACCTTCCCATAGGCATAACCAGACACTCAGTTGCGATGTTATAAGACACGCAGGGGATGGCCATATGCGGCAGCAGCACTTTCACGGTTTGTTATTGTAACTTTGCGCCGTTCTACAGACGCTGCTCAGCCGGGACGTGTCACCGCGCGGACCCTCGGGCCCTGCAGCCCCCGCCCCGCCCCTGCTGAGTGTCACATCCCCGGGGACAGCCCCAAGCAGTTACTGACGGCAGCTCCGCCAGCAGCCCATGGAACTGAGCGGAGCGACAAACCGCGACTGCGGCACGGGACTGCGGGCACGGCGGCACTCGGCCCCGCTTTCCTTCGGCCTAGAGGAGAAATGTTACCCCCCTCACTCCCCAGAAAAGAAGGGAAAAAAGGGGGAGAAAAAATTTAAAAAAAAATTAAAAAAAAAGAAAACGGCCGTCCCTGTATATACAAACGTCACCCACTCCGCCTCAGACCGCGCAGCTGCACAGAGCGGTCTCTTTAAGAGCAGCGAACAAAGTCGGCTCCCGGAGTTGTCCATATAAAGTATAGGCGCTGCGGATAAAAGGTCAAATATCGGGGAGCGAACCGAAAGTCTGCGGGACACGGGGCGGGGGGCAGCCCCACGGACCGACGGCGGCCCAGGGCCGGGCCTGCCGGGTGCCCTTACCTCTGGGTCCGGCGCAGGCGGGTGCCGCTCCGCAGGTGGGGCAGCGTGAAGTTGAACAGCACCGTCCAGTAACTGTGGTCCGACATATCCATGGCCGGGCGCTCACACCGCGGCGCCGCTCACGGCCATAACACGCTCGGGAAGGAAGGGAGAGCCGCCGCTTTCCGCACCGCTCCCAGCAGCCGGAGACGAGCACAGCCGGGTCCCGCCCGCCCCGAGCAGCCCGGACCGATGGCAACTTTCCGCGGCCGCCCCGCCCCGCCCCGCCCCGCCCCGCCCCCAGCCAGCGGCGGCGCCAGGTGAGGGCGCCGGGCGGCCCCGGGCGCGGCAATGGGGGGAGCTGGGGGCTCCGCAGCGCTGCGGCGACACCAGCCGGACGAGCCCGTCCCAAGGGAGCCGGGCAGCGGCCGCGCGGCGCTCAGAGTGCGCCCGCCTATGGATCGCTCAGGGCACCGTGGGCCCAGCACCGGACAGCGCGCTGACTGGGAAAGCCCACCCGAGAACACGGGCTGACACAGAAGGGGCAGAGACAGGCTTGCAGCACCTTTTCCACCACACACGGCGGGTGACCTAAGCGCCCAGGTGCCGAGTCATTTCCTCCTCCTCCTCCTCCCAACTTTCTTCCTTTGCCTCCTCCTCCACACCCTCGTTCCATGCCCGGCCCCACCTCCGCTTCCACTTGAGCTCTGCTGCAGGCTCAGCCAGTGCCGCCACCGCGCTGCCCGCCCAGATAAGCGTGCTCACTCACATCTGCGCGGCACAAAGAGGGTCCGGAATTACTGCTATACCTCACTGCCACAGAATCGCAGTGCCTTGAAAGGACCTCTGGGCATCACCGAGTGCAGACATCTGCTAAAGCAGTTGCCTACAGTAGGTCACATAGGAAAGCTTCCAGGTGCGTCTTGAGTATCCCCAGAGGTGACTCCAGAACCTCTATGGGCAGACTGCTGCAGTGCTCCATCCCTCTCAAACAAGTTTTTCCTCACGTTCATGTGGGACTTCCTGTGTTCCAATTTGTGCCCCCTGCCCCATCACTGAGCATCATGGAAAAGAGCATGGCCCCATCCACCTGACTTCCATCCTTCAGGTATTTAGAAGCACTGATACAATCCCTGATCCCTTCAGTCATCTCCAGGCTGAACAGTCCCAGGTCCCTCAGCCTTTCACAAAGGGAGATGTTCCAGTCCCCTCAGCTTCACTGGCCCTCTGCTTGAACTCTCTCCAGTAGTTTCCTGTCTGTCTTCAGCTGGGGAGCCCAGAACTCCAGATATGGCCTTAGCAGGGCAGAGGAGAGGGGAAAGATCACCTTCCTCAACCTGCTGGCCATGTTCTTCTCATTGTAGCTCAGGATACCACTGGCCGCCTTAGCCACAACCTGCACTGGCCTTACATGGCTAGGTTTTGGTAGTGGGGAATTTGCAGCAGTTGGCCTCTGTGAACAGAGCCTGGCAACACATGGCACATCCAAAACAGCTGTTCCAAAAGGGACACCCACTGGCTGGAGTCTGCTAGTAGTAGGCAATACACTACATGAATCTCCCTTACACTGAGTCTGTTTTGCCCGTGAAAGCAATTGGCAAGTGATCTCCCTGTCCTTATCTCAACTTTCAAGCCTTTTTTCACTGCACTTTCTCCTTTTGAGGAGAATGAATTCAAGAGTGGCCTGACAGGGCTGTGAAACCACCACACCACTGCACAGAGGAGCTGGAAGGGCTGACCGGGCAGCACTGAGGATTCCAGCTTTGCATGCCACAAACCATTCAAATACTAGCCATCATTTTGAAAAGCGCACACTGCAAAGAAGGTACCAGTCCTCTAACCAACCAGCTACAACATGCTTATTTGAGGGATGCACAGGACATCCTCTCAGGATACAGTTTTGTAGATCACATACAAATTTAATCATACTCAGAAAATGCATACAGATACCACTAAAAACAAAACAAAACAACAACAACCAATCAGTTGACAAATTGGAAAATAAGCACAAGTCTAAGGCAAGAGAGAAAACAAATGAACACGTTTAAAGTGAGTTTACATGGGCATCTAATAGCACCTTATTAGGATAAATGCCCTGCAGGCACATCGCTGCCAACAAAGGCAGGTCAGCATGGACCAAATACAAAACAGCCATCTAACATCCCTCCATAAATGTCTGAGTTTTAGCAGAGATCGGTCACAGATGGGAGGAAGTGAAAACAGCCCAATGTTTTGGGGTCAGGTTTTCCTTTTTCAGCTGCCCACAGAATCTGGTGTGCAGGGCAACTCCCACCATATTCCCTCAGGGGCTCAGCAGGAGTGCCTCCCTCCCTGTGGCTGCAATTCTCACACCACCCACTGACAAAGACGAGATATTCACACCAGTGATAAGAAAACTCTCACCCAATTCTTTTCCTTGTGTTTGTCCTCATATCGTGTGAAGTTTTAAAGGTTCGTGTGAAGGCATGTGAGCTTGACAACCCCCCTTTCTGCAAAAACTGCTAAGTTCTGCTGAACCTTCTGCTGCTTCAGAAGGGGATTCTCAAATCTCTGCATGAGTACTGAAAAACATCTCCTCCTCTGTATACTCAATTACTTCATCATCTCTCACCCAAGCTTTTGTCTGTAATTTGTGCCTGTGTTTAATGGTGAAGGTAGGGAATTTCACCTACACAGAAAGTTTCATCACCCTCATCTCCCTGCAAGCTCTGTCCCCTCTTCAGCCTTCCTAAGAAGCAGTAAAAGGAATAGCTCAGCTTCTTTAACTCAAGTCACACTCATCCAAATGCATGATTTGCCAAGTGATCCTGGAACATGGAGCTCAAAATCCATTTTATATTAGGCCATGTAGTACAAGTCTTCTCTAGCAAAGCCAGACTAATTCAGCTAATGATTTCCTTGTGAAACTACTATTTTTACAATTATGAATGGAAGGATCCAATTTTGAAACATCAACTAAATTTTTCAAAAATGAAGCAAGATCCATCTATCACATTGTTGGAGAAGATCCACCTGAAAAAGAATGATTACTGCCTGCAAGTGGATGGCAGAAGTCGTCCACTCCTCCTAGGAATAACCAGACAGATGCTTGTATCTA
This sequence comes from Coturnix japonica, assembly GCF_054131305.1. Lineage (NCBI taxonomy): Eukaryota > Metazoa > Chordata > Aves > Galliformes > Phasianidae > Coturnix > Coturnix japonica. The sequence goes on along the minus strand of NC_140702.1, from coordinate 60,009,425 downwards.
AAGCCATTACAGAGACCAGGTTATTGCAATACACATTTCATGATCTAACAAGCTGTATTTTTCCAGATGCAGAAAGGAACAAAGCAAGTCAAGGTAAAAGCTTCTGTCCAATTGTGTAGCAACACAGGGTATCACATTGGAATGTTGTTCTACAATTAGTGTTGAATACTGCTCATCTTGATCCATAGCTTCTAATGGTTAAAACCCTAACAATTCCATCTGTACAACCTGCATAGGCTTTTCAACAAGTAATAGCTCCCAGAATTACATAATCTGTAATTCAAGCTTAGCTTCACCTAACTTTTCCATACACAATTAGACACAAGCAGCTCTGCTAACTGGTTAGGCTGTTTCTAACATGAGTTCAAAAGCAAGGAGACCAAGTATTTTTCTGAAGCAGACACGCACAGATTAAGGGAGTAGTTGTGAAAAACCAGCACAGTCCCACAGCAATCTTAGATGAAAGAAAAAGCTTCATGAGAGGAAATAAAGGCCTTATCACAGAGGGTACTACATGTACATGACGGTGAAGACTTCATAATGACTGTGAAAAAACATCACTTCCACAGCAGTGACTGCAGCCTAAGACTTCCCTTGCCACAGAAGCACCAGATTTCAAAGCAAACATCTCAAAGGAGAGCAAGGTTTTTGTAAGCTAATGAAACTGGTCCCACACAGACGCTGTCCAAAGGATCACCCTCTCTCCACAATTTACAAGCTGAATCAGCTCAGACAGGGACAGCCAGCATTGGGCCAAGAAGAGAACAGAGGGAACTAACAGTTGGGCAGACAGGCAGGGGCAGCAGGGCCAGCCCTCTGGCAGAGTTGGAGCTTTCTCTCTCTCTGTCCTATGACAGGGCTGCTCATCCCTGCAAACACATTCTGAACAAATCTTGGTTTTCAGCTTCACAGCCACACTCAAAACAGTAAGCAGCTCCGACAAGTTGACCATTTCAGTGATGCTTCATTATATAACTTGGCTGATAAGTTTTATCGCAGAGCATTACACAGGGTATCACATAGTAATGCCAGTGATAAGGATCATTAAGCTTTCTGTTATATATTCAGGTGAAGCTGAAAACATCACCCAACCCAGAAAAAGTGTCTAATCCATCTCTGAAGAAAATTAATTTCCAGAAAGCAAGCTTACAAAAGGATTCCCTCCTCTAAGAAAGATTCCCATTCAATACATAATTAAAAAAAAATTAAAAAATTTCAACACTTAGTTGACTGTCAACATTTAGTTTCAGTGATAAATAGCAAAGAAATATTCTCCAGAAACTTTTTGGTTACACAGTACTGGTTCATTGCCATGAAACACTCACAAAGATAAGTAGCTTATCTTTAAAAACAAAGTGCAATACCAACACAAAATCAATATACTGCATATAGTATTCCAGTGAAGAAGTTATCTAACCTAGCTTCTTCACTCTGATTATTAAGTCTATATATATTGGAATTTTTCAAAGCATGAAAACTGTTCTAGAATGACTGCCCAGAGACATTACAAACCGCCCAAATCTTATCAGTTCTGCAAGATATACGCCAAATGAAGTTTACCAGTAACAGTGTAGATAACGGAGTTCCTTCGATACCCCAAAACTAGCAAAATCTTAACATCAGCACAGGCCTTACACTGGATTGGAAGAATAAACTCATAAAACGTGAATGAGAAAAAGCAGAGTTAATTCTTGCCTTAACACATCTTTTCTATATTTGTCAAAATGTTATCATGCCTTAAAGTAACAGAGAAATGTGTTTCATTCATTCAATCAGTATTTGGGAGAACATCAGATTACAATGAGGGCTGCAGATGTGCTGGGAAGAGTTTGTTTTCTTTTAGCTGTGCCTTTTTTTGTCAGTTAACTATAACACAAAGAGAAACAATGGAACTGCCTGAACTGCTCATTCAATTACTGCCCTTTTCAAAGTATCTTGGAATATACGGAAGTTCTATAATACTGTAACTAAACCACCCCATAATAGCATTCCTTTAGAAGAACAAACAGGATACTAGCTGCCATTAGTAATGTACTCAGGTATGGCAGCATGCTTGGTGTCACTAAACACAGCTCTGTACATAGCTCAGTTGGCCCAAACAGTTCTGTCTTAAAACAAGATTCCAAGTCTGATTAATAAACATTCAAGTTAAAAATTCACTGAGACATTCATAAAACGTTCAACACATTTCCACATCACATACTAATGAGTTAATTAAGCATAACACAAAAATTTACATAACATGCAGGAAACACTATAATTCACCAAAAGATCCAAAAAAATAACTGCACATTATATGTTTCTTGTAGTTAATTCTGGACTGCATTCTTCACTGAATGCAGTTCAATACTGCTATCAGTGACTTGGGAAGAAGAGAAAAGTGTAGTACCCTTTCTAGCAAATGAAAACACAGAGGTAAATAATGATGGGAGCAAGATGGTTTATCATTGGATAAAGGTTTGAACAACAGACTTTCTGTTATTAGCAGACACAAGGCCCACAAAAAATACACAAAAACTCAGAGACGGCATAAAGCAGAAACATGGAGAGCACAGCCAACACAAAGAATTTAGGTCCTTTCACAGATATCCAGTTCAATAGGAGCTCCTAATGTGACAGCATATCTAAAAATACATATCCCTCATGTGCGTAAGCAGGAAAATCTCTCACAGGAGCAAGGAGATGAAGCCAATGGGGCTAGTCAAAAATAATCTGCTATATGCAGTCTGAATAGCTTGATTTATTCAACTTATCCAGGGCTAAAGGAGTACCTTGGTCATACAGTACAGGAACACCCAAGAGGAAGAGATGTAGGGGAAGACACAGGTTATAGGCACCACAAACTCCCTCCTGCCCAACTTGTCCTACCCACTGGATTTCCCACCACTAACCTGTAAGTTAGACACCTTTTTACCAGAAGAAATCAGACTGAAAGTCCGTAAAATGATAGACAGAAGCATTAGCAAGCACAGCTCTACAGCCTAATCTATACAGGAAATTGAATCTCAGGATCTTAAGAGTGTATTCAGTCCTTAAAATGCACTAATTAATAAATATTTTTATAGTATTTTCCTAGCTGCAATATTTGAAATCTTGCTCCCTCTAGTGGTTGATTTTGAGGTTTATTACCTTTCATTGCTGACTTCACACAATTGTCCCTGTGGGATGCAGAGTGTAAAAATAAGTTGAAGAACTCATTGCAAAAAAGTGTTTTGTGGGTGTACAATGTATATCTGCCAGATCTCTGAGTTTATGTAGAAATGTTTACAAACATGAGTAAAGTTTACAAACAGTTGTAAAGTAACATACAAATTCAGATCAACCTCCTACTGTTCCAGCGTATTATATATCATTTAGCACAAACACGTTTAGGAAAAGCAATGGTCACAGCATCTCTTCCCATTTCTGAAGGTTTCTAGACAGATACACACCATTAATTAGAAGTTAAATATATTGTGCAGCTATTCACATGAAACATAGGAATTCGTATCAGGCAGCACTACTTTTAATCCAACATTTTGCTACCTGTAGTGGAAGGAGCCACTCATGCTCTATCAACAAAGCAACTCATTTGTTCTTGTCCCAGCCATTAGCTTTGGAGATAACTTAGCAAGCAAGAAAACTAGCTGAGGAAGTATGAAAGAGCTATTTCCACTTGTTATCACAAGATTTACACCTCCCTTCACAGATAGAGAAAGCATTACTACAGTTCAAAGTGCTACATTTTGTGGGGAACAAGTCCAGCGTGGAAGGGAAAACAGAAGACTTCAGATAAAAATATCACCTTTTTTCCAGGTATTGTGGCACTTAAACTTTGACTTCATTATCACAAATGCCAGAGGAAAAAATAAAAATGCTGAATTATAGCCAATATTAAGACACCCTGCTTTGCTTTGAGAGTCTTGCTTGCTAAGCACTCAGCAGCACCCTGAAAGGGTCACACTCTATCTTCAAATCAGCTGGTAACCATTTTTGTGGCTGTAGTACACTATTCTTTGCTCAGGAGTGGTAATGATGCTTTCAGTGTTTCAAGGCATTCACATTAAAAAGTTGGAGATTTAAGACACATAATTCATTGCACTAGTTTAGCTCACTTTACACATTTATACACATTCCTGTCCTTACACATCTTGCCATATTTTACCACACATCCTATAAAATCAACAGCAATACCCTATGTTTAAAAGTGAAATTCTTATTTCCTTAAAATGTGAATACAGCCATTTTTCTGAAGCAGTATGTACCCATCCACTACTATGCATTCTACATTAAAGTCTCAGTCAACTAAGCCACATTTTGAGGAAAAATAAATAAATAAAATCTTAATTCAACTGTAGAAAAGGTCACCACCCCGCTGCCCTGCTCGACACTCCTAACAGGCTAAAGGAACCCTCTGCAAAGAGAATCAAAGCCAAATGAACTAGGGAAAGAAATCCAGTGTAGTTCACGTTTGGTAGCATTCAACACTGATGTGTTTGGAGCAGCTGCTGTCACGAGCTGTAACTTTTCTCGTTTTTAAAATACCTTTTGGGGGTGGGGTTAATGGCAGTCAGTGCAGTGAAGCATTCATGCCTGTCAATCGAAGCCTAAGTAGTCTGATGCCGCTGATACTGAAACTGCAAGCAGCTATTCAGTACAAATGCTGTCTTCAGTGAGACAAAACTTTATCTGGTTTAATATTTACACACTGAATGCCCTGAACTAATTAGCCAATCAGCACAAGATAGATGGCAGATCTATCAGATCTATTACAGGTCTCTGTCAGAGCAAAGAAAGTAAGCATGACTTTGGCTATTCTGCTTACTTCAGGTATTTTAAACCTGAAGTAAGCACTTCATTTTAAACACTTCCAAATCCCGATTTAAATCAGAGCAAATAAAAATAAGGTGCTAAGAATTCAGAGCTTTGTAGTATGGCAACACAAAACAGCTGCACTTCTGGAGCTTAACCCCACACTCCTATGGCTTCCTGCTACAGATGACGCGCAAGATGGATCTGCTGTCACTAGAATGGTGTAAGATGGAGTGCCACATGCAGTGAAAGCCATCTAATTGGAAGTATGGTACTCAGAATGTTAAAAGGGAAACGCTGTGTTTAAGAAGTATAATGTGGACTGCCTATACACATCACTCTAGGTATTTCAAGCAATGCATATGCAGCACTGACCTGCTGCCAGCCAGATGTAGCCCCATTCATCACCAACAGCCCTTTTAGTGATACTACTGAATACCCACACAACCCTGACTACATCCAAGTGGGAAAGACTCAGACCTTCCCAGCTCCCTGACTCAAAGAATCTAACCAGCTGAAATGGTTACTGGCATATCTCAGTAGCTCCTACTCCGTGCTGTTTTCTAAGCAACTAAGTAGCCTGTTTCCCAGATGGTGCTGCAGCTGGATAAATCCAATTTCATTAGCAGAACTACTGCCGACAGAAAAAGAGCATCACAAAAAAGTGGTAGAATTAACTATATGTAAAGAAGGCAGAACATGTGAACCAGGTATTTAAAACTACAACAGAGGACAATGTGATTTTAGCTATTTATGCTTCTCAAAGTGTGAGAGAAAACCCTCTAGTGAAGGACAAAATACAAAAACAATCTCATGGCTAAGATGCCTCAGGATCTAAGATCCACTGTTATCTAGTCATTTAATGTTTGTGCTTCAGTTCTCCATTTGCACAGCAGAGATAATAACACCTTCCCACTTCTTCATACCGCAGTGAAGATGTTTCCAGAAATATTCCCATGAAATGTGCAAGTATTGAAAAAAAGGAGAGCAAAGGAGTAGACAATAGCAGAGAGGTGGGCTCAGCACAGCACAGACTGAGAGCTACTGAATTATTCCTACATCTCCTTCCCACAAGCAAAGGCAGTACAAACATTAGCTGAGTGGGACTCAGATGAGTTAAGAAACAGTCTTAAATATCGGTTCTCTGCATATCAGAGAGAATTAGAATTATACATGGCAAATCACAAACTTCTACCTACTTGTTTAAAGACAGGCATACACGTTTTGTTTTATCTCTGTAGGACTGAGAGGGCACATCAGCGCTGCCATAACACACAAAATGTAGCCAGCACCTCAATCACTACCAACACCCTGTCAGAAACATGTAAAACAAGGACTGCAGAATCAGCATGATCTGTGCCAGCTTTTTATACTTCCAACATCCTGGAAAATTCTATCTTTCATAGTGGGAGTGAGGGAATTAACTCCTTAGCATTCAAGTAACAGTACAAATCACTAACAGACCTGTTTCATTGAAAGCAGACAATCTGATTATTCCATCCACGCAAACACAGAGTGTTTATGGGAAAATCAATATCCTGATACAAAAGAGATTTTAAACATTTATCATTGCAAATATACATCCTTTATATGCTACCAATGAGAAGGAAAAAAAAGGCCAACCTCAAAATTAATGTACCATAACTTACCCTACAAGCAGCCCCTCCTCTGACTGTTTCCAGACATGCCGGGACATGGATAACCATTAACTTAAATGAGCTTGAACTTCATACGTAAAATTATGTTTCTCTTAAATCAGTATACATTTTCAAGTCTGTATTTGATTATTTGTAGTGAGAAGAACAGAGGACTGGTCAAAAACTACCTAATACTTAAATTCTGCGAAATTTAAAGGAAGAAACCATGCTTAATATCAAAGAAGGATTATCCCAATATATTCCACTCTATCCTCACAAGCACCATTGCCCACACAACTAGCCCTAGCCCAAAATTCTGCCATCCTGGCTACAATATCTAATGCCATCTTTATCCCCAGCTAAACAAATGGGTATCATGTTCTCCACTCTGCTTTTCTTCAACACTATTGTTCATGCAATTGCATATATGTACAACAAAAGACTTCACCAGTGTCAGACAAAGCTCTGAGAGCCCACATGTTCACCTGACAAAGAAGACACAGTACAGAGGTAAAGGAAGAACAGCAAACCCGATTGCTCATAAAGAAAGAGACTGACACGGGTTCATATGAATCTATACCAACACATCAGCATCCCCTCATCTCAGGCACTACAGCAATTTTTACAGATACCTCCAATTTTAATCAGCCTGGGAGGTCACAGAGCATTAACCACCTTCCCAAACCCAACCACACTCTTTCCCATTTATGTCCCATCAGAAATTCAGCTGTCTGAGACCATGGACTCATGAAATACAATAAAGCTGTTGTTGTGGTACTTTGGAGTCCTACAAATATTTCTTACATTGAGTCAAAGTTTTAGGCCCGGTTTTGGTCACTGCTCACTTCTCTATCAAATTGCAAATTTGTGCCCCTGATCAAGAAACATTATGCTGCTTCCCATGCAAGACGCCCTCCTCTGGGGCAATCCCTCTCACAACTCTTCAAGGTACGCATGCTGCAGCTGTAAGCTGCACTATTTCTACATAGCTCTGAGGCTCTAAACTCCTATCAGCTTTGCTCTGTTGAAGTGTCACTGTGCTGGAACTTTTAACTGCAAACCACCTCGCCTCTTCTAGCCTAAGGGGAACTTCACCGGTCTCTCCTAACAGCACGCCCTGAAGAACAGAAAAAGCAGATTCTATTGCTCCACACTTTTGCTCTACAACAGCAGGTTTCTCACTGCTAGAAAAGAATTCTGCAAGCCTAGATCATATCCTCCCACAGTCTCCAAAGCTAACAGACAGTCTGCTTCAGAGTACACTGTGGGTATGAGCACCTGACTGCTGCGGCATAAGCCCAGAAACTCACACTGATTGGAGACAGACATCACAACATACACCCATTATAACACTCCATGACGTTAATACTGACAATGTTGTCACACAGAAAGAACAGTTACCACATTAACGACAAACACAGAGCTATGTGACAGCTAGGTTCAGAAGACAGACACATTCAAGCTGGCGTTAGTGCAACACTATGCACCTCCACACCTCCTACTTCCCAAGTACTTGAGCCCAGAATCAGCTCCCAGGACCCTCTAAAAAAACAGTGTCCCAGCAGCAAGTAGAACCACATCCTTAGAGTGCTCAGCCTCTGGGACCATGCTGTACTTTCTCAACAGGCCAGTTACAGCTTCTCTAAGCAGAGAGCAAGAGACCCTGGAAGGGCTCACCAGCTTGTGCCCAGTCATTCCGCGACTGCCCTTCCAGTCCAGCACACAGAGGAACTGCTCCCCTGCTTAAAGCCGAATAACTGTCAATAGCACTTTAGATCAGGAGCACAGGAAATCTCTGCTCAAACCACCAATATCTTATAGATCAAGATGACAAACCCGCCAAAACTGGTACCAGAGAAGGGGCTGTTGAGTCCAGAACGCAGCACTTTGGTGATGTTCTTCAGTTTTCTGTAGGTGCAAGGCACTACCTCTATGAACCTGCATGTTTGCTTCTCTTCTGAAACAGTATCAAAGGGAGCAACAAGGTATCTGAAGAACAAAGGGACTAAACAGCTTTGTGCTTGACAGGAGGACTGCCTGGGTTATTTCATTTTTTATTTTTCCCAGTGTTCTTCTGTAAATTTCTCATGCTTCTTGCATTCCTGTATCCCAAAATCTTCTGTTCATTTGTGAAGTCTGACTAAAATTCACATTAGTGAAACCATCACTTTAACAGTATGCAAGAATAAGCTAATTAAAAAAACCCCTTTCCTCAAGGGATCATCAGTATTTGCTGCAAGGTAACGCAGCTCATAAAGTAGTGAAAGTTGTGCTGTGTAGGGCAGAAATAAGAAAGCCTCCCACAAAGCGTACTTCAGGGACAGCAGTCCTTCTGATGCACACCACTTTTGGATTACTACAATTACAGCCTAGAGTCTGGATGTATTTCTTAAGCTTCAAGGCAGATAAGCAGCTCCTTGCAGCTTGTAGTGCTGTGGTCTGCTGGAATTGTGTAATAAGGAAGGCTGATGCCTGCAGTGCTGGTTTCAGTTCTGTGACTATTTTTATCAAGGTGCGATAAAATGATGCAGATGCAACACAATGCTGCAGTGTTGGCACAGAGCATGGATGAGACTTTCCAACTCGAGAACGTAGCTGCAGGATTGTTTCTCTGGCAACTTGTACAAGAACTAGCTGAAATCAGTCACTGTGCTGCAGAGAGGCTGCAGGATTTCTGAAATGGTGTAACAGAAGTAGAAATATCCAGAGAAATAACCCTCCTGGAAGAAGTGAACTGCTGATATACCTACCAGTTCAAACTTAAAAACAAAAAGGGATAACAAGCAGGCTTACCTAGTATTTTCCTCCATATTTCCAAGATCTGGAAATATAAGCAACAGCCTCACTTTGGACAATAAGAAGACCTTGAATTAAGGATCAAATCCTTTCCCATTAACTCAAAAGAAGCCAATTATGAAATCATATTATAGAAGTCCGACTATGTGTACATTGAGGCACTTCCTACAAGCAGGCGATCCACCCGGTGGATGTGGGAAAGGCTGTGGATGTAGTCTATCTAGGCTTATCAAAGGTAAAACCTGGATGACTGGGCACAGAGAGTGATGGTGAATGGAGTTGAACCCAGATGGTTACCAGTCACTGGTGGTGTTTCTCAGGGGTCAGTACTGGGGCCATCCCTGTTTAAAAACTTCACTGATGATGTGTATAAGATGATAAGAATAAGGTGCACCCTCAGTAAGTCTGCGGATGACACCCATCTGGAAATGCTGATGGGTAGGTAGGCCCTACATAGTGATGTGGGTAGGCTGGATTGATGGTCTGAGAACAACTGACATGGTAGTTGTTTGACTATATGATCCTAGAGGTCTTTTCCAACATTTATGATTCTAGCAGGTAACTTGCATGTACTTGAAAACTTGTATGACAGTCAGGAAGACACACTTCCAAATATTTTTCAAGAGTTTCTCCTGTTATACAGTGTGGATTCATTATTCAAACTTTAATCATAGGTCTTAGGGAGACACTTTAACAGCATGGGTTGAGTACTCACCTAATTTTCACTCAGCCTCCAAACAGAATTTAAATCCCCCTCCTTCCACCAACTTCTGATTTATGTGCGGCGTTTTCTTTTTCCTAAGTACTATAAACTTTCAGTGTTTTGTTTGTTTGATATTTATTTATTTATTTATTTAAACTTGAAGCCTTAAAAAAACCCAAGCATTTTCTACAGAACACCACTCTCCATTTCTTATTTTCATCCCACTCCTTCAAACAAGACGCCGGGTAAATGCTCAGTCAGACAGGTTCTTTATTGCACTGTCTTTAACAGTTTAGAGAAAGCTGGCTCAAAGGCAAACAAAATTAATGGCCATAAACATTTTAAGCTTTAAAACAGTGAATTCTTTCATTCCCTGCTTTAGAAAGAAATGAAGTTGCTCAATAAATTTCCATTCAGGTCATTACTATGACTAGGCAGTCCCAGAAAATTTTAGAGAGTTTTCTAACAGCATTTAGAATAAAACCTACCTACCTTTTACTGTCTGCAATCCCAATATTCCAGTGTTACAGTACCACTCTATAATAGCTGTAATTTTCAAACTAGAATTCACAGCAGCCTTTTACCTCCTCAAAAATTTTAGAAAGCCTAAATGTTGATTTAAAAATGCAACACACACAAAAAAAATGCAACACTCAACATAGAAAATACAACTCAAAAGGCCAGAAGATTTAATAAAAATGGCATTCAACTGCTTTGGGAGAATCTTTATGAGAGTTCAGGGAAAGGAAATTGACAAAATGGCATTTAAAATGATTCAGACAAGCTCTCTCCCACAGATGAAAAGTAGCAGCTTTCAGACTACCACAGGAAATAACTGTCACAGGAACTTCTCATGTTCTCTTAAGATCCATCTTACACATGCCAAAGGAAAGAAAGAAAAAAAAAAAAAGAGAGTAAGAAAATGACAAAAAATGAAAAAAACTACAGCACATTATCTGTTTCTGCTAAGTCCTGTAAAACTCTGTCATCTACTCTTCTAAGACAGTTTGTGCTGTAAAACTTTGGAGTTGAAGATATGGAAGAAGAGGGCTACTTTTATTTGGTTACACGACCTAGAAAAAAGCTTTCTTCTGAACATAATCAAGTAACATAAACCTCAGGTTAAACTGCCACATTCCACATAAGGGTTTGAAACACAGATATAAGAATGCATTTTATTGATTTATTAATTTATTTTCTGGGAGCTTTTTAAAGTATACTTCACTTTGTATCTTTATGGTATCTGTCAATTGAGCCTTACTCTTATCCTAATCCACAAGCTCCATAACATCGCTGAGATCACTGAGACCACTAAAGCTTTGCCCCTCTGACTTGACACCACTGTGTGGCAAGCAAAACTTCACTTCTGTTAGTGCCAGCCAAAAATCACCATCTGGAATTACCTCGTTGCATCCATCCAGTGTGACAAAACAGTAAAGGCTGAAAATTCTCCAAGAATCCTCACAAACCCTAAGTTCCAGCTAAAACAGCTCTCCCTTTGAAACATGGCATGGTTTAATGAGAGCATATTGGAAATATCTGAAGTATGTGTGTTTTGCAATTTTAAATAAATGCTCACAGAGTTAAAAGAACAGTGAGGCTATAACAAGGGCTTGGGAGCAGAGAGTCTACCTTTGGAGGCAAGAGCCAACTGCTTATTTATTACACCTTGAAGAACTCGTGCTCTGTGTTAGGTGTTCATGAATTCTAATGAGATTATTCTAAGAAATGAGACAGCAGGTATTTCTTGTTTTAGACAAAAATGAATAAATTGGGTAAGAATTGGAGCCAAGTGATTCCTTACCTCATACACATCAGACCTTCTCATGACCTTGCTGTTTTAGAGTAATAAATCAACAACTGCATCTTTCAACATAACCTCAAGGTCAATCTACTTTGTACTGTTCCTTGAAACCAAAGGTGGAAATAAATTTTAAAGAAAAATGTTTGCTTGAGCTTCCTTAGATATGGCAGCTATCACACATTGTATGGCATGCACCATTCTTTTAAATTCATAGAATAAACTACTCTGTGACAAGAAGTCTGAATTACATCACTAGCTCTTCTACAAAATCATGCTTCACCTTGAGCTGAGCCATGAGTGATGCTGGCTGTGCCTCTGGGAGAGCGTAGTTAGGAAAGGGGAAAGCACTGTGTGAAAGGAAGCTGGGAGAGAAAAGTGAGAAAATGTGAAATAGCCCTGCAGGCATCACTATCAGTGCAAGAGGTGCTCTGGGCAAAGAGCAGCAGCTCCCTGCAGCTCAGGAGAGGCCCACGGCGGAGCAGGCCGTCCCCCTGCAGCCCACGGGCACCACACGGAGCAGATCTCCCTGCAGCCACGGAGGAGCCCACGGTGCAGCGGTGGCTGAGGCTTGTAGGACACGCAGCCCACGGATACCCCTGCACGAGCAGCCCCGGGACGGAGCTGCAGCCTGTGGGGACCCTCTACACAGCTACTGTATGTGACAACTGCTGTAAGCAGAACTTGAATTAACGTGGTCCAAATTAAAAACCTTTAAAGCAGCTATTTGCATCCATAACATTGCCATTCTAAAAAGACCACTTCCATGAGTGCCATCGCCCCTCCTCCAAACACCCCCCCCCCCGAAAAAACAAAAGATAATAAATAATAATCCGGCTGAACAGAAAGTGAAGACTGATACAAAAATGTTGGGTTTTACCAGTTTTTCCCTGACATCAAGACAAACTCCACAGAACACATTGATTTTGCTGATAATTCATCAAACACCACAAAGTATTTCCACTGAGAAGAAAATGTACAGATAAATCATATTGAAAAATGCAAAAAAGGAAGATTTTCATTCCATCTTTTCCTGTACAGAATACTGTGCGTATGTGTATATATATACATATATATACACACATATATATATTTAAAAAAAAAAAAAAGACCACAGTATCTCTTCAGAGACACAAACTGCGAAATTATTGCTTCATTTTTCACTGTCAAATTAAGCCACAGTACACAAACTTCAAGAGTAAGCTCCTTTTTAAAGCATTCTGAAGGAGAATGACCCACGTAAGCACTGTCTCTGCCATGGAACACTGAAGAGGTTGTACTGTTTAGGTACAAATCTATCTTATTGTATAGTTCAGTGAGGTGATAGTCTTTTATCCTCACAGTATCAAACGAAACTTGTTATTATTACAAATACTGGGCATTTTGTTGTTGTTCTTTTTTTTTAATCCAGAAAGCACCAAAAACTTATTTTAAAAACTACATTCCCTATAGGGCATAACCTTACTAACTTATGCTCTTGAGTATTAGAGACCCGGCTTGCAAGTTTATTTTGCATATTAGGAAGAAAATAGGGAAGAAGAAAAGAAAGCTTTTCTGTATTAGAAACACCCTTGAATTACCATCTCTTGTGATTATTTTACCACAATAGTACGAGGTACATAGTATTTTTTTTATTAATCATTCTCTGATGATGATAAAGTAAATACCGAGAAGTAAAAAAAAAAAAAAACCAAAAAAAAAAACCCAACAAACTGTTTCTTTTGTGTGAACTGAGAAGTAGAACAAACAAAAAATAGAGAAATATATTGCATGCAGCTGCTTAGGGCATATCTAAATCATTACTGTACTAGAAATCAGGCTTAAAATGATCCCAGTCCTGTAGAAGGGACAGCACTACAGACATACTGGAAAGGATTATTTTCTTCTAAAATGACATACATCTTGGATACCCAACTCTGTCACCTGGCATCACAGATCATACTGCAGTCTCTCAGGTATGTATAATACAACAGTGTGCTTCACTGATCACCTCCACTTCCGAATTCACCTTAAACTTTTGACACGACAGAACACAGTTTGCAGTATCACCACAGGAAGCAAAGCTACAAAACTTCAACAGCAAACACATTCCTGATGGAAAGTCAGACTAACTCACAGTTATGAATTTGCAACTCAAAACTCTTTACTAGGCTTCAAAATACGTCTATTTTTTCCATTAAAATAATAATAATAATAATAGCAACTTCAGAGTAAGTGCTTGTTAAGTACAACATTTTTCTGATTGTACAGACATCTTTGATTTTCTGCAATTTTCCCCCTGAAATACATTTTGATTGTCAGGTTTTGGATGCAGAAGAAAACATCAACAATGGAAGTTTACTTGCTTACCTCCAAAAATGAAAAGCGAACAGAGGGCTGCATGGACTGCAAGGGCTTGTTGGGGTTGGGCTCAGGCTCCTTGGGGTGAGACTGAAAGTTAAAATAATGTCATCTCTGGTGAACAGAAGGTTTAGCAAGAGTTGCATGTTTTAGTGCAGGAGTTACAAAAGGAGTTCCAGTTAGAATTGAAACATTACTGTCCTTCTGAATGAAGTGAGTGACAGCAGCCACACAGTTTTTGACTTAAGATGAAACTGATTTAAATAAAAACAAACATGGAATCTGTTGCTGGTGCGTAAGCTTGACTATGTGAGGCTCTCGCCAATTCTTGTTTGTGTACCCAAAAGTTGTGAAGCCCTAAGCGGGATTGTTTCAAACTTCAAAGCAGAATATATAACTAAGACAGGATGGTGGGGGGATTTTGTTTTTGATATTAGGAATTCTCAAGGTTTCTCTTGATATGCAAATAAGATGTGCTGGATACTAAGAATGATTATAAGCTTTCATCAGGAATAAGAATTCTTAGGAAAAAAAATAATCCAATTTGAAAGCCTAAAACTCAGGGACCTACTGAAAATTAGAAGTGACTTATATGCAATTTCCATTGATATCAGTATGAAATGTCCTCCATCGAGCCTTCTACCTATGTAATCACACATGGATACAAGCAACTAATGTTTCCAAATGTGTCCTTGAGCTCTTGGCTCCGAAGGTACCTTCAAGAAGTTGCTTCAAGTGCAGATCCATTGCGACATCTCTCAATAAAACAGAAAGGTTTCACAGATGCACTTTTATGATGCAGTCACAAGCACGTGTCCCTGCAACACCCGCAATACAGCTTTTTTTTTTTTAAATTATTATTTCATTTTTAATGTTCAATTACACTTTTCCTATTGTGATTAGCTGAAATTATCTTTCCTAAACTACATGTGGCACCACTGGTTCAAGCTAAGCAAAAGTAGATGCTGATGTGTAGCTTTTTCCAGATGACCTTCACAAAGACCTATGCTGCATAACAGACCCCTGCAGCCAGACAGCACTGGTGTCCTGACCTGCCCCCGGGGAGCTACAGACAACCAGAAAGCTGCAACCAGCTCCATCCCTTGTTTTCAGTTGCACAACAAAGCCATGTTTTGTAACATTCTCACTAAAACCTGGCAAGGTGGAGATCTGATTAAAAAAAATAACAAACAAACCAGCAGAAACAGTGCTACTGCTTCCTAAGTAGAGGTAGAACAGTGTGTTGCCCACACTAGCAATGGGCTGGAAATCTGCTGTGCTGAGTGCTGTTCTGGAGGTGCTCAGCAAGGGCAAAGAAGCGTGATGTGGGCAGCAACGATCAGGAACAGAAAGAGAGCAGACACCCATCTGAAGGAAATCCAAGAAGAAGAAGGAAAGAAGTGGTTCTGCTGCCCAAAAGGCACAGGTCAGAAGCAGAAAGAGAGGATGGGGACTGCTATGCAGTAAAGATCAGGGGCAAGGAACCAACCAAAGCCAAAGCAGTGGAAAGGAAGGGAATTATGGGGCTGTCACTGAATGAGAAGAATGTGTTAATGCAGATCAGAACGAGATGAAGTCACTAACTTCTCCTTGATGTGAACAAACCTTGGGGACATCCAGAGACAAAACATGTCCCCCTCCCTCTAGTGGCTGGCATACACACAGCAGGTGGAAATCCTGCACCGCTAGTAGTTACTCCATCGCTACTCTTCATTTTCAAGTCTGAAACACAGGAGTCTCGGTCATGGAGCAGACTCTCGGAACATTAAATATCAGACACTGTGCATCTATAAATTCCCACCAAGTGTTGACAGAGTAGCGTCAGTGAAGTTCTACAGAGCTTGCTTTTTAGATTTGCTTTTTTTAAGACCTAGAAATCGCAGGCAGAAACCTGTTAAAACAAATTATCATAGTGCATATGCACAAGGATGACAGGCAGCGTTAATTCCTACATTTACTAAATTTGGAATGTTTCATTCTGGATCCTTAATATTCTTTGAAAGAAGCTTTCTGCAAGTAATGAATAGAAAGCAGACAGACTGTACAAATTTCATAGGGATAAAACGTAGCTCCAGCCCCAATATTTAAACCCAATTGAAAGAAAATTTAAGAGAATCCAAATGCAAAAGACTGTTTCAAAGAAATGCTTGTGGAGTTTTTTCTTTGCTTTTTGTTGCTGCTTCTTCCTTCCTTTCCCTCCCCCTCCCCCAGTATTTGCCTTTGAAGATGCTTGAAAGTAAAAATTGGGGAGATACAACTTAAAGCTGTGCTGACTCAACTTTGACAAATCAGGAAACAACTTTATGGTAACCACTAAGTGACAGCAACCAAAGCATGGTATTTCTCATTTCTCTACAAAGAAATTAAGTTCATAAAGTATGAGCGTGATGACCTATGGAAATGTTACTGTAAAAGTACAAAAAATAGTTGAACACACAAGTAGTTTGTATCTGGATAATGCTTTAACAAAACAGAACGAGCAAACAAAAAAACACCAAACAACTGAGCAATGCTGAAACTAAAATATAATTATTTTTACTAGTATTTAAATACTGTAGGAATGACACAAAGCAAGCATGGTTTTGTCAGGGCACCATGAAAACAGGAAACAGTACAATGACTACCTTGCACTACAAAAGCACATACACACACAGGTAAAGAATCAGTAACATGAATCTCTTTTCATCTTTTGCAGTTAGTGACACTATTTGCACAAAATGATTACATAATTCAACGAGGACTGATTTAAAAATCTTTAAATTTCCACATGACCAATGGAGCACCATTATCAATTATTCACGGCAACCATTTTAATGAGCTCCCTGGTAAGACCCCTCCTTCAAAACTCATGAGAAATTAGCGACTGTGATTTTTTTTGGGCAGTTATTTAGAACTCAGTGTGCTCACAGCTAACGCACACTGCTCTGAGGAGAAGACGCCAGATTGAACAGCAGAATTCCTCCCTGGCATTTCACAAGCCCAGTTCTGGGGAACCCAGTGTAACATCTACACTTGTTCCTGGAATAAAGTGCTCTGTCACCTTCATGTGATTATCAGAATAAATTATTTGCTAGACTGCACACTCACCTACTGTCTTTTCTTTAAAACATGGCAGATGTCAGAGATAATACCTTTCAGGGATAAGTAACTTTACTGCAGGCATTTGCAGCATTCAGGTTTTTTTCTCCAGCACAAATGGGGAAGTCCCAAGGAACACTAAAGCATCTGACATAACCATGTCTATTTACCTAGATAAAATTAGCAGGTTCTCATGGTGTCTGCTACATGCACACATACATGCCTGACGTGTATTAAACACAGGATGTAGGTATGCATGTATAGAAATTAATGCTTAGTTTCAACTGACAAACCTTGGGCAGATACGTGCTGGCATTCATGAATAAAAGACTATCGTTACTATCTCTATACACTAAAATTTACATATTTTCATGTGCCTACTGCATAAACAGCTGAAAACACGCAAATCAGTTAATCAGTTTTAAGCAAGCACCAAGTAAACACGCTGCTAAATTAGGCAAACATGCTTACTGCAGAGGAATCTCCAGTATGTAAATACCATTCGTTAATGTAGTTACGTATGTAAAATCCGGGCTGCTCCCGGCAGATCCTCACAAACGGTATTTCTGTAATGCTTTAATCTCTTGCAGTGCTCTCTGTTATGCAGCAGAGATAGAGGCCTCTCTAAAAGGCAGCACCGGGATAAACAAACAGTAACAGAGAGCAGGAGAGAAAGGCAGACACCATGGCCTACAGAAAGATGCCCTCTGCGAGCTGACAGGATGCTCCACGCAGGAGATTCAGTAACTTTAAATACGCAGAAATGCTTTCTTTCCCAATGCACTGCAGTGCCCCAGCTCCCACATCTGCTTCAATCAACTGCAATGCATTTAAAACATGTTCCTTCAGCCCAGAGCTGCAGTGCTGCGAGACTGCCAGCACACAACGCGCGCTAAACAGCTCCTGTGTGCACCAAAGCCAGCTATCATGCAGAAACCATTAAAATGTTAAAGACAGACAATACTTACTCCAAGGTCAGCCCTGGAATCTGTAGTCTCTCCCGCTGGGCTTTCATTGCTACGATGCGCTACCAGACCCTATTGTAACCACACCACGCGTTCCCCGGCAGCATCCCGGCGATGAGAGAGCCAAAATGAGCCACTAGGAAGGAGCGGACTAAAGGACCAGCCGGGGGCGGGGGAGCACCGCAACTTCGGTCCTTCCGCCGAATAGTCCCCCCTCGCTGCGCCAAGAGGCAGCGCAAAAACACCCTGCATGGTACAGACAGTTTCTCCCCGCAAATGTCAAACACTATCCACCCCCTCTGATCCTACCGAATAGGATTTAGCCATCTTGTTTAAGTCACATTATCCCCTTCCTCGGTAAACAGACAGGCAGTTCCTGCCTTTCATTCCCCCAGAATGAAAAATGTGCTTTTTTCCTTTAATGTGGGAAACTGTGACTGAGGCTCTGAAGGAAGAAATAGCTGACTGCCACGGTGGGGGCTAAGACAAAGGGAAAAGTTGAAATTCTCTTCTAATGGCTGTACTTGGATTTCAAAGACAAATAACCTATCATTTTTATTAAGAGTGAGAGCTGCCCAGGAAACTGCAGAAAGAACATCAATTTCACGTCCTTTTTCCCCTTTTTTTTTTTTTTTTTTTTTTTTTTTTTTTTTTTTTTTAATGTATGCCAAGTTGAATGTAGAGCAGTATACAACATTGTACTAAAGACAGTGCTATTGTATGGCCTGCTGACTTGAATCTTTTTCTTTCTTACACATTTTCTCTCTTTCTCTCTCTTAGTCTTAGGCTATCCTATCATAAATACTGTGAATTGTTCCACAAGGACTCCACAGAACACCAAGAAAAGCATGGCACTGTGCAAGCATTTTCAGTAATTTAAGGGCCAGAATCTTTTACACTACCCACACTGCTTTATTATATATGAGAATATTAAGATATTCCCAGGGTCTTCTTTCTTCTACCTTTGAGCTCCCTGTCCCTGCTCTGTGCACAGATGTACTTTGCAGACTATCTGCATGGCAGGACCAAGAAAAGCTGCTGCTTTGGGGGTCTCTGGCTCATTAATTAGAATAAAATCAGCTAACTTGTAAGAATAGAAGAATCATGGTTTCCAGAAACTGACAGATGTCCCCTAACTATGGAAACTGGTGAACTGGATTACTCTTTCAAGTGCACAAGAGAAAAATCATTGAACTCTTCTTATTTCCATTAGGAAGCACTTTAAGCATTACCCTCAGCCTTCTTTCACAGTACACTGAAATAAAAACTGAACATCTGAATTTCTAAAACATTTGGATTCTGATACACCAAACTCAGACCCTCTCAAGCATCCTACAAATGTTCTTTCTAGAGAAGTTCTAAATTCCCCTACTTCCCAAAAGAAAAAAAAAAAATGGACTGAATTTAAGGGATTATCTCAAGACCGCAGATAGTGCTGATTCAATTCACAGATTCAAAGGCTCCTCAATCTGTTAGGTGCTCGACTCTGACTTTCAGTACATATTCTTAAAAATCTACCCCGAACGCAGCAAAAAGAAGAAAACAAGCAAAAAGAACAGTGGTCGCAAAACACTGCTCAAGAATGAAACATTACAATTAGGCAATAGATGCATTTTACCTGCAGGAGGACAAGACTGCCAGCAAACCAGTCCACAGTCAAACTCAGTTGAAGCAGCAACTGAGCGCATTAAACATAAGCAACTGCATGTCAGAGCTATTTTGAGAGCACAATAAATCAAACCCCTTTGTGAGCTAATTCATGCAAGCATTTCACGTTATATTAATGGTAAAGTTACTCCAAGCTAAGACTGAACTATAGTTTGACTTTGAAAATTCTTCTATGCATTTTGCCTTGCACAGAGAGAAGTCTGGATAATTATGATTTACTAAAAACAGCAATGAGTACATAAAGGGAGAACAAATTCTGCCTACAGTTACATTCTTCCAGCTTCTGTGCAAGTAAGAGGGAACCACGTCACATATTTGTGGACCATTCAAATGAGGAGAATGAAATTCAGTGAACAGATATCCACGACTGGTTGCAAGATGCACGCTGAGAAGCCCTTATAGCAATGGTTTCTCATGATTCAGAGGCTTCTGTCCACTGAGTTCCTCTGTCTTTTTTTTTTGTTTTGTTTTGTTTTGTTTTTTTCCATGACCACTAGACACCTTTAGTAACAAATAATGCACCAAAACAGGCTGCCACCAAAATTCACTGCATTGTTGGCATCATCCAAGATAGATATCCCAAGGATTATTTTATCAGTAAAGCAAGTTCTTTCAGTGTAACACAGCATTACTTACTATGAAGATTAAATACTCATAAATACCGCAGTCCCCGTGGTAATTTTAAGAAGTCTAATTTCTCACTTATGAGATTATAATTTGAAACCTGCAACACTCACAAGCTTAAATGCTTGAATGTCCACTTTAGTGTTCTACTGTACCACCACAGCTATCAGAAATAAATGCCACTTTCTCCTGTTAGGAAAGGGGCTTTGCGTCACCAGGATGACACCTTTACTAGCAACATGATGAAGACCAGAAACACCAAGTCTGGATACCAGATACAACAAAAGGTTTTGTTACATAAGAGGAGAAAAAAAAAAAAATCAAGAGAAAAATCAAGAACTATTTCAGTTTTTACATCACATTCTTATAGCACTACCAGGTATTGCAGTATCACACAATCACAGAATCATTTCATTAGGAACAGAACTCTTAAGATAATCCAGACCAACCGCCAACCTACCACCAAAATTGTCCACTAATCCACATCCCTAAGAATTACTTCTACCCTCTCCTGAAACACCTCTGGGGACGGTGACTCCACCAGCTGCCTAGGCTGCCTGTGCCAATGCACCATCACTACTTCTGAGAAGAAATTCCTCCTAACATCCAATCTGAACCACCCTGCCACAACTTAAGGCCATTTCCTCTCATCCTGTTACTGTTATGTGGGAGAAGAGGCTGACCCCTACCTCTCCACAACCTCCTTTCAGGCAGCTGTAGAGAGCAATAAGGTCTCCCCTGAGCCTCCTAGGCTAAACAATCCCAGTTTCCTCAGCCACTCCTTCTAAGATTTATGCTCCAGGCCCCCTCACCAGCTTCAAAAGGAGAAGTAATGCTTCAGGCAGCAGAAGATGGCACAAAACATTATTTCATGAGAAAGACTAGTTAGGTAAGCGGGACCTTAGTTTCCTGAGGAACATACTTAAAAATGTATTGTTAATTATGTCAAGTATCCCCTGACCCATTCATGCTTTCTATCCAGGTAGACCTGAAAGTACTGACATTTTTGCCTACATTCACACAACTATCATTTCTCATCTGGAAAGCTAAATCTCAAACAAAAGGGCAAGAGCAGTACACAGGGAATTTAGGAATTACATTCTTTAGCAAATTCAAGGCCTGGTGTCCTATCAGATTATTCTACAGATGAAATCAAAATTCAGAAAGTGAAATACAGGTCTTGCTAGTTCAGTAAATCATCTCCAGTATCTGGTTAAAAGCAAACAAGAAAGAGGAAAGTACAGTGGAATGTTTTATTTGACCGAAACACAATCCTGAAAGACTCTTCTTCCACATCACAGTTCAGATTAATATTCTACACTCTCAAGCTACTTCCCTAGCTGCTGATGATGCACATCTTTTTTTTCCTTAAGTGATGGTAATACACAGTAATACCACTAATAGTGCAGGTGCCTCCGGTTTTCATTAGTCCTTTACATTCAACAGCAATTGAATAGCTAAAATAATAAGCAAGTCTGTGTGTCATTTGGTTTTGCCTGCACAGTTTGCAAGTACTTCCCAGATGTGCTTAGGATTTTGTAGATAACTTCCAAGACCAACAACAAATAATATATTTCTGTGATAGTTGTCAAATATAATCTCATCTTCATTTGTACCGCCTGAAATGCTTAGCGCACCAGGTTGAGACATTCAGTATAGTCTGCTCAGTAACATTCAGGTAAACATATAACTTCCAGTTTTCCACTCCAAATTAGAATACTACTCTGAAATCATGACCAGGATATGTACATTGTTTAAAAAAAAAACAACCATCATCATAATCCAGTGAATACAGGACTAAAGAAAATAAAAACTGTAATAACAGCATAAAGTGAATTGCAATTTATCCCCTGCAGAAATGCTTCTGTCAACATTTCCCATGTCAAATTACTATTTTCTTATGCATAAAAAGAAAAGCTGAAATTTATTTGCCAGTTATCAAGAATGAGCTGATGTTCATCCTCTCAATGGTCCATGCTCCAACAACATCAATGTGAATCCACACAGAGGTCCTGTCAGACTAATCAGCCCTATTAAAGTGATCTTTAAGTGGAATGCGCCCATTTCAAGTTGCACTTATTAGACAGCATTCATCCATGAAAATCAGCCGCATACATTCACTGACTGTATAATCCAGCCACTGCATGACAGTTACTGATTTGTTCCTGAGTAGCAGTTCTCAGTTACAATTTCTTCTCAGCTTAATGTTGTACCACACAATTTGTGAGGATAAGAAAACAACCAAGCATTAGCAATGTGTATACATACACAGGTATATATGCGGTATATATGTACACACATACAGCATGCAGATGTATATTCATACACACACAAAAACACACAGACAGCCATGAAAGTAATGCCTCCTATGCTTTTATGCCTGTCCACAACATCAGAAGTGGATGTTGGTGGTATGGCAGTAGTAGTTGGTGGTATGCACTCTGCTGGTGCATATTTTTACCAGTGCAGCACGCAGGCTCTTGTTAGTCACTGGCAAAAGTGCATAACTAATGGCTGTCACTGTGTTGAGAGTGTTTCATAGCTGAGAACTTGCACCATTAAATAATCCTTCTATCTATTGCAGTTTCCATGGAAACAAATAGGAGGCATTACTTTTGGAGAGACCTATGTATATGAAAGTGTCACATTCTGTGGTGTCACTTTGCATTCTCTCATATCAGTCAGAAAAATTATCATCTCAGGATCCACTGTGAAATAAACAGCAGGAGCTTGTTATCACACCAAAGCTGCAGATTCTATTCTGCATGTCCAAGTGCTGGCCTTCCTTTCCCATTACAATCAAAACTTAGGTCTGTGAAAGTCTCTTGGGTGAGCAGGCCAAGAACAAACAACTTTAAGATCAGATTGAATATTCAAATCTGAAGCACTGCAGAAGTATCTACCAGCTGGAAAGCAGAGCTGTTACTCAGAGACATTCAGGATCCTCATTGTTTCACCGGCAACACTGAGGAATCACATAGGTTCTATCAAGAACAATGCAGAAGCACTCTAGTACAATCCTGTTTCTTGGCATCAGCGAGAAACAAAGCAAGAAATGTTTTGCTCTGTTTCCAATGGTGTGTCTGGATATTTATTAAGACAATCACAGAAGAATTCTAAAATGTGCATCTACCAGTCTGTTACTTCTGCTTCAGTCTGATCAACCCAATGCACATGGAACACATCTCATGCTTTAGCTCGCTGCTGGAAAGGGTCAAGAAATATTTTTCCTATCAGTGTGTAACTGGCTAATCTATTCTGGGCATTTTAGTTATTTAACACCCACTTTCTTCAGAAGCATTTGAGATAGGCCATGACTAAGGAAGTAATACCAGATGGTATAAGAAATCCTTTTCCTTAGAATCCTGCCTGGTATGTCTTGCTCATATGCTTTGGCTCAAAATAATCACCCATCTTACAATGCCAAGGAATTTTCCATTTTGGTCAGATTGCATAAGGAAAAGAATAAGGGATGTGCTTTGTTTTATTGTTTGTTTTCTTTTCCTGATGAAGGGAGAGGTAGGTGAGGATGATGGAAGGTGCTCACCAATACCTGTATGCAGACAGACAATTTGTGCATCTTTTCTTTTATCAAATTTTCTCTTCTGGAAAACTCCTGAAGTAGGTAGGGAGATTTAGACAACTTCCTACTACATTTCACATACCATAATAATTAAAATTAAATAAATCTTATGCTGAATTTAGAAAGTAATAAAAATAGCTCAACTAATGAAGTCTCCCATCAACAGATATCAAGTTGACATCAAAATTGTAAAAAGCCTGAGAAATCAAGCTTTTATAATAACTGTGGTCTCAATCTGTACTGTCTTTCAATATCAAAGAAATAATACTTAGAGGAAGAGGCAAAAATAGACCTACTTCTGGAAGAATTCTGCTTCATAGGATTTAAGCACTTATTTTATTAAAATATGCCTATGTTTATTCAAAAGTGTTATATTCCAGTGACAAGGCAAAAGTCAAGACTTCTGACTTTTAATGACCATTTGGTTATTGGCAATGTAACAACATGTAGCAAAGAGGGCTCTAAGTAAATCAAGATATCATGTCCTTTTACAAGACAGGTCCATTATATGTATTATCCACATCACTCAAAGCCAGCTGCTTGTCTCACTGTTCTTAAAATGGGATAGCAATTCCACCATACCTTCAGTTACTCTGCTTCACTATCCACAGGGACAGAAAACATCTCAGCAGTGTCTAAGCTGAAGCCATTATGACTTGCCTTACACCCTAAAAACAGCGCTATTTCCTACTCAAAACAAATATCCTATAGTCTTAAATAAGGCCATTATAATCTCCTTTCAGTCTTCTCTTTTCCACAGTCTCATTCTGGAAAGTATTCTTCCATAGACTATGCCAAGCCAACACACAACACTCAAATCAATATGCAGTATTCAAGCGTAAGACCTAACAAGTTCTGCATGGAGTAGGATAATGCTGCATGCTTTGTAGCTCTGAGTTATCAGCTTTCCAGTATGATGTACTGAGATGTACCCTTTTTGCTTCTAATTTACCCACATAGTGCTGTATATTCTGTGTGTATTCACTGTATATCTTACTCAGGATGCCAGAAGGATTTTGAATTCCCAAACTGTTCTTGAACATACTCATACGCTTCCCAGCTTGTCCTCTCCAAACTTAATAAATACCCTTTACTCTATCCACTACATCACTAATAAAAAATGTCTATCACCAGTTATCCAGGTTTCTTACCCCTGCAGACAACTGTAATTTCTTGCTTAGTGTTTTTATCTAACATACAACTTATCAAAAGATTCTCAGAAGTGACAATAGGTACAGCTTGTCTAAAAAAAAAAAACACCACAGTTCAGAGTTATATAGTAGTAACCTAAAACCTATCTGAACTAAAATATGTATATTCTTTGTATTCCTCACTGATTTACTTCAACCATAAAATCAGATATATTTTCTAGGTAAATGAAAATATTCCAGGTTTCTTTTACAATAATCTATGATAAAAGTCTCCACAAAACACAAGAGTCTATAAACCTGACCTTCAGCAGAATCTCAGCGGTATCAAGAAAAATCACAACATTCTTTCAAAATCATCATGTTTAGCAACTGTGATACCAAACCTGTTGTTTGGTATCTACCTTCAAGTTAAGTGCCAAAAAAGTTATTCAAGTACTCTCTACCTTGTCAATAGAAGCAGGTAACCCTTATGTCAAGAGACATTTTTATATCCACTGTTTCACAGCTATGAAACCCTCAGAGGACTGTCAGAAGCAAGTCTTACAAAGAATTCTGTATTAGTCACACATAACAAAAGAAAGAAAAAAAATTGAAATACATTTTTATTGTCTTCTTTGTCCATTCTAAATACATCTACAGGGCTGAGTTACTAAATAAGTTTTATTCAACAGCAATAACTGACTTCAGATTAAAAAGTACAGTATTTCCCACTTTCACATCCATCATTAAAGAAGTGGCAAGTTCTATATGCATTCTGTTAACCCAAGGGCTTACACACAGTCATTGAAGACAGTCATAGACTATCATCAGCTCTCTTGTTGAAAAGGTCATCGTCCCAATGCACCTACAGGCAGCCCTAGCTCATATGGGCAGATTCAAAGGCTTCTTTGATGTTCTTATGCACCTGTTCAATAACACTGACAAAAGGTACCACATAAAGTCAAGTTAGATTAACTCTATACAGTTCATCTCCAATGAGAGATCTGTGTTCTCAAGGCTAGCATTTTTTCTGGAAAGTACTTTTACTGAATAAAAAACAGTAAGGAAGCTTATCAATATTTAAAAGCTCACATCTTATTAGGAGGTTTAGACGAAATCACAAAGATGAATATCATTAGTTTAGTTAGTTAATTTCCATTTTGGAAAAGTAAAGACAAAGGAAGAAAAACAAAACAACACTCAGAAAACTGTCAATAAAACTACAATGCTTCTACATTTCACACTTCTA
Source organism: Coturnix japonica (assembly GCF_054131305.1). Taxonomy (NCBI): domain Eukaryota; kingdom Metazoa; phylum Chordata; class Aves; order Galliformes; family Phasianidae; genus Coturnix; species Coturnix japonica. The sequence continues at coordinate 59,983,060 of NC_140702.1, read as the reverse complement.
AAACTTAACTGGATATTTACTAATGCTACAGAAACCTTCATTGATCCACAATTTAAATATTTATGGCTTTACAGTTATAAATTATTACAGTTGGGCAGGAGCCAGAATATTAGTTATTTATGAGATAGGGAAGCCCTGGAAGGTTCAGAATCTAAACCTGAAATTTGAAGATGCTGAGGTCTAATAAATCGAGAACAAAATGCACAAGACTAGAGAGACCAGAAGAGTCTCTCTTTTGTTTTTTTAACTGTAGAGCGTTGATCTAATAGAAGACTTTACCACACCTTGCAAACTTTGTGTCTCAACTGAAAGATAGGACATCATGTTTTAGCATGGGGAAAAAAAAAACACACATGACCCTATGACAGTGCTGTTTAGCTACAGATAGGCTAAGCTAACTTCTCTTTCTTGTATGGAGTCAGTAGTCTTCACAATGAACAGAAAAAAACAAAACAAAACAAACAAAAAAAAAACAACAAAAAAAACAGAAAACACAAAATAAATCACAAATCACATTCAGATACAGAGAGCATGGTATTGCCTGCCACGGCCTCCAGTCATCACACAGCAATTGCTCAGGCTGAAGAAATGCCCTGCTGGTCTAAAGGAGCGTGAGTTTTACAAGCATTACTGTGCAGGAAAGTGCACTGTTCTAGGAGAAAATTATGCAAAGCTGAGTTCCCGTGCTGACACCATTTTACTCACACCAATACAGCCAAATGAAACAGGAGATGGCTCTGCAACCATTTCAGGTGAAGTGAGACTGACAAGAACAACGAAGAACACATCTTGGGACTTGGACTACCCTCACTGCCCTGAACAGCTGTCTTCCAACAGAAGATGATCTCTCAGCTTTCTCACCTAATCAGCAGTAAATACCTCCATTTACTACCTCCATTTCCATTTCCTCATTCCTGCCTAGCTTGCAAGAATGTTGCAAGAAAACCCAGGGTTGTCTCAGGGTTGTTCTCAGAACCTTTCATATAAGCAAATCCTAAGATTTCTTCTACTTGTTCAGCAAAGCCCATGTCTAACATGCCATCAACTTCATTCAAAACATAGTGCTTTACATTGGAAAGGTCCAACTTGCTATTCTGAATGTGGTCTTTGATCTGTCCAGGAGTCCCCACAAGAACATCAATGCCACTTTTAAGGAGATCAAACTGTGCTTTATATGGAGCTCCTCCATAAAAACGTGCCACTGAGAGTTTCCTCAGACTGCATGTGGCAGTAACTTTACCACCAACTATTCATCTGTCCAAAATACTGTCCGTCTGAGGCTGAGGTTTCTCTACTACCAAGAGTGGTTCCATTGATTTCTCTTTGCTGTCTGGATACTACACCCAAGGGTAGCAGTGAGTCACAACTACAGAACCTCACACGTCATATCTCAGTATCTGTACTCCAAAGTCTCTCAAGCATTCTTCAAACTCTCCCTTCATAGCATTTCTATTTTCTCACCTCTGTATTCCACACAGCCTTTCCTCAATCATTACCAATTTTACTCTTCACTATGACAACTACTTCCCCCATCTCTCATTCTTGCACAGTTCCTTAACTCCACTGGTATTAAACTGTTTCTGTGTCACACTATCACAAATGGGCTACACAATGCCTGGACATCATTGAAAATCAGCTGCTATGTAAAGATTTTGATTCACTAACTATGCAATACTTAAGCTACAATTTCTCTCTTGGATTCCACTTCTCTGCTTAAAATTCTCCATTTTAAGTTAATTTGTGAACCAAATCTGCACAGCAAGCTTTCACAGTTTTTATTGACAGATCTCTGGTAGCTGCCTCTCATGCCAATAAGCCCTAGGATCCCACTGTCTGAAATTCCTTTGATCTTTGGTTTCAGACTACTGTTTACTCCCCGGAATAACATCTTATCTACATAAATCCGATGATGTGCTGCTTATGAAGTAAAAGCTGTAAAGCATGAGCCAGTTTGGAAAGTAAATTATTTGAAGATTTGCTTTCCGCATTTTACATTGCCAATATTTTTAAATAATGGCTATAGAATCTGCTACTCCAACAAAACAAAACAAAACAAGAAAAAAAGGCAACAGATGAAAAAAAGAAACAACAGTAAGTCAGCATCTTTCTCATACTGGGAAACACTAAACCAGACACAGCCAGTGTCCCATGTTCCATACTGTTCTGGTTTCAGCTGAGACAGTGTTAATAGCACATTGACATTTTGGCTGTTACAGGCTGTTGGGAACACATCTGAGGCCAAAGTCAGGCCACAGCGGCCAGAACAGCTTACCTCGATTAGCAAGAAATGCTAGGAGGCTCAGGGATTGCTGGACATCAGTTGGCAGGTGGTAAGACATTGCACTGATAAGAGGTCATTGATTAGCGGGCAGCTGTATTGAGAGCTGGACGTCAGTTGGCAAATAATTCCATTGCAGACATATACATATCACTACCATTGCATTTTTGTTTCCATTTTCCTATTCTGTCTCAGTAAAATATTTTATATTTCAACCCACAAGTTCTGTTTTGTTTCCAGTTCTCTTCCTCATCTCACTGTGAGCAACGGAGTAAAAGGCTATGGTGCTGAGCTGCTGCAGGGCTATACCACAATGTAACCCACTGCTCATGCTGTACAATAAACAAAGCTACCTGCCATTCAGCAGACCTGATGCCACTTTAGGCTATCAGAGCAGATTTAAGAATTGCCTTGGTAGGGTTAACTCTGACTTCAGGTTTGAAGGCATCACTGGTACCTTTCTCCCTTTTGAAGCAGGATGGTTTGAAGCATGTGCTTTCCTGTCACCTCAGACACCCTCCTGCTCTGCTTCGAGACCACACTCACATGTGGATGTGAGAATGTGCCTGACTTAATCATGCCTTCTGCCTGCCTACTAGTACCATATAACAAAGCAAAAAAGCATTCCCAATGCCTAACATACCCTGCACAACCTTTACAACAGTAGACATGAGCTAGAACAGGCAGGCTAAAACAGCAAGAACTGGTTTCTTTGGCAGCTAGACACTTAGCCCCACATAGAAGCACCTGGGATAGCATGCTTGTCTCAAACCCTATGCTTACCTCCACTGCCTAGGGGCATCACTACACTAAATATTCATGAGCAAACCAACTGGGACTTGAAGAAATGTGATTATATGCAATTATACTGTCTTGTGCATCGTGGCAGCCAACACACAACGAATACAAAGCAAGAGACTCCCAAAAACTGTGCCAGCCTTTTAGACCTCCATTTTCTTCCCCCGTGGCACCTGATCTCCTTTCATCCAAGCACTGCAGAGTTACAGATCTACTTATCCCCAGCGCTCTTTCTGACCTTTTCACTTGGCTATGAGAGCTGTCACAGCATAACTCAGCAAACGTTACAGATCTAAGCTTGAGTGGCTTGCTAGAGAGGGAAAAAAATAAAAAAAAATTAAAAAATAAATAAAGAAAGAAGAAGCAGCCCTACAACATCAGGGAGAAAGGACAGAAACTAACTGCTTACTCCCCACTTTGTTACAAAATGGCAGAGAAGAAAAGTGCGCAATGTCAGGAAAGCATGTTAATGACAGGGTTGCTACTGCCAGAACATGGGAAATAAAGGCTTGTTAAAGATTAAGAGGCAGAATTAGCTGATTAGCACTTGCAGAACAGAAAGGTATCTTGCCAAAGAAACATCTTCTTTCCCCAAACCTGTAACAGAAGAGCTCAGCCCAGCTACTGTGCACAGGAACCATCCACACACCCATTGCCTGTGCCTCTGGGCCCACCCTATTCAGTTTCTGCTGCCTCAAGTCTCATTATGAGCCACTGACCAGACCTCAAATTCTCATGCTCCTTGCTGCTCCTTTAAAACCAAGAGTTACTACCCTTCTCCTATAAAGAAAACAGTCTGCAAACAGGTTCTTGGCATGTCTATCCCCTTATGAAAACTACATTCCCAGAGTAAGTCCTATGTGCTCAATACCTTACTTGGTATCCCTACCCTAGATTCCTGCTGTCTTCTCCCAGAGAACACATCTGCAAGACAATAATCAAGCTTTAAACAAAAGTTGAAAATACAAATGGAAGAAAAACCTCCAGCAAAGCACAGCTGTGTCAACAACTGCATTCAGACAACCAAATTTCACTTTCTCAAGAGGCAAACATGACTTGTGGAGAGGTACATTAGGATGGAGAAAAATCACCAAGACTCAGAAATTTTAGGCAGATGGAGACAGTGGTAAAGGCCAAAATGGGCAGGGACTTGAATGTTATCCAGCGTTTCCCCAAAGGACTTGCCAACAAGAAAAAGCCAATGTGACAAAGAAGGTACCACTCCCAGCCACAGACCGTAGAGGCCCTGACAGGTAACAAATACAAATGCATGAATATCTTTTACAGTAAGCAACATTACTGCTTTAGAATACTGACAGTAACAAAAATATTCAACTTTCCATTTGACAGGAGTGAATGAAAAAAGACTTACCTCTCTGATTAAACAGAAATGGCTTATTGGGATATCATGATCTTGACACCTCCAGGAAGTTAGCCCGTACCTGACATAATGGAACTGTAATAGTACTAACAATTTCAAGAAGAAAGTCTGTAATGTCAGAAAATGAAGACCCCTGCTGTTCAGCAACTGCCTCTTTTACCTAAGAGCTGTTATTTAGAATGCAGGTGATTTCACTGTTCCTAGAGGAACAAACATACAGTGCAGAAACTTGAATGCTTCTTTCCAAACTAAACATCCATCCACAGGTTATTCCTCATCTTTGATCTCCACACACACAAAACAATCATTAGAATTCTCTAAGTAGAACACAGGTTCATCAAATAAGCATGTAAGCTTTCCAGAGCCCTACCGTGACCCCAATCCAACAGAGGCTAAAAGAGTGTGAGCTTGAAATTGCATAGCCTCAGAAAGCTCTCTCTGCAGATTAAGAGATTATACAAATGTTTCTAGCATCAATGCGAAAAAAAAATCAATTCATCAATACAGCACAGGGCAGACAGGATCATGCAATTCATAAGGAGAAGTCCTTGGAGACAGAATTATTCTTGACAAACTGAATTTTCCTTAATTGAAGAAAACTGGGATTTCCAAAATAAATACCACCGTGAAAAAGCAAGCAGTAAAGAAAACACTATTTCAGTATGTCTGATTTCCCAAGGTTTGCTATTTGAAATTCTAGCTGCACTGATCAGTGGTGATTAGTAGCATGATGTTTTTCTGCCAGTTTTCTCACTGGGTTAAGTACTCTCTCAGGCAGCAAAATAAAGCAGGTGGTGGCATGGCCTGTGTGTGTGTGTGTGTGTGTGTGTGTGTGTAAGCACTATGAACATCAAAAACTGCTTCTTCAACAGGTAGTAAAGAGTACAAGAGAAGAATCAGCAGAAGCAGAGCAGTTCAGCAACAAACCACCAAAATTAAAAGGCTGCCCAGGGGAGTGGACTCGTGGGAAGAGGAAGAACAGCAGGTTAGGCAGTCTGTTTTCATCAGACCTCCATCCCATTACTTTTTTTTGCCTCATCTCATCAGGTTCGCTATTCAAATTTCAGTAGATAACTGGATATTATACATCAGGCACTATTAAAGATCTAGTTGCATGCACAGAAATATTTAAATTCTCAAGTAAATTCTTCCACTGCAAAAACATCTTTGGATTTAGATAACACACGGATGCAGCCAGGTATTTGGCCTCTGCTCCCTGCAAGACGCATACAATTCTCCCATCATATAATCCTGTAACATGTCCTTGCACAAGTGCCCAAAAGAAAATTCCAGAATTCTGTGAAGTTCTGTGAAAAATAGGGCCAGACATAGAATCAAAGAATCATAGAATCACAGAATCACAGAATCAGAACCATAGAATCATAGAATCACAGAATCACGAGGTTGGAAAGGACCTGCAAGATCATCTAGTCCAACCATCCTCCCTTTACCATACCTACAGAAGCCTTAGATACCATGCAGGAAGAAGACGAGCTGCCCCCATACCTAACACGTGATGAGGGAAGGGTCAAAGAGTACACACTGCAGAAAAACATGAGCCAAGAGACAACATGCAGAAATTCCCAACATGGTATGAATGAACTAAGGATGTAAACGTGTGCATGACAGAACCGAAAGAAATAGCTGAAAGACTAATTAGAGTGGCCTCTGCTGATAACTATGGACATAACTAACAGCAATAAAATGCCAAGGGATGTATTGTTTACATCAAAACCAGGCCTGTGCCCTCCACAGCACAAAAGACTTGTTTGCGGAAGACCCTGTGCTGACAACAGGAAAATGGCAACAAGGCTACAACACATGCCATTACTCTTCCTGTTAGCCCTGCAGAACTTTAAAATGAGGAAATGCAAACAATGGGCAACAGACTTGTATAAAATTTATGGAGGTTGAAGCACTAAGGAGTGAGAGGAAAAAGAAGTGTGCTACAATAACTGCAGGCTCAAAGCATACAAAATATGTATCCAAAAGCCACTTTTCCATCATCAATCACAAGAACTGATAAGGACTCAGCAGCTCATGACCCCTGTCCTCCATGTCATACCCAAGTGATCTTGGCCAGACAGACCTGAACTCGTTAAGAATTCTCATTAAAAAACCCTCACTATGTTAGTAGTAATGCATGCGTTAAGTGGAGTTAGAGTTCATTAACAGATCTCAAAAGAAAAAAACCCTTATGGATGAAAATGAAATGAAAGAAGAATAAAAAGCTGGTTTTAATTTCAGGACTCCTAAGCGTAAGAACATCTCAAGTCTATCCCATAGCTTCCACTCCTTCCTCAAAAGCCTCCTGCTTTTGACACACAATATAACAGTAGTGTGTTATTTGCCGATGTTTAACAATTATTGACTGTAATTTAAAAAAATGTCTCTGCTATAATGTTTGCAGAAGTCTAAACATGGATGTAGCTGAACAAACGCAAGGAAGGTACTCTTTTGTGAATGTAATTTAGATCAGCAAAATAACTCTGAATAACACACAAGCAAAGAGCAATAAAAAAACAGCTGATACATGTTTCAGGAGCACAAGGATTCGTGGAGACGTGTAAGCTGTACCCTAGCACAGGCAGCACAACACAAGCTATACAGTTCCAGACTCTAAAAGGGCTGGCTGCTGGCCCTCTTGCTTACTCCATTTGCCACTTCCTGCCTAAGATCAATACACCACTGAGACAAGCACAGAGGAAATCCCTGGGGGCAGCATACATCAGATACATCAGATTCCTTAAATGGCCATCAGATGGAGTCTTTTGTCAGTGTACAGTAATTTGCAGCAGAAATCCCTGCTTACAGAAGATACACAAGCCACAGCTATAAAGGCAGACACTCCAAGGAACAAACGGATGTAAATCTTTCTACTTGCTGTTAATCAGGCTGTTTACCAAAACACTCACCTCGGGACAACTTGTTAGCTTCAATTCTATACAAATATAAAAAGCGTTCGCAAACTGTCTAAAGAAGGGAGCTACAGCAATACAGTTTGCCAGTTCGGTGCTGTTTTGCAGTATGAAGTCATTGTGCAGTCCTGTTGTAAACCACTAATAATTTTGGTGGGATACTGAAGATTAAGACACTCCATTTTTCCCAATAAGCACCATATGGCAGAGACTCTCTGCACTTTCAGTAGAAAAACATCAGGAAAAAAAAAACAAAACTGCATGAAACAAGCACCAAAACATTCATAAGCAGAGAAAGATTTTAATTAAGACTACAAATTTTCACTGCCTTTCATATCTCAAGATTGCATTTTTACTAGCTTTCATAATTAACATGGAAAACACTTTGTTTCTCCAAAACGAATTATTCTTTATAATGACCTGCCTAAAACTGTTTAGACAACATCCAGCACTAATCATCAAACACTCACAAATCCTTAAATGAAGTTTGTCTTTTCAGGTACTGTGGATCATGCTTGAATTTCTGCACTTTGCAAATGAGCATCTTCAGCACATCAACCTTCTGCAAAAACATCTAATGAAAAAAGCAGCAAAGCTACTTCATGTTTAAAAACCAAACCAAAACAACAACAACAAAAACACAGGTTCTAAGAAGTATATACATAGCACAACGGAAGTAACAATCTTTCCTAAATGTTTTCAAGTGTGACTTTAATTCTTCACAGTCAGAATTAATTTCCTTGTCTGACTACGACAGTAGCATCCTTCAAGCTGCAAAGCAGCCCATGAAATAACCGGGGAGATAAAAACTCAGAGGCAGCTTCTGGAAAGAAGCTGGTGCTGTACAATCAATGGATTCAACTTCTGAGCTTTCCAGTTTTCCAAAAAGTCCAAACTTTGCATCACCAAAGGTCACACATACACTTACAGGTTGTTGGGTTTTGTGTTGTTTGGATTTTTTTTTTTTTAATGTATGATGGCATTGTTTATATTACTCAGTTCTGCTTCACTCAATTGCTTGTCCCCTCTTTCTCCCTGAGGTTAACTGAATGTTAGAGCTTGTCATTAAAAATGTCTTAAGTTATTGACTCTCAAAAGTTGTTCCAGTAAGCCCATAAACATGCAATGGCTTTAACCAGTGCTTTAGTTTTTTGTTGCTGTCAAAGGATACCTGCTGCTTTACTGTACTGAATTAGTGAGTTTTATGAGCACTCTGTGAATAACTTTGACATTTCCATAATGCATGCAGATCAAACAATTGCTGCAATTAAATAAGAGTCAACGTTTCATAATTAGTTATCTTCAGAAATCTCAGAAGAACACATGCAGCAAAAATATGTTAAAATTACCCAGCTCTGGATCAAGGTGAAGCATCTCCAACAGATCCAACAAAACAAAATAGTAACAAAAACCCACTGAGACCATTCCTATGGCAGGTGAGCCACTGGAGAGATACAGAACCTCCACCTTACACACTTAACCCTACCAAAGTCCAACTTCTTCTGAAGCATGCTGTCAATTCACTTTTAGTAGATTTTTAGGTTCAAACAGCCATTCAATGGCTCATCAGAAGATCTGTATGTTTCACATACTGATATAAGCAATGCTTAAACTTACATTTTTGGGTCAGGCTTAACATTAAGCACAAAAGCTTGCCTTGATATTCGAAAATATTTTGTGAAAACAAGCAAATCATTAAAAATGTCGTAGTAGCATATAAGTAAACTACTCCTGTAGCAGCAGTGTGCAGATGAGTATTTTGAATAACTTTCTGATAGGGTTGAAAAGTCAGGCAGTTTTGCTGCTTGTGAGAGGACTAGCAGAAGACCCCTGATATTAATTTCACCTCCATGCTATAGTACCGTGCACGAAGCTAATTGCCACCTGGATCAGTTCAGCCTGTGTTTATACAAGCACCTGTATCAACAAAGCCAGTGAGTGATCAGAGTGCATAGCATACCACTTCTTTCTGCAGCAGCATCACTTAACCATAGTCTGCCAACTGTTCTACTTTAACTAGCCTTTTAACAAGGCTTTGTCTCCAATTCCTTCCCCAGGAATCGCTGTACATGTAGAAATCAAAACTGTGGTGAACTGCAGGAAGCCCACAAAGTTCAACTTATTTCCTGAGATCCAAAATGAGTATGCAAAACTGCAGCCTATATATTGAATTGTTCCACAACAAGGCAACGAAAATAGCAACAATGTGAGGAGAAGTGGAGATATTAAGTTCTCTCCTACTCCAAGCTTCCTTCAGTTTCTGCCATTAATCCTTTCCCACAGTTCACCTAAGAAACACTGCATGCCTCGCCATCCAGCGTCTCTAGACCCTTCATTTCTGGCACGCAGTCTTCAATTTCAAAATCTGGCAGATGACTTACATATTACCACGCCTTTATACCAGGTGAACAAAAAGCTGGGACACTGTTGAGCTGCAAGAGAAGCCTGTGCACTGGGCTGAGCGATGGTTACATAGATAGGTCAGTGAAAACATATGGCACATCTTTTTTTTAGTGAAGCCAGTTGGGTTTGTAAATCAGCAGCCACAGAGACAGCTCAAAAGGTCAGTATCAAAGTGGAATAGCTCGGCACACGGCAACAACACGTGTGCCCAAAAGCACAACCAGGATACCCTCGCTGATGAATGGCAGGTGAGGTTCAAAAAGTGAACAATAATTGCCAACTGGCAGCAGGTCATTCATTGTGTCAGAACAAATGCCACTGCTAACGAACTCAGAGCTAATTACTACTGCACAAATAGACTCCTCTGCTTATTGTTTTGCTGGCAGGAAGTCAGCACTGCCCTTTTTTTTTCACTGCATATTTGATCAACTTAACAAAGGCAACCTGAGTACCTCTCCTGGCATCAAGTTGCATGTGTAGTTAGAGAAGAGCTCTGCTTGGCTCAGTAGTACAGGTAAGAAAGGGCTGGTGCTTAATATAAGTCACATAACATGTATTTTCAACACGTGCTTCCTCATAAGCATCTTCCTTTCTCTATTACCACATTGCACCACACTTGCTCTCTATATCTGGAATGAACAGTCTCCTTTATATCTGCCATAGAAATTGCATTAAAAATTATTCACATGCAGATGGAAGCAACTCTGTATGATCCAGACAGTAGCCTCTATAAAACAAGCATAGAAATAATTCAACCTATCTGAAAGTATTTTGTACACTAGCCTTTTGAGACTTACATAGGGTGAACTACAAGCTAGAAACCTTTTCCCCATACATCATCCCTCCATATTTTTCCACCAGATTGTACCATAAACAGTAAGACAAAGAGCAAATAAAAAAGAGCAGAACTGTTCATCAATCAGAACGTTGTTATCCATGTTTCTCTTCTTGATCATGCCTCAGCCAGCTGTCCCTGCCTTGCCTAAAGCCCTGGTATGCCATTGGCTCTTAAGTTCCAGAAGACAAAATAACACATCCATACAGAACCACTGAGATCCTCTAGATCACAGAATTGTAGGGGTTGGAAGGGACCTCTAGAGATCATTGAATCCAACCCCCCTGACAAAGCAGGCTCCCTACACCATGTCACACAGGTAGGCGTCCAAGTGGGTCTTGAATATCTCCAGAGAAGGAGACTCCATCACCTCCCTGTGCAGCCTGTTCCAGTGCTCCGTCACCCTCACTGTAAAGAAGTACTTGCACACATTCTTGCAGAACTTCCTATGCTGTACTTTCATCCCATTACCCCTAGTCCTGTTCCCGCGCATTACTGAAAAGAGACCAGCCTCACCACTATGTCTCCCACACCTCAGGTATTTATAAACCTGGATCAAGTCCCCTCTCAGCCTTCTTTTCTCAAGGCTAAACAGACCCAGTTCCCTAAGTCTCTCCTCATAGGGGAGATGCTCCAGGCCCTTCACCATCTTAGTGGCCCTCCGCTGGACTCTTTCCAAGAGATCTCTGTCTTTTTTGTACTGGGGAGCCCAGAACTGGACACAATATTCCAGATGAGGCCTCACCAGGGCAGAGTAGAGGGGGAGGATCACCTCCTTCGACCTGCTGGACACTCTCTTTTTAATACACCCCAGTATGCCATTGGCCTTTTAGGCCATGAGGTCACACTGCTGGCTCATGGTCAATCTGTCGTCCACCAGGACGCCCAGGTCCCTCTCTGCAGAGCTCCTCTCCAGCAGCTCTTCCCCCAACCTGTACTGGAGCATGCAATTATTTCTACCCAGGTGCAAGACTCTACACTTGCTTTTGTTAAACCTCATCCGGTTTCTTACTGCCCAGCTCTCCAGCCTGTCCAGGTCTCGCTGAATGGCAGCACAGCCTTTAGGTGTGTCAGCCAATCCTCACAACTTCTTATCATCAGCAAACTTGCTGAGGGTGGTCACTATCCCCTCATCAAGGTCGTTGATGAAGATGTTGAACAAGACCGGACCCAGTACAGACCCCTGGGGGACGCCGCTAGTTACAGGCCTCCAGCCAGACACCGCACCGCCAATGACAACCCTCTGCACTCTGCCAGTCAGCCAGTTCTTGACCCACTTCACCGTCCACTCATCTATCCCATACTTCCTCAGCTTTGTTATAAGGATGTCATGGGGGACAGTATCAAAAGCCTTACTGAAATCAAGGTAGACTACATCTAGATGTTCACAGCAATTAGACCACAGGACCTACCACATTTTGATATTCAGTCTTCATATCAACATGCAATGATACACAAATAGAGGAGTCAAAGTGACCCAGCACAGAACTTCTGATGCTACAGCTGTTGCTAACCACAGAACTGTGAGCCCTGTTAACTAAGAAAGCAGTAGTAAAGATGACAGTTCAAAATACCATGTGCAGAACCTCAACCATTTTAACAGTCAGATATGATTATGCTGACAATCAGCTATTCCTTTACTGCACTTTATTAAAATCTCAGCCACATTACAGAATATGCACTTATATCTCAATGATCAGCTGTAAAAAATATGCAGATGAATGCAATCATTTTTCAAACATGGAGAGAATAATCTAATAATATTCAATGTCAAACACAGCAAGGGTAAGCAAGGTCGGGGCTATATATTAAAAAAAAAAAGAGCCTGTGAAGTCACTTTCTGCTCTGGTTGAAATCAACAGTTTACTCATTAACTTCACAGTCGGTCATCTTTTGCTCACAGAATAGCGCTGGGTTTATATAAAGCCTCTACAAGGCATCAGTAATTTTCTTCCCTTACCTGTTTTTCTCTGTATTACTGCAATACCAAATACTTTACATAGAATTAGTCTCAAAACTTTGCGGCATTTCTTAATAATAGTATTGCTTGCTATGTAGTAGAAGATTTGTGACAAAACCTAAAATAAGAAAACCTTCTCCAAGTCAGCAGATGGCTACAACCTGTACCTTCCCAGCAATTAGCATTTCAGTTAATCATGCACACAGCACCATCAGGCTGAAAACAAATATTTAAAAATAAGGCCAAATATCTACCCTTTGTACGAGGGTTTAGAGGTTTACTCAGAACACGTCATCACTAACACTACCTCAGCTGAGTACAACAATAACACTATAGTCCTATGTTATTTTTGGAAAACAGTAACCAAATACAGATTAAGATATTTTAATACACTGTCATCCCAATACCTTCTTAATTAATTATTACTATACAATATGAAATAAAGCAAGCTTTAAAAACAAACAACTCAAAAAAGGAGAAAAAGGCAAGGTTCTGCAACCCACACAGAAAACAATTAAACCGCTGTATCTGAGTTCATGCTATTCTAGGTCAGCAACAATTCACACAAGAACATACAATCTTTACATCTACTAATCAAATACTAGATTAACAAACCCATGCACTTAATAGTTATCCACAGGTTTTACCACAAAATTTCACATGATAACAGTTCTACTTACCTGTCAAGTTCCATTTGTATCATTCACAAGCTAAACTTCTTCCCTGATTTTAACTATAGTAATCCTCAATACAAAATAAATGTTTCAACATAAGGTCTTTTTCTCAACTTGGAAATATCTAATAACAGCTCCTCTAAGAGAGGAGAACAGGCATAAAAACGGTTACTGCACAACCCACAGTCTCCATTTACAATCTCATTTTCTTTGTATACATCTTAAGGCAAATCACACATCATATTTAGTCTTCATTCTAACTCCCCAAAGAGAAAAACATCCTTCTTGAGAATTGTCAAAACACACAATGCACTGAGCACAGAGCAGGAGAAATTTCAGAAACTTACAGACTTCCTCTTCTTGGAAGGCTCAACTCCTTCTGAAAAGAGAGAAAAAATAAAAGTTACATTAGAAATAAAATCTATTTTAATTGGATGTGGCTTTTTTTTTAATATACATGTTTATTTTAATTATACCATTCTACCAGCAGTAGAGATGTTCAACTGCAATAAAAGAAAGATTTGACATGCACCATCTTTCATTTATTGTTTTCTACTCTTATTTGAAGTATTAACACTAGCAATGAGAAAAGACTTGGTTGCTTTGTAGCAAAAAAACCATGAATTGTTTCAATCAGAAGACCCATCACAGAAAAACAATAGAGGCTACGATGCACTGGTGATAGTATTAAAACTTGCAAGTCAGAGACCAAAAATTCTGAGCATTTCACAGAACCCACCGTTTGGAAGGGGTGTGTGAAAGGGGACTGAGACCAAAGTAACTGATGGATCCCATGCTGATATTTTTTAACTCAAAAAGGATGAAATCCACCACGGTTTGATCAGTTATAGATTGGTGCAATTCACTGCAGTATTCTAGGAAGTCGTACTGGCACGACAACAGAAACACCATTATACAAATGCTTCTAAAACTTTTGTTAAGAACAGTTAAACCGCTGCTCATGGGACTGATGGCATGCTGTGCTCACTAGGAGGCAACAGCAGACAAACAGTTTACAAGCATTTTAGCATAGAAGAAAGACTATAAGAAATAAGCATGACTTACATACACCACAATTACAGTGGTGTTAAGTATTGCAGAAATAACAGAAGTGTTGAGGCTAACAGGGATCTCTAAAGATCTCCCAATTCAGCTTTGCCCCAGGCAGGGCCAGGTAGAGCTGGTCAGCCAGGAACATGTCTTGCTGTGTTCAAAAGTCTACAAAGATCCAAACCTACCCAGGCAACCTGTCATAGTGTTCAACTATCTTCATTTTTTCCCCCACTTCCCACATTAATTTATGTCCTAAATGCTACATGAGGTAGGTTTTCTTTGCAGTCCTTTCCCACAAGTAGAACAGCCTACTCTGAAATAAACAGAAGAGCTGACTAACCTCCAGGATACGTGTAACATTGAAGAGTACCACAAAGGACGGCTGCATATAGGAATGACTCAGTTACCTGAATTGATGTCTTCAGTTACACATTTATTTTATGTTTACTTTCAATATTCCCACAAAAGACTATTTTGAAGCATGTCATATATGCTTCACTTCCATTCCTAAGTTCCATTTCAAAAGAGAATGATATCAAAATTCTAACACTGTGCGTACATATTTTATTTCACAGAGCATGTAAATGGAGTTGTAGGCACTGACAAGAAAATGCACATGAAATACAATTGAATGGATAAAAATAGTTTAGTCAGGCACCTTAGAAAAGGCTGTAAGGGAATGAATAATTATGTATTCTTTGGAGACTTAAATGGTGTGCAGTAAATAAGGCAGGGGCCGCTAACTGAGTGATAAGGATTAAAATATCAAGTAGCTACTCAATTCCTGAGCACCGCCCATCCTGTTAACTGAATGAGGCAGGAAAAAATAGTGTGAAACAATATAATTAGAGATCATAAGGCACAGGCGCAAAAGAGCAGAACCAGAGGCCTTGGTAACAAAATCCGGCACTTCCTAAGAAGTTCCAACAACTGTTCAGAATCTGCAATTTAAAAATACATCTTTTAGCATAGCGTGTTTATATACAACACAACAGTTACACCTGCACAGAATATTGCATTATGCAGCTGTGTAATTCCCCTAAATTGAGAATGTCACATTCATCACGAATAAAATGTAACCGCAATTTAGAACCCACGTACTTCCTTGCGTAATGTTTTTTTTCTTCCTTTCATATTTACAATGCCATTGTGTTCCATTTCTTACTTAAAACTTTACTTGTAATTCTAGGCATTGTCACACCGTAATAGACCTTGACCACAGAAAACTGCCAAAATGTAATGAGCAAGAACTCTATGTGGCCCTGTACCCAATCTAGCAGAGGTGCAACATGTACTTTAACTATGATTCTTGTAATTCAGGCTTTTGGCTTTTTGATGTTGTTATTTTATGTGCTTTGGTGGAAGTCGAATGAAGCCTGGCTTTCTGTCTCAGATCATGTTTAATTTTTACAGCTCCCTTCTCTTTTTTTGTACATCACTTAAGACTTAGATTTTTCCAAAGACTGAGAGTGTGGCAGATTATCAGCTAAGTTGGCACAGACCTTCTGACAGCAGATGAGACTGACAAGCATTATGCTTGCTTTCATATAGTATACCAGAGCTCTACAACAGAGTCTACTCAGACAAGATGGAAAAAGTTTAAACATGCTCTGCATGGGGCTAAGCAAAAGATTAGCTAGGAGAAGTCATTAATGTATTAAGTTCATTTAAATAAAATAATAAATCTATACCTTTTATCAGCTAAACTTGCAATTTTACTCATGTTCTCCCAGCTGCTTTACTCACAGACTCTGAAAACAAGAAAGCACTGAGTAACACCATAACAAAAACCACCAGCCCTTTGGCTTGGCAGCTCTAAGGCTCAGATCTCAGACTACAAATGTGGCCACTTGCAGTTCTCTGGCACTGCAGTGCTTTGTTTCTGAAAGGCTCAGTCAGCCAGACTCAGAGCAGTCAGTTGTCCTGGTCCTGCTGTGAAGCATCCAACACAAGTCTGGGGAATGCAGCAGGCAAAAACTTACTGGTGTCAAGATCTTCAGGTCAAGTACTTATTAGATAAAACCCCCAAGTACTAAAAAAAGCCTTCAGCACCACTCAGTATGGTTCTCAGGGGCCTAATGGCACTATGCTCTTCCATCCTTGCCCTACATGGAATCCTCCTCCAGGGAGTTCCAGTACTGCCTGTTTCAGGGCTGCTTCATTCCACACCAATCACATAAAGCAGTCTCAATGCACCACACACTTTTGCCCTTGAGGTCCTTTATGTCTCAAAAAAACGTGCTCTGAAAACATAACATGGCTTGTCACTGGTTTAAGGGATCTGTGCAATTCTGTGCCAAATTGCTGTGATGATGCAGAAGGACTTGTGTACCAAATTTAATTGCAGCTGTCATTAGCCGGTTCAGATTCCATAATCTGTGCATTTTATCATCGGTAACATGGTTTCACAACAACAGATGTTTTTTTGATCATTTCAGTAATTATGGTTCTTCCTCTGGTGCTACACATCTATTCGACATTTCAGTCTGGGCAAGTTCACTCAGTGCCCCAGACTGCAGATAATCAGCCTTACTTTAAAAAACAAAACCAACACCTACTCACTGAATAAAGATCAGAAATTTTTTTCTTTTGCGGGGGGGTCAAAATCCTTGTGCTACAAACTAGAAAAAGTGTCCAAATAACAGAATTAAAATAAAAAGATTTACCTGATTTCTGAATTAGAAAACCCCAAAACCCAAACTTCACCTTGTAGTTTCTTGTAAATATGACAGCAAATCATAGAAAACTACAGCAGTGTCCTCCCCAATAAGGAAGGAAGCAAAGACGTCAGTAAGTTATTGCTGGGTTCACTTGTAAAAAAAATAAAAATAAAAATGAATAAAAAACTAACACATTCATAAGTTGCTAACAAATTTACCTAGTTGTTGATACAGGTAGGTTTTAGAGCTATGGTTCAGTTTGCCTTAACTTCAAGAAACGGCTGCATATCTCTCACATATTATATATATATATATATAATATATGCATAATATAATATAATATGTGTATAATATATATATAATATATATATATATATATGTAAGATAAGAGGTCTTATCTTACAGTTCTCAGTTGTCACTGAAGTAGGCTGAAAAGCAAATATTTTAGGGGGAAAAAGTCATTGGTAGTGTGCTCTTCAGCAGGGAAGTTATTAAACGTGGTAAGATTTATAGAAGGGTTTATACCCTGTTGGTCAATCCATTTGTCACAGACCACTACAGTTGCAAGGCTTTCCAGTAATGCATTATTTAATGCACTGCATTAATAACAGGTTAACACTAACATTTACACAGCATTTATAACAGCACCACGTGACAAAACTGTCATGGCACACAGTTCACCTTCTTATCATAAATAATGACACACACAAAAAAAAAAAAAAAAAAAAAAAGGATGTCTTGAGGGAGTAATGTGAAGGCTCTTCATAAATGAGCAATTACTATGTTTTTGCTGAAAGGATTTTGGAGATAGCAGCAGATTGTGCATCTGTATGAGAGAAAAAGTTGTAAAGACAGTATACAGTTACTACCAGGGAAAACTCATTGTGACTCATATGTAAAAGACTGATGCTTCAAGTCATTGTATTAATCCCATCGTTATTAATCCACTCCAAGTATATTCTAAGCAAGACAGCGGGAGGTTGCACTTTTCAGCTGGCTGCTCCCGACTTCACCAGCACTTTCTCAGATTCACACGGGGGGGGGGGGCACTGCACTGAAACATCAATCATCTCAAATGCTCTACGTTAATACCGCAAAAGAAATGCCTCTCTCTTGCTGCAATTTTGTTTCTCTGCCAGAGCTGTCCTTCTGTTCTAAAACAAAGTTACCATGTTTCCTGGTTTCAAGAATAGTTAATTCTCTGCCTCAATGAGTGTTTTCTGTTAACAATAGGGTTGAATTTTAAGAGAGTCTTTCAACTTTAAGTTTCCAGATTAAGCCCATCAACTAGTTTTCAAAAATGAGCAGAGAGCCCTTCATCACTATGTGCTCACTCAGACCTGTCTTCTTCAACACATGTAACCATGGAATTGTTCTGCCCCAACTGAGTTTATGTTCAGGCTGCCTCCCTTAGCAGGCCTGGTCTGACTCAGCTACCCTGTGATACAATACTATCCTCAGTTTTATCAGGAAAAGTACTCTGTACAAATACCTAGTTTCCTCTGGTAACGTAAAGTGCCAGTTAAGATCACTTTCTGCCCCTTTAGCTGCCAAGGAGACAGGCATTACAAGTGCCTTACAATGAACTCTCATCTTCTACTTGACAATTAAGGTTTTCATATTCTTTTTAGTCACCCAGACGCAGCCAACAGTTCAACGGAGTGGGATTTATTGTTTCTTTGTTTTTCTTTGCACATACCCACATTGATTAACTCTTCCCAAGCATTTTCATTTTGCATTTGCCAGCACTCAAAGGCTGACTCAGAAAATATCTCATTCACGGTTCTTCTTCATAACCTACAGAACAACCTTATGAGCAAGAATACAAGGCTATTTTTGAATACTTTAAACGTGAATTTTTGGTGTACATGAACTGCAAGTAAATAATGAACTTCAAGTCACAAATCAGCAGTAACTGCTGTATATTTTAACAGGATATAAAAGAAAGAAGCCACTTAAGTTCAAGTAAAACCAGAAGAGACTACATCTTGATTACTTCAATATTTTGTGTTCTATTTAACTCACTTATAATCTCCTCAGTCAACTTCCACACTTCTGCTGCAGGCGCTGCTGACTGCCCTGTTCAAAGCTCATGTGTGCAACAGCTCCATGGCTACTTATATGTGACACAAAAGAAGTATCCAGACACCCACTTAAAGCTAAGCATTATCAACTTAAAGAATGTCTGACAGGCTGTATGTATAAAACATACAATGAAATGGAAATCAATATACGTACAATATGAAAACAATCTGAACAATCTATACATACTTTCCTATAGACAAACCTGATATTATACCAGTGTTAAGCTTTGTGACTGACTGAACTAAGTTAATGGCAGTCGGACTTTTTTCACTTTGCTTCTAACTTTTAACATTAGAAAGCCCCGAATCCTATGGAACAAGGTGGAAATCTTCAAAATTAACAATGTATTACAATTTTTAACAATACAGAATTTCCTAAGAACAACACTATATGTTGTCTGAAGTCCTTCCAACTATGGGATCTGAAATAACAAAAAGAACTTCCTCTGTAAGAAGTCCACTGGGCAAGAGATACCATATAAATAGCAACTGTTAAATAAATTAAAAGATAATAATAACATAAAATAATATAGTTCCTAGGTCCAATTAACAGCCTTTAACTAGCACTGCAATGTTCTGTCTGCATAAAAGCAATGGCAGATTCAGTGACAACAGGGAGAATCTAAGTTTATGAATAGTAGCCAAATACGTTCTCAGAAATAACAAGATCCTACAGGAGTCAGACACTGGAAGACAGATTTGGAAAGCAGGAAAAAAACACAAAACAACTTGGCCAGAAAACATGAAGTACAAAAGCACTACAAACATTCACAGAGTAAGCTGTCATAAGAAGTATATCCCCTATGCAAATAGAATTTATGAATACGGAGAAGGAGGGGAAGAAGCCAATTTTCTTTTAAAAAGTGCTTACTAGCCTATCTGATTTACACCAACAGATTCTATCAGCATTCAACACGAATATACTCAAACTGACATACCACAACAATTAAAAGAAGTGCAAAGGCTGTATCAGTGGTCTGCTGGTCAAATGAAATACAGTAATTCAGTTAAGAATTAATGTTATTAAGTACAGCTTGAATATCTGCACACTATCTCAAGTCTTCAGCTGAAAGCAGCAATGGCAAAATACACACACTCTACTTCCTTAAAGAAAAAGAAAAAAAAAGAAAAAGAAAAAAAAAAAAGGCAATATGGCTTATTTGGAAAGTAGATACTGCAATTACCAAAAGGAAAAAAAGAAAATGCTTAATGAGAAGCAGAAATCCTTTCCCAAGAGAGCAAGACTAATGACAGCTGCCAAAATTAATGTAGTAAAACTCTGTGTTCATTTCAGAGTGATCTGGTTTTTACTCCTTTCAAATGTCTGCTTGCAGAAAAATACTACTTAAGAGTTTTTATTTGTTGCCATGTTGTCTTCTATGCTTTCTTAGCCCAGCTTTTCAAAAATCAATGAATAACCATGTCTCTTTACCAAAGAAGTGCAAAAATTCTGAATGAATTTTCTACTTCAAAGTACACAGAAATCATTCTATCCAACCCAGCATCAGAAAATCCATGCTCCCTGCTGGCCTGCTGTTGTACAGTCTGTTTCACTCATTGGTACACTACCATATTACCACACAACTGGTGGAGAAAATGTATGGACGATAAAGAATTCAGAATATCAGAGATATTCCAGCTACCAAGCTCACACAAACATTACAATCTTAATATGTAATAATGTTTCAGTTATAAAGGGAAAAAAAGAAAGAATTAAAATTTTTTTTAAAAAGGTATCAAATAGCAATTGCTGGTACAATTGTTCTGCTGAACAAATGCAAACAATGACACAGCTTACCAGTTATGGAAAATCCTGTATGTTTTGAATAAAGTCATGGTTTTCCCCAGGTTATTTGTTTTTGCAGAAAACAATGGGTTTTTTATGGACACAGCTCTACAAGATTTCACTCGTCACTAAAATGCAAAAGAAAAATGCAACAACAACATATAGTAGCTACCAGCTTTGGTACTTCTCACCTCGTTTCAACAGCAAGGTGAATCAAAAGCCAGCTGAACAGCCAGACTCAGAGGGAAGCGGTCAGTGTTGTGAAATACAGTTAGCTGTAGGCCAGTCATCAGCGTGTACCTCAGGGGTCAATACTGGGTCCAGCCCTGCTTTACTTCATTAACCATACAGATGATGAGGCAGAGCGCAACTTCATTAAATTCATGGATGACACAAAAGTGGGGTACAATGGGTGACTTAGTGCCACTTGTGATGGGCTGTGCAACCATTCAGAGGGACCTCAACAGAATGGAGCAGTGGACTGATAGGAACCCCAATTCAGAAAGAAGTGCAGAGTCCTACAGCTAGGAACAACCCCAGGAGGGACCACCAACTGGAAGGCAGAAAAGGGCCTGGGGGTTCTGGTGGGCATCAAGTTGAACATAAGTCAATGTGCCCCTGCTGATAAGGCTAATGGTATCCTGGACCACATTAGAAGGAGTGATGACAGCAGGTCAAGAAGTGATTCTTCCCTTCTTCTCAGCACTGAGGAAGCCACACCTAGAGTCCTGTGTCCAGTTCTGTGACGACCAGACCAAGAAAGACATGGACAGACTGGAACAGGAGTTGCTGCAGATGGACTCAGCAGTCTTGGACAACCTCAGCTATTCTGGGACTCTGTGGTGCTTGAAAATACAGGTGCTAGAGATCATTATGTTTACAGGAATCTAGCTCCTTCCTTTTACCAGATCACGGTAGATGACAACTCCGTTAGAATTCTGTATGTTCAGCAGCTGCTCCTAAACTGCTGTCAGAGTCAGTAACTACAAGATAAACTGATTAAACTTGTCTTCAGCATGAAAGACTTCCCTGCATTTAGCTTTTAGCTGCAAGAACTTTTGTTAGACATTCTGCACAGGGTAGGAGGGGCTAAAAAGATCCAAACGTGTTTATTCTTTTTCCTACGAACAATTGCCACTAGCAAGACATCCTTGCTCTACACCTCAAAACACTACAAGCATCAGCTGTAACTGATCCTGAATGGAGAAAGGGGGAAAACTGCACTAAACTCAAGGTTTAGCTGCACTGATGAGAAGAACCGAGGCACAAAATTTGCAAAGGCACTGCTCACCTCTAGGTGTCACGGAGCTGAGGTTAGCAGATGCTCTTCACACACAAAAGCAAGGAGATGATTCTGGTCCCATCAGAGCAAAGGACGATCATAGCTCACTTTCTCAACAAAAAATCTTACAAACGCAGGCAAAACATCATTTGTGTATTTTAAAAGCAAGCAAACAAAAACCCCAACCTGAAGCAGACAATAGAAATATTTCTTCTAGAAAAAGACATCTTTATTCTTGCCTTTTTACTCAGTTGAGATGTCTTGTCCTCTATACAATTAAAGGTCTCAGAATCAAAGATTTTGCTTAATGCTGACATTTCAATCAGTATTTATAAGCTCCATTGATTTTTTTTGCAGTTCAGATGGCCTCATAGCTTACTGGTAATGTACTCTGCTGATGTGGAAGAAAGGATCAAGTTTGAGGGCAAGGATCAAACCAGAAAAAATGAGACTTGCCTTAGAAATGCAAGATAAATATTAACCCACTTATCAAAACATAACTGTTCTATTTTTTCCACTTCAAAAGCATAGCCTCATGTTCACTGCAACAACATGAAAATGAGTTGGCTTCCACACAGCTTTAAATGCCCTGCTAGAACCACACTAATTTTGGCCATCCCCAGAAGAGAGCACTGGGGAGCAATCTTCTCATGATCTTTTGTCTTTTCAACTAATAAAAAGTTCAACATTGCTCTTCATGGGCCTTCTCAACATGCACCCACTTTTTATCTTTCCTGATGGTTTGCCACACTGCTTAATTGCAAAGGT
Organism: Coturnix japonica; assembly: GCF_054131305.1. Lineage (NCBI taxonomy): Eukaryota > Metazoa > Chordata > Aves > Galliformes > Phasianidae > Coturnix > Coturnix japonica. The sequence goes on along the minus strand of NC_140702.1, from coordinate 59,960,180 downwards.
CTACTGTCATTAGAATAGAAGAGTCAAGTTGGAAGAGACCTTCAAAGATCACCTACTCCAACTGTCTGATCACATCAGGGCTAACGAAAAGCTAATACGTATTACTGAGGACACTGACCAAACCTCTCAAACACTGACACAGACGGCATCAACCAGCTCTCTAGGAAACCTGTTTCAGTGTCTGACCACCCTCACAGCACAGAAGTGTTTCCTGATACCCAGCCTGACCTGGCAGTTCCCACGCTGCCATTCACACTCTGCCATCAGTTCCCAGGAGCAGAGCCCGGCTCCTCCCTTCACCTCCCCTCCTCAGAGGTCACCTCTTGGCCCTCACTTTTCAGGGCTGGGCAATCCTAGTGCCCTCAGCCCCTCCTCATGCCACCCGCCTTCCTGCCCTGCTGCACCAGCCGTGCTGTCCTCCTGAACATCACACGTAACTTGACTAAGCAGTGCAAATCACTACTGTTGGAACACCGCGTTTAAAAATTTGTAGACTCCTGAATCTGAAGTAAATCACAGCCTCAGCAAGGATTTCAGCTAAAAGCCTGCAGAAGGCAAAAACAGCAATAAATCCTTTTCAACAATTTATATCATTACTTGGTCCCTCTGAATCTTCTAGCAATAAAGTCGAGTATGTTTTATAGGGTGGTGGGTTGTTTTTGTTTTTGTTGCTGTTGTTGGTTTTTTGGGTTTTTTTTGGACTACTAACATTCTAGCCAAGCTGAGATTAAGATCCAGATAATCTTTTGGTTTATTACCATTTTATAGTCAATTTCATCCCACTCCTTGTCCTATATGGCAGATGGATTGTTCCATGTGAAACTACAGTAAATCACATCAGCAACTGTATTAAGTTTGTGCAAGCATTACATTTTTTAAATTCCCTTTTACCTTTGACTGATCATCCTGCTTACACTGTTAATAAGGTCTAACAGGGTAAATGAAGGTTATTCGAATTTGTATCTCTATCTAGTAGGTCTGTTTGAAAGGTTCTGTCATGAAATATCTAATAACTAATAGAAATAACTTTTCAAAGGCACAGAGATTTCTTATGTGACATGTAAAACTGTCATCTCAAAGACCTTCCCACTGCCCAAAAGGATAAAAAAAGGAAACTTCAATTACAGCTTTTCAACAATAAATTAAATATTAAAGAGTAGACAGCTACAGTTTCTCCTCTACATTATCTGTTGTTAAGCCAGCAGGAGGCAACCCAAACTTAGAGTCTACAGTAAGGAATGGTATAAAAAATTCATCCTAGTTCCTGTATTGATTTATATGAGTCATCTGACAGGCCAGGTCCAGCTGTTCTCACCTTTCCCGCAGTCATGGCAGCAAGACCAAAATATGCAAGTTAAAAAAACAAAATGCACTAGTGTATTTTGGAAAGTTATTTTTCATTAGTGAATGTACGTACACGCAGAATAAAGAAAAAACACTTTAGAGAGAAAATAAAACTGACCTCTTATGACACAAAACTTGCCTCAGTAAGCTTGAAATATCTCCTAATACTGGCTATTTTTTCCATGGTTCTATTCCACTCCAAAACTTGTGTCCACACTATGTAGACTTCCCACACTACGCTAAAAATGAGGATGCAATTCAATTATACCTGAAGACTTTAACTTCATAATTCTGCATTTCTGAAGGATCTGGGTTTGGACTTTTTGTTGTTGAGGGTTTGTTTTGTTGGGGTTTTTTTATGTTTTTGTGCTGCTGTTGTTATTTTTTAATATATACTGCCATTCACATTTCCCAAACAATTTCTAGTACTATTTCTACAACAGCTATTTCTATTTTTAATCAACCAGGAGACATGCAAGCACATGAATGAAGGCCAAACATTTGAAGTAACAGCTGCAAACCTCTAATTATAACTTGGTATTGCTTTCTATAAAACTAGTAGTTTAGTAAGGAGGAAGAAGAATACTGTAGATTTATTTTGTTTCCTTCTGGGGGAAGAAGACTACAAAATCCATCTAATATAATTAATGACATGCTAGCAAAATACTTACTTGTGAATTGTAACAATGTCAACTTTTAACTGGCCAAAAAGTGCAGCCAGTTCTACCATCTGACTGCAAACTATATTCTGCTTCTATTTATATGTCTGCAAGAGTCCCTAACCTTTGGTAAATAACCTTCTAGCAATCAATTGGCCACCAAATCAAATACTTTCACCTGTTGCCAGAGACCAGTATTAAGGAACAGTACTTCTTTGCAGTTCTCTTCAAATAATATCAGGCAGTGCACAAGTTACAGCAATACCTTGCACTAAAATCTGACATTTCCAGTTTGTGCCCAATTTACCGCATAAAGCACAAAAATTCTAAGAATGGATGTGAATTTAAGAAATACTTCACACACAGCATGATAGAATATATGAGGGCTGCTCTGGAAGTAAAGCCTCATATTTTATTTTGTCAGCCCACAACATCAGAGGTGGATGTTTGGTGGTAAGGCAGTAGAGGTTGAATGATCCCACCAAATCCCATTATGATTTGTTGCCATGTGACAAACAGCAGCAGAGGGACAGTCTAACAAAATGGCATCTGACGTCAAAGTGCAGATGAAGCAAAGTTGAGTTGCTCAATTCCTCCACACAGGAAAAATGGCACCCACTGGCATTCATTGACGCTTGATGAATCTTTCTGGAGACCAAACTATGGATGTGAGCACAGCAAGGGGTGGGTGGGTTTTGCACATTTCAGCAGTGGTGACAGCAACAGCAGGACACCTCTGCTGGTGCAGATTTTTATGAGTGCAGCATGCAGACTCTTGTTCATCACTGGTGAAAATGTATAGCTAACAGTGGTGACTGTTGAAAAACACTGTTTTGTAGCTCAGATTTTGCTCTATTAAATAGTGTTATTGTACTCTTTTACCTGTTGCAGTTTCCTTGGAAATAAACCTGAGGCATTACTTTCAGAGCAACCTACGTACAGTAATACCTAACCATTAATCATTACAGTTGTAAATAAATAATTATTCGAGCCTTTCCACGTACTTAAGAACTTGAGTTTTAGCAGGTGGAGATATGGTTCTAAACAGTATTCTATAAAAAAAAAATCAGTCACTAAAACAGTCAGAGAAGTAGAGGTTGCATATGCACGTGGTCCTTGTCTGTAACACTACCAAGGGTTTTGTTGGGTCCCTTGTGTAAAGTTTCCCCAGATGCAAAGGGGGGATTGAGGGATGGAAATAGTACACACATCCCAGGGACCTTTTTATTTAAAGGAACCAGAGGATTATCAGAATTCCACCATTTCTGAGAGAGTTGCTGGCTATCATAAACAACACTCAAGATACTGTAGCTGGATGCTAAAAACATGATTAAAATAGCCTATCTTTATTATTGCTTTTTGCCAGGACAGGCCAAGATCCTCCCCTTTATGGAGACAGCAGTCTCAAAATATTAGCCTCCACATCAATAGCCAACACATCCTGTGCTACTTTGCATCTCCCCTATCCCTAATCCACAAATGCACCTCATACAAGACCAGAATGATACGCAGAATACCTGCAGAGATCTCGGTCATCATCTGTATTCCACAGGTGGAGATCTTCTGGGCAAGTTGTAGACCAGTATCTTCTTAATCATTATGAATTGTTGATCCATGTACTAACTGTAGCCTACACATAGATTAGATGTGGATAGGCTCCTTAGGTCACCTACGATCAGCATGACACAGTCACCAACAGTAAGCTTGGCTATACAACTTCTATGCACTCAGTTCTCAGCTGAGCAACACAAGCCCCAGAAGAACATAAGATCTGTGCACTGTCAGTGCCTTCAAACATTTAAAGGCACCCTTACCACCGGCTATAAACTAGAAGATATTCCTCACCATAAAAAGCACTAGATATAGAACCATCTTCCCCACAGGCACAAGCCACTGCTACTTTCAGTAGAGAAAATGACTTGTTTCCTAGACCCTCAAACACAAGTTCTCCTACATTCAAGATGTTAGGAGCCAGATGGAAGAAACCTAGGGATAAGGCATGCAAATCAATAAATCCTTACAAACTCACCAGCATGCTTTCCTAGGCATAAAACCAGAATTCATCTGTGGATCTCTGATGGTCTTTCCCTACCCCCCCCAACCAGCATCCCTGATACAGGCAAAAGTTTCTGCAAGCTTTGCAGCCTGGTCTTCCATAACATCCTGCCACCTGGGCAAACAGCTGCTGCACAGGAAAGCAAAAGGAATAAAAGGGAACCTATCAGCCTTTACAGAGCCAAGAGACAACGTAACATTTCAAAGTAACAAGTTTGTTTGCTTTTTTAAAAAATATAACAGACTCTTCTCCAACATCTTGATCGGGAAAGCTTCTCTGGTCCTCACAATAATGAGAATATATCAAAGCTAAACTTTGATAACTATACCTGCTAACAACAGGTAAACTGTTCTGCAGGGCTAAGAGACCAGCTACACCACTGTCACCTTCTGAGTTGAGAGAAGTCCAACTTTATCAGCTGGATTCACATTTTAGGAGAACATTCTGTGCTTTCTTTAACCATTCAGATTCCTTCAAGCACAGCACTGGTCATGTTGTCACAGTATGGGATAGTAAGTGCCCTTAAATTCAACATGACAAGAAAGATCCTGATGTCATCTCTGCTGCACTGCTGCAGTCTGTAGGTAAGCGTGCAAAAGAACAGCAGCTCAGGAAGCGAAGCAGGAGAATACAAGAAAAGAAAACTGTCTCTCGATGCTGGGTGCCAACAGCACTTTCATTACCCTCCCTCTGCAGCATGATCTGAATGGCAGAGAGAACCTCATGCTGCCTCAAGTACATACTGAAGTATAGATGGGCCTTTAAGGAACATAGAATATCACCTTTGCTTGTTATGTAGGTGCCACATCACCCTGCTTCCCAGCCAAACCAGCAAGTGAAGCATTGCAATGCACAGCTAAGACTGCTAAGGTAATCCTGGGCTACTCCTCCCATCACTACACCACTACCTGAAGCACCTGCTTCAGAAGCAGGACAGGTTTACCTTCATCTACTGAGTTGTCTCACAGACAAAGGAACAGTAGCCTAACCTAGCCCCAACAGTTCTGAGCAAAGGTGAAAATTGCCCTCTCATGACTGCTTCCAGGGCCTGTTCTACGTGGAGCAGCAACTTGTACATTCCTCATTTCTTCATCACAGAAACAGGGGTCAATATCTCTGCTTTAAAACTACTTGATGAAGGGCAGCTGTTGAGTTGCCAAGTTCTGTTTCTGGTCCTAAGTTCCATCAGCTGGTGCAGACTGAGCGTAGTCTGATAATGAAGGAACATCTTATTTCCTAGGCTTAAGATCTCAAGACAGAGGAAGAAAAAGCACAGAATCCATGCCTCAGTTTCATTCAGGCACAAAAGAAGGGAAAGGCAGACAGGAGGGAGTGGGAAACATGCAACAGTTCTTACCTCAAGTTACCTTAATCAAACCACAGAAGTACAATTCTCTCAGCTGCAGCAGCTGATCTCAAGAATAGAGCAAAATGGGTGGGAGAAGAAAACACGTATGCAACTGGTATAAAAAGCACAGCAACTATTCTTCACTGAGTAGAGTGTATGGGAGAGGAAGAAGGGAAGAGGCAGCTGTCTAAAAAGACAAGCATAGTTGCCTGTTAGAATCTGCTGTCATTTGGAAATACTATCCATCCAGTGAAAGGGCATAAAAAAAAAACCAAGATTCAGAAACCTGCTTCTCCAGTTCATGAGGTAGACATGCAAAATGAGATGGGGCAGCTGATCTGTAGTCTGGTCCATGCCTCTGGCAGCTATGACCTTGCAGCTCTTCTCTTCCAATGCACAGTATGGGCAGTAAAGCAGTGCTGGTTCTTTCTCTTTTCTACAGAGGCATTTTTTAATCAAAACAAAGTATTCACTAGAGCTGTGCCCCCACTGTGTGTTAAAAGAGTCTTTTCCAAGCATGTGGTCATTCAGAGGCTGCTGACAATGGCCACAGGTGGAAAGGTAGAGGATGCAGTAGAGGATGCAGTGCTTTGTGCTGTTAGTACCCCCCCGGATGCTGGGCTGGTGTCCAACAGCAGTGAGCTGCCCATGTACTTGCTCCCGGTGCACCAGGATATCCTTCCAGCAGCAAATACACCAACTAAAGAGCAGTGGCTAAGGGTTGTTCATCATCAGTCAAGGCCTTTTCTGTTCTTCTGTCTTCAGGGAAATAAAGTGCAAATATTGAGAAACTCGCTTTGTAGATAACAGATTGAGGTTTCCATTGTACACCTACCTGCCTTTGATGAGGCAGGTGCACACAGGGGTATGGCAGAACACTGCTGGAAAACCAGATAAAGGAGGAGGGACCAAAGCTAGCAAGGCTTATATCCACAGAAGAGTACCCCAGCACGCATTTTTCAGAAGGCATTATCTTAAGTGATTTGAGGGTACATCAAAAAAGAGCTTAGATATGACAGTATTAAAATCTAAAATGAATAAAAAATTCTTAGTATGTTGGCATCAGTAGAAGTCAACAAAACAGATACTTACTGAGTCAATAAATTCAGAAATGGAAAGAGTCTGACAACAATAACTGGAGTCAGTTTGGAAAGCTAAGACAAACTGCATTCATTTATGAACACTTTCTTTTTTTTCTTTTTTAAAAACAGGGTTTTATTTCAAGATCAAAATTACAGCCACTGATTCACTTCAATACGTACCAAACACTATACATAAATGTTGTCACTGATACTGCATGAGTCAGAATCAAAAGGGAAGTGGAGAATGAGATTTCTGGGAAAAGGTGCTAATGGATACACTGCTCCATTTTTGCTCAAATCTAACAAAAAGTAACAAAAATAGATGCAGCTGACCCATTACGGATATTCTAAAATACGTATTATAATACACTTCACTAGCTTAGACAGTAAAAGTTCCATAATAACAGTCACAAAGTATGATATCTCAAACTGTTTTGTATCCTGTATAAAAAAAGAATGCCTCTAAAAAGGTAGATCAATCTTACAAACTTATCTCATCCTGCCACTGTATCTGCTAATATCACCTTTTGATGCCAAAGTCATTTCTTTTTCTCTGAGAGTTCATATCAGAGGTTCGCAACAGAACACAACTATTTTCCTCACCCAGCCAACTTTTTAAATAATGAAAGCCTTTTGTCTAAGACAAAAGAACTGCACATGTTAAAGAAAACAAATCTAATGGAAAATAATAACACAGAAGTAAATATTTCATACGGTTTCTATTTCTATTTGCAGACAGATCTAAAAAAGCCTTAGCTCAACTTTTCAAAGCACAACAAATGCATGTGAAAATGAATTTTTCCAGTGTTGAAATTCAGCATCAGAGGCAGAGCGATTATATCACTTGCAGACAAGTAATAATTAAGTCTCCCATCAAGCACACAGAAGAGCTTTTCCTTAGTAGCAAACATTCTTTAGACACAATATTCTACTTTTAGAAAATGGTCCTTCAATGAAAGCACTCACTTTTGAAGCCGTTGGTTCCACTAGTCTCTGACGGTGACGTGCTGAGCTGAAATGACTCTTCTGAGGTGCCCCTTCCTGACAGTGAACGGAGAAAGGAGTGGGACAAGGACAGAGAAAAAGGAGGGAAATGGATCGTGGGGGGGATGGAATGGACGATGTTGGAGAGGGGAGAAGGAGAGTATTTAACTGGACTGTACTTTCACTAGCTTTGTAAAAGCTTTATGAAATCAAATTTAATTAATTTTATCATACAAATATCAAAGAAAATGAATCTTCTGCTAGTAGCCTCATTAAGCTTTTACATGGCATTCACAAGCACTTAATAACACTGTGTAGTAAAAATACACATACATCAGCCTACTTCATTTTTAGATACACACCTTATAATCAAAAAAGATTCCTTTTGCTGTCCCACTTACATTACCTTGCATTTTCTACAGAAGTGTAAGAAGCCGCACACAAAACACATTCCAGATTCCTATCTCTTTTGCTGCTCTTCCTGCTTCCTCAGGCATTCCATGCATCAGGTTATTGCGGAGGCTTTGTTTCCCTCTTTCACACTCACAAATTCCCCTTTACTGAAATTATCATCTTGGTATTTTTGAGGCCATATCACAAAACCGTACCAAAGAGGAGTTCCACTAACATACCTAAGAAATACTGAACATTAAAGTATTAGGTTGAGCAGCTTTTCTAGAAATTGATTCCATTTATCCCTATTTCTTGACAGACTAAATACACACCATTGACTAAACAACTTCATAATGTTTTAATCACCTAAAACAACAGTATTTCCTCTTTCAATATTAGGCAAATTCAAGTTCATTTTCTGGATGAATTCTACTGAATGTGATACCTGAATTTTCAGCAAGAAAATTTTAACACACAGAGGACTGAAGATTAAGCAGCTACTCATTTCCAGAAAATGCAAGGCAACCATAAGATTTAACATGCCCTTTGCAGACTTTACTTTGATCAGAAATACAAACGCTAAGTGCAGAACAACATGAGAGCATTACTGGTTTTGTTGACCAAAAGTAAAGAGGTGAAAGCCAAGCAAAGTAAGACAGATTCTAATGGATCAGGATCTAGGTCTGACTGAATCATGTCTTTAAGATTAGTCTGTATTCCTGAAATTAACACTACAGAATGTAGCAGTCAAACTGCTCTGAGGCAGTCACTTGAGAAAGGGCCAAGTCAAAAAAAAATAAAAAAATAAAAAATAAAGTTTTCTGGTGAATAAATGAATCTAGAAGAAGATTCACAGGGAAGAGCCACAGTTGCTCAACCTAGCTCAACACATGCAAAACTACACTTTATTTCTCACTATCAGAACCAATACACAACTCCTGCTAGGAATCTATTAAGAGGAAAACAAACAAACAAACAAAAAACACAATCAGAACACTTTCACAAATGCAAGCTAGACTCGCTCATATTCCTGAAAAGATGCCATCTGCAGGGCTAACTGAAAATAATTTAATACTCAATATTTCTTATGATCTCAAGACTCTGCTTTCTGCATAGTAATTTCTACCCTTCCTTAAAAACAAAAAGCTAAAAGCCTCCACACTCAGTAAGACGCCATGCAGAGCCAGATCTGTAACTCAAAAAAGATCTGGTGAAAACAAAGGGTGAACAGTGCAAACTAACCCCCATTACCCAACCACTCTATTTACTGAAGATCTGCCAACAAATGCAGTAGTAATTCAGAGGACATTGGTACCCTTCCCATATACGTATTTTATAATGAATAACCTCTGCCTCAATGTTAACAGGGTCAGTGATTCAAAAGGAGAATTTTCCCAACAACCTGAAAGCATTACTTGCAATTCCATTACTGAATATTATAAGTTCAGGAGGAAAAAAGTATTCAAAATGACAAACTGTCAGGAGTGCCAAACTTCAGAGATCCTACCTTCTATCCTGATGAGGTTATTAACCCATCTAGCATGAGGTGCTGGAAATTATTCCCTGTTATAAGCAGCTTTTTCGTTCCTACCTCTCCTTTATAATATCCTTCAGGAGCAGTCCAGAACTTTGATAAAAATGTAGTTTACGCCCTGAAAAATCCTGATACAAAACAGGAATACCGTTTCACAAGCATAAAAGTAGAAATAAACTGATGTGATTGTTCCAGTGACAAAGGAATGACTATTGACTCTAACAAAACTCATATGTGAGCTGTGCCTGCAATGACACCAGAAATGTTAGAACCACAGATTATAAATCAGAATACACTAACAGTTCATTTTGTTAGTACAAAATAATCAGATGGGTAGACTGTCAGTGTTAGCATCAACAGACACATGACAAACAGGTAGTAAAACTCAAGACTATCAGATTCATTATCTCCTGCACTATAGAGTGTGGGATTTTTTTTTTAATTTCTTTTTTATTTCTTTTTTCCCAAAACATAAATACATTCTACTCACTTTTGCTACTACTCACATGGTAACAGAGGCTTCACCTCTTTGCTAGGACAAGAAATGAGCTGCGATGCAAGTCATGCCATGGGTCACCACCATGAAGACCCGCAGTAACTAGATTCTGGAGTGCCTCTGCAGCTCCCCCTTCCAGCTCATTCTGGCTGTAAAGCCAGAGTTCACAGTTCCCCCAACCAAGCCTGAACAAGCATTCTGTTCTGTAAAACAGAAATGGTCTAGACTAAACACAGCTATTACTGGTGCAGAAGGGTCACAGCTCATCCAACAGCCCATTCAACAAGCCCACAGCTGTTGTGAAATGGATTACTAATGAGAACCACAGGACCAGTGGACTCCTTATGCTGTGCTGATGCTAAAGGTCTCAACAACTAAGCTCTGGTCTCAGCAAATTCAAGTAGGGATGTATGTTTACTATTAGGACTTATTAACATACAGAGCTACCTTGAGGGTGCAACTGAGATCAGCAGCTGTTAACAGAAACCGCTGAGACTGTGCATACAAAAAATAAATAAATCACAACCGAAGTTAGCAATAATAAAGGTGAGAGCAAAGAGAATGCGATTCTTTCACTCCAGAAGAATTCAAAATCTGAACTATGCAGAGACATTAGAGTGCACGCATATGTGTTTCCCATTATATCATAACCTTATGCCCTCTAGTATTACACTCTAGCTGATAAAAAATTTCTGTATGCACACATCAGCTCCAGACAAGGATGTCTAATAAAAGACAAACCACGGAAAAACTCAGGATGAGGGTCAGGGTCTCAGAGGTAGATCTACTGTTCATTTAATAAGGTGTTGGGGGAAAAAAAAATATCTACATACTGAAATGTCTAATGCCTTCAAGGAAACTGTCCAGCTACTACCAGCAAAGAACATCCTACAGATCCATGACACCCTGTGAATGTCCTTTCCAGAGGAACAGGCCAGCTGCAATTGTACAGCTGATAAAACGCAACTGTCAGAAAATTAGCTTCCTGCAAAGGCCAGCGTAACTCAAATCACCAAGGGCAGCCAGAAAGAAGGTAGGCTCTTAAATAATTCCTGTCCAAGGGAAGGCAGTTTAGGTAGATGGCATGGAGAACACTGGTCAGGAAGCAGAATCAGAGAATTATTTCATGATCCAGGTGTGTAATCCAGTACCAAAGTCAGGTATTGAACACTTAATGGAGCTCTAAAGGCACCGAAGTCGGAAAGCAATTATGAGAATGAAACACGATTTAGGCTGCATAGGTTGGCAAGCCACTTCAACTACCTACAGGCCTTAACACTGTTACAAAAAGAAGGTTCCATGTAAGACTAGTTAGCATTAACATCAGTCATTTTTGTGGAAACAGCAATATCAAGAACTTCTGAGTTGTCAAGCACATGCTCTTATCTGAAGATATTTCTACCTCCTTATTGGAGTGGCATCTGCTCCTTCTTCACTCCATTTCTCTTAGCTGCAGGACCAAGCCAAAGAACAACAGCAAGACTATTTCGCTGTTTTTGTTATCATCATATTCAACCCCACTCTCCAATAGCACCCCCTTACACACTCCCTAACCATTATCTCAGTACTCCAAGACTTGCCCTGTGCTATGCCCTCAATACACAGCTGCACCCAGGATTAAAGTTCCAGACACCCGAGATTCCACACCCTGCAGTGTCCCTTTACTCCAGCCTAAGCATCTCTGCATTCACAGCCAGCGAAAGTTACAGCAACCATAGCCAAGGGCTGCTGTCAACTGTTCAGACCATACCCTGAAAGTTTCTGTATGTATCGTGATCTACCTCCCACCCTACAGCTTTTTCCTTCTAGATGCACTGTTACCCAACCACTTGTGCTCAGGGTGCAATGCCAGAGTCAGTATGAGGCCACAGTGCTACTCTGCAGCCAGTATAGCACCACACAGTGCTGTATGTCTGCCTCCAAAGTCTTCACCTCAAAGCACAAGTCAAGACTCACGTCCTTTCTCTACATATGCTAGAGGTACCATTAACAAGAGAAGAGATTGGGAAACACAAGCTACATTAGTTCAGCCCAGCCTGTGTTTTTCTTCCTTACCTCAAAGTAGAACTGCCAGCTCTGTTGACCATAACGGTTAGATGAGATCAAGGCAATTAACAAGCTTTATTCCTATATAAGCATAGAGCAAATATATTAAGATATAAAATCTTTATAGTTCCACTGAATCAGGCAGTAAGGCAGAGAGCTGTAAAGCAAGCAGCTTCCTCTTACAGCTCTTCCATGAATGCACAACGCCACAGCACATGCACACAGCACAGCCTTCATCTACTCTCAGAGTGACAGCTCACTCCTTTTACTGTCCTTACCCATAACTCATACCTCCCCAAAACAAAGCAGCAAAACAGTTAAAAAACAACAAGGAACAACAAAACAACAAAAAACCTGCTTCAGGATGAAACACAGTTCATCAGTACATCCAGCTGCTTCCTAGAAACAGGACATGCTGTGTGATATATAGAGCAAGATTTACACTCAGTAGCTCAATACTTGCAAGTAATATGCAAGCCAACCAAACGAAGCATTGTCACCTTCAATAAGACCAAGTACACCAGTTGCAAGATCAGATGCTCAGGTACCAGTAGAAATCCAGTGATGTAAAGTCGTCCTGATACTTTTTGTATCATATACATAGTATTTTCAATCAAGCACATGACTGTGAATTAGAAGTTTGTTTCACGCATGTATGAACTTTCACTACATAACTAACACTTTAATTTCTACCGAGTTAACTAGCAGCTTCATTAAATCAGCAAGACACACACGTGTTCTGCTAACACGTGCTTAATTAAACACTGAAGAGGGTAATTCTATCCCATAAAGAAAAAAAAAAAAGTAGACTATTATTAAACACATATTGGTTTAATTTTGGTGTTTTTTTCCCTCTTCCTTAATTTACATTATAGAAAGCTTTAAAAAGCTGCAGCAAAAGATACTATCAAAGACGGTAAGCTTAGCAAATTGGTGAATCCATCTCCAGAACAACACAAAGTCAACTTAGAATCACAGAAAAGACCTAAAAGATCATCCAGTCCAACCATTCACCTATTACCAATAGCTCCCACTAAACCACGTCCCTCAACACAACATCCAGTTGTTCCTTGAACTTCTCTTGTCGCGAGCAGGAAACATTCTAAACTCTGAAAAGTTTTACACTGCACACAAATGTAAACCTAAGAAAAAAGAAGAACATTCAATTCCAAATCTCTGCCTCCACCGTTTCTTCAGAAGCACCTGTAAGAGCAACACTGCTACATTTCAGTCCTAGACTACTAAACTGAAAATTGCATCTGAGGGGTAATTGCAGTATTGTTTCTACAGCAACTGCAGAGCTAATTCAGCTAAAAGCAAAGCTGTATTGCACCAAGTGGTAAGCTAACTGCCAGCTGGAGAACAACACTGGACGCATGTGCAGGGGCACAGGACCCCTGCAGGAAGACACATCAGGCAAGGAAGAAAGGTAAGTCAGCGACACGCCACTTGGGCACAGTCCGCTGAGCGGTGCAGCAGACCCCCAGCCTTAGCCCCATGTGCAGGACCCCAAGCTTGCTACTGGCAACAGCTGTCAACCAAGCGCCTAAGAACAGGTATTTCTGTGTACCAGAGATTTCACTTCCAACTTCAAACAAAATTATAACAATGCAAGTAAGACACACATTGATATTCCTGGCTGCTTCAGTGTACTCTGTAGACTAAAAACTTTTAACAGAAATCAAAAAAGATGTGGAATCTTAACATTATTTCAAAAAATACGCAAGGCTGCATATTCCACAGTGACATAACACTTTCTACATTTTCCTTTTAAAAAAACTGAGTTTAAGAGAAAGCCATTCCATTTGGTATGATATGAACAACACTGGTCATCATATTACCAGCGAATACCACGACCTTCCTCATTCTCCCTCTCTTATTAGTTATTAATGCTGAATATAATTGACTAGAAAAGTTTTGAAATGGAATTCTGACAATTTATCAGTTTAGCAAAATAAAAAGTGGTTGTGGGTGTCCAGTCCTTGGAGGTGCTTGAAGGCCAGGCTGGATGTGCCCTGGGCAGCCTGAGCTGGTGGGGAGCAGCCAGGGCTTGGAACTGGATGAGCTTTAAAGGTCCCTTCCAACCTAAACAATTCTATAATTCTGTGACCTTATTATTTTGAGACAGTTTCAATGACTCAATATATAAAGACGGAAAATATCAAATTACAACACTGTGTATTTTGGAACGTGCCAAAGATCCATTTTCATTCTGTCATCATTCCTTGTTTTTGTAGAGTTCTATTAACAGAACCGTGAGTACAGAGAAAACACAAGAACAAAGGGATGAAGGAAATACAAAAACTAGAATGCAAAAACCTTGGTTTAGAGTATATGTTTTTTTTCCTTAATCCTTAATCAAAAGACACAATCCAGTCTCTAATGATTTTAAAATGTAGCAAAGGAGGAAGCAAAACTGCAGGACTCACACATAACTGAGTCACTCCATGTTACCAAAAATTTAAGTATCACTGCAAGACTAATTCACTATATAGTATTATCTGCTTACAGTTCTGTTAGTTATATGACAATTCGCTAAGTCAATATACTGCAAAAGCAATAACATTTCTTCATACACACAGCTTCCTTATATTGGTTACCTATTGATCTCTGAAAGCTGCCAAGACTACTTCTGTCAGACAAGCATTTGATAAAAAAAAGATTTCTAATTAGATACAGTCTGTTCAGGCATTACAGCCATTTCATACCTACCATCTTTCTCCCTGCCATTTCACATTCTTGAACTGCATTTGAAGATACAGCCTTGACATCTTTGCATTGTGCTATAGCTGATAGCAAGCAAAATGGCCTGTTCTAAGGTTATGCAATGCAATCACAGTAACAAGAGACAATCAGGAAATTCAAGGTCATTAGGCCTTGCGGTCTTGGACAGAACACTTAATTCCCTATGCCTCAAACTACCGCAGAAATAATGAAATGCTGTCCATGTCTCAATGACAACAAGACACCGGGAAGGAGTTAAAGATGCAGGCATTCAAAAAGTTAAGTAGCTTTGAGCTGTCAGTGTTATGGCTGCAGACTGTTTTCCGAGTACTTTTCCCCACAGTTTAAAACAATCAAGTCCTATGTATGAAGAAAGAGGTAGCTGGAATATGGAAGGAGAAGGAGAAAGGCAAGCAGCATGCAATTCTAGAGCTTGCTGTTAAATAATAATAATAATAATAAAAACATTTGTAGAACTATGAGTAAGAAAGAAACAACAGTAATTTAAAGGAAAAAAAAGATAGCAAGTATTCTGCTTGAATGAAGTGACATTGAAATTCTGAAATTGTGATCTTCAGACAGAAGGCCATGCAGTGTGCCAAGCATGGACGTAGGGTCAAGTTACAAATTCTATCATAGTTCTTCCCTTCTAGATTTTTACTCCAATGAGTGTGAAATGATTTTATCATTACTATTATTCTTTAGCTAATAAGAGGTCCATTTCCTACTGATCTCCACAACCTTCAATTTAGATCTTCGGTGTAATGCTTAGGCTCTGTGCCAAACTCCACAGGCTTATGAAAACCATTTCTTTGAGAGAGCCATCTCAGAACACAACCAATCCATAACAAATACAAATATTCTATCAAGTTATAGAACTTAAGGAAGCAGAAGCAATGCGTCAACAGTCAAGAGAAACAAATCTTGCACTGTATTTCAAAGCTGTAACTTCCATTTTAAACAATAAAACAAAAATCAAACTGAAGGGGAAAAAAAAAAAAAAGAAAAACAAACTCCCAACCTTTGAAAGCTATCTCCCGAAGGAGAACTCTGAGACCAGGACTGTATACTATACCAATTAATCTGTCCAGCGATAGAAACTTACATGCAAGCAGTGCAAAAAATTCATACGAGTTAACTTGCTGTATGCCATCCTTACAGGACGGCCATAGAGGTTAGATTTTGTGTAGCAAAAGCATGTAGCTAAAAGGTCTGCTCTAATTGCCCGGCAGTCTAACCCATCAGTCAGCCAAATACCCTCCCATTAGCACTGCTTGTTATGGCACTGCCTTCATCTCCTGGACCACATCCTGTTGAACACAGACATTATAGCATTTGTTTGAACAAAGAACATTCAGGCATTTTGAAGGAAGGAAAAGAATGAATATCTGACAGGATTTTCATTGATTGCAGCATTTTCTCATCCATGCTAGAGAAAACACACACGAAAAAAACTGCTGCTTTAAATACTACATTTTTTGTAGAACAGCCCCTTGGCAGAAACATATCAATTTAGACGCGCATGAATTTTCTGCCTGAACCTTGTTAGAGCCTGAAGACATGTGCACACACTTCACATACCTATAAGCCAAACCAGTTTCACTGGGTTTGGCACAAGAAGAGCTTAGTATTGATCTGTCAGAGAGACTCCACATCAGAGAGAAACTACACTAAAATAATTGAGGATGTCTTTAGGGGGAAAAGAAATCAAAAAAATACACTACTGTGGTTTGCAGCAGGGCTAAAAATCTACCTGAGATGCTCTGCTCTTAGAGCTGAAACACTGCAAAAGGCATAAAGTGCTACAGAAACCATTAAAAAAGAAAGACAAAGAGCAGAGCAATGTTAGCATTACTGAAAGAGCAAAGTGCAAGCAATTTCAGCAAGCCAAAATACAAAGACTCGTGAACTACTGTTTACATGGGTTGATAGTAATAGGACAAGGGGGAATGGTTTTAAACTAAGAGACAGGGGAGGTTTAGGTTAGAGGAGGAGGATTTTTTTTTTTCACTCAGAGGGTGGTGACGCACTGGAACAGGTTGCCCAAGGAGGTTGTGGATGTCCCACCCCTGGAGCCATTCAAGACCAGGCTGGATGTGGCTCTGGGCAGCCTGGTCCGGTGGTTAGCAACCCTGCACATAGCGGGAGGGTTGAAACTAGATGATCATTGTGGTCCTTTTCAATCCAGGCCATTCTATGATCCTGTGAAAAAACATCTATGATGGAAGATGACGAGCGCAGGGTCCTAAGAGCATAGACAGGCAAATCAGACAACTGATATTTGGGAAATTAAGTTTAGAAATGCAATGCAATGTCAGCATGCAATCAGGAATGTACACCAGGCACATTACCAAGGTTGCTACCTTCAGGAAATAAGAACCCCACCTAGCAATAACAGCTTTACCTCCAATCTACTACAGCCATCCCACAAAGCTTTTGGCCAATTTGCCCTGAAAACTGCAGTTTACAGAGAAGTATGACTACTCAGAGCAGAAGTGATGAAATAAGAAAATGCTAATCAGCTTCATGCCCAAGCATCAAAACCTGCTATTTTTTATTTTCAACTAGCCAGAGATAAACCCCAAAACCGCAAGACACCCAACAGTACTTCGATGAAAGTAGACTAGTGATCATCTCGCATGTTTAAACACAAAGACATACTACTGCGTCTTGAAGAGCCAAGAAAGAAAATAGCACATGAACCAATAAAGAATCAGTGCACCATAAAATACACCTTTTATCCTGGGCATAAATATTTTGCTACTCCTAACTGTTGCTCTTTTTTTGCATTGCTTCTTCCCTTCTTGGACTTATCTACATTTACTAAAATCTCAAGAAGAAATTGAAGTAATTTAAAACCAGGAAACTATTTTCACAAGAGGCACTGGATACCTAAAAATCGATTTTCTACTCATAACCCAAATGGTCCAGCTGTGCCTGTGAGCACTGTATTTAGAAAACATAAGAGAATAGGGATTATTTTCAGGTTCTTACTGCCAGATTCCCTAAAGTAAAGGTAGAAGTTGTGTACAGTTAGTTTATTTTAAAGCAGCTCAAGTGATATCTTCCTTGTTTTAGCATGATTAAAATCAAAAGCATAAAGAAGATTTTTAAAAGCTATTATATCAGAAAATTTTCAAAACGGAAGTTAACACAATCATACTATACAACCTGTTTTACCACGTCTCCCTTTTCAAAAAGAGAAAGAAGTTACAAGGAGGGACAGTAGGAAAACCCTCACTAGTTGAGAAGTATCTTCACATACGATTCTGTACTGATACATTTCTGACACAGCATCCTTTACCTGAAGGTAATGCATAATATAACTGGTTTGTAGAAAATAGTTGCCTGGTTCACCAGAAAATAAAATCTGGGATGACATAGGGTAGGAGGAGCTACTAGCTATCAGTTGTGCCATGAGCTCTATCATTCAACTAAGGCAACTACCTACTGCCTCCTATGAGATATTATTGACTTGGAATATTTCAATGTCTTCTGAAACTTTAATTTCTTCCTTCATGGCAAGTGCACAAAAACTAAGTTTTGGTATACTGCTGCTGAAGTAGATCTCTTTCTGACAGGAGAGCTTAAGAATGCTTTCAGAATCTTCAGTGCACCTGAACCCTTGCTTTGCAACAACATCTTGAAATGCGCTGGAGGAGGACATCCTGGTGCCATCTACATTATCTAGTATCCATTTGAAATAAAGCCAAATATACATACAAAACTGGGGTTTTCAGAGTGAACTACTTACTCCAAATGCAATGTACTCTGTAGACACTCAGAGTTTAGTGCCTAACACCTATGCAGAGCCTGCTTGTTCTCAAAGGAATGGACACTGAGTGCGGTTATCTCTTCTAGCGCAAACCCAAGCTACTGCATGCCACCTTCTCAAATGTGGAGTTCCACATCTGAGAAATGAAATCTAGGAGGGCCTTAAGGAAAAGGTGAGTGAGATGCAACAGAAACACGGGAGCAGAGGCTGAGAACAAGCAACTAAACAAGATTAGAGAGGACCTGAGTTGCTGATGGGAAAAAACATTTTCTAATTTACCTGTCCTGCAAAAGGCAGAGTTGAGATTGTAGAGGTCAATGCTACTTCAATGGAGATAAGGCAAAGCCAAGACAAGAAAATTTAAAGAAACTACTGAACTGTAATTTTGCTTTGTTATTATCACAATCATTTGTGCATTTTTATGTAATTCTGACATTCAAATGGGCAACGAGCACTGTTATAAGCAAAAATGTTTATTGCTTTAATCACTTAGGAAGAAAAATTAATAGCATGTCAAAGTCTGCGGGCAATTGTGATAAAACCCCTACTCAAGAAACAGAGAACTTAAGACTTGAAGTGGGTGGATACAAACCTGAGAAATCAACCTGTCAAGCGTGACACATGAAGCAGCACTGGAGGGAAAAGGAAACACGACAAACTCAAATGAAGCACCTTGCAAAGAAGTTCAAAAAGACAACATGGAGAATTACGGGTTTTACCAGCTGTGACATAGTGAGTAAAGAAAAACTGTTTGTTAACAAAACTATCTGTCAAGCTAAGAACTACCCACGGGATTGATGGGGGAAAATCTTAATTAGAAGTTCATTTTCTTCATGTAGATCTTATTCCAATTATTATTAAATAGGTAAGAAAAAAAAAAACCACTACGATTCTGGGGTAAGCCAAGTGACTCCAGCAAGAGCAAATCAGCACATAGAGAACTCTGACAAACCCGTTTTCTATATGACCTGTAGAACACAACCAAGTTCAGTTCAAAACATGATGCGTTCCACCTCTCAGCTCACTGTGGTATCTGACACGAAGGAACATGAAGTCTACACTTTGCATTCCAAACCTAATACAAACCAGTCAGTCAGCTTGGTGTCATACTGTAGACATTATCAAGAAACGTTACTGCAATAAACAAAAGGCATTGGACAGAAGTGAGATACGGGCTGCAGACACCAAATGTGGCTTCCTGCCAAATATTTTAGCTCTGAATGCAGCAAGCAGGGCTGCTTATTTATTTACTTACTTAAGCCCCTAAAATAAAATGAGCACAACGTCAAGAGAAGCAAAGACAGAATAGTTAACCCTTTCAGAAAAGCTTTCACTGCTCAAACAGCAAAACTTCTGACACACAAGGTCTTTTCGAGGGACCTGATGTCACAATGTAAACATCTAACAATGCGTGAATGCCCGGAGAACAGAGGGGAATTAGCTGATCAAGTGATTGTACACTTTGTTAGGTCCACAGACGTGACAGATAACAAGAAAAGGAAGAGCATTCTTTAGATCAGTGTTTCCTCTCAACGGCTTTTGCTAGCTAAACACAGCTATCACCATCTATCACTATTTAAGTATGCAAAAAGCCTTTCAATCCTGTACACATAATGAGAACAGAGTCGAGACAACCCGCTTTCTACCACTGACCCTACCGTAACTTAAAAATAAAGACGGTTTTGTCAGGAAATACATATATATTCATATCGTATTCCTTGGTAAATGTTTCATTTTTTATTTTACTTTATCCAGCCAATCACTGAATAGTTTGTCTATACCTCATAAATCAAGAACAAAAGAGTCACAATTTAAGTTGTTCTGAGCACTACCTCACAGATTCAGCCCTTCAAGCAACAGTGACAAGACTAGACCCATCTACCAAGCAACAGTGTGTTACACAAGACTGGACCCAACTACCAAGGACGTATGCAGAGAACAGTCACAAAGCTATTCCTGCACAATGCCAGAAGAGACCCTCGATTCATTGGAATCTACTAGAAAATGCAAATTGTAAAGCCTGGTCACTTTCTGGTTTTGATCATTCATTGCTTTTGCATCAGGTTCCACATCCCCCCACAGATTCATTTTTCCCCCTTCCTCACATTCAATAAGAGGCAGAGACACCTATGAAGTCAAACTCGCAAGCTTCTCATCTAGTGCAACAGAGAACTGTTACACAGCATTCAAACCAGTGAAAAACACATAGAGCCTTTCCAGAGCCTAATGTAAGCTTTATTTTTCCAATCTTAAGTCTGCAACAGAAGCCACAGTCCAACTAATGTTCTCCAGTTATCACCAGAATTCTTCCCAGCACACTACATGAACAACATTCAAGAGATGGTCACAGCCTCACTGATAAATCCCTTATTCCTCCATGGGACATAGCTTCCCAGCTGCACTTTCTATTTCATGTATCGATTCTTTCAGAATTATTTTCATGCAGATTCCTACTCCCAAAAAGACACATCATCTAAGGAGCCATAGATAAGGTAATTCCTTTCCCTTCTGTTTAATTTCTTGGAACACATTTTTAAGAAAGCCAATAAGTAAGGACCTGGGAAAAAAATAATTCCAGCATTTTCTGTTTTGCAAAGGACTAGATATTTTGAGTAGAGTACTTCTAAGAGTGCTTATAATAGCCAAATATTTCCCTGTATCAGAGGTGAAGTAGAGAAATCACCAAAGCCACAGTCACGCTTCCCCTCGCAATCTTTGCTAGCAAGACATGGAATTTGCACAGAGTCACCAGTTAACAAAGAAATGCAACCCTGTGTTTGCACTGCACTTTCATTCACACTGTCTGCTTCCATTTCTACAGCAATGGCTCTGAATTAAGGACGAAATTCTTTTCAACCCATTCTCAAAAAATTTGTGTGTGAAGTACAATAGTATTTCAATTGGATTTTTTCCGTGTCATACGTAATATTAACTAGGCAAACTTAATGTAATTCAGTCACCCCAAATTACAGAAGCCTTACATACCTGTGAAAATTTTCCAGTGTTTATGAAGAAAATACATACTTGTGAACAAGAAAGCAAATCAATGCAGTCTTGTCTTTGACATTTGGGAATTTCCACATGTAGCTGATTTATTTGCTGTTGGTCAATTTCTCTAAAAGTCTGACAAAAAAACCTCATGTAATTACCCAAGGATTTACAAGATGCTGCTTACTAACCACTTCAGAGGCAGAAATGAAATTAGCAAAAAGGAAAGGGAAGGCCTGAAGCATCCAGCACATCTGTTCACAAAAGAAAAATCTTCCTCAGCTCTAGAAACAGGACTAAAGCCATTTGCATCTGGCAGCAGAATTCCTCCCACATTCCCATATCCCTCTAAGTGCCTGCAGGAACAGCATATTACCTGCACACACCATCACTGGATTTTGGAGCTTTCGTTTAAGGCATTATAAAACATACCACCTCAGACCAATGCCTACCAGACAAAGACATGGAAGAAAGATGAAATGTAATGCCCTGGCAGGATATAGTCAAGACCTGTGAAGAAGGATGAGTAAGTAATTAGCTGCTTTCATTTTTATTATTTAGTTGGATAAAAAATCCTATTTCAATCCATGCTAAGTTATACTTAGAATTTCAGAAGCTATTTTCTCCTCTTCCTTCAAATAAAACCTGTTCTTTGTAATTAAAGATAAAGAGGATGTTTCATAAAAACTTGCTTTCTGAAAACAAGTAAATGCAACAGAGCTCTGTATTGAGGGGATTTAATTTTTCTCTGAATAAAACCAAAACAAGTAATGACTTGAAGAAAGAACTTGTAGCAGAATGGACTAGGAGTACCTACTCAGGTTGCAATAAGTGAAGGGCTTGGTTTCTCTTCAAAGCCTAAGCACTGGAGAAACCTTCACAGATCAACCCAAAACAAGATTTACCCAAGTCTGCATATTTACTTACAGCTTATATTTTGAGATTCAGTTCAAGCTGCTTCCTGGCTTTTTTTAAACACAGCATGATGGTACATGGCATCAAACACAACTACATCAGTTTCCCATCTAAAAGGAAATGGTTTGTGTGTCCTGTAAACCAGGCTTTGAAGAAAACTGCGTGCAAATAGAAAAAAAGGGCAATTGCAGAAATCTGACTTTTAAGTATGTACTGTTCTATGCTGTATTGCTAGTTTATCAAAAGCCCCACACGTCGGAGCACTGTGTGCTTCAACAAAGGAAGCACACTGCTTTTAAGCAGGTTTATCTTCTTACAGCATTTCTATTTCTATCCCAAAGAAGTTACAAAGTCCTATGAAGTAAAGTTAGTCAACCTGTCATTGGCTATAGCTTCTTCAGAATAGTCTTAACCCAGAAGGCTTCTTATTTAAATAAAAAAATAAATCCTACTCTGAGCATTCTCCGCAGCCTTTAAGGGAAAGGCTCAGTAACATATGAAAAAGAAGAGCAGACAAAAGATACATAGGTTAATCCTACAGAACAATATTATGGTAGAAGATTTATTTAACAACAACAGCAAGGAAAAAAAAGGAAAAGGCAGAAAGAAAGAAAAAAAAAAGCCAGTAAGAATCCACGCTACTACTACTACAAAGTAACCAATTCATTACTTTGGACTGAGAAGGTCAAATGTCAATCAAAGAGCCAACTCAGGGACTTCATCTAATCAGTATTTACTAAGGAGAATTAAACAGGGACTGCATTCTGTATCAGGTCATATGATCTGCTCTCCAGCTTGCAAATTCATCATACCAGTCTCCAGGCTAACCACGCGAACAGATGGAAGGTGAAAAAAGCAGAGGAACAGAGGACAGGGAGTGAGAGGACAATGGGAAAACCGCTTTACTTGAAGGACTAACAAATGAAATTTCAGTGCAAATTGGATCTCAGCCTCTCCATCTTCTCCTAGATGACTGTATTTCATCCCGTACACTTCTGAGCACTGGCTGTTTTTTCCCATCCCGGAATCAGACTCTAATGACAGACATGAGGTACCAATCTTTTAAAATTACTGCATTCATTGTGTGTGTGAATGGGATCTTTCTGGTACTGCAGTTATTCATGATACGGCTTTCGATACTATGAAATGATCACCAGAGCACCTGTAGGAACAAGCAGTCGTTCTATAAAATATTCTTGGTATCCAATCAGGATTACTTATCTAAATTGCAGGAGACAGAAACAAAGAGAACTCCCTCAAAAGGAGTAGCTTGCAGAACTCAGCAATAGGTTCCACATCAAGTTTTTACATTATCCCCTAATCAGAACAGACTGCCATTCGATTCTTGTCAAAGGGCAGAAATCCGGTTTACACGACTCAATGGATTAAAGAAGGTTTAGGAAAAGGAAATCCGGTCTCGCTGTAAAGATCTACCTCTTGAAACTTTTAAATCCCCCTTTAAAAGCTGGCACTGGCACTCCCAACCTGCAGCCGAGATTGTCCATTCTGCCGTACAATCAACTAACAGAATGGATTTAGGACTTAAGGGATTAACATCGCGGAGTGCTTTTACCACAGGAGTTCCCCTACGAAGGAATGCTCTCGCACACGAGTCCGGGAGCGGACAGCGGGTCCCTAACGCCGTGTTCCCACGGCGCTGCCCGTGCTGCCGCAGGACGCGGCCCAAAGGCTGCAGCCCTCCGCCCGCCCGACAGGAAGCGCCCCGTGACGGGCACCAAGTTGGAACTGCGGAGCGGGCGGGTGCGGGAGCCCCGCAACTTCGCAACTTCAGCACGTTTTACGCCTTACGCGCCGTTCTACGCTGCCTATAAGAATATCGCTCCCAGCCACAGGGAGCCTTTCCTTTCCTGCCTGCTCCCACTGAAACCCTGCGGATGTGAAGGAAAACAAAAGAGAGGAAGCACATTCATCGCCGAGCGCGACCGGAGCGGAGGAGCTCCCCGAACAATGGGCTAGAGCGAGCGGTGCGGGGGGCGACCCTCCTCCTGCTGCTGCTGCTGCTGGTGCTCGGCCCGCAGCGCCCCGTGTGCCCGCCGTGCTCAGCCCGACGCCGAGCTGCCTGCGGGGACATCTCCCCGACTTTCGGACCGCTCTCCCGGGGCGGTGACCAGCCGAGCGAGCCGGGAACCCGACGGCGGACAAAACTTTCTCCCCCTCACGGCCACGCTTTCCCCCACACCTCCGCCACGTTCGTGCGGCGGCAGCAGGGGCGGAGCGGCCGCCTTCTCCCCGGCACCGCGCCGCAGCGAGCCCAACTCCGCCGCGCCTCCCGCCCACAGGTGTCCGCGGCCCGCGGCACGCCCCCGAGCCTACAGGCAGGTGAGGGCGGCTCCCGAGCGGCCCTACGTGCAGCCCCACCTATAGCCCTACGAGCAGCCCTACCTGCAGCCCCCTCCTGCGCAGGATGCCCGGCGCGTCCATGTTGCCGCCCCGCCGGCCGGCCCCGCCGGACTGCCCCGGCACCGCGCGCCGCTCCGCATCCCTGCAGCTGCCGAGCGCTGACATCACGGCGCCGCCCATTGGCGGCCAGCGGTCACATGGCCCGGCGAGTTGTGCACCTCGGCAACTTAGAGCGGCGCCGGCGGGGCAGCCCGAGCAGCCCGAGCATCACACGGACCGAGGGGCGCCGCTCCACAGCTCCGCCACACCACGGCTGATACAGCGAGGACCACGGCACTCCTGCTCACGTCTGGAAAATGGCACCGACCCCACCTCAGCTTCTCTGTATGTAACAGAACCCGCTAACTTCATCGAAAGAGGGATTGCTTTTCCCACAGTCGCATCCCAATCGTGTGGCTTAAGGGATTTCTCGACTTTCAAAAGTCTGATCCTTCAAAGGACTCCAGCAGAATCCAACTAGAGCAACATCCATCTGAAACACACACACACAGCTACACCTGCAGGCACGAGTCCTCTTCCCACCGAGAACAGCGCACCCCACAGCACTGATGGAGAGCAGCAGGCAGGGGCGCAGACAATGTACTTCAGTGCATTTCTTACTAAAGGATATAAATGGAGATCGAAATCAAGGTTGCATTCACCTATTAACGGCCTAAGATGAGGATTATGACAATCACGCCCTTAAATCTAGTATGAAAAAAAAAGTATTGATTTCCTGTCAGACGGCATCATTTTGAGAAGCAGCCCATGTACCTTTCACAGCAGTGAAACCTGCTAGAGGCAAAAACATTTGGAACGAAAATGAAGGATTGCTGAGAAGATAACGCCAAGCAGTAACAGCTTATGTGAAGAACCACAGAGAAGAGGCTCCCGTGTTTGCCCACCTCTGCTTTTCTCCATACGACTGAAATGCACTAATATTCTTGCTTTTCACCTTTAAAAGAAGTGAGAACATTTCAGCTTTTTCATTAGGGTGCCTATTTCTTATATCTGCAACTACATTATCAGGGGAAAAAGTCCTTTTTTATCAGTTACAGTGACATTGTCTGGGGGCATTTTCCCCTCCCAGCCTCCAGCCCAAAACACACCCACAGCATCAGGTCAGTGGCTCAAAACTTCCCATCACCAGTGTCAGCTCCAGGATCAGAGCTGCACTTCGGATCATAAAGAAACTGCTCGGACTAATTCCACAAGAGGGAGAACTAGGCAATGAAAAGCACTGACTGGACAGGAGAGAGAATTCTGACCATGGGGTTTGACCTTCTCCATAACAAAGGATACATGACTTTCCTGAATTCATTTCATTTTGAAACACAACCTGTCTTTAAGCAGCATGCTGCAGCTAGAGGAAAACTTTCAGGTTTGGAGAACCAAACTGAAGGATGCCTGGGATTCCTCAGCTGCTGTCATGAAGAAAGGAAAACTGGAGTCACGCTAAGGAGATGGCACATCTCCTCTCAACTCCTCCTAATGCCATCATCATTCTCTACTTCCATTCAAAAACAAGCCATCATCTCTTTCTCTGTTACTAATGCCTTAAAATTTTCTCCCCATCATTCAGGATCCACACACCCCAACGTTTCAGTACTTCTCTGTTTCCAAAGACTATGCAGGCAAACAAGTAACAATTCAAATACTGCGTTGTTCTCAGTGAGGATAGCACAAATGAATACGGGGTAATGGCCACATTGTCACATTTCAAGAGTGAGAGGGAAAAGGGTACTGTCTGTCCCTCGAGGCACACCACAGGGTTGAGGGGCAAGGCTGTTTGCATTTACGCATGCAATCCTGCATATGTTTTTAAATAAGCTCTATTTCAATTACCAGAATAGAAAAAACCTCCCACCACATGATTTATCGGTTCCTCCAGAGGTGAAGAATGCTGAAGTCTTAAATGTTTTTTGTTTTTTGGTTTTTTTTTAATCAATGATTTTAGCAAATCTAAATATACATAATATAGATACATGAATGAAAAGCACTCTCCCATCTGGCTGAGAGGTCTGCAAGGCACGATAAATTCTACAGATTTATTACTCAAAAAGCAACAGCACAAAAAAATCACAGCACCAAGTCACATATCACTGATAGCCAGAGATGCAAATGGTCCACAACCTAAACACAAATCTTACACATCACAGATTGTCCAGTTGTGGACGTGGATAACTTACAGAAAGAATTACAATCAGGCAAAATTAAGAACTCCTCTCCATGAAGCATTCCAGCTACAGAGCACAAGTACTACTTTGTACTGCAAGAAACTAGGGATCATTTTTTAATTGACCTAGGTAACACAGGGAGGGAGGAAGGAAGGAAGGAAAACAGAACAAAGAGAAGACTGCCTACCAGTGCAAGATGAAACTAATCCCAACTGGAAATGTACAAAAATTGCCTTTCATTGCAAATGCAATTGCTGTCAATTCCAGAAGTGACATTTTCCCAAGCTTACGCTGCATCTCATAAGGCAAGCATTAACTGAATATTCTCTCACTCTGTGAACCTTCTCATATACTACCAAAAATAAACCTATGTGTTTGCAATAGCATTAGGCTCGCTATTCCTGCCTGGAATCTCATCACTTTCCAGCTAATTATTTCAGTAAAATGAATGGAAAATGAAAATGTGATAGAAAGCTTCAGGTATTAAAAAGTTATGGTTTAGAAGAAAAATCACAAAATGTGTTCTTAAAAACATTTTAACAATAATATTTACAGAGTCCTTCACATCAACTGTTGCAGAAAGGCACACATGCATGACAAAACTGTACACATATATAGTATTTGAAGAAGAAAACTGTTTTGCCCTGTCCAAGGAGGCAAAATTACTTTACAACAATATTTTCAGAAAGCTTTCTTCCCTACAAATGCAGCATTTTTCCTAAGAATTACAAAGAATATTTCAGCTAGCTTAGGTTCAAACCAATGAGTACACATCTATTTAAAGCTCAATAGAAATGTGGTAACAATTTTTAGTACAATTGCACAGAATTAGCTTATTTCCTCACTAAGTTGTTGTTTTTTGAATTCATCGCCTTATTTCACTTAGGCCTGTCAGTCAATATTATTTTCTGAGAAAATACGGGTATTACCATGATAACTGAAATGATTTCATTTAAAAATAAAAATGGGGCATGTGAAAATAGGTGCATTAATTCAAGGTTCACAGTGGAGATTCAGTTTAATGAATACGCATATCCAGTGTGGGGCTGCCACTTTCACACTACACATGGGGGCAGCATCTGATAAATTGCATTTATTATGCATCATGGAACAACTCACTTGTGCTCTGCCCTCTGAATCGGTCTCTGCCAGGGCTGTATTTTATACCTTATGTACTCTACAACATGAAAACACCACCACTAAATTTTTTAAATAGTTATTTCCCTCCCAAATGTAAAAAATCTAAAGCTCAGAACAGAAAATGACCAGTCCAATAACTGCTTTGACTTTTGAAAACTTGCAGCCCACAAGAAAGGGAACTTGCAACCCACAAGAATGTGTTTCCCAGCTCTGGTTAAAGAAAAAAAGAAGCAGCAGCAGCAGCTTCTGATTGTGTTATAATTCATTGACAAGCTATTCACGTGATTCTTAGTAGCAAAATTAAAATATTGTGCCATATTTTCAAAAGTCCAGGTAAATGCACACACTATCGCTGCAGATACCTGTTTTCACAGGTACAGGAATGGAAAAATCTGCAAGCATTTAACACTAATTCCTATGCAACTTTCCTCTAAGGACACTGAGAAGAGAGAAATGAACCACCCCGGAGTGTGTTCTACTGGAGGCTGTAGTTATGCTTTTGAAACCAGCACATACCAGTGCTGCTTCTGCATGTGTAAGGGCAAACAAAAGCAGCTAGAGTCAACTTGTCAGCCACATGTATTTGTCTGCAATGTGTGCGCACAAGAAAACCCATTTATCACATTAGACCTAATACACATAGCAGAGCTGAAGGTCTTCATCCACATTTTCTATAAATAGTCTTCCTCACATCACTGCAAATCAATACACAAATATTATTTTATCATTCTAATCACAAAAGGTCAGGCTTTAAGAACCAGCTTTGAATTCTTAAAGGTCTTCTGCCAAAGGAATTGCAGCAGCACATGACGCTGGATATGGCTGACACACACCTAGCACAAAAAGATGTAGGAAATAATTTTTAAAATATAGATACATGTATATTATTGAGATAAGGCACTGAAAAGAGTTAGGAGAGAAATGTGGTTTACTATCAGTCTCCACCACTCCATTAAAGATCCTTGCCCCCTCCAGAAAAAAGAAAAAAAAAAAAAACAAAAAAAAACAAACCCAGTGCACTGAAAAGGAAACCAAATTAGAGGCAGGAAATAAAGATTCCTTGCAAATGGTCTCCCACCAGCTCCCAGGCAGCAACTGTCTTCCTACATCACCAAAACAGAAAAACATGCACCTTTCTGTTGGTTTATTTTCGCACACCAGCTGGACAGCTTCACCAGGCACTACGAATTACTATCCTGGAAGGCTCAGCTAAGATTTCTGTAACTCATAAATGCTCTTCAAATATTTACTTCACATACATTTCCACACCTCACAGTGCAACAAGCTTAGTATGAACAATGAATGAGTTTAAATAAAAAAGAAGAGTTACAAATAAAAATGCTATAAAGCTACCTACAGAATTGAACAAAATGAAAACTGAAACACTGATTGATTGTATAAGCAGTATTGGAATACAGCCTTTATCTTAAAACTAGAATCCCAAGGCTGCATCAAGCTACCTACAGCTTTAGAGTTCAGTGAGCTCATCCCTCAAGCCAAAGACTTTCAGCCTGATCTCAGAGTGAAGCACAATCACAGCAGCTTTGCAGCAGATTTACAATACAGTTTTTACAATGCATAACAACAATGGAACACTGAAAATAGCACTCTGGTCTAAGCTCAAACAAAGGTTCACTTAATGGTATAAGAGATTACTGACATTCAAGCTTCAGTAAATGAGTAGCTGCTCATCTCCCTCGTAGCATATAACCACTGACACTTGTGAACTCAGGAGAGCATGAAGCTTTCCAGGAATCTTTCAGGGCTGACTCTCCAAAGCCTTCCAGCAACTGTGGCAGTGTAGCTTCCTATCCACTACCAATGAAGTGTGAATCAAATACTGGCAATATCTCTGACTGTCTCCCTGAGGTGGATCCTACTTTGATTACTTCTTCGGAAGACACGTTGTAGGTCTCAAAGTTCTCAAACACACAAAAACTGTATTTTGAAGCATTTTGAAGTTACTTTTAAAGACAGATTAAAGCAAATAATTCTCCTACTTTGCATATTGGTTAAAAAATAAAAATAAATAAATAAATAAATAGATAAAATTAAAAAAAAACCAACACAAAAACAGAGATGACATTTCTGTTTTGTAGTATTCTGAAAATAGCTTTCAGTTCCTACAGGAATTTACCTACTGTGTTTTACGATGTACTTCAGAGATGAAAAGGACACCCTATACAGCAGTACTACATTTGTCTATATCACCCAAAAATTCAGAAAAATTATACTGAAAAAAGAACACAAAGCTCTCCAGGGGAGCAGCATACACTTACTCGAACTCAGAGAAGAAATGTTCTGAATTTTTTTCCACTAAAATATGAGAGGTTTTGGCTTTCCTCATCATTTATTATATATATATATATATATATATAAAATTTATTATTATGTATTATGTGTATATAAATGATATATATGTATATATATCATTTGTTATATATATAATATAACATTATATTTTATATATATATATTATATATTATATATTATATATAACAAATGATATATATACATATATTATATCATTTATATACATATAATAAATGATATATATAATATATATATATATAATAAATGATGAGGAAAACCAAAACCTCTCATATATATATACATTAGAGTCATCTTTCTAAAAGGTAGCATTTAAATTAGAATGGTGTCTAAGAGCTTAGGTTTAACATTCAATCTTGCAAACAGGAAGCACGAAAGCCAAAGCTAGGTATGATACCAGGAGCTGGAAGATGTGCACTTGCAGTGGGGTGCAAACTGCTGTGCAGCTAAATCAAGCTAACCTTCTAAGAACTTTAAAGAGACCAACACCCAGCCACTTTACAGAAATCAGAAACCTACGGCATCACTACCTCCTGTCACATTCCCAAAGAGTTTTCTTCAATGTAATGCTGCAGACTTCCAGCAATGTTTTGTTTCCTAAGGAAAATAGCCAGTGACAACACAGTATCTGCCTCTGGATCCTTCAACTTCCAAAAGCCTTGTTGCTCCATAAAGTGTCACTGAAATTGGCTACAGCACTGGAAGTAAGTTGCCTCATCAAAACTGGCAGGCAAGACTGGCAGACAACACTGAAGCTGTCACTGAGGTAAAGGCACAATGCACTTTAAGGAGCATACTCCTCCAAGGCAATGAGAACAGACCTGCTGACCATCACGCAGCTCAGCACTATGCACACCAAGGACTTACCCTTGCACAGACATAGGAAGCCTTGTTCATTTAGCTGTTAACAGGAAAGAATATTTCAACTAAAATATTCAATCAGCAAGAAAACATAGGCCAGCTTTATCCCAAATGATCTCAGCATGGTAATAAAAATCCAGCACTTGGTTTTCATGATTTATTTTCCAAGATCTCATTTACCATAAAAGCTGTGAAATGGTATCACTTGAACTTGAAGAGAACAGGGAAAGCAATTCTCCCATTTTAGAGAGTAAGGAGCTTAAGGTGCATTGTTTAAAATTAAGATATTAATTATTAATTAACGAATTATCAGGATAACATTGAAATACACTGCATTCCAGAGAAGCTAATTAATTCTAATAGAATCAACTAATACTCATAATGATGTAATTTACTACTGGTAAAGCATAATAATTCATACAGAATTCTATGCATTCTAAACAATACACATTTTAATATTAAAAGTGTCACAGTTACAGTATTTCATTCACATGGCTTTACTGCTACAAATCTGAGCATATCATATCAGAATTAAGTGTAAATTCAAAAAATTCTCACGTTTGCTCCATGTTGTTCTAATTCTGGTATTCTTCATGTCAGACAGTGACAGTTTCCATAAGAACCAAAACTAAACATCTCTTCATACATTAACCATACACTACTCACCTCTCATCATTATATACTCAATTTCAGCACAGAAAATACATAATACATAGTAATGTATTCAATATATTCAAGAAGTTTTAGCTACCTAAATTAGTTCTAGATCACAAGATTTAATCCTTTAGAAGTCATTAAACACAATGTGACCTTTCACTACTAAATCACTTTTTTTTTTTCTCCAGCATCAAATATGTCAACTAGAAAGCTGAGAAGCATTCCAATAATCTTCCGTGTAATTCAATAGGACGCTCTTTTC
The DNA here is from genome assembly GCF_054131305.1 of Coturnix japonica. Lineage (NCBI taxonomy): Eukaryota > Metazoa > Chordata > Aves > Galliformes > Phasianidae > Coturnix > Coturnix japonica. The sequence continues at coordinate 59,928,008 of NC_140702.1, read as the reverse complement.
AGTATGCAGGCTGTTAATAATAAACTCAACATATCATTAAAAGCTAAGAAATCATTTTAGAACTAGATCAGCCAGAGAGAGTTTGTATTTTCTATTTTAAGCAACAAAAAATTCTCAGTAAGTGCAGCATCACAGTAAACATAGAGGTGACTCATCTCCAGTTCTCCTTTCCTTGCGGACTCTCATGCCATTTATATCTCCATACATCTGCCCTGAATCCCTTCAGTGGACTTGAAAATGATGGAATAAATGCTTCATGTGAAAGGAACCTTTTCAGAGTTTGACAGGATACGCTGTATCCCCCAGGAACAAAGCCAGACACTGCACCCATCAGATATGTTCTAGGTTCTCCTTCCTATGAGTCTCCAGCTGAAGCTCTGAGAAGGTTCTGCTGGCCTGACAACAGAATCAAAATCAGTTTGTATTTTACTACATCCCCTTCTATTACCACTTACACACAGCAACACAACTTTTGGATTTCAGAACTAAAGGTTCTCAGCCAATACAAGCTGAATGGATCAGCAGCGCTGTCCAGTTTTCCTTCCCCTTCACCATCACAGACCACATCTGTTACACAGCACAGAAACATACTCAGTCATGCCAGGCTTGCTGTGCACCCATGAGAGCATTCCAGAAATACAGTCTAGCAATGCACTAAGAGAGATCTTACTGTCCTCCTGAGCCATTGTGCATTATTCAGAGAACACATATGAAAAGGGAGACCTACAGGAATCCTAGAGTTAATGAATTTAAAGTTGAAAGCCACAGGTCAGAGTAGGGGCTGTTACACAAAGTAGTACAGTTGATTTTAGCAGTTTCTTTAAAAATACTTTTACTTCTCTGATTGTATTTTAGGGTTTTTGCTTAATAATATTCTCAATTATACACCTAACAGCAGCCATACTAAAGGGGTACGCAGTACAAAGGTACACACTGGGTTTTTCATGCCACCTACTGGACGAAATCCCACCTGCATCAACCCACTTCTACAGGCATCCAGCAGGTTCAGAAAACATGGCAGTCACAAAAACCTCAGAAGAAAAATAATCGTTACAGAAGCAAACTTGTTTCTTAAACAACTGCTGTAAGTAATCAACCTTCCTTTCAGGGACAGAACACACAGGAGAACACTGGTTACAACTGTTATTTCAGCTTTAATAACTTCACCTTTTGCACCAAATACTATGTTCTTTAGTATGGCAAAATGCAATAAGTCCCCAAAACAGCTGATCTAACAGTTCTATCAAGTCACTGAGCCTGCTGAATTCCCAAACCATAACTTATTTCTGAAAGCACAGACACATTTTAATACAGTCATATTGTATCATGGACCTCTTTTCAACAAGAACTGAAGAATTACATGCATACGGAAGTGCTTCTCCTTTTAAAAAATTAAAGAACTACTTGTCTCGGTATTCCCCTGTGAAATGTCGAACTGCAAACACAGAGGGGTTGCATTTTAGGTCACAGGGTCTGCAGTTCTGCCTATCTAGCTATATTTCAATTTTCAAAGACAAAATAAAATGAAGCTTCTGAGTTGATTTTACAATACTGCCATTTTCTAACAGTCAGCATAACAGAACATTTTAGATTAAGAACCCAATAAAAGATGAAAAGTCTTAAAAGAAATTCACACGGTAAGACAATAACAATAGCAATTACACTCTGAATAATCCCTCCTTGATATTTGGAAGTTTGTATGTGAAGACAGTAAGAATAGACAAGCTGCATTTCGAACTCAATTATTAACCTTGGGAAGGATTTAAGTTATTCATTTTTAAATAGCTCTGAACAAAGATGCATCTAGACTTTTGTTTGCTTGTTTGTTGTTTTTTTTAAAAAAAAAAAACACCTCATTTTGCTTCCTAACTCTTCCAATAATTCATTATTTCATCAAAGAGATAATGGTAGTAATGTACTTTCACTTACGGATGCATAATTCTTCTTAATGAATTCTGCCTTTCCTTACCCTCTAAGATTCAACACTTCCCACCCACTACATGGTCATTCTTCTTCACAAAAGCAACCTCCTTCACTAGAGAATAGTACTTAAATGTTTTAACATTCGACTTACTTCAAAAGGTAGGCACTTTGCCAAAGTCTGGCTCCCATGGGCCCAAGATTGTCCATTACAAACCAGGCAAGCCAAGGACATTTTCAGCCAAAAGGAGCGCTCTACAGTTTTACCATATCACTAGAGCTACTAAATTACTAGTTTTAATTTGTACCATGTGCAGAAGAGTGTGTATAAACAGCGTAACAAAACACATGTATTCACAGTTGTTGGTTTATGGGAAAGCATCATCATGCTAGGGATGTTTGTCCTGTATCTGCTTTTACTGGCCAAACAATTATAAACACACTCAAATCCATCTCTGCCCAAGTTGTAAATTAGCTGCCTGTTAACTTCAGCTGTCCCTCTTTCCTTCCTTATTTCAAGCAAAGAATCTTCTAATCCGACTTTGTTTCTTACTACCAACTCTCACTCATTTTTTGAAAAGATAACCTAACACAACTAAGGAAATCATGATCAGCCTTTTCCTTACACTCTTAGCTGTATGTTGATGTGAAGTTTTTCTGTTCACTACAAAGCCAATCATCATTTCTGAACTTAACAGACCACATCCTATCTTCCACAGCAGCACATAATTGCAGATATTCAGCAATGATCAAGAGGTTAAATGTATTCATGAGAGAGTAGCAGTTAACCAATCCCCTGTTGCTTATTATATTGTTTACTCAAATGACACTAAGTCAACATGAGTATTCTGCTAGGTTTCTTGATTTTCATAACACAATAGAAGAGAAGAAAAATCTTAATAGATGCAATGATTTTACTATTGCTACACTAAAAAAATATGATGCAACTGAATACAGGCACACAAATTACCACAGGGTGTACTGTGCTCAGAGGAAAAAGCATAAAGAAAAGCTAGCAGAACATTTCCTAGCATTACTAAGATGAAAACAGTCGTCTCTAAAATCATCAGCCCACTGTGACTGTACAAAGAGTGGAACAAACACAGTGGCTGTCTCGACTGAGCAGACATAGAACAATTTAAGTGACTACTGCATCTGATTGTGGGAGGTTTTGCATAGACATCAACAGGTCATTCAACACAAAAAAGATCCAAGTCCACATTCCTATCCACTTCCATGGGACAAAGTCAATTTACAGCAGGATGTCTGATTTCACATGAATATTTTTATAAGTCAAACTAAAACCAGAAATATAAATATCCAGCCAGATGCACAAAGCCCAAACTGTGGCAGTCAGCCCACTTACAACTTTAACTCAGTAAAGCTGTATTTGCTTCTTAAGCCTAGAAACTTAACATGAGAGGCTGAAGTCATTTTTCACTCACCGTACTACACACAGCATAAGGCTCTGCAGCATAAGTTCAAAAATGCCTGTAGAAAAATCCTAGCTATACACCTCTGTTTGTATGCAAAGTAACAGGAGGAACTTCCATTTCTAAGAGATAGGATAAGCTGTATTTTTCCCTCCCACTCTGGTGCCGGTAAGTCAGCTGTGTCTCTCTGTATGAGCCTATTTGTTTTGAGAGTTACTGCCATCATCAGAACCATGGGAGTACTCAGTCTGAGAGATGAGAGTTACTGTTCCCACGCTGTCTGCTTACATCCGCTGCTACATTACGATCACTCTGCAAAGTACCATAGGCATGAAAACACAGAGTGACTAAGAAAACACAAATGTTACTACATCAGTCAAAAAGTTTGCCATACTAATTATCTCCCAATCTGAGGATACTGCCCCACAGCAAAACACTGAGCACAATGTAAGCATCAACTTGCAAGCGAAGTTCTCCACTTCAGGTCAAACTTCAAGAGAAAGCTCAGAAAGAGTTTCAGGATTTCCATTTCTGTTAAATGGAGAAGCCACAGCAGAAGTCCGGTTTTCTTCAGTGATAATTAGTCACTAGTGATAATAAGTTTCTTGACAATAAATGCCTCAATTAAAACTGAGATCCGTAGAGCAGTACCTTATCCTCTAAGGAATTCAATTAGTTTTCTCATCCTAACAACACATAGGTACCAAATTCCTATGACTACTAAGAACAGCAGAAGAGAGCTTGTGAGTCCACCATAAGAACTCTAGCTAACCTACTGCTGTTCACACAGTCATCACACAGAGCACCCACATCTAAGGTTATCAGTATCTTTCAGTTTACCTTGAGATCCTGACTGCCACTGGAAGCATATCCACTACCCAACACAACAAGATTTTCCCATGTTTTTATTTCCGGTGCCTTCTTTGTGTCATTCACTTTACAGCCAGAGCTGTAAAGAGTTTTAAATTTCATCACGTACTTGGAGAACAGAAAAATCAGAACGTCAACAGCAAATCTGCATACCAACGCATACTTCTGAAGCAAAGGAGAACATATACATGAATCAGTGTTTTAACTATCATAACTTACTAGACAATCAGTTACACCACACAGTTCTCTGCTGGTTCTGTGATGGGGATTGGGAGACAGCATTATAACTGAATTTATTTATCCATCCTGGTTCCAGTTACTTTTCCAGTCTCCGCTCCCCATATTCTTTTTATCCTGTTTACTAGCTCTCTCTCTTTTAAAACCCTTTACCATCTTCACTCCAGTAAAACCCTGCGAGGGTTACAGAAAGTACTACCACTATATTCCCAGTTATCCCCTAAAAGCAAGCTGAAAAACAATTTCCAAAAAGGCATGCAAATATCAAATAATGTAATTGATTACACATCAATTTCTTCTGGCTGTATAGTTTATTGGCAAACCATCCATACTCTCATTTCTCAAGTGGATAATTTTACCAGCATATAAGTTCATGACCTGATTTTTGCAGTACTTTCCACTGTTTTTTGAGGGGGTTGGATTTTTTTTTTCCCCAAGAGATAATTATAACTCAGCTGTCACAACAAACAAGAATTTTAAGCCTTTATCAAGTGCGTTATGCTAAGACACAGTAATAAGATCCACTTCTAGGGGCGAGGCACTACATTTCACCTTAATGATTTCCACACTGGGGGTCCCACCTACCAAACAAAAATCCTAGAGCATAAAGCATGCTCAGCTGACACTGCAGGCTACGGAAGATCATTTTAACAGACCTCGGTTTTTCATTATCTGGAGGTAAAAAGTAGTGAGCCTTCTCACAGTTTGGGGAAAGTCTCTCGTGAGGGAGAAAGATCATTATATGGGATGCCTGCAGAATAGTAGCACGGTGTTCATGTGCAAAATAGGGATGTACTGCTTGTTCCTATACACATTTAATCTCTACTGGATTTCTACATTCTAATATGATACAGAAAAGGACTAAACTTACATTCACCTCTAATAAGGTGTCCAAACTACTTGGAGCAAAATATTTCAGCTCCAGCCTAAGCTCAAATGCATTCTAATAACTGGAAGCTTAGAAGCTAACAGGAGAAGACCCATTTCTACACAGAGGGCATGCTTGTAAGTTATGTTTGCTATTGCTTAAAAGACATTTTAAACTAGGTCAGGCTTCTATAAGAGGTTATCATTTACTTACTAGTCCTATTTTATTTTATTTTTTACTTTTTAAACTAATGATATTGTGTAGCTTAAGAGGTGTTCTCAGTTCCAAGAGAGCCACAACTGTCTACCTGAGCTAGTTAACACTGGTGGTCATCACCCCTGTTTTAGAGAATGAGCAAGAAAAGCATCAGAATGAATTGTGCCTAGACTTTTAGTGAGAGAATCTAGGAAAGGAATCAAACACCTCAGAGCTCTGTCAAGCAGTTGACTCTACAAATATGTTTTACACTGCAATGAGCAGCGAATACTTCAGATACTAAACAATCTAGAAAATAAGAGACATCTGTGTGAAACAGTGCACCCTATCAACTGATCATGCATTCGTTTGTCAGCAGTCCCATGGCTCTAGTTCAGGTCTACTCCAGCCTTTCTCAGTGTAAAAATACTCAATATATAGAAGTGTTTACAAAGATGGTTGTTCAGTTTCCTCTCTCTGCCACCAAATTAGGACTTACTACTGAATTAAAACTGCAATTAAGAATTTGTTAGAAGGCAAATACCAATAAAGAAATATACATATTCATGGGCAAGTTGTAGCTGAAATGAAATACACAAGGGAGAACAACTTTCTAGTTTTAAATGCTAGAAGCAACAGAAGTAGAGAAACCTGGCTATAATAACTTGGCAATTTTAGCATTTCATAGGAATAAATACTTTCCATTCTAAAAAGACTCTTGGTGATTAGACTCTGATGTCCAGTTGTTTTTTAAGTGAAATAAGAACATGGATCTATACAACAGATCTATACAACAGCTTAGCTACCAAGCAAAAAGCCTAGAGCATAAAGCATGCTCAGCTGACACTGCAGGCTACAGATCCATACAACAGTTTAGCATTCAAACAACTTCCTCAATTCAGACTTAGTACTTCTGAAAACTTCTTAACTATGTTGGGGAGAACTCAGATAAGCGACAGACCTAAGATTAGCTACTTAAGAGACCTCCACTGTATCTCATTTGAGTTTCTTAGAAGTGCAGTCCTTGTACTTATTACCTTGCAGAATATTCACTACCTGCTCAAAGACATAACCAAGCACTGAAGACCTGAATTGCTGGGCAGAAAGAGCTAAAATTTAGAAGTAACCTCAATTTCAGACACAGGTTCTTGTTGCTCTCTAATAATTTTATTTTAAAACAAAATCAGTCACTCTTCAAATTTAGCAGATAAAACTAAATACCCATGCAAGGAATGATTTGAAGAATCTGCTACATTTCTAAAATGAAATAAAGATCCCTTTTAAAATTATGTCATTTGTTCAAGCACAACTGATACTCTCATTCACTTATCTAACCAATTAGTGTTTCTAAAGAATGTATTTTATTTGTTTTCAATCAAATTTATTTATTACCTAAGCTAGAAATTCACAGCTTCTCAAGCTGCCTTGCATCTGGGGAATAAGCCACACAAAAGGGTGTTGGTGTGCTGTTTGAATACATGCAATTACTGGTAGTTACATTCTAATTAGCATAATTAGTTTTGAAACAGTTCTTATAATAACTGTCAACATTATGTCAGTTTAGCTGAAGCTAATGACATATTTAACAAAGGCACATATTTTCAGTATTATACTATTTAAAAGAAAGAAGGAGGTAAGGCCCTTTCAGAAGAAGTAAAACTGCCTTTCATAGACGCTGAACATTTCTTGTTTTGTTTCCTTTTAGCAACCCATCTTATAAAAAAGTCCTTTGTGTAATTACCACCCTCCAGCTTCTATAAGACCATTCTTACAAATTCACACACATAAACTGACAACAAAAATCAAATACACCAAAGTACAGTTGCTTGCAAATTCAGACCTACATTGTTTTGTATAAGTCAGAAATAACTTGGGTGTTGTTTTTCTGTGTCTGCCTCTTTTAGAGAAACAGAAGAGGTAAAAAGCATGCTGAGTAGCACTAAATACTTGTACTCATACCTAGGCAAAGCATAACTTCACTGCTTAATGGGGAAGGGCATAAGCCATCTGTAAAGGCTAGTTTGTTCGGTTCATTGCTAATTTTCACAATACAACAAATCACATCTGTCCCAAAGAGCCAGAGATAATAAGCAGCACCACCAAGTAGGAATCACAATTGTATCTGCAAGTGCAAATTTTGTTGTTCTTGAAATATTATTTCAGGTAGCTCTGTGGATAAACCAGCCATCTACATATCAGAATAACCCTAAAAACCATCACAGGAGTATCTGTGTAGTACTGTATGCTCACAGTCATCTTTGACCCAGAAGTTTTCCTTAAGGAAAAATAAAGTTTCTCCTCTAAAGCAGATATCAAAAGGCAAAGCTTTCATAATCAGCCAAAGGGCAGATGAGAGTGATCTATTAATAACATATTTTTGCTTTTTTATACAACACGAAATACATTCACCAATTATTCAAAGAAAAACGCAGATTAAGTATATTGTGTGTTACGCTGGATTTTATCACTTCTGAAAACCTTAAGCAGAAGCACAAAGCAGGATAACTGATACTTGGAAGGAAAGAAAAAAAAAAAAAAAGCCTGAAGTTCAATTGTAGGAGGCACATCTTTCCCTTTCTCTCTCCTTACTATTTTATCCAAAAGGCTTAATTAAGTTCACGCTTCATATTATCATGCTCTCCTGAGGACACAGTCCTGCAGAAAGCAGAAACAAAGAAACTGATGGAAAAGAATGCCCAGGAGAAGGGACAGTTACCGTCTATTGTCATAAAAAAAAAAGCATGCCTTCTTTCTATTTTTAAGGGAAGAAACCATTTAAATGCAAATAGCCATATTAATGCAACATTCAGCTAAGATCTTATGCTAAATCCAGCAAAGCAATTCGGTTGCTGCTATTATAAACATTGTTTAGCCATACTCAACATATTAAGCAATGCTGTATGCAGGAATGCATTAGTTAATGGAAAGATTTGGTTTAAGGAAAAGAGATTAACCTGGATATAAACTGTGGTTGGATCGCCATCCCCATGCAGATTCTGACATTATGGAGATGCAAGAGGTTGAGGGTTTTTTTGTATATTCATAGCTTTAAAAAAAATTACTCACCGAACTAACAGTAAGGGAAGGTGCTGACTGCCCAAGTGCTTGGCAGCGCATACGAACAAGATTGGAGGTTTCTGCAGGTTGCCACAGCTGCTGTCCATTTCCATTGGGCAGCAGATACTTGCCTGTCAAGTTAAGAGAGAGTGTGTTAAAAAATTAAATGTTGCAAATGAGGCAATATAACAGGCAGTTTACTGCAAGATAAAGCTCTCAGCTTCACCATTCTCAAACATTTGCACTATCACTGTAGCCATGACCATAGGCAATTCCACAAAAGGAATTTCAGTATTTTCAGTATTCACCTGCCACCCCTCAATGCCACCCTTCCACATGCTAAGCTTTTCTTATGCAAATACCTTTCTTTCCCCCCCAGCATTCTCAAAACCCTAAGTTTTTCTTAGCCTGAAACATGATTAACGAAACCACAGATGTACAGATGTGAATATTCAGAATGGTGGGGCTGAACCAGAGAGATCTGAATTCTGAATGCTATCCAGAATTAAAATAACAACACATACGTTTTTAACGGTTGTCCTTTTTAATGATTATGATTAATCCAAAGCTTGATTCGGCTTATTTCTTACTTTTGTTTTGAAGTGCTACAATAAGTCACGATCCTCAAAGGGTAACGTAAGAACAACCAAAGTTTCATCTTTTCTGATCAACTGTGGTAACTGATAAGGTTACATCAACAATCCCACTCAGATGGATTCTCTTTTCTTTGAAGACTATTCTCAACACTTTAAAAGGCTGAATTATTACAGGCATTTTGTTCTCTGAATCACACATTTTCAGAAGATGGGATCATTATCGGGAAAGAAGGGGAATGCCAAGTGAGATACAACAATCACTGCTGCCTCTTCCAGAATAGGGCAACAGAAGGAAGATGGGAAGCTGTTCCAAAAAAGATAATGTTATTTCATGCAACAATGACTGAATTGCGAAACTCTTTGTCAAATGACATCAGAATTTTTGCATTTTTGAGGAGAGGCTGAAGAAGGTCACAGAAAACAGAACTCTTGGAGGTACTAAGTAGGCAGAAACTATTTCTGGAAGCCTCTAAGTAGCAAAGAAGCAGGTCTCCCTGCTTCAGTGAAGAATACTAAGAGCTGTTTCTTTTTTCTTATTTTCAGATACTGCCACAAAACAGAATAATAGAGGATGGTCTAAGGTAACATGTTTGTGTTTAAAGCCTTAGACTCAGAACCGCAGGGACTGGAAGGGATCTCTAGAGATCATGGGGTCCAGACATCTCTGAAAACAGTGTAAAAGTGGGACATTCACATCACGCAAGCAATTGACTTATAAAGCCAACAAGCTGATGCAAAGAGACAATTCAAAAACTTTTTCAGTCATGTCTACATTCAAAAATAAGATGCAAGGTTTTGATTGAACATATGAATGAAAATCATATTCAAAAATCACATATACTAAACACCTGTTTCCTGAAATGCTATTGCCACATTAGCAATTGCACCCTCAAAAAAATACTGAGAACAGAGAACTTCCTTTGATTTGTGCTCTGGTAAGAGGCCTCTCTTTTGCCTGGGAATCGATGTCTATAGCTTTGTAACATTACTTCTAAACAGCAGATCCACAGAGTTGCTGAGTCCTCCGAAAAGAGTTTATTGTGAGCCAGAGAATTCCCAAGCAACAAAATGAGACAGTCTTTTCATGCTGGTAAAGTGGAACCCGTAGACACTTTTCAACCAACTTCCTAACAGCTTGCCCATCACAGGAAGAAAAATGTGGATAAAGATGCAGTATTATGCCCGAGTATGCAAGAAAACGTTCTCCAGAATTCCAGTTTCTTTTTCACATATCCTTATGTAGCCCTCAAATAAAATGCTGCCATAAAAAGCTTAAGTCATCAGTTCAACACCCATACTGTTGGCATTCCACTGATGACACAACTGGAATGCGCCAGTGACATATATATCCAGCTGTAACTTCTACCCATCACTTCAAATGGTAAATTACTTCTCCCACAGTAGGGGGTGAGACTGAGTAAGGCGGCAATAAAGTGAAGAAAACCTATGTTATACGTATTTTACATTCAAATAGGTGTTCTATTTCTTTAAAGCCTTCCACAATGAAAGAGGTCTATGCATCTTCTTTACTTGCTTTTTGACAAAGTCAATGTTAGGATGAGGTTCTCAAGGGAAAACTAGACACTCCTGTTGCTGAGTCCCAGATTACAAATCTCTCTCTGACAAAAACATTGGAAAGAATGCTTCAAAAATCTCACTGAAGTCAACATAGCGACAAACAAGATATCATACCACTGATGGTAACATCTGCAAAATGCTTTGGCAATATCTGTTTTGCCAAGCAGACACATATTACACAAATTTCTTAGAAACTCCATATTAACTGTTAAAGGCAAAGGGGAAAAATATGTTAATTTGCAAACTGATCACTGTAGCATACTCCTGGTGTACTGTACCATCACAGGAATCAGCGCTTAAAAGCTACAGGCTCTTCCTCTGATCTGAAGAACAAAGAAGAATTCAAGCAAGAAATCTGCTTTAATGCCAAAGTTTGTTCTAAAACTGGGAAACAGCAGTGCTCTTTTGCTAACCACGGCACTTTAAAAGTATGAGTTTTAAACTACTTGAGATATCCACTGTCAGACATTAGACCTTTCCCAGACTGCGCTAATTTTCATTCCAGATGAATCCCACTGGGCTTCCCACACAAAAAATTGAAGGCAATTACTTGGATTTTGAACACAAAGTACTCCAACTTTGTTTCAGTTTGGATCCCTAAGCAAAAGAGTTTAACAAGTCAGAGAAGCCCTGAAGTGGAAGGGTATATAAGAAATAAGAGCATTATTAATGTTTACTCTTCCTCTTTTAAACAGGAGCTGGATCCAAAACACAGAGAGCTAGTAGCATGACTCCCATTCACATTAGCCACTCAGCAAAGTGAAGCACTCTGTACCTTGCTGTGTGCAAGGCTACGCTGACAAGGAACACTCAATTGTCACCTTTATCCTTCATCCTTTAAAACAACTGTATTTTAACCAGTTTTTATCTTTCTGAAATAAGTGAAAGAAAAATTATGATATTTTAACATAGAAGATGGAGAAGAGTCAAGCCTACTGTTCACAGCAACAAAACACTGTACAAGAAGGCTGACAAGGAAGCAAAGTAGACTGACTCTGCACCACAGCCAGTGTCTGCAGTGTAAGAATTCACTTCATATTCCATTACTGAACTCAAATGGGTGACCTCTAGAAATATTTTAAATCACACTGAAGTGCCCATTAAGGTGCTCTTCAGACACTAAAAATTATCAGAATCACCAATGAAAGAATGAGCATGTGTGATGCTGGAATGAACCTTCCTCCCATCCTCATCCCCAGACAAGAACCACAAGGGTACAGCAGACTTCCAGAACTGAAATTAGGGCAAGTGTAGCAGACTATCTAAAACTCTAGTTCATCTTTACACTGTACATCCACAAATGCTTCTAAACACAGAAACGACACATAGTAAATGCATCCACTCTAAAAGTAAAACAGGAACGGCCTGTGCGGAAGGAAAAAAAAGAAAGGTAATGGGTTCTCTGAGAACAGCTTTAAACTTTCTGCAGAGAGATTCTACCAGAACAGCAGCAGTTACCAACTGGAAATACAACTGCAATAAAGTATCTTGAACGTGACAATTTTGCTTTTAATACTATGCTTCTTAAAGAAAATTTTGAAATGCTTCCAGTGAATGCAATGAGTTTTCTCACTTTCAAAAATAAGTGGAACACCAATATTTCTTATGGAAAACTATTTCTTCCAAGACTCAGTTCACTCTTCAAGGGATAAGAGCTCTACCTCATTAGGCCGCCATACAATAAACAGCCCCTGCAATGAGTTAGCCAGCAACTCTCCCTGAATTCCTCCACATAAAAAAAAAAAACAACTTCAACATTCACCTCATTTTTGAACTATTCAATACAGCTTTCTCCCATCCTCATATTACTCCTACGCTTTTTCCTACTTCAGTTTCATTAACAATTGTCTGCCTTTTTCTCCTTTCACATTTCAGCTGTGTTAATAACCCCTTGAATTTACACATATCCACACTTTCCTCATCATTAAGTGATTTAAGTATCAGTATTACACATAAAACTCGAGCCGAAATGCATTATCGATTTTCACACTGCATTCATTTCTGCCTTCAAGTACAAAGCTCCTTTGTGAAAGAACTGACTTGTGGGCGACCTCAAGTCCAGCTCATCTATTCCATCGTAATTCAGCATTTTGACACACACACAGCTGAGAAACAGTGCCAGAGGCTAGTGTAATCTCCATCTAACAGCAGACTATTGCCACACAGGTTGTAATTTTACCATTACTTTCATCAGTTATTGATACAGATGAGTCATCCACTAATAAAGATTCACCTGCTGCTGTCCAATTCAGTCCCCAAATGGCCTTTGACTTCCTGCCATGTCTTCTGCAATGGCTTTGCTGGCACCTCTGCTATCCTCTCCGTGCCTGTAGCCATTAAGATAGCCTGAAGTCACATTGTTTCCAGTGTCATCTCTTCCAAGTCCGAATGCAATGCCTGTTAGTCCAGAACATTTATCAAAATGCTCTTCAGAGAAAGGTGACTTCAGTTGATTACGTAATGGCAGCAATTTAGGATTATTTAATGCTATTACATAATGCCTGTAAAACCCAGGGAATACGTCACTGCAGTTCAAAGCATCACCTTCCCCTTGAACTTCCCTGTCAAACATCTATCTTCCTATATAACAGATGTTGGAAGATGGAAAGGAAATCACTGTGAATCTTCTGTTTGTCGGATGTGAGCACGCTTGTTGTATGCTTTCCTTTTCAAGGCTAAAGGAGACTAAAAAACACAATGCTGTAGTATTATTCCACTTTCTCCTTTCCTCCTCTGAAATCCATATCCTAGTGGAATAACAACCAACTGCTAGGAAAAATATATTAAATTTTCGTTTTCATGTTAAAAATTACTTATGCCAAGTCTCCAACTGTCAGGTATTTTAATAGTTGCTTAGGATGAAGAAAATCTTCAGACAGCCAAATATATTTTTTCATTCACCAAAAAACTCAGAGCAGTATGTAACACGGCAGTGGTGAGATAATCAATCGATATGTAAGTACAAACACAAAAGAAGCATCTTGCCAGCTTTTAATGGAAATAATTTCCGATGAAAATATTAAAAGCCATTAAGCTATTACAACGTTTTAAACAAAAACAGCTGTGCACCTTGATAAAACTCAGATATCTGAATATGGGCTGACAGCAACTGTGGACACAATTAACCCAAAAAGAGAGGTCCAGACCTGATTATTATGTGAGACAACTTAAGCCAGTAACAACATGTTTCTGCGAACTAGCCTATAGCCATCCTTGTCACCTCTTTTGGGCAAAGGATAGGAAATAATTATTTTGATTGCTTCAAGAAATTGATTGCAGATATTTATGATAAATGCATATTATTTCAAAATTTGTCAGATGAGTAGATTGTTCTCCCTCACAACTTTTGATGAAAAGAACAACCAATCCTATCTCAAGAACTGATATTTGTAGTACAGAGGCTCCACTCCACAGCACTCCTTGGGGAATTAAGTGCAAGCTTATCTGAGAAAGAGAAATGAACCATGTGGAAGACAAAACTGGATCCTACTACAGACAGCTCTGGGTAATAGAAATGTGCTGAAAAGGAACAGTTGGGTACTTCTGCCTCTTCCTATGCCTTTCCCTTTTCTGGCCTCCAAAAAGGAAAAGTGTTCACACCAGGTATCACTGATAGAGGTGAAAACACCAAAGCCAGACTCGGACACATCAGCTTACAGTAGCCTGGAGCAGATCACAGAACAGCGAAAACCACATGGACACAGCAGCCTGTGTTCAGCTTCCAAAACTCATGACAGGGGAAAGGGAAGAGCCCCCCGACCTCAGCAGTTTACTATGCATTTACAGCTGTCTGCTTTAGTATTTCAAATTTGACTGCTTGAGGCAGCCCAGCTGCAGGAAATGATACAGAAGCCCCACCATTGCATGGGGAATCAAAGCACATAACTCTTATTAGTAGTAACTGGAAAGTAAAAACAGTGGATAGATTAAAAACTATAAGTAGAAAGCTAATCAGCATTTTGTCTTATTTTACTGTAGTTGTGTCAAAAAAAACTTCAATTTAAATATGATTTCAGACGACTACCAGCAAGCAAAAGAGTTACTGTTTTATTCATGCCTCATTTATTGCCTACTACTTCAGAAAATTCGCATGTTAAGCATATTACTCAGCTGCACATGGTTAAAGTTAATAGACAATGCCTATTTCCCAGCCTGACGTAAGAGAACTTCTTTTAAGCAATCTGACCACTAAGCATAATAGCACTCAGTCAAGCCTAGAGTTTCAACTGACTCCATTATAATTTCTTTTGTTACTGTACAAGGAGGCCTTGGAAGAAATTCTATTAAAAAGTGATTGTGAATTTTACACTTTTGATACTCCACAGAATCCTCTTAAAATCTTGGTTTCACTTTCTGAAATTAGCTGAAGAAGTGATATCTGGTCATGTATTAAATAAATTTGGTCCATCAAGGGCAAAATTAAGATGCAACTGCAACTTCAAAAATGGACAAAGTTTGGCAGCAGAAACCAGTAGTATGAAGACTTAGGCCTGTTTCCAGACTAACAGAAAAATCAAAGCTGTTTATAACTTACTTACCAACAAATAAAAACGAGCATTTTCAGAAGCACACAGAAATGTTTCATGCTTGTAAGCAACTTCTTTCAACCCATTTAACAGCAGAAAGGCACTCAAGATACAAAACAGAATCTTGTTCACATTTAAGTTAATAAAAGTTCCTCTGCTAACAGATTTTCTGTGAAATTATGGTGGTTTTTTTTTGACAAATTATTCACTACCCATTACCATCCACTACATCAGGGACTAAGCATCCACAGCTTATCAGTGTACCTGTTCAGTGCCTCACCACCTTCACAGTAAAGAATTTCCTCCTAATATCTAATTCAAATCTGCTCTTGTTTAGTTTAAGCTTAAACCCCTTATCACTACAAGTATGGAGTGACATGTGTACCTTCCCCATAGTGTAAATATTCCAAATATTACCCCTCCTTCTGTTTCAGGAGCCACAAAATTCAAAAGCTGACCTCTTAACTACAAGAAATGCCTCATCTCATCTTCATTAGGTAATATTTATAAGCCTTTTGATCTGAAAACAAGGATTACGCATAAAAACTGTTTTTCTCTCAAGCATTCTTCATCTATACATCCAACTCATGTTAAAGCATCTGTCTTGGATTAAGCAAATACAACTTCCACTCACAATTGGTCACAGCAAGTGCTTGGTAACAGTAAGAAGCAGACACTGGACAGAGTACAGAGGTGAAATGAGAAGACTTAAGCCTCAACAAGTATGAGGTAACGCTGTTTTGGTGTGGAATTATGATTAATTTATAAAGATACTGCAAATATAGTTCTGCACTAAGGAGCTCAGGTACCAGCAGGAGTAGAGACTACGTCATCACAATGCTCAGCTTTATTTAATCACCTTGTTAAACCCAAGCAATTAACTAAGTTCAGGCAAGTTCCTTCACATGTGCCTCTACAGTTGCACCACTACAGGGTCTTGAGCCACCTAATTCAACAGATATTGGAGTATTTCTTAAGAAGCCACAGCTTAAACCTCAGAAGTTTACTATGCATATTCTCCTTTCTTTCCTTGTTTTATTTTTCCACTATGGAAAGTGACTGCTTAAAAAATTTCAAGCTGATTTTTATAGTGAATCCTGAGAAGGTCTAAACTCTACTTTTCCACCTTTCAAAACAGGCAACTTGCAAATGTATCTGCTAATTAGGCACTCTACTGCTGTGGTTTGCTTTGATCTCAGCAACAATCAGCTTCTCATGTTCTGATGATACAAGCCTGATTAAGCAGCAATCGAGGAGTTAAAGGCAAAATAATGAGACAGGAATACAATATCTCCTGTTCTCATCTCAGACTATTACATGATGCAGAATCCAGACATGTCAAAGAATATGGAAATTAACTTGCTAGGCACACAGGGAAGCAAAATCAACTGTACTACACAGTTTGAATAAAGCCTTAAATGACAAAGGTAACTGACAATGATAAATACAACCTAATGTCATCTCAAGCACTATCGCACTGAGAACAATTTAAAAATATATATTTCATCAGTAGAAGACAGCCTTATAGTACATGCTTTAAAAAATAATTTTCTCAAGTATGTAATTACAGAAAAGTTTGTTTCCCTCTTATTACCAATTCCAGAAGAAGTTTGACATGTGGTACAATGTATTTTGAAGTACCTGAGGAAGGTGCTGACAGGGCTCTGAGACGAGCCCAGGGCAGGCAGTGACCCTGGATGAAGAGCACCGTGTCCCCCTCCCCACACAGCATGACACTCAGCTGGGCACAGACAGCACTCTTCAGCCTCCTTGGGGGCTGAAGTTATAAGTTCAGTTATAAACATAAACTTACTTTCTCTTTAACCATTTTTCCTTTGTACATGATTCCACTATTTATACCCTCAATTAATGATTCATACTGCACATGATGTTATGATGTAGAATATTGACAGCAACAGCACCAAAACCATGGGTTACCTAGGTTTACCTGTGCCCGTGACAGGGGCCACCACCCCAGAAATGAAGGGAAAGTGGGGAATGGAGAAAAACAGTGGCAGCAATCTAAGGAGGAAACTTATTTTACTAAATATGATATTGGAATACAAGATAACACAATATAGTACAATATGGTGGTGGTGGTGTCAGCCTGGCACTGCAGGCCTCCTTGCTGCAGCTAGGCGGAGAGGACCTCCCAGACCAACCATGCCCAACTCTCACCACACACCACGACCAAGAAAACTAATTTGCAACCTACTTCTGGCCTGATGTGTGAAGGGAAGCAAGTTCAGAAAGTAAAGCTTCCTAACGAAGGGGATTCCTGAGAGCGCACCCGTACACACAGCCATCTTTGCCCCGTATCCATGGCAACTAAATAGTGAAACAAGAGGCGGGTCAACACAGTGCAACGACTGCGATGAAGTCACAAAGCTTTTCACACAGTGATGTGTGTACCACCAACTAGGCTCCCAACTGGAAGTCAGTAAGCAATTCAGAGAGAGTAAAGAGGAACACCTCATGTGCTCCAGTTGGCCATTACTGATAAATCCCTAAAAATGCTGTCAGTAATGTAATCTCATCCCAGTTATGATTAAGTGTTGTAGAAAATGGGAAGGTAGCACTGACAATGAGGCCTCAAAGTATCCTCCATGATTTGATGCTGAACTCTGCACAGCCATCAAGTTGAACCAAGCCTCCCACATTAAGGTTTAAAGAGCTAGTCTACATTATCAGCAATATTCATGAGAAATGCTCCACAGGAGGAGATTAGCAAGAACTCCAAATTTCTGCCACTGTCAGCTGCTCCCCCTACATGCAGCAGGACAGCCTACAAGTCCTGACAGCAGATGCCAAGCCCTAGATAACAAAGAACAGCTTGTTCTTCATGGCCCATAACACTGATCTCTCTGCTAATTAGTGCGAGTGATGAAACTCTAATGCAAAAAATCAGACTGAGACTACCAGATTGATTTCAAATCAAGCACAGATTAGTTATATGGGAATAGCGATCATTGCTGGCAACATTTAGATGACTGATGGCTTAGAGGTGGGAAGCTGACCAAAGCAGAAACATTAAACAATGAAAAAATACATGCATCCCAAGATTTCTTAGTTTTTAGTTCATCACTAAATAATTTGTTAAGTTCATTAATGAAAAGTGCAGTAGGTTGTTCAAATTAAAGACACTGCAAAATGAAAACTGTATGCATTATCTCACTAGTATTTGTGTAAGATCAATTTATGGTTAGCAAGATAACAGCTTTACCACAATTAGAGACAATTAGCCCAGCAGGAAGTCTGTTTCCAGGCAATTATTGATGAGATAACAGGAGGCAAGATAAAAAGGTTCATAAGTTACATATAAGTTACAAAGTTTAGTGGTTGGTTGGTTTCTTTTTATATATCTAACTGTGAAGCATAGGACACAGCTGGACTAGCAGCATTCTGCAAACTGCAAACTTGCCAGTGATGTGAATTCATGCAATGCAGAAGTAAAAAGAAAGGTAGCAATCTGCAAATGTAATATCAGAGCAGTTGAGGAAACTGAACAGAGCTGAACCACACACTGCAATGCAAGTTGAGCAGCAATGGGATATGAAAGCAAGGCCAATTCAATTTGCTTGTCTGAGTGATTTCCCAGGTTAACCTCCTCCACAGTAAAAGCTCATCTAATTTCTCAGCCTTCCACATTACTTTCTGAATTCTATTTAAGCTTCTCTGAACACAGCAAACTAAAATCTGCAGACAATTTAAGCCAAAACCCCTCTGCCTGTAGACAGCCCTTTGAAGTTTGCAGAGATCAAGAAAACCAGCCACTGCAGAAAAGCAGCTTTTTAATTAAACATCTTTTCTCCTGATCAGAAACAAGTTTTAAAGCACAAGACTGCGCATTGTTTGGAATCCTTAAAAAGACAACTTAAAAGCAAGGGGGAGAGGTATTCACATTCAGACATGAGCCAACTGCTTTCAGAAGAGCAGAGCTGACCCCATCTGATCAGGTTTTGCTTGCGTCATCAGCATGGCATGCAAAGGGCAGCAGCACTGTTCAAAATCAGAGACCTCTTCCCTCTATCGTTGAGAAAGAATTATCAGACAAGCAGCTACTGCTCAGACTTGTGGCAGCAGCATGGACTGTACAAGCACCATATTTTACACAATCTCTGACATAAGCAGAACTCCAATTCCAATTTACCTCCAGGTGAAGAATGTAGCCAGCACCTTACAGGAAAACATACGTGAAGGGAAGGCAGAAAGGAAATGGGGCCAAAGCCAGGATGCAGAAACAGCAGAAGGAAGAAGGCAAACACTGAACGCATAGCAAGTCCCACAGTTACTATGTGCAGGTGTAATGCAAAAGATGAGGAGTCCAGAGAATGCACAGACAGATTTGCTCCCCAAACTATATAGCTATTTGGAAACATACAATATTTTAAATCACAACAGGAGCTGGTCATAAATTGCTTCCAAGTTAGCCAGTAGAAAATAATTTTGCCCCAAAGTTGCTAACTAATGAGTGCTTCTACTTAGCAACCTCCACTGCAAAATACTGTTTGCCATTCCTTTCCTTCCATTAAACAGTATTGCTGGTACTTCACAATAAGAGCAATTAACGCACATTTGCTAGGCTAATATCAAGCCACATCCAATAAAGCCTTTTTATTCCAAATTCTGCCTCTCTCTTCAAATGTCTTCCTCCTTCCCTTCCTTGGGGATGCAGATTAAGCAATAATGTCACAACAATTAGACCAAAGAGACTTCTCCAAAGTGTAATAGTCCAGGAAGCAGCATTCATTTCTTTTATTGGCCAAACTTTACTTGATATCAGTGGTTCCCAAGCAATTTCCAACAGGAAGCGACAGTGGATTTTGCCTCAAAAACATGGATTTAATTTTCTTTAACTCTGAAAATGTGTTGCGGTTAGATTGCTTAAAACAGTGCAGTTCAGCAAAAAATAAAAATAAAAATAAAAAATTGCTGGGTTCCAGCTTCCCCAAAACAATGCTGAATGTAAGTTCAGTCTCCATCCAAACATACAAATCTTAGATCCTCTGTGTTGATATCCCATTTGAAAGACTTTGTACATCATTCAGTTTTTCCTCACTGCCCTGTCACCTTAAATAAATAGGCTAAATTACCTGAGCCTATTCAGAGCAACAGGCTCTCAGCAACTGAAATCCTTCAAGTTTTGTAAATTTCATCCAATATATTACAACAATGCAGATTTTATTTCTTATGTTGCACACAGCATTATTCCCCCTTGTAAAGCCCAATAAACTCATTTATTTGGTATCTATTCCCAGAGATGAAAAAAACCTCCTATTTACGTCTATTAGTATTCAGCCCTGCAGGACTTGAAATATCCCGGTTTATATAAATTAGTTTTTTATTTTTGTTTTTCCCGTTAATACTATTTACACTTTATGGCACAATAATTCTGTACAGTTAATAGAGAAGGGAAAGACAAAGTAACGAAGCACAATTAACAGCTTTCCTAACATTTGGAGTGAACAACAAGCATCAGCATAAGCACATCCTGCAAGGTTTTTAACTAGGAATCCTCTCCAGCCTTATTTTCTCCTACACTCTGTATTCCTCTGAGTACAATAAAGCTAAAATTTCTGAATGATACAAGCAGAGATTATAAATTACTGTACTTGAAAAATACCATTCTAAACCATCTTACAGGATTCATTGTTAGGCCTTTTCCTTATTGTCAATCTGCATATTTTTAGAATTGGAAACTCAAAGAAATTAAGCAGGGAATGCGTGTGTGCAGAAATTAACCCTAACCAAGGACAAGGACAAGTTAGTAAAGTTACTGACTTCAGTGTCAGCGCTTGTGGGTCCCTTCTACTCTGTGATATTCCATAACTCAACACCACGACACCATTTTATTTCATTTTTTTAAGTCATGTTGTGACACTTGTGGTTTCAAAGCACAACAGTAAGCTGCAGTTCAGCATGGAAGAAATTCCAAAGAATTCAGAACTTTAATTATGCCAGAAGAGATAAATACAAACCCAAGGTAACACTGAAATGATTATCTTCAGTTTACTGAGCATTATGAAGCAATTTTAGGAAGTGGTTCTCTGTATCTGCAGCAGTATCTTTTAGTTTTGTGTGTGCGTGTGTGTCCTGACAGAATGCTAAGACCCTTTTGTCATCAGAATGACTCTGATTAGTTTAATCGGTATTGTGAAGCTGTTAAGATATTTCAACTATTTTATGAATCTAAAGCCTTGGGGTATACAGGTTCACCGAAAGTGCATTAGTAATAAAGCAGTTTAACATCACCGCACACCATACTCCCAAATCCTGATATAAAATTCCACAGAACATATTGCAAGCAGACAAAAAGTATATCCATTGCCTTTCATAAAAACCTCAAGCAATAATTCAGGCACAGAGATAAAGACCAGGGGCTATAGCAGAAGAGCACACTTGCTTCATTTGTTTTTGATTAGGCTGCCTTCTCCTCGTTAGCAGGAGGGTTTATGCAGGAAAAGGTTCAATTTCTGAATCCACTAGCCTAATTTAAAGTTGAGCAAAAATAAAATGAAAAACCCACACCAACTCCCGCTGAAATAATAAGCAACGTGCTGGCAATTTCCATTGTCAGGAAAACACTGCATTGGTCCTTGCACCAAGTTTTTGGAAAAGTAACTGAGACTTCACTGATGCAGGAAACAAAAATCAACTTGTCAGCTCTAAGTCACTCATCTTACTAAAGACCATGTGGATCAGTAACACTATTAGACTGCTGTAGAAACCTTCATAAACAACTCCCAATGAAGCAATCTTTAAAACACTTGTCACTACTTAGCAGCTTTGTAGATGACACAAAACCACGAGCTACATAAAAATAGTACTGTATTGGCTTACTGGGGCTTTTTCCGATGTAAGGACAAGGAGAGGGGTGAGAAGTCAGATAGAAAAGTAAATATTTTAGAAGTATTTCACAGAAGTTCACTGAGGAAGGTCAGCTGTGTCTGCCATTTTTCGTTCCCAAGCAAAACCGCCTTTGAAGACTGTATACAATTTAGAGATGGGACAATCTCATCTCACATAAATGTCAATCCAGCTTTCCCTGATTTGAATTTCATCTAATTTTGCTATCAGCTGACATAGTTTGGACAAAACAAGATGCCATGCCCCAGCTTTATTAATTCCAGTAAATTCACTAGGTCATACTGTCACTTTGCATTTCAGGGATATAATTAATTGCCAGGTTCCAGTGAGTTAAAAATTATTTTACCTAAAATATGCAACTTGTCCCCATGTTTTCACATTCATTTCACTCACATTCAGTGGCAAGCACTCTTCAGAGAGCATCACAGCCATACACTACCAGGTCACAGTCACAACTTCTGCACTTTATATCTTCCACTGCAACTCAAAAGGACATCATGGCAAGGGTGGCCTGCCTGCCTGCTACTATGCGTGGCTTCACAGAACAGAAGGAACAGTCCATGCCAACGGCTAAGCTGGTTATGCCCTTGGGAGGGAAGGATCCACCAGATAAATGAGACCAAATTACTTTTTATTTAATGAATCAAGTCTAAAGGGACCATCTGTGTACTTCAGCTCCGCAAGGAAACAAGATCTATGCAAATCCTATGGATGAATGCATGCGAGCGCATTTCAAACAACCTTTAATCTGCCAGTCTGCCAAATTTTCATAGTCCCTGAAAATTTCAAGAAACAGAATTTTCAGGCTGCACTGTCAGCACCCAATGGAGGGAGAGTCTCGAGTATGAGCTCACCTCACTAATTACAAGGAAACACGCATAGTAGAGACTTTACAAAAGCTCTATGTGGGGATACAGCTCCTCCAAAGAGACCAGCCACAAGGCCAGATCAAGGTGCCATCAACAGTATACCTGCCACACCTCCAGGTGGTAGAACCTGGCCCCCAAACTCACCAGTCAAAGCTCCTCCAAGGCTTCCTCTTCTGAGCTGTCTCCCATCTTCACTCAGCTGCCTCTTATATTTGAAAGACTTCCCGGGGCCGGATAAGACTTCTGGATTGCTGGATTTTCGAAAAGGCATTGGTGGCGGGGACAATATGTGATCAAGCTGCAAAGAAATACAGGGGGGGGAAAGAAAACACGGATTATTTATTTATATTAACTAGGGGGGATAAATATATGTATACATATATACATATACATATTATATCACCAAAAATAAATTTTAAAAAGACTAAAATTTCCGTTGCATAAAAGTTATTACAGAATTGAGAAACAAAAAGTGCTTTAAAAGATCTGATCGTAATTAAGTTGCACAAACTAAGAACTTTGCAAGTGCCAAATCTGCAGCTGGCTGTGTATGAAGCCATCCTCCTCTCATACACTTTATGGCACATCCTGCTGCACTCCTGCTCAAGGAGGATTTTTTCCCATAGTCCGGTCTCCAGACATGAAGGGATTGGGCTTAAGCAGACACAATCTTCTACAGAACAGCCTCTTTGCAACTGCAAACCATCTGACCAAGGCAGTCTCTTCACAGCTTTATCTGAGTAGTCGCTAGATGGCATTGCACCATCAACAAATTGCAAAGCATTCCCAGAGAAGGGAAATTACTGAAAAATAGATTTTTCAGTGTCAGAGGGGAAAGAAAAATCTGTCTAAATTATTCTGTTTACAAAGCTAACATTCATTCACACTGACTTCAAATTACTGTAAATACAAAGCCTCATCTTTCAAATTCTGTTCCTCTCATCATTCCTATACAACATTCTCGCCCTCTGGTTTTGAGATTACTTTTGATGTCTTAATATTTGGCTAAATTCACAAAAACCAGAACAGAAAAAGAAGTGAGTAAATACTTGACTGCTTCATCCTCACTGTCCACAGAAAAGAAGGATTCAAAGTCACCACATTCACCCTGGAAGATGCAGAGTGAATCTCATTTTCATTTAAAGTAAATGGCACAGAGAAGTACTACGTACCCTACAAAGCATTTTCAATTCCCTACATTTAGAATTTATTTTGCACTTGTTATTTCAGATAGCATACGGTGGATGGAGGGGGAACTGCTTTGTTTTCAAATCAAATCTGAAGCTCATTGAAAGTGTTTGCAGACACAAACATGGCTCCAAAACATCAAGCAATATAGCCATTTCAGAATCTGCTCCTTCAGCATACTAAGATTCATTCGTGTCCTGGACAAACATTGAAGTGACTGATTAACTCAAAGCACATGTCTACAGCAATTTCCTAAATCAGACAGAACTTGGGGGTCACACAGAATACTTAAAGTAACCTTTCGTATCATTTCTCATTCACGAATGCAAGTATTTCACAAATACTTCCAAGTGCTAAGGTACTCACAATGCAAATTTACAAATCTGTTGCTCTCAAAAGGAACAAGAGCTGGTAAGAAGACGAAGTGTTTGTCTACCAGTTCCTAAGAAAGATGATTTTGGGACTTAGAAGGAACCTACTAAGCAAATAACTCAAAGGGTCTGTATTTAAACTACTCACTGACAGGACAGCAAAGGCTGCTCGATGCTGAACTCTGTGCATCTGACAATGACACAATCCCATCAAACCTTAAACATTACCAACAAATATTCATGGATTCTCTTAAAGCAAGCTCCCTCTTCAAGGCGACAGGCCATACTTTACATCTTCTTCTGTGCATAAGGTTAAGGCTTTACACACAAAAACAAAGGCACTCAGCTCCCGGCATGGTAGCACTGAAGTCTACCCAACAGTTAAGGTCTCTCTCCCACAGTAAAGCCTCCACCTGAGTATCCGACAATATGCAGTTCCGATTACAGAAGCTTTAAAATAAGACTACGGCTCAGAGCAGCACAGTACTGCCTAGGCTTCCAAATCAACTTTTCACTGTCCAAATTGGCAGTCTCAGAAAAGCATTATTTTTAAAAGCTGTTTTGAGGCAGTTTAAGTATCAACCCACTATCATTTCAACAGCAGCACCCAACTATCATTCCCTCCTGAAACCAACCCCATGTTGTTGAGTTCCTGTAACAACTAAAATTTGTTTGATATGATTTAGGCACTAAATATAGGCACAGAAACTTGTTTTTATCACTTGCATGGAAAGAGAGAAGTAAGCAGCTTGAGGGCAGTAACTGTAACCCAATGCAACATGACCATGACTGAGGTCCTGCATAGGAGGCATACGGGAAATTGGGGAGAGGACATGCTACAAACACTTTTCCTGGTGTCGTCCACTTGGAAGTTCCCAGGCAATTTTCAGACATGGAAAACAAGGGAATTAAATGCAGTTTATGAAGTTTAGCATTTACTAAACACAACAGGATGAAATTCAGATTCAGTTGAAGGTGAATAAGGTTATATGACATGGAGATAACAAAATACAAATAACTACTCTTGAATACAATACATTCAGGACCTTTGAATTCAGTTCAGGACTTCAGGAAAGTATCACAGCAATATTAGCTTCTCTGATAAACACTCTTTGGTGCAAAATTTCATTTTAATATAGAAGCAGAGCACTTACAGCTGTCAGCTGTGCTTCAGCTGGATATAGAGAAACCTATCCCATCTGAAACAACTACACCAAAGGACACTATATGGTCTAGTACTCCAAAGAAAGAATACAGGCATATGATATTTGACCTTTTTCATACTGGCGATCAACTCCTGCTTTAAGAAAAGTAACCACACAAAGATTAAAAAAAAAAAAAAAGAAACATTTCTGGACATTGTCCAGAGGCTCAGATCTTTGCTTCCAAAGAACAAAGTATTACCTGTAACACGTACAGTGTGTCTTTTAATGTAGTCTGTACCTCATACCTGATGTCACAGCAGACACCAAAGAGATAACACTCTTTAACAACCTTGATAGAGTAAGTCTGCTGCTAGGGAAGCATAAGGAAAACGGACTGCAGCTAACAGCCAGGCCTTTATGAGTTCATCCTGAACAAGATCTCTCAAAACCAAACAGGCATCTGATGAGCCAGACTGACCCAGACAGTCTTTCTAGACTGAATTCAGACTCCAGACAAAAAAAAAAGGTTTTGTGTCCTCAGCAAAATGGCCTTCCCCTCCTGCCAGGTAAGGCGTTCAAATTCAAGTGAAGCCTACAAAGAAAGTTTTATTAAGTTCTGCTTCCTTGAAACACAAAGCCAAATCTAAACATCTGCAACATGGCACACAGCTCATTCAGACATCTGACACTATGACTGCTTAGTGCTGAGATTATGACAAGCTCATATTATTAAAAGACCTATCCTAAGTCATTAATACTTATTTGAAAGACCTCCTGGAAAGCTCAACCCTATGAAAATTCACATTGCACTTCTTATCAGGTTCAGACTCTGTGTTATTGCTCTTAAGACTTGAAAGCAGTTATCTCAGTGAAAAAATGTGCTGGAATTATACCAGGCATTTTAAATAATTTTACTCCAGCAGCCTTTGCTCAGTACATCAAACACCACTGCCTCCCTGAAATCATCACTCTATGGGTATTTCACATTTACTAAATATCCATGTGTCAGTTTTGGATGGCACACAAGCACAAGAAGAGAACCGTAGTTTGGTTGGTTGCTCTTTTTTATTTTTATAAAGCTTACTTGACAGCAAGCTACAAGAAATACAATAGCTGCACCCTGCAGGTAGTTTCCAATAGACATCCATATTACACTTTGAGGCTCTGGCTATTGCATACACAGCCCACTGCCTTATTATTGCACTCAGGCTGCAAGAGTCCATGCCCTTTTAAGTTACTGACAGAAATACAGTAAGCACTTTTTCCACCTATCTGTGCAATTGCAGGTTAGGAAGAAAGCAAAGCAAAGCAAAGATTCTGAGAAATTACTTAAAAAGTCACTGGTTGAAAACTACAATATACTGATAACAGCTATGACAGTGTGAAAAAAAGCATATCTGATTGCCTTGTATCTTTCATGCAAAAGGAGTTAAGTTAGCCACTGAGTTTACACAGGTTGTTTAGAAGCATATTTTCAATCAGTACACATCTCTTCACCAATGTCTACTGTTAGTATTCACAAATGCACAATTAACTACTGCAAAAACATTTCCGCCTCCACTGTTAAACACTGAGTAATTCCCTTCTGACAAAGGCACATTGTGAAAGGCAGAAAACATACAGCAAACTCCTAGGCAAGTAGGTCATTCTTCAAATGTGTTTCCATGCATTTCCTGGAAAGAGATGCTTCATTTTGTTGTAGATGTGCTAAACTTCTTATAGAAGCTAAAATTTAGCAGGTAACAGCTTTCACAGAACACTTCTTCCCACATCATGAACCTCACAAAAAGGAACAGAATGTATCATTAGAGGAGAGAGGCTTAAAAAGTACATTCAAAGGGATCATCAAAAAACCTTCACATGTACATTTGGAGATTCTATATAAACAGGAATGGAAACTGAGTGACAGCCTCCTCCAGTTCCACAGGAATTTCCTCCTGGGAATCAGGACAGAATAAATTTGTCCTCAGACCCTGTTTGTTTTTCCCCTCTGTATTTTGAAACTATTCATTTTCTGTATAAATACAATCAGCCGCATTCCTCTAAAGAAAATTATTCTCATACTACACTAGCCATGGACTATCAATGGCTCACCTATTCAGAAAGGATTATCTTCATATTTCAAAAAACCTCAGTAGTATTAAACCCAGCTGTCTACCACGGTGTATTTATTCTACAGCTAGAATTTATTCACTGCTTGCTAATTATATCATTACATCAACTACGTCAGCCCACATGTCCTCACAAAAATGAAGGACATGACAGCCAGTTCAAAATAAGACTTAGCAACACTATTTAGAAGTATAATTTGAGCAGAGTGCATAATCAGATGTGAAACAGCAAGAAAGAAAACAATGGCTCTTAAGAGAAGAAATCCATGCTACAAGAAGGTGAATGAGGCTAAGGTAATGCAATTACACTGATAACAGCAGGATAAGAAAAATAAGCTGTTCAGAGTTGCTGAGATTTGTTTCAATGGTTTTGTTTCAATAAGATGACACCGTAATGAGAATTTTAGTTATCTGCTCAGCTATGCTTGTCTTGTTTTCTTCTGCTGATTTTTTTCTTTTTAAAACTCTGTGCACTATCACCTACACTAAGCTTCTACCAGGTGGGTACCAATCCATGTGAGATCCATCACCCAAAACCTTTCACATACAATGATTATCAATCAGAAGTTCCAAAATAAAATTCTACTAATAAGCAGATCAACAGTGACTGAGTCTTTGTAATACCCAGGCTACTGGGAACAGAAATCAATCACTTTCATCACACTTACATTGGGTTCCCCATAGTATACCATGCCTCTCTCAGGCTACTTTGTGAGCATCTTAAGCACAGACACTGAAACAAAGTAGCCCCAGTTTTTTGTGTTAGGGTTTTTTGTTGTTGCTGTTGTTTATTTTTTAAGGAAACTATGACAATTTAAGTATGGGGGAGAAGCATGTGAGTAACACTTACCAACTCTCTCTCTCCAAATGCAATTAAAGTTGGAACAGACACATGAGCTTTGATGAGCTGCACTGACAGACAAGCAACACTATTAATCTATTATTAATCAACAAGATACAGATACCTTCTAAAAACCAAAGCCATCTTAGAATGTAAAAAAACAAGAACAACAAAAAAAAAACCCCAACAACTCAGCCTAGTAATAACATACTGCACTTAGTTACTCCAGCTGCCTGCTGGCCTTACAGTGGAACAAAGCTAGACTTGAGAATGAAACACTACAGAACAAGGTACTGTATATGCCCGTGGGTCCATCATGCAGGACCACTACAAGCACACAAGTAAGAATCATTTTCCAGCAGACAAGATGCAATAACTCATGCCTGTGATGAGCAGATCTACTGCATTTAGTCACAGTTTCATCACCATCACACGGGAAAACAGAGTATCCACAAAACAATGTCAAACTGTATGGCAGAACAAGTTCACCTGCAGCCCCCATTCAACCTCACTAGAACATTCTACATCCCCTTTGCAATGAGATGTTAATCTATCTCAGTCTTGAGTAGGATTTAGAGAACTGTGCAACTATTTTGAATATTCACAGCTCTCAGAGAAGTCTTTTCAGAGCAGAGAATCACCAGTAAACTAATTGCACACACTAAAAAGGAAACACTTCTCCCAAAATTAGCACTGCTTCCAGAAGTCAAGGATAATGATGGGAAGATAAGATACTGAGGAAGTCTTATCAGGTCACATGGATCTCAAAGGACATGGAAAGATCCTATTTCCTGCTCCTTTTCTTACCATATTTCTTTGAAAACAAACAGATTTTCTTTCCCACTTTACATAATCAGTAGGAAAATGGGTACTCGTCCTACAGTTTTTGACTCTGGGACTGCCTTTCCACCCTCCTCCAATGAAGTGACCTGTGATATCACTGGAACTTGGCCTCAGAACCTTTTAAGTTCTCCATCTGAAAGGCACCTGTCATTGTTTAAGACTTCAACCCAGGAGTTTCTTGCTTCATTCTGTGACCTACAGTTTCCTTGTCAGAGGGACACCTTGATACAGGTGAGAGGCAGAAAAATTCTTGTTTATAGCCACACTGCATACTAATAATTCATACAGCAACTCTCATTTTCTGTAAGAACACTATCTGCAGCAGACCCTGCAAGTATGTCCTTACCAATGTAAATGATAACCGCTGAGACACGGCCCGAAGCACTGATTGAGTACCTGGGGAACAGACCCAGTCAGCCCTGGAGCACAGGTGAAGGCACTTCTTATAAGGGTGAGCAATCTTCTTCCCTTCCTTTATAGCACTTCTCTATTGTGCCAATCTTTTTGTCCTAACACCTTTGTTGTAATGCCTTTCCCACTGCACTGATCTGCCCACTTGCTATGGAAAGTAAAAAGGAGAAATGCATTTTAAAGTTGCTGTCCACAAAGCTTCACTTCAAACCATTTTAATTACTGACTTTACATCCTACACACACAAATAGGGAAATCTAAAGTTCCTCTTTGAAATAGTCTAATTTATTATGCTGAATAGATGATGGTGTATAAACAGAAATCAGAAAACAATGCTTATGATGTTATTCTATAGCTCTTTCTTATCTATCATATCTTAAGCAGTAAGGAAATATTTTAAATAAACTGCCAAGGATCAATACAGATGCACTGATAATATACTGCTAATTCAGGTCCATTTAAGAAATGCAAATTTGCCTTTTAAAACTGTTGTATTCCTCTTGAAAACAAATCTGACCTCTGAGCAATTAAAAAACATGGAACACGAAGAATCAACTATCGCTATGTTTAAAAAATCCAGCCTGCATTCAAAGTGTTTTCACACGACTGCATTGAAAGCAAAGCACAGCCTCCACAGCATTCTTCAGGGACAAGAAGTGGCCTATAAATATGCATCGCCACTGTTATCTGAGCCAATTATTAGTTTACAACAGTTAAGAGGGAACAGTTTTGTTTCAGTGTGATTGAGTCCTTCAGTTCCTGAAAGCCTTCTGTGAGCACAGATGGATGGATGGACTGCTCTCTGACCAGTGAACAAAGGAAACAAGAGTATTTGTACTACAAATGCCCATTGCTTCGCAGAACTCAGCCTGACCCAGGTCTCCTTTGACATGCCCACACAGCTCTAATACATGTTTAAAATAAATTAACAGCAGGTTCTGCAAGTCTCTTCTGAGTCCCTGAAAGAAGAGCTAAGAAACTGAATACAGTTTGGAATAAACATAGATAAATGCAGCTCCGATCCTGGTTTAAAAGTCTGACATAGGACATTTTAAAGGCGGGTTGCAGACTGACTCTTCTTAATGCAACACTCATAAAGGCATCTTCTCAGGAATACTGTATGAAGGCCTTCACGTCCAACAAAAACAAGACCCTTTCCAAGCTAAGGCAGACTTGAAGGGCAAGTGACATCACCACACAGTGTGGAGGCATAGGGCAGCAGCAGAGCAGCCACTGCCTTTCAGCAGGAAAGATACTCCCTTCCAGTCCCATCCCACTGGCAGGAAAAAAGCATTTAGTGGTGCCGAGAAACACTGCCAGAGACCACTACCACACCAGCCTCCTGCATTCTCACTTTCTCCTGAATAAAACCTCTCCATTTTAATTTTATTTTTTGTTTGTTCTGTGGCCATACTCATCTTCTTACCTCCATATGCACAGATATTACTAGCATTAGCAATGCCATGCACTGTGCTCTGCTGTACAGAAAATTACCCAACTAGCCACATCTTTTTAAATTTCTCAGTGAAAGAAAATATTAGCTGTATAGAAAGCAGAAAAGGGGTTGGATATTTTTAGACACCACTGGCAATATTTTCACCTTTAATAATTTTAATTATCCTTTTTGTAGCACAAGAAAACAGTGACAAATGTAAGGAAATGTGCACTTTGTGTATGTACAAGCATCCACAGGCACATTTTATAACACACATTATCAATGCTGCTGCTCATACACAGGTTTTTTAGAAAGATCTTTCCTGGATGTTTAACTAGGAGGATTAAAATTTAGTCAAACTAACCTTCAAAGTCACTTTCAATTGAAAAAATAAAAAATAAAAATCAAATACATATGAAAAAGGCCTATTCATCTTCATCAGCTGTTGACACCTCCATCATTCGTCTCACGAAAAAAATAATTCCGAGGAGAATACAACTCTGGAAAGAATGTTTTTTACTTTTTCTTTTTCTTTTTCTTTTTTTTTAATACCATGAATACTAATAAAGTGAAAGCAGTTTAGTTCTTTATAAAATCTATTTCTATTCACACCCACCAATGAGCTCCTGGACAACCTATACAGGTTTCATTTATTCTATCGCATTGAAGGCTTCAGAAAACTAATTGTTTATTCAAGTCTATCTGCTCTATCCATGCTCAATTAGGTCTCGCTTTTCACCATTACACTGAAATTAGAAACAAAAATGCAAGGTGAAACATTCCTCATTCCACTGACTGGCTCAGCTTGATCGGCCACTCTGAATAACTGCAGCCACAAGGGTAGAAAGAGCTCCACCATAATGCACATAATGCAGTGCCTGAAGGACCTACTCAGTGACTTACCGATTTCCTATTCATTAACTTACACCTCTGACTAATGGAAAACACCTTTCTATTGCACCTTTCTAATAAGGCACTACCAGGCACTATTTGAAGGTAACTGGGTTTTCTGGCTACTGAAATTCATACATAACCCAGTTTTTAAAAACAGGAGCCATAACTGTTACACACCATAAGAAAAAATAGTCTAAATTTATTGATCTTTATTCAGACCTCTAAAATAATTTGGCCTTATAAAGCTTCAAATTCAGAATCACTTCTATGAGAAATAACAAACAGAAGGACAGCACATCTATGTGAGGCAGGTACAAAACAAAAGAGAAAAACTCATGATGAAGTGAGCTTGGAGTAAAAGGTTCTCAGCATGTAATGGAGCTGAAGCTGATCCATAAATCAATGCAAGATGAAAGCAAGATTATTTATGTGAAAGAACTGCATTGTTAATTTACAGTCTGATTTTGAAAAGAAATGCTTTACTTGATCGATGTATAAATGATGTGTGTGTGTGCACCAAGCACAAATTAGTAATTACAAGCAGGTGCATCTCCTCATATTTTTTAATTAACCTTAGCAGCAGACACAGCTCCAGAAAATGCAGGTTTTTCCCTGAGTTTGCCTTTAACACGTTCCTAAGTTTTTAAATAATGCAGCCTCACCACAAGGGACCTTGGAGACAAGGGCTTTTTGATCTCTTTTTTCCCATTCAGCACTCAGATACCGCGCACAGTTATCGAACAATAGCTTCCACTAAAAAAAATCCTTTTCCGAACTGTTTTGAAAGTGAACTAGAATGAGGCATCTGATAGCTTTATAGTCGTACCCTAGGCTTACAGTACAGAATTCAAATGCTTCTCTTCAAGCCTCACCAACACAATTAGCAAAAAAATATCAGAAGGGCAAGCATACACAGGGGCAGGGGGAGGACAACCTGATTTGCTTTCAGCAGAGATTTGTAGTTTAGTCAAG
Source organism: Coturnix japonica (assembly GCF_054131305.1). Lineage (NCBI taxonomy): Eukaryota > Metazoa > Chordata > Aves > Galliformes > Phasianidae > Coturnix > Coturnix japonica. The sequence goes on along the minus strand of NC_140702.1, from coordinate 59,894,781 downwards.
AACTGTGTTCATAATTTTAACTGCCTCCACTGCAATTCACATCTACTGCCATCTGCCATTTGTCAGTTTCAGACAATTTACCCACGTCTATAATTATCAGAAGTGTTCTGTAACACTATATGGCTCAAGGAAGGTTGTTTTGGTTTGGTTTCAAATTTGAGGAACTCAAGAAATGCTAAAAAAAAAAAATAAATGTAATCATAAATGTGATACAGGATGATTTGAAATATTCCAGCCTTCTATTTCATCTTTTCTGTAACTCAAGCAAGTAACTGCCCACATGTCCTAAATATTCTCTTTGTAAAACTCAGAGTAGACTTCACTCATCCTAGTCTCTTTATGCAGGCTTTTCCAATTACACATGTAGTTATTCAACATAATAACACTGATGAGCAGAAGAATGAAGGGTCCTTACTTAAATAAAAAACATTCTGTATTAGTCTCCATTAGACAAGCAAATGATAGCAGTAAGCTTCACACACTGTAACTGAAAGAATACACGCATCAGGACGTATGTGCAGAAGACCACAAGACAAAACACATTCAGATGAGAATGACTGCCCTTGTCTTTACAAACAGCACAGTCCAGAATTAATCTGGTTTCTTCAGCCCCATATTGAAAAACACAAATTAACAGCAAAAGATTCACTTTCATGGCTTTTAGAATTTTATTTATAGATGATATCAACACAGACATTCATATACTCCTATAAGTTCAGTATAACTTAGTGCTCTGTAAATTACAAGGACTGTTTGCCAAGGAAGTTGTAGCAGTTTCATGATTTTAATCTCACAATGGATATCACTGAAATACCTAGAGAATAGAGCTTAGCATACAAGCTCTATACTACCTACAATGTGGCAGGAATGTCCCAACCATACCTTTTTTCTAAATCATATATTACTAACATAAGCCAGCATCGTTAAATATATATATGCATGTATACATATGCCCACAGTGTTTCACAGGGTCTGAGTCTTAATTCTACTTTGTTTTTTTTTTTCACTTTCCAAACAGGAGCGCCCTCAAAACTGGGACAACCAAAATACACTCCATTGAGTCTATGATGATTCATACAAATCCATGCTGTCTTGTAGACATGGCATCTCTTAATTGACTTGGAAATCAGCATCTCACATCAAGTAAGCTGAAAGCCACATCCTCGGGGCTTATTCAAAACAACGGGATGCTGCATCAAAACAGATACCATCTCAGTTAATGCTAAAAACTCTAAATGACAGTCAGTCCTTTAATCTGCTCAATCTCAGAGATCGGACAGAGACTGGATTGTGGTCACAGTGGTCAGTTCAAACTACAGAAGTACTTTTTCCATTTTGAAAGTTAAAAACCTCTAGCTTTTAGGATGCAAAACTGCCATTCCTACAGTCTACAATTTGTCAGCTTTTAGAGAATTTAGATTTCTGAAAGAAAAAACAGAAGGAATTTGAAAATGAATGTTTTATTCTGAAGCAATCCAAACCAGTGTAAGGGGTGAGAAATCTAACAACACCAGAAGGGTCATAATCAAACCTGCATGGAAACCAACCATTCACATTTAAGTAGCTGACATATTAGTATCAACCATATGTCACATCTACCAGAGAAACGCAGGCTGCAAATTAGAGTATATTTGGATTTTCAAAGCCATCAACTAAATTTAACTGACAGGCCATACACATTGCATTAGAATATGCAATTACTGTTACACACACACACACACAAAAAAAGAGGCCCATTGCATCAACTTTCAAGCTAAACAGTATGATGTTTTAGGCTTTCTCAAGCATAGGGAGAAATATTTTGTGTTTAATACAAGATACAGAACATTTCATTACTTTCATCCATTTACACAAAAAGCCTCTTGTTTAGAAACACTTGTACTGCTTATAGTATTATCTCACCTAATGTTAGCTGGTCTTACTCTAATAGCTAGCACACTTCAACCCAGGAAATCATAGCCTAAATTGCAAATAAAATATTCTTGTCAAGCCATACTAACAAGAGTCCACAAGGTGAAATGTGCAGCACCCAAATCTTTATGATTTATGATCTGCATGACTGTGTACCACTGTGAGAGTTCATCTGGGCTTTTTAGTAATGTTCACCTGCTCTATTAACTAGATATTGTTAATACTGAATGTAAAAGTTATTCAGTAAAACTATTCCCTAAAAAAAGGCCAGAGTTGAGTCATCTTAAGGCCAGGCTCTACCTCTGAGAAGAACTCTGCAGCACTGTAGTCAGTGTATCCAGCACTCAAACAAAACTATGCTTTTACAAAGAGACAGCTTCAACTCTCTTCATCTTGTAACAGCATCCTGGTTTCAGCTGGGGCTGAGCTGATTTTCTTCATGGTGCCTGGTACAATGCTCTTCTTCGGCTCTGAGAGAAAAACAATGCTGATAACACACCAGTGTTTTAGTTGTTACTGAGCACTGCTTCACAGGGATATTTCAGCTCCTCAGCTTCCTGCACTGTCCTGTCAGCAAGGGTCTCCGAGGAGGACAGAACCAGGACAGATAAAGACTAACCAGACTGGCTAAAGGAAATTCCATACCATAAAACTATAAAACGAAGGGGAACTGGCCGGGGGGCAGCCACTGCTCAGGGACTGTGGCTGGTCATCAGCTGGCAGGTGTGTGCATCACTCTCTTTGTAAACAGAGACAGACAGAGAGAGATTATCATCACTATTATTTCTCTCTTCCTTTTCTGCCTTAGTAAATAGCTTTTATCTCTACTCAGAAGTTTTACTTCAGCTTTGTTTTTTTCCCAGTTGTCTCCTTGAAGCGAACAGCTGTACTAGCTGTACTGTGCTAAGCTGCCTGCCAGGTTAAACCACTGCACGAAGTAAGAGAGGCAAGGCCAGTACCAGGGAAAATCAAATTCCAGTTTAATTACTTGGCTATTGAAGCAGTATATGAAAACACAGAAATAATATTTTTACAGCATTTTTTCAATCATTTTGCCTATCAGACAACCTGTTTCAACACAGTGTTTTTTCCTTTAACTCTCACTGCTGAAGAAGGCACTTCACCAAAAATATGATCCTAAACAGTACAATATGCCTCCCTGATAAACTTCCAAGTGAGGAAAAACAGCCTGCAGGGTCCTCTTCTCTACTATATGCATAGTTGGCAGTCATAACAATTCTTCAGAACTACGTGTTTCACTGAGATGCACACTCACATCTTGCAGTTTAAAATGAAGACCTAACAGAAGTTGTAAAGGAAAACCCAGAGCAACTGGGATAAACACTGTTTTTTCACTGACCCTGTCATTATTTTCATAGCAGCTTCAGCAAAAAAAAAAAGGCAATGGCTAACCTGAATAAGAAGCACACAGAAGGAAGAGCAAACAACTTTGAATCACAAAACTGCCCCACAGTTCACTACGCTTCCTTTGGCTAAGGATGAAATATTTCCTTAGTTACACGCACTAGTTAGTGGTTTCCAAGGTAAGGCTCATCTGGAAAAGAAAGACTGCATTTTTAATGATAATAATAATAATAATGTTTGACTATATAATTTCCATAGAATATAGGTCAAGCTTAGCCTCAATACTTGGTTTTCCTGAAAAAAAAATCAGCTACGTGCGTAATCAAAGCTACTCAACAGAGAATTCCATGAAACATTCCTAAAGCAAACTCCTTCCTTGGAAGGCAATGATCCCAAATATCTTAGGGTCCCTTTTTTTTTTAATTTATTTTTTTCCTTTTTCTTTTTCTTTTCTTTTTTGACAAATGTCTTGAACTAAGGAACCTTGTTTGGGATCTAGTCAATATGATCCCTTCACAGAACACTTAGAGCCCCAGCCTATCTGGAAAATATGGAAGCCAAGAATCTTTCTTACAAGAAAGACACACTAAGTTGACCAAACACAATAAAAAAAGAAATCAACTTTGACAAACGTTGCCATCAGAAGAAAAGCAATTTGCAAATACACTCTCATTTTACAATTGCACCGGAACTAGTGCAATTAGTGCATTTATTTAATCAAAAACAAGACCACAAAAAATTGTCTCTTAATGTCTAAGCAGGCAGCCTGCATTCCCCTAAGGAATTCACTCCCCAGAGATACTACAGCTCTGTCTTTTGCAGATGTAAAGGTACAGAAACATGGATAGACAAGCAGGATGAAAGGTGACGGTCACATCTGTTCACACCTCATATTAGGCCGCCAAAGCCAAAGGCTGTCAAATTCAAAAGCCTCAGCTACAGTTTCACATCTCATGTAACTTGCATATCAGGAGATCAAGAATGAGGAACATGAAGCAGTATCCTTCATGGGAGTGCAGCAGGTTGGGAACCTGATTTAGCAGCAAAGTTGGACACAATGATCTCCAGAGGTCAAACCTGCGTCAAACCCTACAACTTTGTTGACTCCGTCTCTTTCTTCCATGACAAGAGACAGACACGAAGCAACAACCTCACACTGTACCGGATTTAAATTGGATGAATTTCTTCACAGAAACTGCAGTTAGACATTGGTACAGGCTGCCCAGAGATGTGGTGGAGCTACCATCCCAGCACACTTAAGAGATGTGGACTTAATATAATTAGTGCAGGAACAGGTCACTAAATCAGCAGATTGACTGGCCCAAAAAACAATTACCTGTTGAGATGAAATACTGAAATGATCTCACACAATGCCTGACCATCTGACTGTTTGCATTAAACTCAGCGACACCGCCTTTAGGGGTTCACTAGGTTGAGAATAAAATGCTCATTCAGTTTCTTGCCTTTTCCCATTACAGGTTAACGTTTAACCTTAGAAGTAGCCTGTATTGTAATACGTGAGTCAAAAATCTGGATCAAGAGAGGCAAGGTCTCATCCTCAGAAGAACTGGCTCAACCAGCTCTTGTAGGGATCCATCCTACCAGAAAAAAGACATTTAAAGCACACGGGAAAAGAACATTCAAAGTGCTTTCGGGTCCTGCATTAATGATCTCATGAACAGTCTTCAGAAGATTGTGTCAGGGAAAGCTGAAATTCACAGCAGGAGGAAGATAATACAGATATCAAAGGAAGTGACATTTTTTTGTACTATTTGAAATAGGAAAAGAAGATCCATAAAATCTTACAAGAGTCCATTACCTTTAAGGTATTCCTTTTTTCCTTTACTGTCAAAGTCTTAAATCCAACTCAAAATAAAATAAAATAAAATAAAATAAAAAAATCAGGGAAAAGTAGTCAAGAGGGCAGCACAAACAGCAGCTTCTTAAACTTTCTTCTTGCTCCAATTTTTTATCCTGCTTTCCATCCAAAACCCACATTTGTGAGGGTTCCCCTGAAGATTCTCTACAGAAAAGGAACTGCTGTCTGGAAAGTGAATTCATCACCTCAGTGTGAAACAGATGAATAACAGCACCTTCATAAGAGATTATTTCAGGTTTGTGCAAACCTGGGTGCTTGGTGGCTTCCCACAAATCAAGCACACTGAACAGAACTATATGCAATATACACAAAAGTCACAAACTTACTAATTTTCCAGTCCATCCATCTCAGGATGATTGGCTATTAATTGATACATTTATGATATTGCTGACTCTACCATTCCAAACCACACAGCTCATGGGAGGGGTCTTCACTTGGACATGAGTGTTTTTGACCTATGGGTGTGTTTTTTTATGTTAGAGAAGGTAATTCATCTAAGGATATGTGGACCTTGAATTTGCTTGCCAAACTGGCAACATCCTCAAAGCATTCTGATTAATGTCCTCTTCAAGGCCTATTGGATCCAGGATGTCCTTGGTTAAAGGATACTGTTTACTCCTTTGATATCTAATGTAATGTTAGCTCCATTCTTAGAGCCGGCTTTCAACAGAACCACTGCACCCTGCACTTTCATATTAGCTGAAAAGTATATTCAGGGGTCAATTTACCTCCTAGGCTCACATCAGTTATGAAACTACAAGTCTCAAGGCTTCATTCATTAAGAAACAGCCCAGGTAGCAATTTTAGGTTTTCTGGTAGGTACACAAAGTACAGCTTTCCAAACAGAACTTTACTGTTAGGAACACCACAAACCTAAAAACAGTACTGTAAGGCTTGAGGATATTTTACACCTTCATGTTACCATCACTAACATATTGTTCAGGTATGTCAGCCTAGTAACAAGACCCTGCATCAATTCCATCATGCAAGCCTGAATTGTGCCAGTGGTTTATAGCTACAGGTTTAGAAATCAGAAACATTAGCATAACACAAGTACATAATGAGGACTGATATGCTATCTCATACCTGTAACATTCAAGTAAAAAGCCTTTTTTTCCCACTGATCAACTGTAAATACTAACACTTAACTTAGACTTGCTGTCATTTCATCTCTTGTTTACAGTCTGAGGCACTGCATTCAAGAATGAGAGAGAAACCTTCCTGAGGAAGGTTTCCATGGCTCCCCTCCTTTGCATTACCTAAAATGAATTTCATAATAGCTCCTATCCTACCCTTAACAGAAGCTTGTTTAAAAAGGTATAGCAGAGAAGCTCATGTTTCCTTTTTGCTAATAACTGTCAAGATCTTTCCACGAGTCAGGCCTAAGCTTCTTGCTTTTCAGGTGAATCAAAGTTATCTGCTCACAGAAATTCAAGATCAAAATCTTATAAAGAAAGCCCATAATACTTGAATAACCTGGAGCTACTGAATCCCATGGGATGGACCCATGTGGAGCAGGGCACGGAGCAGCCACGAGAAGAGGCAGAAAGGAAGCATTGTGGACTGATGCGGCCTCCATTCCCAGCTCTCCTGAGTGGCTCGGGGGGATAAGTGGGTAGTGGAAAAAGAGGCCTTAATTTGCTTTTACTGCTCACTGCTCAAGTCTGCCAGCAATAGGCAATACGTTACATTTATCTCCGTTATGCTGAGTCTGTTTTGCCCTTAATAGTAACCGATGAAAGATCTCCATCCTTACTTAGCTCATGGGTTGAGATTTCTCATCATGCTTTTAGTTGCCCACTGGCATTAAACTGTAAGAGCCGGTGCTCGTGAGCAACGGCACTGCCTTGAAATTACTGGAGCTGAGGGCAAGAGTCACTGGGTCAGACAATACTGCTGAGGTTGCAGAGGTAATTCACGATTTATATTGCTCCTATATTTGAAGGGTTCTGTGTTAGCAGCACATATGCTGCAATGTACAGGCACCTGGGGAGGGCAAGCACCTGCACAGGTACAAAGCATCAAAGAGGAAAACAAAAAATGTTCTTTGCAAGATATTAGGCTGCAGTACTTCAGGGAGGATAAAGTGCTCTCTCTGCGTAAAAAAGGATCAGACCAACTTGCACGCAATTTTCTTCCACCCTTCAAAGCTTCTCTTTTTTCATGCTGCAAAAAGCTGTCATTCTTTGACCAACAATTAAAATGTCCATTGAGTCTCTCAAAGCTTTAAGAGTGACTGCACAAAATATGAAATGCACAAGGTAAAATTATCCCGGTACTTATTTAAGCAGTTGCAAACATATAACACTAAACTCAAAATGCAGTCGTGTGAAGCCTCACACAAACAAAACAAAAACAACAAAAAGCCACTATCAAAATTCATGAGATGTCTTCCTACTTCAGAAATTGTGTGCTGTGGTTTTACACAGAGAGACAGAAACGAGATTAGCGAAGAAATGATTACATTAAAAAAAAAATCAGAAAGAATCAGCACTACATGTTATTGTACAGCATAACGCAGAATAATACTACACACAGAAGTTAGTTTCATAAAAATAGTATTCATCTACTTTAATCCACATTCACTTATCTCAGATCTAGAATTTACCAGCTTTGATCTAAGCCACAAAGATCATGGAAGCAGCTAAGCTTCACATACACTAAGGAGAGATAACAATTTACATCACAAACCTCCTACAAATGACCCAGACTTCTGCATGAGGTTCAAGCACATTAGCAAATCTTTACTGTTACATCGAGCATTCTGACTTTTAATGTCAGAAACAGTGTAGCTACTCATTATTTGACAAGGCCACACCAGTAGCCTTACGCCACTTGCATTTAATCACCCATTACCTACTCGCTTACACATGTACACTGTCTAAAAACACACATTTGTAAAGCATGAAAAAAATAAAACCGCGATGGTTTGGAGTTCAGACTTCTTATCTCTCCTGATTTTCCTTAAAATGTATTTATATTTTTTAATTGCTCTGTTAGCAAAGGGGGATTTTAATTCTATATGTATACAAACAAATATGCACCCACACATACTGAGCAGGAATGAATTAAAAGTGAAAGAAAATCACACCTTTGCATGCAATGAATTGCAGAGAGATAGCAAGTTTGAAACCAGTGTTGCCAGCACAATGGAAACTAACGTGCATCCAGGGGATACATTTTGCTTTGCATTTGCCATTCCAAAACATTACGGATTTATAAAAGCAGAGTGTTAGAAAGAAAGATCAATGTATGACAGTTCTCTTTGATCTCTTGGTTTACTTACTTCTGCAAGTGAGATCTGATTTTAAAAGCCACAGGAATTTACTACTTTGAAGTATTTTAACTTTTCATTAACTGGAACAGTGGTACTAGATTACAAGACAAATTCAGAAGGCAGAGCTTATTTCACTTTTGCAGACTTAAGCTCATTGCACAACTAATAGGAAATCTAGCCCTTAATTCAATTTTCAGGTACATGATTTGTTAGTAGAAGATGTGGGAAAGAAAAAGGATAGTCCAAATCAAGAGAGATGACCTACTTTGCCTCAGAATAATCAGCACAGCATCCCATCCCCTCACAAACACGGAGAAAAGCCAGTGGGAGATTAAATATATTTTGTTTTCCATGTTTATTCAGCTGACAAGCATGACCTTGAGCACTGACCAAATTAGTAAGGGTCATTTTGCCCATTTTCAAATGAATGTGGACTAGCTAATGAAGACAGGAAAGGAAGAATCAACCACTTGTGACTGTTTGGATGTAACTGGTGACTCCTGATACTGGCACTCTTTAATGTGCTTAAAATGGCAACTAAGCACTAATGCAGTGGAAGTGCCTGAAGCTAACAAATGTTTAGCTTTCTTTAATAGTAACTTAGAAGTAGATCTACTGCTTTGCAGATAACACTCTATGAACTCAGTTATCTGAATGGGAAATATAAATGTATATCACGTAAACTGAATTTTTTAGTATTTAGTTTTAAAGATTTAAACTATGACTCTGAGCTAAATATGGAGAGGGAGCTTACTATAAAGTTCATTTCTCCACCCTCTCCCATTTTCAACTTTCAGGGCAATATATGAATAATTCATTAATTCTATTTAGGATTTTATCATAGTAACTAGAAGGCAAAACTTCTGCAAAAGCCAGAGAGAAAATTTGCAAATATACTCTTGATAAGAAGATTCTCTAACAAGTGAAATACAAAAATGTAATAAGATGACCACATGTCCAGACAAGAAGTTATTTTCCATTTTTCCTTTATCTGGAACACCTTTGAAATAAGAATAAAAAACAAGTTGCCATATTATTCTCAGACTACAGTCTTTGCTGTCAAACTATTTTGTCATGTGTGTATAAACAGAGGGGACAAAAATTTACTCAAATTACAGCTTTATTTTTCCCATGTAATGAATCCATGTACACATCCAAGTACACCATATACAATCTGAGATTTCCATTTCCCTATCTAGACACCCAAACTCATGCTGAGGAAAGGAACGGAATTCACTGGGTCATTTATCTGTTACCCAAAACAAACACCCTTTTTAGCCCCAGATAGAAGTTTACTGTTTGTGTCAGTCTCACCTCTCTGCCAGGAAAGACAATGAAGCAGATCATCCTGAAAGCTATGTGAAGGTGCATGGAAGACAGGGAGGTGATACAGGAGAGCCAGCATAGCTTCACCAAGGGCAAATCCCACTTGACCAACTTAGTGGCCACAAAATTGATCCAAGGGTTTGAACATCCTACTTATGAGGACAGGATGAAAGAGCTGGAGAAGGCTCCAGACAGATCTGAGGGAGGCCTTTCAGTTCTAAAGGGAAGCTGTGGGAAAGAAGCAGACAGACTCTTTAGCAGGGCCTGTTCTGACAGGACAAGGGGAAATGGTTTTAGACCTTAAGGGGGCAGATTTAGGTTGCATATAAGGAAACAATGTTTTACAGTGACAGTGGTGAGGCACTAGAACAGGCTGCCCAGAGATACAGTGGATGCCCCATCCCTGGAGACTTTCAGGGCCAGGCTGGACCAGGCTCTGAGCAACTTGACTGAGTTGTGGATATTCCTGTTCATTGCAGGGGAGTTGGACTAGATAGCCTTCAGAGGTCCCTTTCGATTCTAAGGATTCTACAACTCTATACTAAAAATGGATCTATTACTTAATGGAAGGAACTATGAGGTTAAGAACTAGAATATGTTCCATAAAAACATGCTTTTGTCTCTCAAAAGGGCAGCTCAAAACCAAGCCACCAGTTCATTCAAGAAATAGCCCTCTTCATTAAAAGGCAGGTTCTTCTGTCCAAAATCAAGGGCAAAATGCAAGGTTTAATAGGGAAGATACTACTCTGCAGAGCAGCAGTGGGGAATCACATCAGAAGCCTTCTGCTGAGCCTCGGACATGCAACACCCAACAGAGAAGGGAGCACATTAGATTGCAGAACAGCCACACAAAGGAGATCCACACGTCACACCCAGGGATATGTCTCAGACCCTGGCGCCAGCATAACGAAGCATGCAGGTCTGGGTCAGAGATGCAGTCACAGCAGCCCTCTCACTTCCCAGAGGTGCTACTGACAGGGCACGCAGTAATCCTCAATCACAGAAGACTTTTTCCAGCACAGGGTCACAAGTCACAAACCATGTAATGTAACAGGAAGGGACAACAAGAGATTGTTTTTTGTTTAGACAGCCAACAGTTAGAAAAACAAAACAAAACAAAACAAAACAAAACAAAAACCACAGCAACCACAGCTCCTCATCTCCTCACAGTCACCAGAGAATTGCTGAACAGAGCAACTGGACAGAGCCTGTCTTCTCCAGCATCTAATACACATCAAATGCATCTGGGTTACCCTTACACATCCTTGAAAGTACTTCAGTCTCAAAATCTGTGTATACCATAGACCCGCACATGCATCTTGGACAAAGTCAATTATCTTCACTGAATTTCAAGAGAACATCGTCTTTAAAATGGACTGTTTTAACGGTGCTCACAATGTTTCATTTCAATACACTTTGTTACATGCAACGGCTGCACTACAAAGTACCTGATTTCCAGGTTCTGAATGGTGATAGCAGGTGTGTCATGTTCTTGGGCAGCACAAGGACCATTCCACTTCAGTTAGTATGAAGCATCACAGAAAGAAATCATCTTTCCCTGCCCCGCCCTCAGCAGCGGAAAGGGAGGTGTGAGCCAACAACTAAAGCCATTCTGTACAAATCGTGTCTTTGCCCCAGCTCTGCCCTTTTCCTATTGCTCATCCTCATGAGAAAATGTGCATTTCCTGCCCGTGTCAAGGAACACGAAGACAGCACAGCTGATGCAGCACGAAGAGAGCAGAGCCATGGGAGCAGCAGGAAAACAGCAAATGACAAAGAAAAATACACGGGGTCAGTCGGTATCTTCTCCAGTCATGCTGCCCAGCCTCCCCCTCACTCAGCCAAGGTTTAGCACGGACAGAACTTGAGAACTTCACTAAAGATTGATCCATAACTAAAATAACACATTCCGATTCTCAGCCTACAGAATTGTTCTTCACATAAGCACATGAGGAAAGCAGAAACAGACAGTAAGGGCCAGAGTGCTGGAAGGGTAAAACACATGGGCTGATCTATGAAAACACTGAAAGCTAGCAGGACCTCTCAGCTGAAGGCTATCTATGCTCTTTGACTACATACAATTTATTTGAATATCAACAACTTCTCAACAAGCTCTTTCAACCTAACAAGTAACATTTTATTTATGGCAGCTTCATACTCTTGGGTAACTATTTAACTTACAGAACAACATAAGCAGAAAAACTCTTAGGTGGGGCCATCATCCAAAAGTAAGATAAGCAAAAGACTCTGAAAGATCTGTTTCTATCTAATGTCCAAACAAGGAACCACAAAAACAACACCAGTACAAAGATGACACTTACTGTATTCAATAATTTCATTTTCTTCCTTTCACATACTGTTTAAAAGTCTTCCATAAATGCAACAACCAACAATTATAATTCACTCTGAAGACAACTAAGCTTGAAGACACACAGATAGCTCCTGCAGAAATACTACAATACTTGCCCCTGAAGGCGTAACTAACGCATGGCAGTAGTACAACACATTTGCAGCTAAGACAAAAATACCTATTATAATAAAAAGAATTTGAAGCCAGTTGAACTTTTACAGTGAAATTTGTTCCTTAACAGACTTAGAAGTGCATTACAAAAACAGTCCATTTAAAGTTTCACTAGCAACTCAGAAGTCCACCCTGTACACACTATAAAGAATTGGCATGGGCAAAAATATTCATGTACTGATAGCTGTATTAACACAACAGGCAAGACAGTCAGCTCATCTATGTTACTGTGCAGCAGAAACTACACTTTTCCTTGGATTCACTATTTATGTGTCACATAAATGATGCAAGACTATTAGATGCAGCTCCCTGGTCCCTTGCGTCCCTATCACCATAAAGAACAGTTTCTACAGTTTCTGTTCTCCAACTTGTTAAATGCTGCTGAAACATATGTTCTAAGATCCTAGATCAATGACATTTGATTTGACTGATATTTGCTGTTGATCAAGCACAGAATCTGACAATTACTGTGGGGACATGAACACACAGCTATAATTCTGCAGCATTCCAAAGCACGCTGAGCACCTCAGGCTGAAACACTAAGTTCACTCCTGATCTAAAGTACAGAGGTGATTCATTAGATAGCTGGATTGAAGAAGCATTTTCAATGGAATAGCATAAGACTTACGTAATGAGGATTGCCTTTTTAAATGCATTCAGATAAGAGTGTCGTTCAGCTTGGGGAAAACAGCTACAAATTTGTTTTCACATTCAGAGTTACTCTTAAATGCTTAACGCCTGATGCAGGCAATATTACAGGGAAATGTGACCTGAAGAAGTGAAAGTCTCATTTTAAATAAATAAATAAATAAATAAATAAAACAGCTAGTTTATATTTACAATTTACTGCTGTAGAAAACAATTTAATTTATGGAAAGCTGCACAGCATTTCAGTTATCAGAACATAGAAAACAAGTTTGCCCTCAATTTACATTTGGAAAATGAAATTGTTTGCAGGCACAAGTGTCTTGCCAGCATGCCCAGAATAAGTTGTCTTGTTTTGTTATGTTGTTGCAAACCAAAGGTCTCCTACAACCTTTTAAGCAAAAACCCTCCTAAAAGTTCTACCCAAAAGTGAACATGCCAGACACATACCAATCTATCCAAGCCATTCGGATACTTGCACCAACTTCTGGACACAATTAGAAAACATTCAACTGGATGCACTGAAGACTATTTCATGTATCAAGGAAGCCACACTATGACCAGATTTCTGTTGTCAGGCAGCCATGCTTCTGTACAGGCAGCAATACACCACAACATCACACTTGCTACAAAAGTCATCCCGAGGTGAGGTGGGCATCCAGCTGTGCTCAAGGAAGGAAAAGTCAAAGGTACTCACAAGCAGAAAAGACACTAAAGGAAAAAAGCTGACAGTAACAATTTCAGCCTTGCTATGGACTGCTAAGAATCCACACAGTTTAAACCTCGATTTTTCCTGATGTTGTTTTAACACAGCCAAGCTTCTGTTTTGGTTGTGTTGTATTACCATAGGTGAGAAGCTCACTTCCTTTTAAAAGTAAATTGTGTTTTGAAAATAATTAATTCCCTGCTTAATATAGCTTTCCTGTAAGAAATGATTGCCATGTAAGAAGTCTATCAGGACAGCAGTGCATGTTAACTACATGTCTTCTCACCAAAACAGGAAATTCTGAAAGTTTCCATTTAGAAATAAGCATCACTTTTCCTATAGTCTGTGGCAAATAGCCATAACATGACTAATATGGTACATTACTGAGGCCAATCAGGAACACAAGTTGGTTGAAAAAAGTAAGCCCAACCAAATAAGCATACCACGTACCATGTAATTGAGAGAACTTTTTGGTCTTCATGCAACTGGTAAGGATTGCTGGTGGTGGAAGGAAATCAAGACTCTCTGAAAAGAATGGATTTACTTTCCACTCCTTCTAACTGAGCAAGAATTCCACTCTATCTGTGTCCAATGAACTCCAGTTGCTGTTGCACACATTCTAACAAGCTACTCCACACTGCATATTCGAGCACAAGATTTTAATTCTGACAAAATCTCTGTAAAGACTGCCATCATCTTTAAGCATGCACACCAAGTAAGTAATATTTGTTTCATCTTGAAATGGTTCATTTTTTTCTGTTTTCAAGTCCCAAGTTTTAGAACATGAAAATGTTTAATTCCTCAGGAATGATAATTAGCCACTGGTATTTTTTGCTCATGTAAAGAAAAATGCATAAAGAAATGACTTTTTAAATAATTTAACTCCCTTTCTGAGCAATGGAAGAAATAACTGATTCCCAAATATATTTAATTGAACCTACTGCTGTTTCAAATTCAATTTTTCTTTAATTGGTAACTGCAGAACATGTGAATTATTAACCAGCAATCCCTGAGAACAGGATATAAAATAAAAAGAGAAAAGGCTTCCAATGTAGCTGGAAGATAAACTAGCGATTTTCAAGACGCTCTGCAGAATTCTCCCTCTGTGCTGTGGGTTTTTTTTATTACCATCTACCTCAAGTTCTCCTGGAAGGTTTCCTCTATGGAGCTACAGAAATCAGCTTGAGGATGACACTATTATGAGATGTGCCTCTTCTGAAATGATAAAGATTTTCAGAAGGGCTACAGGCACTAGAATCTCTACTGCAACATCTAAAGAAGTCAGGCAGTAAGCAAGAACTTTTTAAAGGCCCCTCAGCTCATGTGTGAAATTCTGCAGCCAAGAGTTGCTTCCCTGCTTGCCCACAGACCAACCAGAACCAGAGACACACAGCAACAAGCAAGCCCACATATCCTGACAGCACAGCAAGTGGCAACTATTCTCCTACATTTTTACATGCTACATTCTTAGCACATTCTTACAGTTATTTCAGCTTCTCTCTGTTTGAACAAGGCATTAACCAGGTTCACCAGTACAACCGCACTAGCTGTACCCAGTGTTGTAGGCTTTGGTTTTATTCCAAACATTAAACCACTCAGCATTTGCTGGAAAATGAAAAGGCATCCTACTTTGGCAGCCAGCAGGCTTCACTTCAGAAAAGGAAATACCCCAGCCTTCTTTGCAGAGCTGAGTTCTAAGACACCAAGTGAACAAAGTACATCTGCACCATTTGATCTGTTTGTTTACAAGGTGATACCAGGTGGTAGCACCCCAGCTCTGCTGCATGAGGATCCAGGGCAACCAAGCAGGAGGCAGGGTGGGAAGCTATGCTCTGCCACTGCCTGCCCAGGCACAGAACTTATCTTTCACATTTGGATTTCAAATATATACTTTATCTAATTAAGGGGACAAGGGAAGCACAGCCTTCCTGCCTATTAAATGAAAACATTTTTAACTAGATAAAAAGTGGAAATGTCTTAAGTTCAAGACTTTAAATTGGCCTCCTATCTTGAGGAGCAAGTATCCTGAGAGGAGATTCCTTTTCCCCTCCTACTTCCTCTGCAAAATGTTCATCTTCTACTTAAAGCAACAGGAAGTGCACTGGACAGTTCATTTATCTTTTTTTCTAGTTCAGCTCTGACACAATTCTCAGGACCCTCCAGACAGAGCTGCCACTGGGAGGCTGTGCTGAGAAAGCAACGCTGCAAGTCATTTGATTAAGAACCACATTTGATTAAGAAACATATTTCTCCATAGTTCAGATGGGATTTTTTCTTCTACAAGTTGTCACCCTGTAATTAGGGGTCTATTCAAGTTTGATTTTTTTTTTTCTTGATAAAAGAAAAACAAAGCATTTTGCACCAATCCAGCATGAGCATTCAAGATTTTAATTCTTCACACAACCAAGTCAAAACTAAGCTCACCTCTTCCCCCAAATGATTTACTGTCACCCAAAAGTAAAACCTTTCAAGAAGGCCCTGTATTCTCTGCTATGCAGCAGAAGGTCAGATGGTATTATTTTCCTATGTTTGAATTTGGAATTGTAGCAAAAAAAGTTGCTAACCAAACTGCTTTGTAAAAATTTCAAGCATATCTATCAAATAAAATATAAGAAATATAAGAGATGCCTATAGGTCAGCCTCAGGGAAGGTAGGGTAGATATCCTGGGATGGGACATCAGCCCTGACTTGGCGGCAGAGGGACTGGGAAATGGTCTTTTTGCAATCCCAATCTCTAGAGACATTCTTTTCTCAAAAGTCTGCATGCAAAACACCCATCTGACACTTGCTAGACAAAACAAAAATCCATTTTTCCTGTTATTTACGTAAAGAGAGAAATGGTTCATTTCAGTCACATGTAGTAAAAACAACAGCACGAACAAGCATCCCACAAGCAGAACACATCAAGGGATTTACCCACCAGATTATTCTCAGCTTACCCATCACAAAAAGAAAAAAGATGAATTTATAATCCTTTTTATAGCTCAGCAAAGGAGAACACAAATGTATATGAATGCTGAAGAGGATGGAAAGGGACAAAAGAGAGTCAAAGTAGCACCCTCAGGAAGAGAGCCACAAAACGAAACAGCATTTACTTCCAATCAAACCTTGGTACTTTTGAAGTGTCACAATGACAAAGAAGTGTCACTTTGCTTTCAGATCAGGCACATTTTACAATGTGGATCAAAACCTATTATCTCTGTGTTACAATCCAAACAAGAGCATAAACCGCGTTTGGGTGCAGGAGGGGAATCCAATACTGCTGCGTACTTTTTAAGTGAAGGGAATTATAATGAAGGTACATGCTGAAACAGACTGCTCCTACTTCTTCTACTTGGAAATCCAGGATGTGATTTCTGGAGTTTTAAAGAATGGGGGGTGAAAAAAATGTCTTTTGAGGGCAAATTCCTCAAACTCTCTAACTTTTGGAGTGACAGCATTCAGCTATAATCAGCACTAATATTTTAGTGAGAGTGGAATTTATGCACACTAACATCTACCACTGTTCACATCTCAGGTTTAGATGGGATAGGAACGGGAATTACAATTTTCACTTTTTACAGCACTCATGTAGGATAATATTTCTAAAGCAGCCTTTGCAATTTTCCCTTTAACTGCAAAACCCTAGGAAACCTCATAACCATCTTTTAAAGTATGCACATAAATATACTTTAAAGCCAAAAACTGGCGTCTACGTGGATGAATCAGCGTATCATTTTCTGCCACGAATCACTATTTTGCAAAATTGCAACCAAATGTTTTCCTGGTCCCCAGTAATTTAAAGTCAGTCATCATAGATGGATTATAGATTGGTCATTAAAGAACCCTTTGTCTTAATTTTATAAGCCTTGAGGGCTACATGGAGGAAATCCTAAATATGTGCTGCACATATTTATTTTCCAGTTCAGTAATTTAACAAGCATTTGCTCTTCCAGGTAAAAATAAATAGATGAATATTTTGAGTGAAAGCAGTAATCACAGAGAGATTTAATTTTTCTACAGAAGGACTCTTTCTAAGTTTCTTAGCTCTGCTGAAAATTCAAAAGGTTACATTTAACTGCTGCTCAATATGAACAGTATTTTGGCATATTGTCACCTATTGTGCCCAACAAAGCATCATAGAAAGCCTGGCTAGATTCTGCGTGGAACTGTAGCTTGAACCAATTTCTTGGTTAGTTTCATTAAAAAACTAGATTTATAGATCTAGGAGCTGCAGCCCACAGGGAGCAACAGGGCTGGGGCAGCTGCTGCCCGTGAGGACAGCATTTGAGCAGCTCCTGAGTGTGGGTCCTGTGGTACGGAGCCGTGTGGAGCAGGGCACAGAGTGGCCATGGGGAGACCAAGCGTTATAGACTGACTACAGCTTCAGCTGCTGCTCAGAGGGAGGAAGTGGAGGAGTGTGGACAGCGGAAATGTGTCTGCAGTTCGCTTTTAGTTCTCACTGCTCTAGTCTGTTAGCAACAGGCAGCAAATCATGTTAAAATCCCTTGTGCTGAGTCTGATTTGCTTGTGACTAATTCATAGAATTAGCCCTGTATTCCATCCAGGGTGCACAACGCTGCTTCCAGTTCCTGTACATTTTCCTCTTCTCCCTCAGTTTAAGCTTCAGGTCCTTGCACAGCCAGTTTTTTAAAAAAACTGTGTTCAACTCTTCTTTTCTAGAAGATGAATCCAATTCTGCAGATAGTCCTTGTTCAGCCCAGAGTAATAAAATGCAAAGAGGACAGTCAAGTTCTCACACACTGTAAGTCATGTAAGTACTCAGTCTACTGATGTTAATGATTCTACTCATATTCCTTCCAAGAGAGAGCAATGAACCCTCCACCCACACCCAGCTGCATATGTTGGAATAGGAAAACATGTCTTTTATCTGGTGCACTTGAAGAAAATCATACAATTCGTTACACAGCTGGTAACCAACTAAGGCATAAAGTTAACCTGCAGGTCTTTCACCAATGAGACACTGTAACACCGGACAAAACCAAAAGATTAGCTCTTAACAACCAACATCAGAAGCCTTAAGAACCAACCAGAAGACTCGTGATGGCACTAACTATTTTGGCACTGTTTACTTCCTTTTGAAGCCTTAGCTTCATTTTTAGAATTAACCAAAACATGTCACTTTTTTTTTTTTTTCTTTCCTAAGGGTTTTATTAAATGTACAATACAATCCATTCATGAATGCCTTCCTCTAAACTATTAGAAAGCTCACCTGAAACAAGACTGCTAATTCAGTGGGACATGCATAATAAAATACTTCAGTATTAAACACAAAATAACTCAGGTTTGTGGAATCCTCAAAAAGCATTTACAGCTTAATAAAGAACAAACTGCTTCATCTTACAAATTACCCACCAACAGAACCCATCCTTTAAAAAACTTCAGATTTCCTAAATTTAATATTGGCCATATCATTGCAGTGCTTCCTTTCAGCTCTGTATACTTTCCAAACACCCAAACTAATGTAACAAGAGATCATATCGCAGGGAAGGTCCAGTGCTTTTATATCCTAACACTTTAGTTACTGAATCCAAGTTCCACCTCCATGATGCTACAGGTGCTAATACTAATAGGGTCATTTAAGGCCTGCTTACTGGAAGGTAGTGACACTTGTTTCATGGTTCTTTCACATAGCTCTATCTCACATAAACACAGCCTTCTGTAATAGACAGGGCCATAAGAGACCATGGGGTTTTCTACCATCACACATACTCACACTGGTGGCATTTGAAGCAGCCCTCTCTTTGTCACCAGGCATACATGAGGTTCACTGCTCATCTTTTTTTATATATTTATGGTATTAAGACATTCCCTTTATTACTATGGTAACCACCATTTTATCACTTCAGATGAAGACAGCAAAATACTTTGACCAGAATTTCCATGCACTCGAGTTTCCATCAGCTAATCTGAATGACAGAACTGCTTTAAAACCTACAATAAAAAATTAAGAATCAAAGAAGGACTTTTACCAGTTCCAGGGAAATGCTCAATCATAAGTATCTGTTTAAAGAATCATTAAGCAATAAATAGATTAAAGGAACTTAATACAAGCTTAATTCTTTATGCTTCCTTTAACGAGTCTATCCAAAAGATAGAAGAAAATCTTTTTCATTTCATTAGCAGTCAGACAGAACTCATTTAAAAAAGAAAAAGAGCCAACACTTTTTCAGGACCTACTTTCTCTTTAATGCTAGAAAATAATTTGCATTGATAATGTGAATCACTATCTCCAGCCTTAATCCACTTCACACATGATGGGAGAGCATCACATTACAGTAAACTGTTCCTCCTTCCATTTTCCAGCTCCTGTGCACAGGCAAACACTATCTAGCAAGGAAGCACTTAAATTAAAATTCATTTTACAAAGGCAACTTCTTTTACACAGCGTGGTGAGGGATTTTATTAGGTTCTGGACATCAGAACTACTCTGAAAATGCTTGTAATACAAAAATGTTCACTAAGACAGCTTTTATTACTTGCCTAAAAATTAATTCACAACACCTCTACATTTTAGGATTTACGTTTTATACAGAAGTCTAATTCATTAACAATTTAATTCACAAAACTTACTCAGCTCCAATCATTATGATGGGCAAGGAAAGGTCATTTGGAGACCATTTGCACAGACTGTTTGCAGCAATGGATGTAGGACCAAATGTTTGCCCAGAGACCCATTTCTTCACAGGCTCTATCACACATATATCTCTATACGGATTTTCATAGAAGAGAGAGATTGACACAACTGAACTGAACAAATGGCTTTCTGCCACAGCCAAGGAAGTAACAGCACCAGAAGCCTCATGATGGCAATAACAATTTACCTCCCTCTGAATCTGAAGCCATAGCTTTATTCTTGGAATTAACTAAAACATATTACTTCCTTTTTTTTTTCTTTTTTTTTTTCCTTTTTTCTTTTTTTAATAAGAGATTTATTTATACAACACAATCCATCCATGGATGATTTCCTCTAAATTAATAAAAAAATAAAGCCAAGAAGTCAGTGACAGTATGAAAAGGGCCTAGAAGTTCCATTTCATTCACAGCGCAGATGAGCTTTTATCACTAGATTACACTTCTATTCTGGTACAATCCCTTGATCTCATCCCTTAGAATGAAAACAAAACATTTGATTAAAAAGGAAGACATCTGATTGTCTTGAATTGTGTTACAGAGGTCTCAAACTTAGCTAGGAAAAGATTTAAAACAAACAAAAAAAACCAACAAACCAGTTTACAGCAGCAACAAGATCCTTCCTTTCATACAGCTTTTCAAATGAAGAATTTAAGAACAGAAGTTTCTGTGGCCTTTCCCAGGTTACTCAGTACATAGGTAAGAGCTACAGCATGTGATTAAAGCATAATCATGATAATAAGTTCAGCTCCGCGCTGTAATTATTATCAGAAAAAATAATTACCCCTGAGTTGAAACAATTCTGACTGTTAATTTTATATATAAGCTTGTAAGCTGGATGCACAATTCAATTGTGCATGAGCTAAGGCACATACACAGATCAGCCTCCTAGAAAGAAAATATTGACAAATGTAATTCAGGGTTATTTTCTTCCATACGTATAAACACGTTATTATTTTTTAACAAAATACTAATCACCTGCAAAACAAGGTAGTAGCAGTTTATACAGATGAAGCCTTTTCAGCAGCCCCTATTATTTAGTACCATACTTCAGTGTGGGAAAACAGTCTTGCTGCAGTAGTTGTTCTGCCCAGTGCTCTGATACGGTATCATACCCTCATAGCCAAGATTTACACTAGTTCTTCACAGTAAGTATTTATTTGCCCTCTGCATTAACAGAAAATGCCCTCATGGCATTTCTCAACTGTAGCTTGATCAAAGACTGTTCGCCTTTTAGCAGCAGAGAAACTCATCTCATAGCCTACAGCCTCAGCCCTGCCAGCCTGTTCAATCTTTAAAGCTCAATTACAGCCATTGAATAATTTGATCGCTTTCACGTTAAAAACTAAACTAAGGCTGGATTCTATTTTTGACAGACTCTAAAGCTTGCACAAAATGCTTCACCGTACCAGGCAGTGCAAAACCACTATCTGGCTCAGTGGACTGGTATTTACTACAGCATTCCTTTATTAAGGATGTTCAAAACTCAGTATCAGTGTTCCTAGTTGAAGTCCACAGCATGCTTAACTTTTTTACAGCAAGTATCCTTAAGCAAAGTCAGCCAAGCAAAACTTCGCATTTCTGTATTTCAAAGGTTGTATGGTTTTTTTGTATATGTACATTTACTCAATGTTTAAGAAAACTTTACATAACACGATGACAAAGCCAAATGTCTTAGTTGGAGGCAACAGAGAATGAAAACCAGCTGATATTCTGATTATCCACACCAACAAAATAAGTCTTTTAAGTATTTATTCTTCCATTATTCCAAGTGACTACACATTTGGATTTCTGAATGTGGAAGAGAGCAGATCTGTTGATCTCAGAGTTACAACATTGTGACATGTCAGTAACTGTCTTTTGTTTTATGTTTTGAACAGGGATCTAGATTTGCAGAGATGGAATTAGAAAAGTGAAGGCACAGATGGATCTGAACGTGGTGAGGGATGTGAAAAATAAAGGATTCCACAGGTACACTGGTCAGAAGAGAAAAGGACAGTGTATCTCTTCTGATAGGTGAGGAAGGAGAACTGGCTTCAACAGACACAAAGAAGTCTGGAGTACTCAGCAGCTCTCAAGGATATCTGAACAGTCATGGCAGTCAAGTGATCTCCCCGGTGACTAGAAAAAAAGGCAGTGTCACACTCATTTTTAAGAAGGGTAGAAAGCATGACAGGAAGTTAAAGCACATGCTAGACAAGGTGGTTATCTGAGACTTCACTTAGGACAGATCACAACTTGCCAATAAAGTGACTTTCTACAACGGACTGATGACATCGGTGGACAAGGGAAAGGCAATTGATGTCATCTACTTGGACTTGTACAAGGCCTTTGACATGGTCCCTCATTACATTCTCATCTCTAGATTGGAGAAGTATGGATTTGATGGGTGGGTTCTTCAGTGGATACAGAATTAGTTGCATGGTCATGGCCAGAGGGACAGGGACAGACTTAAGGAGGTCCATATGAACCTAATGAGGTGCAAACTGTTGGATTCTAGTCAAGGCAATACCAGATATGTATAAAGACTGGGAGAACTCACTGAGAGCAGACTTGAGGGTCTTGGTGTAGAATAAGCTGGACATGAACACCAGCTACATCCTGCACTTCATCAAATGAAGGGTAGTCAATAGGGAGTGAGGGCTGACTGTCTTCTGTTCTCAGATAAGGGGATTGGAACCGGATGATCTTTAGGGTCCCTTCCAACCTAAGTCATTCTATGATTTTGTTATTGCCAAAGGCATATAAAGAAACAAAGGGATCACTTCCTTTCCACTCAAAAAACACAAGCCCACATTACTACCCAAGTAGTCATTGCCATAACACTTTAGAAGGTCAGCTGTAGAGCTGTAACCTAACACTTGGGCAATTATTCTCCTCCAAAGCTATCCTCAGGCACAGGAATGTGGAGCATTTTAAGACTTTTGATGGTCATTCTGTAAACAACATAAAGCAACAAAGCAGACAATAGTAACCTGAGGATTATTTATTGCATACAAAGACAATTTTCAGTGTTTACCCCAAGAAATTCTCAGAGTTTACCATTTCAGGGGGTGCTTAAATTGCCATCATTTTGTAAGAGCTACTAAAACAATATGAAGGAAAATATAAAATAGGCACCACATGATATTTTGATTCTAGTTGGCACTTAGAAAAAGATACAGTCAGAAAGAAACATTCAGAAGGCTACTTATAAAGTCATCTATGATTTACCTCTACAAGAAACGATATGAAGTACTAAGTGCCAGGTTTGTTTCAAAGAGCTACCTTGTTTCATGAGAGAAGAGGAACACTGCATTCATCCAGTGTAATTCCAAGCACAACCAAGCAGATGAGTCTGGAAACAACAGCACTGGGAGTATCACTCACCACTTTCCATCTCTTACAGAAAACAAGGGTGGCCGAGGTGGATGAACATACATGATAAGAAGCTAACAATCCCTTCAGCACTGAGAGTGCAATGTTATGGCTGCCTGGATCATCAAGTAGCTGCCATCCCATGGAACAACAGATGAAAAGAAGAAGTTCAGAAGACAAACCTTAGAGGAGCAGCTTCAGATGTTAAGTAAGCCTCAAGACAGACTGGAGCACATACAGCAAAACAAAATAGGCATTAGCAGCAGTGTGAGCTGCAACAGTATTGCGGTACAAAAGATATTCAGATATTCCTACTAACTTTAACAACTCATATTCAAGTATGTCGATGGAATATCCTAAATGTACCTCAAAAATCACACTGACAGACAACTCTAGAAGCAGCCTATAAATGAAGAGTTCAATATAGCTCAGATTGCAGATCTTGTAAAATTTATGCTAAAATCATTAAGTTATACTGTAACACAGTATGAGAACTCAAATTTTAGCAAAAGTGGAAATACAAGTATATGACAAAAATTTGTGTTAGCGTTTTAATCAGGAGCCAATAGGTTTTTAAGACAATAATCAATCATGACACATAATGAACAATACATCTTAATTATGAAGACCCAGGCTAAACATCTATTGTTGGAAAGGGGGGAGAGGGAGCACATTCAATTTTTTTTTTTTTTTCTTTCTACAAAAAATAAAAATAAAAACAAATTGCTTCCTGCTATTTTTTTTATTATTATTATTTTAAAGGTGATCATGAACTGACACAAAAATATTTCTTTTGTGGCCTACAAAATGGGTTCCAAGAAAATTATTTGGCTCGCGTTCATCTTCACCTTATTTATAATTCCAGTTCAGTTACAGTATACAATTCTATAAGCAAGCAGCCATGTTATATGCCACCTCGGCATGTTACTATTTATGGATTTCTTTCCATAAGGTTTCTGACCCAATCTGCCTTGAAGCACAATATACAAACACGGCAGCTTTTTCTGCTTCTGTACTGTGACTATATTTTACCCTATGTAGTTCTGAGGATATAATTTTAAATTAGCTCTTCTCATCTCAGCCACTGCTTATTTAGAAAGTGAGCGTTTTCTACTTTGTTTGGAACCACTTCTTTTTTGGGGGGCATCTGAATGTTTCCATTTAAAAATAGCTTTATGTCTGTTTAGATAGATCCATAGTATACTCAAAACCAAAGTTCAACCTTACATATGTGTGGATAAACTTGCATTAATTTAAATTTTTTTCTTTTTAATACTGAGTCTGCACAGAGATGTCCCATTCCAGCAAGAGGGTGAAAGTGAAGCTGTTGAACATTAGTCATTATCTGAGAGTCAAGCACCCAAGCAACTGGCAAACTCATAACAAATGTTCTAACTTCCAAGGGGGCTCAGTCCCTTGGCTGCTAAATTTAAGAGGGCACTTGCATAAAAAATCAGCTTACTTTCTCCTGAAGAATAAGTTTAAAACAAACAAACAAACAAAAACACCCACATTATTGAATTTGGAAGTTTCTTAATTCATCCCTGTCCCTCCCCTACCTTACTCTCTACTGTACCAGTAGCTTCACAAGGGGGCTGCAATACACCCTTATGCCTGTAAGAGACCAACCAGTCATCACTGCAGAATAGTAATACAGCTGTGTTGGCATAGAAAAGGGGAAGGATGGAAATTAGGTATACATTTATGTTCTGAAAACGTCCTGAGACAGGCCCAAATGAACTGTAACTGTAAATTAAAAAAATAAAAATAAAAAAATAGCTTAGCAACAAGTAACAAAAACTGGCTTAATAAGAGGCATAAAATGGGACATTATAGAAATGCCACCAACATCTTTTAGAAATGAGAGAGTAATGATTGTCCTAAACTACCAGTATCATCAGGAACTTGACAGAATGAGCCTTTGTGCTCTCTTAAGAAGTTGTGGGGAACTGCAGGAAACATTTAACTGCTCTAGAGTAGGAATCAAACCAGTGAAGCACAGATGTCTGCAGAAACAGTGAGGGTTAACAAGCAGAAAGTCACTAACATGACTAAGCCACATTATTGTACAACTATATGTGAATTTTGATGTTTCTTCTGCTGGTTCCTGGACAAACAGCCTTACCATACTGAGGTTTCTTAACAGTAATATCCTTTCTCTGTCTTCTGTCCCCCAGTATTAGAGTGACAAACATGCACAACAATTTTCAACCACTAAAAGAAGAAAAAAAATATTACCCATCAAAAGCATGCTACTTCACCAGCAGGGAAACTCTCCTAACCTAACTTGGAATATAAATGTCTTTCTGTTTATTTGTGGATTCAGTCTTGGCTTATATGACCAGGAGTTTCTTATCACACTTGTGTGCAATACATGCATTTCATCTAACACTACAACAGCTAACAAAGCACTAGGAGTTCATTTATAATGCAAAGAGAATAACACATTTACCTCTCACATCAGTCAGGTAGAAGGGAAGTTAATTTATGTAGCCACACCACTGGAATTATCTGGGATTTTTTTTCCCTAACATAAGATAAATGTGCTAACAAAGTGGTCACGACATCCCTGATGCCACGTGCAGCTACAGAGAGGCCAACAAAGCATGAACTTCAGCTTGTCAGATCAAGAGAAGCCAATTTTCAAGCACTGCAGCTCTCAAAATTTGCACACGGTAAAAATATAGTTTTGATACTTGCTGCAAGCGCATATATTCCCAGACCTTTGTTCATAGTGTAATCCATCACTTCCAGTTCATTTCCACTTGGTTACAGAGCAGTAGGATTCCTCTGCCTACACTGTGAATTCTGGGCCAAACATTTCCTCAGTGCTCAGAGCTTGCCCAAAAAACCACATATCTCCCCTTCCAAGCAGCCTATCATCAACTAATACATCTATCAACACTTTCACCAAGTAATAAATTTTACAGCAGTATAATATGCAACATTATGACATTGGGGGGGAGAGGGGGAAGGAAAAAATGCTGAGTTTCTTGCATTTGAGGAAACACAAGGGTGGAACAGATAATTAAAGGCATAAGACCAAAGTATTGCTGATGCCTGCTGCTGGAGCTTTAAAAGAAGAATATTTTAATGCTGTCACTGACATGTTTGAGAAGCCTGCCACTAGCAGCGTATCTAGAAACACTTCAGCTTCAGAATTACCTACTTCAAATAAATAAGGGAAAAAAAAAAAAAAAAAGAAGAAGAAGAAAAGAAAAAAGAGTGCACAGAGCTGTATCTTTTTCCCTCCAGTGACTTAATGATCAAACAAATTCCTCGTAGGCAGATGCAATATGACAACAAGTACAATGGCTTAGAATATTTAATAGCAGTCTAATGTAGTGTATCATCAAAACAGACATGGAAAACTAAGAATAGCAGATCATACAATTTCCTATGGCACTCCAATTAAGTTAGACAAATATTAAAGAAGTTATTTTGCTAACATTTGTATAGAAAAAAAATCCAGATTGTTGACCCTCTTATCCCTCAATATAAAAGGTAAATAACCATAAGTTAAAGACACTGTCAGCATAAAACCATTTACAGCAGCACACAGGACTGAGTCTTTCCATCAATCACATCTACACATTTACAGTCTGCTTGTTTAAAGCCCTTCCAGCATTTAAAATTCCGTCTCTTTTCTCTTATCCTAAATAAGTCTAATGCTTGTATTGCAGTAATTAATCTGTACCTGATCTGAAGCATGCAGTCTATATGCATGGACGCCTATATGCTCCCATCCAGACCTGAAATACTCACAATTCAGCTTACATATTATGAAGTCTGAATGAAGTTTCTGATCACAGCATCTCTGATCACACAGCTGCCTGAAATGCAAACAGCAACCCACGCCTGTATCGTTAGTGGGCTCTGATGAGCATCAGCAGGTCACAGATAATTTACTTTCACCTTCACGTGGGAAGCTGACCTGAAAGTCGGTAGAAAGCAAGCCAGAATTCCTGCAAGTTTATCACAAACCTGTCCCAGAACAGGCACACAGGTAATGGATACACACTGCAAGAATCTTAAATTGAGAGAGAAGGATGCTGCGACACAGAAATTAATGAGTTTTCCAAGCTTCACAAGTTTCACCTGCACTCATGAGCTCTCTGCAATCTGAACTTGAATTTCTAAGCCACATTCACAACCAGTTTATTGTAAAGTCATTACAGGAGAGAAGATTAAATAAATTCCTTTCTCTTCCATTTCTCTGAATCTAGCCACCAACTCCACCCCGCGAACATGGAGTCTTCTTCAATTTTCTTGTCAATCGGTGTTTCACCTTGGGTAGACAATCTTAGCCATTGTATCTCAGAGAAAGTTGTCTGATTACTGAGATGAATTCACAATGCTGCAACTTGCCTCATCTCTCTGTAGCTTAAGGAGGCAGGGCAGGAATCTGTCCCAAGGTTTAGCAACCTCAGATGTTCATCACTCTTTTCAAATTCCTGCCTATGCTGAGGCAAGAGACAGCTCTGAATATGTCACCAGAAGCAGATGGATAAGAGTTGTACTTAAGCAGCATCACTGTCCCATTAGCCAGCTGTGCATATGAACGGATATGCAGCTGTTCCCTCTGCTTAGGCACATTGCTGGGTGATGAGAAGTTACCACTAACACACAAGACTGACAGCAGCAGTTTGCACAACAGCAGTTCAGCATCGCTATGAATCCTTCATACTTGCCATGTGTTAGATAAGCACCTGTGCTGAAAAACACAGTGCACACAGAGCCACGGGCAACCTCTGTGTGCACATGCAAGGAGGTAAACATCACCATCCTAAATGTCAGGTGACACATATAACTGACTAGTTGCAGTCTCAGGATACCTAACACAGACTGGAAAAGAGAAATAGCTAATATATTTTTTCAGCCAGACCTGGAACGTACACACAGTGAAGAAAAGTAAAGCTCGAAGTCAAATAGTGGTCATCAGAATACTTTAACAAAGACACTACATATGGCCAGGTAACAAAGCTCAGAGTCAGTAGTATGGAACTGTGTATGTTTCTGTTTTGTTTGTGGTTTTTTTTTCTGGTTTTCTCTCTGCAACACAAAAGATATTCCTGGAAAAAAATTCAGTCTTATATGTCTTATAAAAAGAACTTATATGTCTCCAAAAAGAACTTACCTGCAGCACACATTGGTAGCTGAACTGAGGCAAAAACCAAAAGCCAATGAAGAGAAAAACAGCAACAACTAGTTTGGGGAAAAATCAGCTAAAAATACAGTAGAGGGAGAAAGGTCATCTCCACAAAAACAATTCTGTATAGCCTTAAGTGCATAGCAAGGCCTTAATGCAGCTGATAAATCTGCCACGCTAGTGAACACTGCAGGCTGAAGCAAAGCACAGGCCAAATAGAGAAGTGAAGGCAACAAAACATGGCCCCAGGCCTGTGGCCACATACAGCTGCTGTGCCACGGCAGCAGGGAACTTCTTAAATGACTACACTTCTAACCTGGACTTGCCCACTCCCAGAAGAAAAAATCTACCCTCTGCCCAGAAGAACAAACTATCAGCAGTGAGTATGTAACTATGACAGTAAATTATGTCTGATAATCCAGTTTTTCCAAGCCTCCTTTTAATCTAAGTATGCCATCTTATCAACAGACTTATTTTACCTTCTCTCTGAATAAAACCGAACAGCCTTCATTTCCAAGAAGTAAATCCACTTTGGAATTCTCTAAATGTAATTCTGTATTACAAAATCCTGCTGGTGTTTCTGTTTACTCTCAGTGTACAAACGATCACTGCTGCTCCTTACAGAACGACAAATGAGAGATGAACACACACTGCAGCTCTACGAGGACAACTGTAGAATCACCAGACTTCAGCTCGCTTACAGTCACTCCTACAGACCTCAGCAGTACCAGTACCTACTTAGATACATAGAATCACCAAGTTTGGAAAAGATCTGCAAGACCATCTACTTCAACCATCCAGCAACATTCAACCACTAATCCACGTCTCTTAGCACTACATCTAAACACTACCTTCAGGAACAATGACTCAAGCACCTCCCCAGGCAGCCCATTCCAGTGCCTCACCACTCTTTCAGATGTTACAATTTTTCCTCATACCCAATCTGAACCTCCCCGGCACACCTTGAGGCCATTCTCATTCTCCCTTGTCCTATCGCTAGTTACATGGAAGAAAATACCAAACCTTACCGCATCACAACCTCCCTTCAGGTAGTTACTGAAAGCAGTAGGGTCTCCCCTGAGCCTCCTCTTCTCCAGAATGAACAATCCCAGTTTTCTCAGTGGTTCTTTGTAAGCCTTGTGATCCAGATACCTCACCAACTTCTTTGCTCTTCTCTGCATATGCTCCAGGGCCTCAATGTCTTTTAAGTAGTGAGGAGCCCCAAAGTGAATATCTTACTCAAGGTGTAGCCTCAACAGAGCTGATCACTTCCCTGCTCCTGCTGGCAACGCCATTTCTGATATGAGCTAGGATGCCACTGGCCTTCTAGGCCAGGTAGGCACACTGCTGACTCATGTTTAGCTCAGCACTGACCAACACTTCCAGGTCTGTTTCTTCCATAGAGTCATCCAGCCACTCTGCCCGAAGCCTGCAGCACTGTTATGGTCAAAGTGCAGGACTAGACACTTGGTCTTGTTGCATTCCATCCCCCTGGCCTGACCCAGCAATTCAGTCTGTCCAGATCCCTCTGCGGGACATTCCTACCCCCAAGCAGATCAATGCTCCTTCCCAACCTTGTGTCATCTGCAAACTTACTGAGGGTGCACTCAATCCCCTCAACTAGATTATGAATAAAGACATTAAATAGGACTGGCCCCAATTCCAACCCCTGGAGAACATCACTTGTGACTGGTAATCATCTGGATTTAACTCCATTCAACATCAAAACATTGCTAGGACTTCAGGAAAAAAAAGAAGCTGGAAATACAATTCACACATATTATCAGTGCCTGTCTAAAAATACTGCATAAAGAAGTCAGAATTCTTCCCCACATAAGCAGCTGCATGATTCCACATGTATAGCACATCATCAAAAGTTAATGAAACTGCTCTGAACTCTGATGCAAGAGCTCCGTTCATTCAAAATCCAATATCACTGCTGCCACTTCCATCAGCTTTGCAAACAAGAAAACGCCCTCTTTCACCTGTAGTTACGCAGATATTACCTCAGATTAAAATTAATTTACAGACTATTATATGACAATAGCACCAGGCACATCCAGAGAAAAGGCGCCATTAAAGATAAGAATATACAAGGTCAAGAACCCTGCCTCAGTTACCAGAGGTGATGTTTAACATGTTAAATTCATTTGACTGTAAACTCAACTTATACAGCTTCATTAAGGGAAGAAAGCAAAAAAACACCTGCAAAGTGAGCACAGATCCAGCTGCCAGCATATCAGCTTCTTGAACATATACATAACTACATTTTTTCCCAGTCAATTTCCTCATAGCAAGTTTTTCAGATACATTACAAAGAAAGGCAGTGGTCTGTCCTGTACCAGTTGACAGAACTCCATCCAGTCACTCTCTCACTCCTCCATGGAAGATAGATGAAAATAAGACAGAAAGGCTCACGGGCTACGATAAAAACAGAGAGAGCCCTTACCATCGAAAGCAAAACCTGGGGGTCCTGGTGGACAATAAGCAGGACATAAATCAGCAATATCCACTTTCAGCACAGAACACCAACTATAACCAGGGCTGCAACAAAAGAAGGGTAGCCAGCAGGGAGAGCTGACTGTCTTCCTCTGTTCTGTCCTCATGAGACCCCACCTGCAGAACTGCATCCAGGCATGGGGCCACCTGCACAAAAAATAACAAGGAGCTGCTGGAGTGAGTCCACAGGAGAGCCACTAAGACGAGCAGCGGGTTGGAGCACTTCTCCCGTGAAGAAAGGTGGAGGGAGCTGAGTTTGTTCAGATTGGAGAAGTTCCCAGAAAACTTCATGGCAGCTTTCCAGTACTAAAAGATAGCTCAAAACATGAGGGAGAGTGACTTTTCACATTGTGTTTTTTCACGCGGACATGTGCACCCAGTACTGCTGCACTTAATGAGGGTTAACAAAAACTTCTGAAGAGGACTTCGCTGAGAATAAGATGCACTTACTAGACCACACTAAAGGATGGATTTTCACAGGTGTTTATGAGTAATAGATCTGGCTTTCAGCTTTAGAGACCAGGGGAAGAAACAAAGCCCACCATTCTGCAAGGCTAGATAGTTTTTTGTTTATAATTGCTCTCAGCAGGATCAAACTCTGTAAAGCCAAGCGTTAGTCACCAGCAGCACGAGACAGCAGTAGTAACAGAGAAACAAAGAAGAAAAACAGAACTTGATTTCTTTTGACAACTTCAGACAGATTCAACTGAGCCTTAAGAACATAAGCACTACAGCTGTGCGTAATCACACGCAAGAGACAATAAGGAAGATTTGACTTAACTGGTATATATGTCCAGTATGGTTTTTTGCTTTATGACATTTTACACAAGTTTATACTTCACATCTGCACTTCCACACAAAAGCACTTAAGATGGATAATCACCAGTGCATGAGAGCACTTGAGCACTACATGACGAGTATAATACAGTAGAATAGAATGATAATTTTGGAATGGCTCTGTGCAGCCTGGTCTGGTGGTTGGCAACCCTGCACGCAGCAGTGAGGTTGAAACTAAATGTTCATTATGGTCCTTTTCAACCCAGGCTATTCTACAGTTCCTTGATATGATTCTATTCTTAGAAAAATCCTAATATGAAACTAAATAAGAACAGCTATACACGCTGCATATACCTTATGTCAGTACACACTCCATCATATCAAGAACAAATTCAAGAAGCTTCTTCTGAAGGCTTCTGGTATACAAATGTCATTGACCCACTACACAGTGAGTGATGTCCCACACTCATGCACTAGAGCTGAGGTGGTTTCAGTCCTTAAAGCCTGTGCTCTAGCTTTATGTTTACAGTAAACAAATATCCATTGCTAGGAGAATATATTTTGCCCACAAGTTTATTTAAGCAGCTTAACTGTCTTTATTTGGATGTTATCTGAACAAGTACAAACACTGCACAATCACCAATGCATGCTGCAGTAGGCTTCTGTTGGCAGTACCATCAGAGATTAAAAGCAGGTCAAGCCATTCCTCTTACCCACATCTCTTAAAGGGTAAGGCAAACAATGTAATTCCTCCATGTTTACTTATATGCATATATAACATCTTTAAGGATTAATATCATATGCAATGGTTTTGCTTTGTCTCCTAGGAGACAGGCAAATCTGTTTAGAAATGACTATGCCTAAACATAGGAGGAAGATGCCAAGGAGTTACTGCGTGTAGGAAGAGTGTTCCTGTTAAAAATCTAGGCAGACAGAAATCCACAGGCAAGGCATGTGGAAGGTGAATTATCAAACTCAAATCTGAACAGAAAGGATTAACACACCAACCACCTGTTAATTCTCTCATGAAAGCATATTACCTCAACAGTAATAACGAAGACAGAGATTAACAGCTACTGAAAAACACCACACCACACCCACGAGTGCTCCAATCAAGTCAGCGAGGCTCCCACTGCCTCACATACCCAATTCCTGCACAAATGGCAGCACACCAGAACACCAGCCCACTGGTGTCACATGAAAGCTAGCCTGAAAGCAGTAACCCCAAAACACACACAGAGCAAATGCAGTCCTCAGCTCCAGTTGTTTAATTCAGCTAATCCATCCCCCACACACAGTGCTACTTGTTTCCAAGGGACAGACTGTCGCCGTTGTCCCACTTGTTTTGTAGGAAGAGGATTTCCTTACATCCTTCCTCATGTAAGACTCATCTCCAGACAACCATAGCATCCATTTTCCAGAAGCTGCACACAAGAAATTTTAGCACTGAATAACTTCTCTGCAACATAATCCACTAAGCTCCCATACAGAAAGAATTGAAGGAAAGACATTAATATAATCAGAAGGAGAACAACTGCATTTAAGTTTTTTGATTATAACAAAGCAACTGTTTCTAAAACAGATGCAAATGGCATGCAAGGTTTCAGTAAATGGAGCTAGTTACAGCTAAGAATCTAACATATGTTGAAAAACATTCCTGACCTGGCCCAAGTTAGAGCCCAATATTCAGTTTGCTCATTCCAACTCCTTGTTTTCCAGTGATTGATCTGTGACTCCACATATCTACATTCACC
Source organism: Coturnix japonica (assembly GCF_054131305.1). Classification (NCBI taxonomy): domain Eukaryota; kingdom Metazoa; phylum Chordata; class Aves; order Galliformes; family Phasianidae; genus Coturnix; species Coturnix japonica. Next base: position 59,860,982 of record NC_140702.1, on the reverse strand, counting down.
ATCTGCAGTTTCTGCAATTTACTTTTTCTTAATATAATTCCCATGTCAACAAACACTATTTAGTGAGTGACACATTGGGAAAGGAGACCTGGAATTACAGCACTTTAGCTCCTACAGCTATAAAACTTGTCTTTGCTTGCCTGCAGTTCACAAGGGCACATACAAGGCTACTCCTCTGCAGTGTTCAAGGTACATCCACGCAGCCCTTGGCACAGCTGCTCCCTTGAGCAGCATGCAGGTGAGCTAAGATGGAGCTTGTACTTCCCAGCTGTTCAGATACCAAAGTTCAGATGCAGTATTTCTCCTCACCCTCAAACAAGTTTACACCTGCAGTGCCTGATGGTGTGGCTTTTAGCCTTTTTATTTTTAACATACAGTCAATTTGTGCCCAATGTCCCCCCTACCACAATTCTAATACCTACGTGTTTTGAAGCATAAGATTTACTGAAAACAATGAAAGTTTTCCTCTAGTATATGCCATTATACCTTAACTGAGCCTCTTTTCTCCTTTTGTGTGTCAGGTGTTACAGCATTACCCTACCTGTAGCTCTTCTATTTTAACTGCATGACTAGAGCTTTTATGTAACCCTTAGTTTCAGTTGCTTCACTCCGAGCCATTAGTACCCTGATGAGAACTTAAAACTAAGCATTTTAGTTGGGATGGAAGCAAATGGGGGGAGATCACAGAAAGAGCTGCCAGACAGGAAGGTAATACTAAGCAGATCTTCTTCAACCCTCTGTCATCTTCCTCAGAAAAGCAGATATCTAACAACCACCTAAATACAGGCTTTGTTTGAATACATATGTTCATATGTTCTCTCAGAAAAATTCAGTGCAACTCCAAGCCCAACCTGTAATTTCAGCTCATGCTCCATGATTCAACACTTGAGAACTACCACACCAATGACTTGTCACTCTCCTGCACTGACCAAGTCAAAAAAAGATGTGCTCAAGTTCCCCTCCTCACTGTTTCAGCTGCTCAGTCTGTAATTTAGACATATATATTCTTATATAGACAAATATATTCTTATAAAATGTCTAAATTTTATATATATTTATATATCATTTATATATATATAATATAAATATATTTATATTATAAATTCATATATATATATTATATATGTGATTATATACATATATGAATTTATAAGAATATGGACTGAGCAGCATATTCAAAACAATACCCTGCTTACTGCAGGAAATCAACAGCTGCTTTAATAGTAGAACAGGCCCTTAAATGGTGTAACATTATCACCACTGCTCCGCAAATACAACAAACAGTGTTTGAACAAAGGAAGGAACCACAGATAACACATTAAAACACCTCCTGAAGGTTTACACTGGCCTATGCACTTATCAAAACCATAAAGACCCAGTTGAGCTACAGGCTTTCCCGTGACTTTCTGTAAACAATCTACCCTGTTAGCTAGCTCAGAACACCATGCCTCTGGTACAGAACCTCCTGCCCTTCCCTACCATGCACAAAACCTGAAACATTGCATGAAAGGGATCTGAGACATTTTTGTTATATAGTCTGAATAACAACCTTACAATAAAAGCACCCTCTGCACTATAGGTACAGCATTACCACGTTCTAGTAAAAGTTTCCTGAGGTAACAATGAAAATCAAATTAGCAACTTAGTGCAGTAGCTCATCTGCTCCATTCACCCACAGCTCTCTTCCTCAGAGTTGCCAGGCTATTAGAAACAACAAGATTATTAATAGTCCAGGCACAATTAACTGTGCAGTCCAGTAAGCCTGGCAGTACGGCCTCGCAAAGTGTCACTCAGTATACAAACACTGCCTTCTGGGAATTGAAAGAAAAAAGTAAGTAAAAAAATAAAAAGAATATATTGAGATATACACCAGTGTTAAATGCAACACTGCAAAATGCCTCTAACACACAAGATTCTTTGCCAGGCAACAGGGAATTCATCTCTTGCTTTGTTACACAGGTAGTCATTTATAAATATTATCATTTTTATCTGCATTTAACATTTAATCATTTTGGGGGAGATTTTATAGTTAGGGAAAAGAAAAAAAAAAAGTCTCCTTTAACAGTTCAAGACCATAGGTCAGTTAAGGGGACTAAAAAAAGCAAAGATTGCATTAATCCCTGGTTCTCACTCAAAACCTCGAGGCACTCAAGAAAGAAAGGATGTGGCAAGGGCTACCAGACTGTTTATACAATAGAACACTTAAAACTTTAACCCCTGACGTAATGGCAGTTCGCCTCTGGGTAAACCAAACTCATCAGTTTAGGTACATTTGTACAGGAGGGCAAGAAGCTTATCCACCTGCCTCTGGGCTACGGCAAAACAGCTCTTCATCCAGAAGTGTGATCACAGAATCCCTCTTAGCTACAAAAGGATCAGTAAAACCACTTGGATCTGCAAAACAAAAGTGAAGACAAGTCTCTGGTTTGATAACAGGGCAGAATTTACTGCCACTCTCCTACACTTACTTTCAGCTTCACAGGTAGCTTGCCCTTAAGTACCTGCACCTCCTTCCTTCCCTATCATTTCATACAGAGCTACCAATCAGACATATATCTTAAAGCCTCAATAACACTCAACTACGAAAATCTTCTTTTAAAAAGAATTTTAAACTCCACAGGTGAAAAACTAAAAATAATAATAATAATAATAATAATAATAATAAATACACACAAAACAAATCTTAAGGATGAAAGAAAAGACAACAAAAGTTGGGACTGTAGATTATTTGAAGCACATACTGGAATTTTTAAAGGGGCTCTGCAGAGGCTGAACAAACTATTTCACAGTACAGGACCTGAATGGGTAAATGAGCAGACAGACAGAGCCTGCCTCCCAAGCTGTTAACTGTTTTGCTGTATTGAGTATATAAAAACTGCCTGGTGTCAGAACAATTTTGACTAAGGAAACTTTAATAGAAAACTTTGCTCACATTCCTGGTTTTCTCATACTCATACACATCTTTTCATGAGTCACTGAACTCTGCATTTCAGATTCTTGTCCCTAGAATAAGGGTAAATACCTTCTTCTCATGCCTTGCACAGAAGCATGTTGTTGGTTAATGTTTGCCAACACACTGTAACTCAAAAAGCAAGATAATAAACCATGTAAATTGATAAACCACTGTAAATTCTTGAGCACGGCAATGTTTGAGGCTGCATCTATGCTTCGGGGAGCAGGAGGGAAGGAGCATAACATGCAACAAAGCCAAGGGGAAAGGCATCTCATTACAAAGATTCTCACAGTAGAAGACTATCTAACCACTCAGCCTGCTAGCTCAAGTATCCTCTCATTTACATTGCACTTGACAGTCCTCATACTTCACATCTCCAGACCTAGGACTCTTTCAGCCCTTTGTGTAAACACAGCTTGACACAAACTGTTAGTGCCAGCAGTGCAGCCCCACCATACGGAGCTTCCTCACAGTACAAGAGAAGCACCATGCTGTCATGTTTCTTGACACTCAGTTCAATATAGCTTGCATTAAGCCAAAGTGTCATCTAAGCAAAGACAACAGATGACAATGGACCAAAACTCTCCTTCATATACCATGATCTTTTCAGAAATTACATTTCTGCACATTTGATTTCAGTTGAACATACAGACACGGAGTCCTGAAGACTGGCTTCATGATTATTTCCTCTTCCTTGTAAAATTTAAAGGGTACAAAAAACCCACTCAACCATTTTCAGGAATACATTCAAATTCTGTTCTGAGGATTGGAATTATCACCTCCTTCTTCTATCTCCACAGGAGATTTTCAAGTGCCCACCTCTCTTTGGCACATAAAAACAGATAAGCAACTCAGTGCCTGAATCTGCTTCTTCAGCTTCCACTTGCTCCAAGTGAGAACAGAGATACTCTAGTTATGGGATTATTTATGCCCACCAAATGTCTTGAAAACAATCTTCAGAGGGCTGCAAATATTGCTACGATCACAAAAATAATAATCTCAGGCAACCCCCCACAGATAACACAATAACAGAGTGTTAGATAAAGCCCACATCCATGAGCCCCACTTTTTCCCAGAGTTTTTTTGGGATACATCTGTAAGGGTTTACATGGAAATGGTGGGCCAGGGGGGAAGTTGCAGGGGTGGCCTCTATCTCTGGCCAAGCTGAGCCATGAGGAATGGTGGATATGTTATGGGGGAGATTTAAGAAAGAGGAAATATGCTGTAGAACAGCACCTGGGAGAAAGGAGTGAGAAATGTGAGAGAAGCAGTCTCTCTTATACTGAGACTGTTTTGCTTGTGACAGTAATCGTTGAGTGATCTCCCCATCCTCACCTCTCACCCCATGAGCCTTTTTCCTACCATATTTTCTTCTCTTGTCCTTCATAGGAAGGGGAGTGTGACAGCAGCCTGGCGGACAAGTGGTGTCCAGCCAAGGTCAATGTACTGCGTAAACATGCAAGCCTTATAATTTTACTTCAAATTTTGCACAGGACAGAAACACACATTCTTTATATTAGAAACAAATGAAATACAGTGTTCTAAATGACCACTGAGACAGACCTACAGATGCAAGTTGTGTAGCATTTAACTTTGAATATAAGTTATCACAAGCATATATAAAAACAAAGGCAGTGCTGTTCCTCTGGCTCACATGACAGTTTGCAGCCTCCACTCGGCTAGATGAGTGTTTAGTTAATCCCACTGCAATCACACTTACAAAGAGAAATATACGTTTTATGACTGCATTACTGTTCCTTAGTGAGATCTAAAGATCACACTCTTGCAATTAGGCAATTCATCCCTAGGTAGCTGCAGCATTCAGAGTGTACTTCAACAGGGAACAATCCATCACTGTCAGAGACAAGAAAGTCTGAAACAATCAGGTGGGGAAAAAAGTCCTGTGATATCTCCCACACTGTTAAGGCACATCCCACAGTTAGCGCTTCAGCAGGGCAAGCACAAGGAGGAAAAGTAAACCAACAAAAACATTACTGCCAGCTGGGTCACAGTGACAGAAGTGCAACCATCTCCGCTACATATGGATGTACATGTAAGCATTACCATCATTCATCACATACTTTATCTCAATGCATTTTATTTCTCCTACCCTCCCCCCAACATCCCCTCCCCCCATCAAGACAGTTACAGTTTTCTTGGGGTGAAGATCTGGCAGACAATCTGTGATGCAGGAGGTACTGTAGCTTTCTAGCAGACATATGCTTAAGGACAAATGTATGAAGGAGCAGCTTTCAGAGCAACACTCTCTTCACCACCCCTGCCACCCTGCTACAAATACTTTCACACAAACGCTTAGCTTCCCAGTAACAAATTCCCACCATACACTCTTCCTGAAACCCCAACAGATTGGACTATGAACAAGATGCAGGTGTTTCAGTATAAGCAACCACAGATAGAGCTCTTGCACTTCTCTTTCTACACAATGAAAGATTTTTTTAATACATTATATGTATCAACTAGATACTGAGGGGAAAAGCAGAATAAATCCTTATCAAAAGCCAGCGGACATTTTTCATTAGAAATCACATATTTTCGTGTTGCTCATTTTTTCAGTGTAGGACCAACTCCCATCAACTCTGACAGCCACTTTAATTTATAAAAGATTTAGTTCACAGAGCAAGAATGAATTGAGAACAATAGGGGGAAGTATCTACAGTACCTACAATAATGAAAAAAGAGGAGTCAGTATGGTAATTCAGAAGATGCTGGGTGGTTCAGAAGCTTTGGAACCAAAGCACATTGTTGTCATAGTCTGAAATATGACAAAATATAATTCTCTCTGAAAAACTACTGATCCTCCCAGGCTGATATTCTGCAATGGTAAGCAAAGTGTATTCCCAGCTACTGTGAAAAGGTTTGCAGAAAAAACACACTCTTTAAGTAGATCAGCTGACAGAAAGGGAAACTCTGAAACAATTAAACTTCAGATTCTTTGTATTATTGAAGTAGGCAAGCCTGCCTTCACCTTCCTTCACAAAAGAAATATGATGAACCCAAGTGAGCCTTCCCAAGGAAACAAGATTTGGAAGCTACCATCTATGAAGAATACGTCCCATGCTCAACTGAAGGACTACAAAACATTCAGAATGAAAGGAACTAATGCAGTCAATGACATTTGGCACCATTTGCTTCAATAAGCCTCATAAAACGAGCTTCCTGTTCACAGGCTCTTTTTATGCCAGAAGGAAGACTGGTGTACAGATAGCAATGAAGCAGAAAGGAAGATAGGAAAACCCTGGGGCATTTTGCATTTATTCCTTTCCACACAATTGCAGTCTGGTGTGATCTGGTAAAGCAGACAGATACTACACAGAGATATCAAATGAATTCTTCACCATGCAGTCCCAACCTTGCCAGCTTCCATCAGCACAGGTAGTTACATCACAAGAGTACAGGCAAATAATTTGCACAAATTTATCTGAATGTCACGCATTTGCTATCCGCAGCATTGCAATGCACTGAGTCTCCAGAAGCAGCGTCTTCCCACCACAAGATTAAAGCTGGGTTTCCTTTTCATGTCTCCGAGATCTCACAGTACGATACTAAAAACGCTTTCCTAACTAGTGGTCATAATCTTGTAACCTACTATTTGCCATTGCCTACACGAAATGAGGGGAAAGACTGCTTTCTCAGAGTCAGCTCTTTCAGATGTGGCACTCAGAATACCAGCTATCCATCTTTCAGTCCTACACTTGAATTTCAGGACATAGAAGAAACAGTGCTTTTCTAAATGACCAGCAGCGTGTTCCCTTCACTGAGCTAAAACCAAATGTTCACATCATTCTTCAGATAAGAATATAAAAATCATACAGCATCACAGACTGCAAGAGCAGCCTGGGCTATATAAACAATAGGACCCCTGTAGAGAAATCTGAAGTAATCCTCCTGTTCTAATCAGCCGTGGCAAGACCTAACTTAAGAGTACTGGTATCCTGCTTTTTGATGTTCCACTTCTAGACGGATGTGACCAGCTGGAAGAAGTCCACAAGACAGCAGTGAGAATGATCAGATATCTGGAAACGCATGCAATAGGGAAAGATTAAAGGCACTGGAGTTGTTTAGTCTAAAGGAAAGATCCAGGAGGAGGCAAGGTCAGAATTGTCAAGTGTATTATATACAGGATCACAGGGAATAAATAGTTCTACTGGAACAGCACATGAAGTGTACTCGCTTTAAAATTATTTTCAAACTAAATCTATATATCGTGGTTCTACAGAATATACCGACAACTGAAGTAGCTGCAAAAGAAGCACCAGGACACTTGGTTTCACTGCAGTCCAAAAAACACCAACAGCAACAAGAGACTTATACTAAGCAGTCAGCAGCAGCAAGGACAGGGCAAGAGGAGCAATGAAGCCTGGGACAGCAGGACCAAGTGCTGAAGCTTTATGATACTGAAAGGACTCGGAAGACATAACACTAGACAGGACATCCACATTTTCATTCTCTGCCAATAATTAGTGGGTTGCCAATATGAAAATGGGATCTTCAAGAAGTCTCAACACTCAGCTTTTTGACAGACAGAACACAAAGGCTGAAACCACCTGCATGCCCATCTCAGACCTTATTCTTGTCTTTCACTACTACCCTCACAGGTTTCAGCGCACAGGTAACACTGATGATTTCTTGACTTTAAATCAGTATGCACTGGTTCATTTCTGCACTCTAATGCATTCTGGTGCCCTTGCACACACACAAAAAAATGATTACTGAGGCTGATTTGTCAGGTGGCTCTGTGGGCAGGCGGGCATTCAGCTGCAAGCCCTTATTACCCTAAAAAGGAAGGACTGGCAAAACCAAAGCACAAAAACACATACAAAAACAGGTTTATGAGATAACGAAGTAAACCAGAAGGGGGGGAATAGAAAGGGAGAACTAAGGTTGCATATTCCAAACAACCTTTCCTCACTACATTAAAATTAGTTTATGTTGGTGTCTTCTAGTAACATGAACTGCAGATAAGGCATCTGACTGACCATACGGAACTTGCCAATTCCAATGAATTCAGCACTGACTTCTTTCTTATTGTCCCTGTACTTTTAGCTCAAAAGGTGCCTGTATCTCATCTCCAAAGCACACAGAAATAACCAGCCCTGCCCAGAAGTTAACCAGCCTGCCAGCAGCTGCTAACTAAACAGGCAGCCTTTGTGTGTTCCACACTGAGTTGTGCAGACCCATCAGCCAAGCATCGGACCAGCCAGCACCACACTGTGGTGAGCACAGCCTCCAGTACGTGTACAAGACCTGCTGAGAAGATGGATGTATCAATGACCTAACAGTGAGCAGCATCCCAGCATCACCCACAGAGCTTCTGCTGTCTGGAGAATAAAGCAAGTTCACAGCTCTATGAATAAATAAATAAATAAATAAATAAATAAATAAGGTAATAACAAAGTTTATATTCCCTCATGTATTCTTCTACCACTACTACCATGCATAATGCTCTGCGCTGTAAATCCACTCTACCCTTTATGGGTGGAAGCTGATTGAAGTTTGTGTATCTGAAGGAAGAGGAGGTAATAAAGACAGTTTTATTCAGATCCACATCACCGCACTGTCGTACAGTTGTATTAACTGAACAGAGGTGGCACCAGTGGGTGCAGTAAGGAATGGGAGCTCCGTCAACAACTCGTTACTGTGCAGAAAGAATTCTCAGCAACCACAGCCAAACAAGCTACAAATAACTTCAGCCTGTGGCTCGCAGGCATCCCTTTAAAGATGCCAGAGTCTCCCAAAAAGCTTTTGCACAACGTTTTGAAGGCAATGAATAAAGAAATATCACCAAAAAGGAAACTTTGAAATTGTCCACAGTGAGAGGGAACTCTGCCCTGCACTTAAGTGGGCACGGGGTGGTTAATAAGGGCAATGGGAGGCAGCAGCCGGGCAGAACAACATGTGTGGTCTGAGGACACGGAAAGAAACACCTTAAAGGAGCGCACACCGCACAAAAACAATAAAAATGCTGTCTCAGACACAACAGGGCGATTTTGCTGTACTACAGGCTTTTGGGTTTGGGAATTATTTCCAAACGTATGTTACACAGCGTTGCAGCAGGGCCAAGAGCAGAGCAGAGGCACAGCACGCCGAGCCGCTATCACGTACGGATCTATCACCCACGGAGCTCTGCCATAATCCATGGGCTGTCATTAGCTCTCCCAAGAGGATTACCGTAGTTCAGAAGCCTTGCCCATCACTTCCGTCTGACATTGAGGAGTTTGCTCTAGAGCAACGCTACCCAAAGGTGATACGCTAGCATCAGCAGGATCGCCTTAAACAACACTCACTCCCACCACGTACGTATATATGCACATATATACATGTATATACACACATGCAATGAAAAATAAAGATATCCAGAGAGCCGCAAGCCCTTTTGCTGCAGCACCGCAGCCAGAAGAGGCAGGGGCAGCGGACGAAGCTGCGGAGCGTGGCACCGGGGCTCGCAGCCGCTCGTCCCGTTGCACGCCGTGCCGTGCCGTGCCGTGCCGTGCCGTGCCGTGCCGACCCGCTCGCCCCCGCACCTCCTCATCGCGCTCCTCCAGCGAAGCATCGTCCTCGTCCGTCCTCCCGCTGCCGCTCGCCCGTTCCGCGCCGGGAGCCGCCGCCGCCCCGCCGCCGGGCTCTCCCTCCTCGGACAGAGTTTCGGAGCCGGAGGAAGAGCCGGAGCAAGAGGATCCGGCGGCCCGCGGCCGTTCAGCAGCCATCGAAACTTTCTCCGCCATGGCCCGAGGCTCCGAGCGCGCTCACCGCCCCCCGCAGCGCTGCTCCGAGCCGAACCACGACGCGCCGCGTTCCCCGGGCGGCGGGAGGCGGAGGCTGCCCGGGAGGAGCCAGGCGGCGGGGCGGGGCGGCCGGCAGGTAGCGGGGCGGGGGCGGCAGCGGCGGGCAGGGCGGTGTGATGCTGCGGGGAGGGAGCGCTGGCAGAAGGAGCGGCGTTAGCACGGCGGTAGGGTTTTCTCCTCCCTGTGCCCCTATGGAAAAGAAGCTGCCGGCAGCTCACGCCAGCTCCGTGCCGTTTGCGAGATACCTCGTCGGCGTCTTGAAGCGAACGAGGTCCGTTTGGGGATTTGACTTTGAAACGGACGCTGGCACTGGGATTTGTGGACGGCTTTCAAAGGCAGTCACACCAAAGTAGATCATAGGAGTTAGGCACCTGGAAGCTTTGCAAATCCTCCCTAGAGAATGCCTTCATCTTTAAGGGCCTCAGCGGTTGCCCTGACAATTTTTTAAATAGCGTTTTTTAAAATATTCCTTTAAAATATTCTTTTCCATAGACACCTGAGTTGTCTGTAATGATAACGGAGGTCTTCTACTGGTGTACTAGAATCGTTCTGTACACATACAGCATATATACGCACACACACCAGCCCCTTGCTTGCTGATGCCTGTGCAGCCCGAGGTCCCCTGGGCTAATCCAACTGTGGAATCAAAACAGATTAAGTGCTTTGGTAATGAATGAAGTCCCAAAGCATTGCTGTGGAGCAGATATCATCTTCATTTTACAGAAATGTGAGCTCAGAGTTGTTATTGAAGTGTTCTAATTAACACAATATGTGGATAATGAGAGTAGGAAACAGAAGGCAAGTACTGTCCCCTTTTTCAGATTTGTTATTTGACCATTATCTAGCATTCCCAGATGGCAAATGGAAAAAGAAATAATGATGTTATAATGGCTCTATGGATTATGGCTATGTGGATACTGGGCAGAAGAATAAATATAAAATTTCCTAGATCTGAATCCTCTGCTCAGAATGAGATTTAAGCAGGAAAGCAGGTTCTAACCATGCTGATAATTCTTTGTGGTTTCTTGCATTGTTCAGATCAGGCTCTTAAAGTTCCTAAAAGTTAGTTTGTTAGGTGAGAAGATTGGAACAGTCATTTGGGACAGAATCTGACTCAGAAATTTGTCAATACATCTATGTTGTGGAAGGAGAACATGAGCTATATGCACAAAACACACACACAGAGAAAATAACAATTATGGCTGAATTAATTACAGACAAATTCTACTCTAATCCTAACCGTGACACCTGTGTTAGCCATGCAGAAGTTCTGTTCCAGTACTCCAGGTCCTGTACGTCATTCATGCACCTACAGATGCTGGACTTCCTGTAATGCCTGGGTCCTCTTCATGCCTCCTGTCCACCAGGCTCCAGCTCAGTGTCATTCTCATAGCAGAATAACAGGCTTAATTTCCTACCTGTGAATTTGAAATGTGTAAGAAAATTGCCAGGTGGTAAAAAGCAGTGTTGAAGTTTTTTGTCATTTTCTCTTCCTGCATGAGACAAGTCTAGGGAGAACCGTGCTCAGCCAACGTGCTTCTGCATAGCCATTACCAGCAGCCAGAAGAGCCCCTGTAATTTGGAGGCAGCAAGGAAAATGTCAGAATAGTCACTGCTCCAATATATGCCATAAATTGAAATTCAAGAAAGCACTCAAGATTTTTAATATCATCCCTAGAGTTATTGAGACAAGAGAGAGTACTGTTCTGCCCTGGCCTACAGACTCTGCAGGACTGCATGCTCTGCTGGCATTACCTTAAACATGGGAGTGCTGTGCTGCCTTAAGTTGCTACCATGAGCTAAAGATAAAGCTGCAAATATAAAATTTTACAACATTTTCAGTCCTGGTGAAAGCATTGCTTATACTTCACTGCCACAGATAAGTAATGCACTTCAATGGCAAAACTCTGACTATGAGGCATAACTTGATAATTCCAAAAAACATCTTTAAGAAGATGGTCAAGCTTTTGTAAGCTTTGAGTACCTCTTGCTAGGCACTGAGTTTGCCTGGTGGAGGCATCCTGCTCAGCTTTCCCTTTCTGACCTCCCAGTACAGGCAGCAGCCTCCTGCTTGTAGCTGCAGCAGATGCTCCTTCCTCCTCCTGTTCCGTGCTCCAGGCAAGGAAGGGCTCTCTTCCTCCTGCTACCCCTCCGTTCCAGATCATCACACCTCCTCCCCATGAGCTTAATTGAGGAATGACAGGCTAATAAGTTTGGCATGTGTATACCAGGTGTAAGGTAAGTACTGGAAAAAGAAGCAAGAGGTGTAGAAGCATGGTCAGTACATCATATCTATACAACAGACAGCATGAGAGACATAAGGAGATACATATGGGTTTTGTTACTGGACTTTTTTTCACATTTTTTCAGAAACTGAGAGAGCAGAGTTAGCACCTGAGAAATTCCCCAGAGAGGACCTACAGCTCTGGCAAGTGCAGGCCACTCTGAATAAAGGAGCTGCACTGCGGCAGTAGCAGCTTGTTGCTTCCCCTCTGCATAGTGCCTGTGCATCAAGCTGACCTGGGAGCACCCCTTCTCTGAATGGGTAGGTCGTCGTGCTCATTCAGTTCTTGCCCTCCCTCTGGAGGCTGCCAGCCCTATTGCCAATTAGTGCCAATCCTGAAAGCAAATTGTAATGTGAATAGGCTTTTCAATTTTTAATTCCAGACTTTTGCACTGGTGATGTATAAATGTTTCATTAGCACGCTCTTACTGTAAGAGGTGGTTCATTCACTTCTGTTCCTGCCTTACCTTTAGAAAAAATAAAAAAAATAATAATAAGCTGTGTGCCTGCAGTACTAGCAGAAAGTGGGCCATCAGAAGTATTCACTTATGTGTGTTCCTCTCCAGAATCAGAGTGCTTTTCTTTGGAATTCAGATTTACTGAAAACCTATTCTGTGGAGCCCTGAAGACCATCTTAACTTCTTACTTGATATGCTCTACATCTGTAGTGCTTCTCTCAAGCACTATCCAATATGGTGAATTCAAAAGGTTTTATTTGGTGATATACAACATATTTGCATCCATGGAATGGATGGTGATCACAGCAATGGGTTGGCAGCAGATAAAACAACACAACTGCAGCTCCTGACCTTGGGCTAGGGCAGGCAACATCAAGCACGCAACACAGCTTGGAAGTCCTTTCTTGCATTTGAGGGTGCCCTTAGGTCATAGCATAGAGGGAATTTCCTACTTCAGAGGAAGCAGAAGCCACTTCATGCCTTCCCAAGGGAATCAATTTGGAGTCTCTCTCTCTCTTCTTTCAAGAGCTTTTTATGACAATGAAGGCAAAGAACAGTTTACTCTCTGTGGCACCTGCAGAACATGAAACAAGGGCATGTGAATATGCTGATGAGATGCAGATAATCTCAAGAGGCCTTAACAGACTGGTCGTGCCACCCTGTAAATCCTTTCAAGAGTGGGTACTTGCCTGAACAGAAATAGTCAGTGGAACATTCAATAAACCCAAGAAAAACATAATGTATTGTATATTAACTGTGCTCCCAATCTAAGGTATCCCTGCCAAAGGGGAAAAAATAGCTGCCATGGGCCTCCACCTACTGCAGGTGCTTTCATCAAGTCCAAGGAGTGCTACCAACTTGTCAGCTAGAGATGATGTGATCAGGACTGAACAGAATAACTGCTAGACACCCTCCCTGATTATTGGAACTTGAGGAGCTGCATGAGCAGTGCATGAATCACTGTCAGGAGACCTGCAGGAAATCACGCTTAGAGGAAACCTCTAGCAAGTGTTTATACTTTGACATTTAAAGTTCTCATACCTTCAGGGTAAAAAACAAGAATTAGGCCCGACACTCCTTGGGCCATTATGGATCACAGGGAGTCAGAAAGTTGTGTGGGAAGAGGGGAAGCAAGCCCCACTGATCAGGTCCCCCCCAAGGCATTGCTGTGGGGTCACATCACTGTGACTAATCATCAGTAAGCCCTGCTCTCAGCTTCAGGCAGGTTCGCGGAGGCTGTCAGGTGGTGCTCTGCCAGGGACCAGCAGAAGTGATACTGTCTTAATTTGACTTCAGACACAGAAATGTACCAGCAGTGAATCTTGCAGACTTTCTCATGGCATAGAATCGTGGCATATCCTGAATTGGAAGAGATGTATTGCACAAGTCCTGCTGACAGAAGCACTAGAGCTGTTGATGGATAACCCTTGAGCAAGAAGCCTTCCACAAATTCTCCCTCCCCTCCACAACATATGTGTGGCAGAGGCATATAGCAGTGCACCAGCAGCAGGGAAGAGCAGCATGAGTTTGGCACATGCTCGTTACCAACTGGCATATGACAGGAATATTACTCAGTTGAAGAGCCCTGTTTTCAAATTCACACTCCACTTTATGAAGTCTGTTTTTAATACAAAATTAAATATTATGATGCCCATGAAACTGTTGAAAAGCTATTGCTTCACACAGCACATTTTAACAAAGGTTACCATTGCTCCTTCACAGTTCTGCAACCAGAGAAGGAGGAAGGAAATTATCATTTCTCATTTTACCACACAATATCCTAGTGTCCGTCAAAGACAAAGAACAGAGAGACAGGAACATATGGTTCAGGCTCAGGATGGAAATTAGAGCTAACCAAAACTCCAGGTGCAGATAGAATAGGGAGAATTGAGGGGGTTTTGAGACCCTTGCGGTGCTATGGCTACGTAGCCAGCCTCATGGTCTAGCTGAGAAGCAGCTATGGAACACTAAATATAAACAAGAGCAGCATGGCTGCATTCCATGCTGTATTCTGATCACTCTCTTTAGTGTTGCAAAACCATGCTTTAACTTCCAGCCCGATAGAAATACAGTAAAACTAACTTACACCTCTACTCTGAGAAATGCCTTGATTTTCCAGGCTGACAGGGCTGGTGGACTTCCCTGGGAGGGCACAGAAGTCCTCAGCTGTCTATCCGACATCCTATCCTTAAACGCTAAGGCCCTAGTTGACAGTGTTGGTATAGGCCACTGAGTTTGTGGACAGAAATCCTCCATGTCAAACATTAGCCAGAGCCTCTTTAAAAATCAACATGAAAATGGGGAATGAATATGAGATCCAGTGATTGCCCTGAATTGTCAGGCTCTCCAAAGCTCCATGGCAACAACTGAGGCAGAAACGGGTCTGAGGCAGCCCACGAGGTTTTTCTGAGCTCTCCCTGCCCTCATCCCAGGCCTCACAATTCCTACAGAGAGCAGGAACTGTGCTTGGGGAAAAGCTGTGATTTTCTCAGAGAAATCAACTACTGTGTGGGAGCCCTAAAAATGGAGCCACAATATATGCGTGCCGTTGTTTTGTTTGTTCAGACAGCCTTGCTCACAGAAAGAATAAAAGCTAAAGAACATAAGCTAATAAAAGCTAATAGAACAGCTAAGGATCTATCGAACATCATATACATAGGATGAATATTCCAAGTTGCAGTGTGTCTTGTTCTTTCTCCCATTAATATCTATGACCATCTTCTCCCAAAAACTCAAAATGTCACGAATCTGTGACGGATCTGTGAAGATGCATTTGATTTTTAGCACACATATCTTATGCATAAAGTAAAACATTTGAAAGCTAATTTTTACTTTCTCAGTCTACCAGAATTAGAAAACAGTTCTGGGTGGGTTTTGTTTTGTTTTGTTTTGTTTTGTTTGAGGGGGGTTGTTGATTTGCTTTTTTCCATGTATTGCTTTGCCATAGATGTTAATATCAAAAACATTCTTCAATATTTCAAATATTTTTAAGTAAAGTCATGTTACAGAGGGGTTTAGTTTTCTTTTTCCTATCGTTCTTATTTTAGTTGGCTGTATTTATGTCCTACCATGTATCAAAACTGAGTTTTCAATTACATTTCTAGGGAAGACAATAAAGAAGAAACTCTGTACCCATCATTCCCATGTTTATATAAGCATGCTCATGAGACAAAGGTTTTCTAAATCTAACTGAATTCTCTGCTTACCTAATCTGCAGTGGCAGCTTGTTGCCATCAAGAGGGATGCTTGGTCTCTGGATCTTATGGATCTTGGACCAGGTTTTATGAAATGTATGGAATAAACAAAAGTACTAATTCAGTGGATTCTAGACAAAAATTTGGTCTTTATTTGATTTGTTGATGGACAAATTCTGTCTTTAGTACTATTCTGCAACCATTGGTCTGTTGACAAAAATATAAGGTTTTCAGCTGTTTTTATATGTTTTACCTGCCTAATGAGTAGTGTAATACTATGATAGTTAAGTCTGAAAAAAAAGGTGTTTAAAAGTAGGGTTTTGTTAGCTGAAGTTGTCAAATCCATATTCTTAGATTCACTTACTACCAAAATCTCAAAACTCAATATTTTATATCAGTACCCAACAGTTTCAAATAAAAACACCAATTAATAGGGATATAGGAAACTTTCAGCCTGTACAAAGATTGTGTGTTAAAAATTCAGTTCTATTTTTTGTGTTCCAGATAGTCGGAAATGGTAAATACCTTAAAAAAAAAAAAAAAAAAAAAGAAGAAGAAGAAAAAATAAATATAAATAAAATTGAAAGTCAGACTGATAAAAAACAACATAAAGTCCCTAGAGGCTTACAGATCTTCTGAAATCAGATTGGTTTTATGTAGGAAGATAATCTGAGGCAGCTAGCTGTGAAAGTATTAGACATTATTGCACATTTGGCTAATATGAGTTGTGGAAAAAATTAAGGGCCAGTGCCAGATGGATTCATAGCCAAGGAGATAATTCTGGATTCTGGAAACTCAACCAAACTCTCAAACGTACTACAAAAACTAATTTTTCTCCCACACAAAAAATTAGTAGAAGATTCAAAAATAAATAGCAACAGTATTTTGAAGTAATGCAATATTCATATGCATAAATGCAATTTCTATAGTTAATTTCATAATTCATCAGTTTCAATATCAACAAATTTGATGGCAATTAATTTGCACCTTCTCAGTATGTTACCTTTCCTTCCCTTTCCCTTTCTCTTCTCTAAGTATTGATTTTCATGCTCCTAATTATCTTTGCATATGTAGTACTTCATCTTTCTTGCCTGTTTTCAGCAACAACATAATAAATTTGAAGCACTTAAACAAACTTGTCTTCATTTATTAAGCGCTGAGAGTTTATGCTTCCCCAGTGCTGGTTTTTCTTTGTTGTAATTAATGATTCTGGTAGAGGATGCACTGATTCCCAGACCTCAGAGTTACAGTAAAACCATCCAGGCTGAAAAATATAATCTTACGCATTAATAAAAAAGTTACCTGTATGAACCACTGTCACTGTTTTTAACACAGGCTTTTACTTTATAATCAAATAAATTTGTCACTTCTGTTAGAAGCACAACTCCCCCCCCCCATTAACTACTTTCAATAGCAGTACATCCAGGTTCAGCAGAGGAGGACACTTCTTGTCTCTCTGAAAGCCTTGAACAGAGGGGAACGGATGCATGGGGTTTAAGCTTTTCTAGCAAAAGCAAATTAAGAAGTATGTCAAAACTAGGGATGTATATTGAAAGACTGATTCATTGTTTATACCAGATTGAAATGTGGTCATGGGGTTGCCCAACACTTTCAGTATCGTACCTATCTGTCATGGATTGCTTATCATTATGCAACCCATTCAACAAGAAGTTTTCTATGATGACAGTTTAGCTGAGGTTGTAATCAATATGTTTTGTTAGTATAGTTGTAGAATTTTTTAATTATCATTATTTTAATTGCAGAATTGTCAACCAAAGCCATTCAACCAGTTCCCAGGAATAACATGCTGGTTAATCCATTGTTGAACCATCACAACAATTTCCACAGCAGTTCAATATAAAGCTCCTGGGCTTTTGTGCTCTAGGACAAGAAACACGGTTTGGTGGGAGTATCATTCAGGGGTGTGATTTAAGCATCACTGTGAGAATCTAGCCAGATTTGACAATAGACATAGCTTTGTTCATTTAGGACCAGAATAAAAACATCTTTCTGTATGCTGAAAACCACCCAAAGGTTGTGTGAAATAAGTGTGCTTTCCACCCAAGCATAAGAGTCAAGAATGCTGAGCTAAGCCTGCTTTTCAGAATGCTAAATGTTGTCATGGAGCATCTCTCCTGTGCTTTCATAGTTGTTACAACCAAATCCGTATAGCAAAGGGCATACAGACCCAAAGTGACAGGAAGTGAAAGGAGTAGAAGAGGAAGGCTGGTCTCCACTGCAAGGAGAAGAGCACAAGGTGAGTCTGAGCAAAAACATGGACAGAAGTGTGCAGATGCAACTGATACACACAGAAACTGTTGAAAAGGAAAAAAAAGCAAGATATCAGGGCAAAAAAACACATAAATGCTACAGGCTACAGGAGTCAGGCACTAGGATGTATCCCTTGGTATAACCTGCATGCAATCCCTGGATCCCAAAATTCTTGTTAGTACTTCTAACAAGAAGCCAGGCTGAGACCGAAGAGCCACGGTGAACCATTTGTGTGAGGTTTCAGGCTCCAGTTGTGGCTGGTTGCCCTCCATGTCGGCCTGGCCCAGCTCTCTGGTACAGCTGCATTGTTAAGCACTCCAAATTTATGAAATATCAGAGGTTTCCTTCTAAACCTTAGCTTACCTCTGTCAGCGTGCACGTATGGTGATCTTTAATGATGTGTTTGGCACCCAGCCTTTTCACAGACTGCCCCACTGAATGTACAGAGAGGCAGTAATCCAGAGATTAATTGGATTTAGGTGAGGAATGAGACAATCAGGTAGGTGCCTCGTTTACTTGTAACAGAAGCTGAAAAATGTGTCCAGAATGATAAGGCAAAACAGAGTGCTACAGGGGGTGGGGAAAGCAATCTAATGAAGCTGTATAATGAAAACCCAGAGAGCTGTGCAAGAAGAGAAGTTACACAGAAGAATGGAAATGCACATGTAATAACTACAACACTCTTCGCTTGATGTCAATTAACTACTTTGTGTTACTTAACTACCTTGCCCTACTTAAACTGTAAAATCCTAAGCTTTGTTCTACTATGCTTTGTTTTACTGTGAGGAAGATATGTAAAAACAAATTTTGAAAAATACTTGGCAACAAAATTTAAGAAAAGCAGGAATTCTTGGAGAAATTCAATAACTTTTCTTTTTTTTCCTTCTCTCAAAACAAAGATCAATAATATTCATTAGAAGTCATGCAGGAAAACTTCAAGTAAGCCTTACCAAGCACTTTGAAAAGCTGGCCTGCTGCATCTTCATCACAGCTCACCACATCAGTGTGTCTTGAGCAGTTGAAACTCCTGTTCCTCTTGAATGAAGACTAAATCTATTTCACTCACAGAACTGTTGCAACAGCAAGTTCATTTCTTTATGAAACACCCTCCTTAAAGCAGTAAGTGTCGCAGAAAATGCCAGGCAAAACTTAATACTGCTATGCTCATTGTAAGGATTGAGCTTTAATGTGATATGTCAGATCTGAGTTCATCCGCAAGGCAAGCAAATATGAAGGAATATTAATCAAATGCCCACACAATAAATATTTGAAATATAATCTATCATGTGAGTCTACTTCTTAACAGCCATGATGCATATAATTGGAACTTTTTTTCTGACCTATTCAAAATTAATTAGCTTATCTAGTGATTTTAAAGTCCTTTTAGCTCTGTATTTATATGACACAATGCACTCTGAAGTGTGCTTACGAGATGGCAAGTAAACTGTCTCAGCCATCCCTTTAAAATAACTAATTATTTCCAATAATGCAGTCAACAGCCAAATGAAAAGAGGTTCTGTGACACCTTAAATAGTAGTTAAAAAGACTGTTTCAGCAGCCACATTTTCTCCTTTTAAAATGAATATTTTCAAGTTTTCAAAACCATTTATAATCATTTTGATGTGTTACATTTTTTCTGTCATTGTGGTATGTTTAATGTGATAATTAGGAGTGCTAGCAAATATAGGGGAAGTTTAAGGATATTAAATCATTCTAATACTGCTCTAGGTCCTGATGGATTTAATAATGACTTCTAAAATGAGATTCTAGACAAATCAAATGATTAAATGCTTGATCTGTTAAAAAAAGAGAAAAAAGAAAAAAGATACATGACATGATATAAAAGCTCAAGAAGCATTGGAAAGGATAATATGTACAAATCTCTCAACTGAATGAAAAATGACCCAACTTTTCAGTTCAGCTGTTACATTAGGATTTAAGTAGTTAATAATAATGAGTTCTCTGATCCCTGCAGCATTTCACTCCAACTCTGGAAGTGTAAAAACTATAGTTATTTTCCATAGGGAAGTTATTCCACTATTAATCCACTATTATACTTTATGTAGTTAATGCAAACACCCTATAGTGTTGTATAGTTAAAGCATAATTCCTTAAATGAATAGAATGCTTAAGTATGATAAGAGATGTAAAGTATTTCTTTAACTTTTCTAAAGTAGAAAACTGAGGTCAGAAAGTTCACTGGGAACCAGAGGGTAGGAACCAGAGGATAGTGTCTGCCATTCAGTGTTGGCAGGGAGGTTGGCACCTTGGGAGGGGTTCAGCAGGAATCCTGGCTGGCCAGCTGTGATGCTGCAAATCAGTCCCCTCTGACCAACCTAACTGGAAGCAAAAAGAAGTGAGACACACACATAAGTATGCCAGTTGAGATAGGTTTTGCAGTAATGTACTTTCAGACAAAACTCGGTCCTGAATACTGTAAAATACATGAGATCATTTGTTTTTTAAATAAGCAATATTATATCACATAAATGAATTATACAACTTGGAAAATACAAATCTCAAACAAATAAATTATGACCATCTCTGTCACGGAACACTGATTTATTAGGATTTTTTTTTTTTTTTTTTTTTAAGAATCAGAATCATATAAATAAGGTTAAAGTGTCCAGGATAGGGTTGGAAGGCCATCACCCATCTGGAAGCAAGCATATCATTCTTCAGGTGGCTGCTGGGTTCCAGTACCTCAGAGATGAACAACATTTACTCTTTCCATTGCCAAATAACTACATCTAAGCTGAGTACTTGACTCATGGTCTCTATCTCAAGTTGGATAATATGTGGACTCGGATAACTGCAGTCCAGCTTCTTTTTGGACTAAGTAGTTGAGTGTCCTTCCAGCAGATACCGTGACATGTTTCTGGGGTGTGTGAATAAACAATGCTGTACACAATGATCTCATCCAAACATACAGCTGGGATAAAGCCAGAGTACATACCTGTACCTGGGAACAAGGAACTGCTATCAGCTCCCACTCACATATCACAGTTACACACACACACACATATATATATATGCAAATGTCCCAAATCTTTTAATAAGTTTTACAGATTTTCTTCATCTGTCTCTTGCTGGGTTCTATACATGTCTCAGTGTCACAAAGCAGAGGTTAACAGAATCAGTCATTTCTGTAATTGTAGAAAACAGTGTCATTATTAGATCTGGCTCTCATAAATGAAAAATAGACCCAGAGTTCTGCAATGTTGCATCTATAGACCCTAAATGTCTTCAGATCATTTTGATACAAACTAAGACAGACAGAGACCATGAAGCCAGGTCATATTCCAGATCAGGTTTTTCATGTATGCCTTGCTCATGCTTAAAAGTATGTATTTTGTCATTGTTTCTATAGTAGAAAGCCAAATGGGTGCCATAAATGCAATATACAAATCCACATTTGTACAAGAAATTTCAGCACAATGTACTTAAAAATCATCAGCTTTTGCATTTGTACCAAGACTGTCCAGATATAGCATAGAAGTCAATAAAATAAAGAAGGAGGAAGAAGGGGGAAAGAAAAACAAGATGAATCTTCTTAAACTCCCACATATAATGACCATTTGTTGTTGTTACCTTTTTTCTTTAGAAGTAGGTCACCGCTTCGCCAAGTCTACCCATGCCCAATGGAAGTCAACACAGCTCAGACTGTGAAATCTCAAGATGAACATTTTTTTCCTAACGGTTCAAATAGATGTCAGTGCCTTTCCTTCTTGGCAATATCTATTTTTGATCTGTCATTCCTTGTGCATCATCAGACTTTGGTAAAGTTATACTGAACCACAGAGTTAACTTTAGATGCGTCCCCAAAAAGAACGGAATGTATCTACAGCTGTGTCCACTTGTGTCATGAAGGGGCTGAGAACCAAAACCAAGGCACAAAAGATGAACACATAATCAGGCTCAAGCCGTGCTGCTTCTCATTTCAGCAGGCTTGCTTGGCAAGAATATGAAAATTCCTGTTAGTGTTTCACAACCTCGAGGCACCCTAGGGGCAGATCTCTGCCAGGTGGGAGTAAACTGACTCAACTGGTAACAGACAATGCTTTGCACTTTAAATCATAGCCTAATCCCCTAAGCAACCCTCAGATAAAGGCTGCGAGTTGCAGCAGTATCAAAGCAGTATTTTTAACACCACTAACTAGCACTACTAGTGACTAAGAGAAAACAAAGAATGAAGGCTCACAGTTGTCACGTTATTTCTTACTGAAAACCGCATAGCAACATCTCAGTGCTAAAGGGTGATCTTGGCAAAGGAGCCTTGCAACCTGGCATTTATGGCAACCTCTTCCTCAAATGAAGGATAATTGCACATCCAACCTACCTAAAAGAAACAGTACTGGAGCAAGAGATAGTTTATTTATTTTTCATTAATGCTTTATTTTTAACAAGTAAGATATCTCAATGACAAAAAGATCAGAAAACATTCTGCAAAACAGCATTTCTAACCAATCACAGTACTGTTTCTCTTGCGTGTAGCAAGCACAGAAAGCAACAAAATAAACAAGATTTGACTGCTTTCAGTATGTTGCCATTCATATTCTAAGAAACATACAGCACTAAGTTGTCTGTTTCTTCCAAGTATGTCCTACAATTGCATCCACAGAAATCTAGAAATTATCACCCAAACCTTGCCAGCTTCTATTCTCTTTCAGTAATAACAGTTTTCTGGCAAGGGCTTCTGAGCCAAATTCACTTGCACCCAAACACAAAAGGAAATCTCTGCTCAAAGCTGTTATTTTTGACATGGACCCTTTTCCACTTGAAGTTCATGCAGTTTTGCACTATTTTCTTCAATATGAGCTGATGTAACTAATAAAAGTGCTTTGACAAACACTGAGAATTTGCAGGCTTTGTGATGTGTGGGCATGACTGACTTGACAACAGAGAGACCTTCTGGCCAGTTCAGATCTTAGTTGTGCAGTGAGATTTTATTTTGTGTTTCAGCTTCTGTGTTTGCAGGCAGAATCTGAGGGCTTTTTCCTATTTGGTTTTAAAACATTTAAAACAAAGTGTTGTGCATAAAAAAAGACTATGTAGAAGGGAAGAGGAGTGGCCTTTCTAGTTTAAGCTGAAAAGGTATACTTTTTGCCATAACCTCATGGCTTTTTTGAGTTATTGCTATAACCGTTGCTCATTTCATCATCCTTATGGGAATAAATGGTGCTTTTATTTTTCTGTGATGTGGCATCTCATATAATGCAGTGTACCTGCCATAAGCATAAGAGGCTGGAAACATATCTGTGGCAAGGGAAATACTAAGAACTTTAGGCTATTTTTTAGTGTGCAGGTCTCACTAGTTTCCTTTTTGTCTACCAAAGACATTTTAGCTCTGCTAAGTAATTTGTATATTTTGACAGGGCTAGTGAGAAAGCACAGGAACTGGAAGAGAGTAGAATGGCTCTATTTCACAATACATTTCAAAATTTGTTACAGTAAGCCCCCATTTCTAGAAACAGATTGAATATCTACCCATGTGATTCTATGATTTTCCTACACAGACTGTATGAAGTGAGTACACTTGTCCTCACACATGGAATACTTGCAGTCCTGCACTTTAATAACTGCAATGACAGAAAGAATTGGAGGACCATGTCAAGATAAAGCTGTGAGGTTGACTGGTTCAGACTTTGATTCACTGCAGGCTTGGCAGCAATGTGGTCTTGCGCATACCTACTGCAGGGAAGTAACCTCTTCTAACATAAGGAACATTTAGACTGTCAAAAACGTGAAACAGTTTTAAATTTTATATTAATTGCTTAATTAAAAATAAGCAATCAAAATACTAAGTCACTCAATCTTTTCAGAAAAAGGAATGTAAAAAACATGTAGAAACTACTATTCAGAAACCACAATTAGTAGACTTCTCACTTAGTTTTCGGGCATAACTAGCTGTCCTTAACTCCAAAGAACCACGACAAATGCGCTACAGTGTGGCTTCCCTCAAAATCTGAAGCCCGCCCCAAGGCATGTCAGGGCCAAGCAGATTCAGCATCATCACTAACAAGTGCTTAATTTTTCTTTGTGAGACTGTGTGGAACAGAAGAGATAAATAAGCATTTGCCCAGTCTTACTGCTTGAGATGGAGAGATGTATGTGGCCCTTTCTTCTCCAGGTACTTTACCTCTCCATGCAGTGCTTCATTTCTTCTGAAGTGAAAGCCCAGACAGGCAAAGTAACATCATTGTGAAAAATGAAGTACAAGCCACATGCTGCATATCTGTAATACATGTATATATCCGCAATCAGAAACTGTGCCAGAAGCATTGTGAAATGTGTGTTTATGTTTGCCTACTGAATCATGCAGAGGTAGAAATGGTGGTACAGTATTCAGTTTTCAGTAGAAATAAAACATTGTGATGTATAGTTCCTCTGTTAGCTATTTGAATTCTTAAGTAAAGTGTGATCAATAATTATTCTGCTTCCTTGCTTTATATATGGCAGGCTGAATTATACATGCAGTGGGTAGTAGCTATAGTTCACACTTACAAATTACCCACGTCCCATGGTGTGCAAGAGCAATCTTAGTTTTTTATAAGACAAAGCAGCATACAGCAACAATTGACAACAAAATACGTTTTTTTTTAATGAATTTGCTGCTTGAGTAAGTGGCAGGCAGCTTTTTCAAAGCAAGTGTTAAGTATCTGTCATAAAAAGGGAGGCTTGGCACTGAGCAGAGCAGGGCAGTGTGTAATGAGCTTAGCTGAAAAAGGGGTTGTACCTTGCTTTTGGATGTAATCTTCCTACCTAAGTCCTGTTTCCTCCACCTCTCTCACATGAGCCTGATTGGAATTTTAACACCAACCTACATCTCCTGGAGAGTCAAATTTGTTAGATGTATTCCTGCCCTACTTAATGTAAAGAGTGGTGGCTCAGGCTTCCATAAAATGCAGTTATTGTAGCTTCCTTTCCCAATGCATCCACAGAACTTCTATTTTTCGCCTGTCTTTTGAGTAACAGATGGGAAACTAAAGCATTCATTCAGATAGCAAGAAAGCATGGTTGCTACCTCAGTCAGACAGAATATAAATATATGTATCCCATGAGCATCTCCTCTTGCCTGCTGCCAACAGGGCATACCACACTACCACAGCTCATGCCATGCTGTCATACAACGAGGAATTCAAGAACGATGAGGAGAGCGAGAAGGAAAAAGAAGCTGTCTACCAAGAAAAGGACAACACAACTATTGGCCACTCTGTTGGCCATGTTACATGATCATCTCCCTGGTGCAACACAGGTACACATTGAGTACTAGTCTACAAGTTTCTTCTTTCCCTGTGAAGTATCCTTGACATCAGCTTTATTGTGCACCAGCACTCTCAAGAGAAGAGGATTCTCCTGAGTGACAGAAACAGCAGATCTTTTACCCTTCCAGAAAAACAGGTTAGAAAGAGAAAAGTGAGTCCTATTTGACTTATTCTTGAGAGAGGCTTTAGGCTTTAGATCTCAAGGGGGTGTTTTCCTGCTTGCTGCCTCAAAATCTGAAGAAGAGATAATGAAAACAAATCTGGTTGTCATCTAGTTACTGGTGTATTGATTGAGTTCCCTTTACACATAGGATATGTTTATGGGAAGTGCCTTACTTTTCTAAGCACTGTATAGGGAAGAAACACATCTAAACCAAAATAGCATAGATGCATGTTCTGGTGGAATACAGATTGCACAGCAGTGCACAATATTTCAGATGTGTATTTTTCTTAGCTATGAACCACAGGATACACAGCATAAGGTACAAGTCAATCATCCAGTACTGTTTAACTTGAATCCCTGAACTGTCGTTTCTCTTTACATCTCCATTTCACTTTTGGAATTACAAGCAAAAGTGCTGGTTTGGATTGATAGCTCTGGCCACAAGGAACTAAACTGAGATCACCATTTGTTTAGCATAGTCATCAGAATCCTTCTCTGTTATGTTTTGCAATAAACTAAATAAAGGATCGTGTGGTCACATCCTGCATACCCAGAAGTGTCTCATCAAACAGCTGGACTGAAAGCTCACCTGATCAGGTTGTGTTTGTACAGTATCTTGAGAAAGAGTTCTAGAATCTGGAGCTCTGCCATCTCCGTTCCATACATGTGTACACATGCATACACACACTGCTGCCATAGTGTGCCTCTGGCTTGGCTACACATAAAGGCACATAGGGATCAGGCCAGCAGTAATTCAAAAGTGCATGGGCAAGGACTGGTGGAATCTCCAATGGAGCTTGCAAGTCCACTACTGCTCTGGTGAGTGCTAAGAGATTGTGATGGTCTACATTTTCTCCCTGGCCTTCTATGAATGTCAGTTTGATAGTATGTACAACCCTTTGGAAACAGAGTGAAATTAGCCTTATGTAGTGCCTTAGCCTCGGGCTTAAAATACAGTTGACTGCATGTGTCATGTGTAACAAAAAAGGGATGAAACCTTCTGTGGACCTTATGTATGATGACAACAAATTGTTGTTACCTGATATCAGTTGTTTCCTGCTAACAAATAACTGCGGACTAGGAAAGAATTGATACCAGACTGCTGAACAGGGAAATACTAGGTCCTTCTGGACTGAAGAAGCCTAAAAACATAATGAATGCAGTTAGCAGGTTTGTAGCCACGAGGAAGAAAGTGTGTTTTTATTGTCTTACTCAGGACGGAAGCAGTGTCTACCCTTCAGCAAGCTCCTTCTATGGAAAAGGCTTTCTTGAATTATTTACACTCAAACGGAGTGTAAGGTGAACTGACTTTATATGCATAAATAATCACAACTATAACAGAAGTTGCGCACATCTTTCCTTTACAAATGTACAGTTACAATTCAGATAGCTTGGACCAACTGCAGTCAGTATCTTACATATGGGAGGAACCTCTAAAAAAATCCTTGAGAAAGTTATTGGATACCAAACAGTGGTAACTAGAGACACATAATAAGAATATCTGGGAGTAGGTAAAAGGCTGCCAGATTCAGAGGCAGTCCCTCTTGCAAACTTCTACTGCCTACTACTCAGCTTGCAGCATTTTCAGTATCAGGCTGCAATTAAAGGATAGACAAATTCCCAAATGCACAACATGCCCTACTCCCTCCTTCCCCTTCACCACTCCATGCACACAAACAAGCCAGTGGTACCCACTAGCGAAGCAGTAGCTTTTCAAAATTGGTTCCCATTTTGGTGGCTGTTTCTAGGAAGCAATCAAAAGCAACAGCAAAATTAATCTATGATTCTCTGAGCCATATCCTGTTAACTATGCTCTGACAGTGTTTTTTGGAAAGGGGACAGGAGAAGGCTACGTACCACTGTCTTAGGGAGGTGCGATCACAGAACATGCATTCCACTCTATCACAAATCTGCTGATTTGATGGGAAATTCAGACAGGAGAAACAATTGCAGAAGAATCAGGCCATCAGTAAACATCCAGGACTCTGGTGTAACACATGTTGATTCTGCTATGCTACCCAAACCGGTTTAACCCAGACTCACAAGCCACAGAAGGGAAACATTTCAGCACAGTATTAATGGTTGGTGTCAGAAGGTCAACCGAGCAGACAAGTAGGAGAGATGAAACACAAGACAGTTTATAGGGAAAGTAAAACATCGGTATTGACTAACAATAAAAGAACAATTATTAAATTAACTCAGCAAGATGGTTCTCTGTTAGCCTTAGTTGTCTTGTTAAGTCTGAGTCAAACAGAGAAAGTTGTTTGTGGCTCCCATGTGAGTGGCTAGGACCCTGAGAGGATCCTGCAATGCACATACCTGGAGGAGTAAGATTTGCTGGGGCACATGTAGCTGATCCCCAGCGTTTTGTGACCCAGAGCAATCCATAAGATTAGAGAAAGGTCAAGGTGCAGACTGCCTTATGCCACAATTAACGGCGCCCGTTTTCAGCTCATGCTCAAAGGAATGCCTTTCAAAGCAAAAAATCTCAGACCTTGGAGCTTGCAGGCGTTGCTACAGAGTTTCTTACATGCCATTGTACTGAAGCCAGGTCTTTTGTGAATTTCTGTGGGTGTCTTCTAGCAAAAGCATTAACTCTGTCAGACATTTTGCTGAATAAGAATCAAACAATAAAATAGCAGCTCTTCATCTGTACTGGCACATTTTGTGCTTTTACTTGCAAACAGCTTCATAGAAATTCTTCCTTGTATTTTCTCCCCACTGCTATCTATATATTTTTTCCCCAAATTAATTGCGTGAATAATATGCCATTTAATTTAATGGAAATTACTTGTGAAACTAATTCAAATACCAGAGCTTAAAAAATAGTTTTTATTGTTCTTCTTAACTTGCATTATTTAGGGATCTTGAGTTTTCTCTGTAATTTATCCTTCATTCAAAATCTTAACTTTTTTTTTTTTTTTTTTTTTTTTTTTTTTTTTTTTTTTCTCCTCTCCTCTTCAGCTTCACAGTTGATGTCAAAAATCCAGTATGTGACAAGCATAATTTATGATTCTGGAATAACAAGGAGGGGACTAGGCAAAATTTTAGCATTAATATTGAAAAGGGGACACAGGGGTGAGAACTAGCAATAGCAACAACAGAAGATGCTGAAAGAAATGCCATTTACAAAATATTTGTGCTCAAGACAGGTATAGCAGCTGTGGATCAGATGTAGTTGTGCAACTCTGTTTTCCTTAAAATTTACTTAAATAAAAAAACAAACAAATAAACAAAAAACTTGAATAAAACTTTACTTGAATAAAAGCAAACTGGAGAACTGTACTGAATGTTTCTGATTTCTAATTTGAGTTTTATTTTGCAAAAATTTTATGCATGTAATTACCTTAACTGTGGCAAGAGGAGTCAGGAAATTCTTACCCATGTCATAAAATTAGCAAGCTGTTATAACCCATGTGTTTATAACAGAATATGCTTCAGAAGATTAGGCTTAATTCCCCTGCAAGTTAAATGGAAAAATGAAACCTGGTGTAGACTAATATTCTTTGAGACAAATCTTGGCTTCCAGCTCCATTGCTGGGACTATGAAATCTGCCCGTAGTGTGACAAATCGTCTTGCTTATTTTGCTGTCAGAAAGTTCTCCACATCCTTAGAGAACTAACCAATCAGTTAATAGGAGTTGTTTTGAGTTGTTAATCTGTTTCCCCCGATAGCTTTCATAATATTTATTTTTCAGTAATAAATCTCATTTTAATTTGTACCACTTTAGTGATTGGCTTTGCCCTGTGCAGCCCTCTCTTATTTGGAACTGGAACAATTTTCTGTCTGCTTGCACAAAAGAACTGAAAAATTTTTATATTCAGATTTCATTTAATTTCCATGTATCTCCATCCTGCATTTTACGACTGCTCTAAAACAACTCTCTGAACATTTAATGAATACCAGCTATTCAATGTCTTCTCTCCAGCTTGCTTGGCAATATAACCTTTCCATTTATTTTCTTTAACTGGATTCCTGACACAGACTGTTAAGTTACAAATAAAGCCTCAGTTACAGCTGGCATTCAAACCCACGTTTGTCATGGGCATCTTCTAGTTACTTTTAAGCAGTTGCAGAATAATGACATTAAGACATTTGATTTTGCTGGTTGCTAATTTTTCAGCCCAAAGCTTTTCTGACAAACCTAGTAGCAACGAGTCTCATTTTTCTCTGCCATACAGTAATGGGTACTGTTCTAATGCATTTTTTCCTACAGCTTTTCCCTGCTGTATTGCATTTTGCCTTTGTTCTATAGGCACAGCTGAGCCTGAGTTACAATTGGCTTAGCTTCAGCCTGCTTTGAGATTATTCTCACGTGGCCTGGTTTAATTATTTTCTGATTTTCATTTTATGTCTTTGAACCAGTAGCTCAGCTTATCTAATTTTTTTCTACCTGAAAATCAGATAAAATAGCTGAAGATTCTCAAATTGTATGTGGAATTATAAAATTAAACCTTTAAAAATCCAGCTCTTCAACCAAGAAAAAAAAAAAAATCCCTAACCAAAAAATCCCTAACCAATAATTGTTCTTTCTCAAGTGCTATATACATTTTGAAATGTACATTTTTACTGATGGGGGAGTGTGTGTGTGTGTGTGGGGGGGGGGGGGGGGGGGGGGGGGGCCTTGTTTGTTTATTTTATTTTTAACATGAAATTTGGAACTTTTCCATTCAACATAGACATTTTCCCCATATGTCATTACATTGCTTTGTTTACTATATCAATAATTATGACACTGTCTAGATTTCCTCTTATTTTATCTAAACTCTGTATATGTTCCTTTTTCTTGTCTTTGAAGGGAGTCAGATTGTTTAGTCTTAAGAAATAGAATATGAAGTGATAACAAGGTGCAGTGGATTGTACCTGGCTAGGAATCAAGTGCTTTATTCCTCTACCCCAGTGGATAAGAGCATGCCCTCTATATTCTGTTTTTCCTTTGGGTTGAGTAATTTTGAGGTAAGATTATATACAACACGGTTCAGATCTTGGGCAAGTCTTTGAGGCATCTGAAAAAAGTAACACAAATTATTCAGAATAGCTTATCAAAAAGATGAAGACATGTTCCAGCAATTTTTTAATCACTAGCCAATATAAATAGTGCTCTTTTTTGTTTCCTTGGTAGGGGAAAAAAAAAAAAAAAATCAAGTTCAGGCAAATTAAGGAAGCAATGCTGAGCCTTAAAAAACAATAAAA
The DNA here is from genome assembly GCF_054131305.1 of Coturnix japonica. Taxonomy (NCBI): domain Eukaryota; kingdom Metazoa; phylum Chordata; class Aves; order Galliformes; family Phasianidae; genus Coturnix; species Coturnix japonica. The sequence goes on along the minus strand of NC_140702.1, from coordinate 59,830,397 downwards.
TAAATAACTACACAAACTTCCCCATTTTTAGAAACATGTTGTTATATTTCTTGTTTGCCCGTAGTCTTCAAACCACTAATCCAAGTTTTAAAACAACACCTTTAGTAGCAGTATAGAGAAGTATACTTAACCACATCTTACTATCTTACTACTACCCAACAGCAATGAAAGGAAAAAAAAATGTCTTCCCAAAAGCAACATCAATGACCAAATTTTGCCAGGAGCTGTATGAAACATTCGGAAGCCTGTTCCCTAGGACACAGGATCTCTGCTCCTTTAACATCTACTTGTGCCATTTCTTTGCCTGAGTGAACAGCAGGAACATTTCAGAGGAGGCAACCTGTCTACCAAATCAGTCAAAGTCCTGCCACGAACTGTGGTATCTGAATTGAAACTGAAGGAAAGTCCATCAAACAAAACAAATAGATATACATAAAAATGGCACCTCATGCAAGGCTGCAAACAAAGCTGTTACTTCTGATAGCTGCAGGTAGGAAAACAGCAGTAACAGAAGGGAGCTTTGAGGGACCTTCTGGAGGTACCATGAAAAATCACCTGTCTACAAAAATTACAGCAAAACAGCATGCTGCTGAGTTTCAGCAAGATTTCTGTGCAGATGGGGATTTACTTTTTCTGCACCTGCTGTCAGTAAGCATTAGACCATAAACATCAGCAAACATTGATTAAGCATATTGCTGAAATGAATCATTAGGCAAAGAAACAAAGAAACTATGTCAGAAACTGCAGACCTGCAAAGACTAATGACTTATCCTACATCATTTAAAAGCAGAATAGAGTAATTCCTACTTACGAGTTCAATGGAAATCAAATCCAATTGAGTTGAATGTTCTGTAGGCTCTTGCTTTAATAAATACTACCCAACATTTTTGTTCAACAGCTCTCAAAGTCCAGTAGTCTTCAACCCCAACAAGTCTATGTCCTCTCTCTCCCCTTTTATTGTAGAGCATAAGCAGCCAGAACATGCTCAGCAATATTTAAAGTAGTGTGGTGGAAACAAAGATAAGCATGGGAAACCTGAGCAATCTCTTTTTCCTGGTAGAACAGACTTACTGAAAATTTGATGTCAAATATCCAGTGAGCATTTTCTCTCAGGCATCACAAAATAAATAAATAAATAAATAAATAGAAGAAATAGAAGAAAAAGAAAAAATAGAATGAAACAAAAAATTGAATAGTTGCAAGCTTAGTGGGTCATTTTTGGCATGATTTTGTCCATGTTCCAGCTATGTTTAACAGCATGAAGCACTATAGGTAAAGGTTACCTGTAACATAGTGAAACTGTTGTTTCTGCATGTTAAGAATGTATTATTGCAAGAGGGCTTAATTATGCGGGCATGCTTAGTTACAAACAAACTTTGATAAATAATAGAAATGTTAACATATTGCTCTAATAAATAACAAATGTTTCATGTGGGGCTTAATTGCTGAATGCCTGTGTGTCTCCAGATAATCCCGAGGTTAATGGAGTTTAAAGGGATTGGACCCACTCTGTTTCCTGAGGATGGAGATTCTGATTGCAGTGAAGAAATTTTTATGAAAGGATGTCCCACAGTGATGCCCACATGAACTGTATGTCACAACCAGACAGTTTAATTGAACGTAAACTCTTTTGCATGCTAGAAAAGGTGCTCTGAATACCATGCTACCTGATAACCATCCACAGTTATTGTAAGGTTTAATCAACCTGGGAGAATGAAGTAGTGATCCATAGTTACACGCCTGACTTTTCTTCAGGCTGAGCTTTAAGGGATCTTCATAAGTAACTCTAAGCAGTTTTCTTCCATCTCAGCTCATCCCTAACAGAACAGTTATAATGCTGGAAATTCTTTTAACTCCTCACAGCAGAATTCTCCTAGCCCACATATAAATGCTGGAGCATGTTTAACCTTAAAGAAGGTCAGCTGGAAAGTTCTGGGAAGGAAAACAGCACATGTAGAGAGTTCACAGTAAAATGGAAAGAATCAAGGAAGTTATATTCTGACTTGCAAACCTTATTATGCACTGGTGAAGTGTGTAACTTTTAAATCACATTTTTTATTCCCCACAAAGCTGACTAATGTACTATGGCTCTTCGTAAAGTAAAAGATAGCATCTTAGCTGAGTGTTTTGATTTGCAATATTTTAATGTCTTTTCACACTACAGACTGAACGCAAAGCTTTCCTATTGCCAATGTTTCAGTTCCTTATTCCCACATGCAGACACATTTTATATACCAATCACTTTGCTATTCAGCTTTGTTTGCAGAAAGCAGAAAAAGCAGTAATATTTAGCATAGTAATTATCCTTTTAGCCAGGCAATTTTTCTCATGAAAATAGGATCTCAAGCATACAGTGCAATTCAGTTAGTAGAGCACCCAGCCCAACTAGAGTTACCCAGGCTAAATACCATTTGGTAAGGCTTTAAATGAAAATTAATAATATACACTGATGCACTGAAATTGATTTTATTTTAATTCACCTGGCTCAGATCTAAGAATATATTCTGCTTTCCTGTTTGCATTGTGAAAGCTTTGATAGGCAGTATTTTGAGGTGTAAGTAACTGGATGCTATTAATGGGAATACATTACCTCTGTGCTCAAATGACAGGCATTCATTTCAGTGCTCGTAATTAATAGCAGGTGCACTGATGCTTAGGAACTTGACCATCAAGTTATCTGAAAGCAAAGTAAACTGGATTTCTTCTGGTTTCATTTTTGGCTTTTTTTGTTTGTTTGTTTGTTTGGGGGATTTTTTTTTTTTTTTGCTTGTTTTTCCTTTTCTGTCAGTGTGAAGTGGTAGGCTTTTATTTATTTCTAAATCTAGGATACAATAAATATTGATGTGCCAGCAGCCAGAAGTATACTGTCCAGCCAACACTTTAAAATGTATATTTTGAAAAAAATAGCTGAGGCCCTTTTAAGAACCATTGATCTCCTCCTTAAACAGCCAGAGGGAAGTTTGGATGTGTACATTACAGGTCTAGCTATCCCCAGAAGAAAGACACAGTACACAAATAACATCACCCACCCTGAGGTGACCCTGCAAGCTTTGACAGCATTTGGAAACTCAACACAGCCAAGACAGCTGATTAATTCTGATAGCAAGAGATTTTTACACAGTGGCAGGCCCTATTTACCAAGAGCTGCTGTGCATCTGGTTTGAAATAATAAACCTCATGACAAGGACTGCAACTTTCATGTTGTGCTGAGAGCTGAGGGTGCTCCTGGGTTGAGCAAGGAGGGAGGGGAGCCTGCAGGCCTCAGTTCCAATAGTGCCACAGGGACAGGCAGGTGGTGCTCTCAGGACAGACATGGCCCTTTTGTTCCCCTAAGGGGCACTCAGCCTATACCATCTGATAGGAATCTAGCCTTATACTTACCACAGAGCTGTCACATTCTTGCAAACTGAGAAGCACAGCAAGGCTTTTGGAGAACTGCCTTCTCCCAGGCAGACCTATACACCCAGGCCCCTCGCTCTCTTCCAGGTCTGTGGCCATGGAACAGCAGGAAAGCTGTTATCTTGCAGTGGGGAAGAAAAGAAGCTGGGGAGTTTCTGGAAAGCTTTTGGGATACCTGGTGTCACACAGCCTGGAGAATGCAATGATGTCTGAGGAAAAGCAATTTTGACACCAGGATCACCATTAGTATTCTCAGTGGAAATTCTTTAGTTTATATACAGAGATCACAGTTAATGAATTCTGCGTGTTTCATCACATTTTACTGTTTTAAAATATGAAAATTACAAGAGAAGTGTTAACCAAAAAATGTACTGGAAAGCAGACACAAAAGGAAGCCAGTGGGAATGGGAAGAAAGGGAAGAGAAAAATCAAAGCTGCTTACAGACACTTGCACTTTTACAGTCCAGCTCTGGAAGTGGGGGAGGGAAAGAGGGCTTAGGCCTTAGAGATATAAATCCAAGCGAGAACAGGAAGGAAGCTTTAACGAGGAGAGAAAGGAGAGAGCAAGCAAATCTCAACAGCCCTAAAGGGAGCTATTGCTAACAAAAGGACAGAGGAGATGTCTGCATGGAAGCTGATTTAGAGGAGGTCAGCTCTTAACAGTCAGAGGTCAAGCTGCCTATTTCCTAAGCTATGCCACTGGTGCAGCTAGGAAGGATCTTGGTCATTAAATCAGTTATATATATACTTTAAAATATTTGTTTTTTGTAACTGTGTTTGCAAACCAATAAAACAACAGACAAGACAAAATATGGGTATCAGTACATCAGACTGTAATCCCAAGGAAGATTATGGGTTATCTGGCACTATTACTGGTTATATTGGTTGTACCAGTTATGTCACGTTGTCTCAGTCACTAACAGTTACCACCAATGACCAGAGGTGTGCTCATGCCCACTCCATAAACAGGATTTTCTAGTTTGCAATGTAGCCCCCATATCTGGATGTAGTAGCTAGAAATGCTTCTGTAACCAGTTAGGGCAGGAATGGTGTCTCACTCTTTACCTAAGATTCCTTATTTTTCGTCTCTCTGAGCTTCCCTTTTGGAGAACTGGGACATGGAAACTTAAAATCTTGTAACTTGAAATCTCTCCTGACATTTAAGAGTTGCAAAGCTTGCTTTTGCACCTGTATTTGTTGCTGGTTGCTCCAAATTCTGAGGACAGTTGAAATACATGAAGAGACACAAATCTCTCTTCTCCAGCCCTGAATCCTGAAAGGACAGAAGAAACACAACTACAACACAGTTAGGTGTAACCACTCTGTTGTCATGTGCTGCATGTTCAGACTCTCATGCAGTTCAGGTGTGAAGGGACTGAATAGGGACTGAAGTGTTCCAGAGTACCAAGCTCGGAACAGCTTGCACAGAAAGCTCTAAGTGTGCTTTCCTGGGCCTTGTCACACTCTACATCTCACCAGCAGCAAGTTCAGCCTACTGCATGCCTAATACCTTAAGAATGCTAGGTCTTTCCTGTTAAAATCTTTGTCTTGGAAAGTCACTGGTTGTGCACGACGTGTAATGAGTTGGAAAAGACAGATTAGCTACAAGTGCTTAGTATAGATGGACACAGAGGCAGATGGGTTAATTGACAAGCTCTATTGTGCTGATGCCAAAGCACAGCATGAGTATGACTGGCCTTGGTCTGCAGCAGGCAGAGTGAAAATGAAGTCAGAAGCCCATTGGGAAGGCTATGGCAGAGCATGGCTTGTCTTTGCTATGGCCTGGAAATGATAGGAATACCTAGGGTTAGTAATTGGAGAAAACAGAAAATGTTGCTAGGAAAATTCTGTTCAGCCTCTCTTTCCTCACTGTTGCATTCTGTTGATATGCCATCTGCCTCAAGGCTGGAGTTTTTGAGTCTAAAGGGACCAGAGAGACTCCATGTTGTGAGAAGCAGCACGTGCTAGAGCTGCCAACCATGGCTCCTTCCCTGCACAGCAGCTGAATCAGCAGGCTGCAGAGCCTGCCTGCAAACACGGACTGGTGCCATGGCAAGACCAAGAATTTCCGTGGAACCAGCAAGGGGCAAGGCAGCTAAGCAATAACTGTGCTCTTCTTTATACTGAACTAAGAGCAGAAGGACTGCATATATACCCCCCTAGCCATCCACTCAAAGCACAGTTCCTCCCTTTTTTATGCTGCTTGCTCGGCATTTGCAAATGTTACCAGTGATTTTTTTCACTGTCAAACTGCTTGTGCAGAAGCCTCTCACCAGTCTTATTGCTGAGCATTTCTGTATCTACAGACCTGCTGCTCTCTGTTTTAAAAATCCTGTAAGCACCTCATCAGACATCTTACCATACAGGCAGACAGTGACTTCTTTGCACTCCCTTCCTTCTGGCACAAACAGGCACAAGCACTGTAGGAGCCAATACTGCATACATGCAGTAATATAGCACAAGTTTGAAATTTGGAAAGATCTCACAAATGTGACTATGTTGCATAACATTTATTCTGTACATCTGTTCCACCAAGACATGTCCCAGCTCTGGCAGACCCTCCGCAGCGGTTTCACATGCACTGTTCTACGTAACATTAGTGAAAGCTTATGAGGCTTGTTAGGCAAACACAACATAGCCCAGCAGGCTGTGGCACTCAGCCAGCACTGCCCTACCCCCCCAAATCGTGACAAGCAATTTAAAGCAATGTAAAGAGTTATGCTAAGTATATCTCCAAAATAATGCATCGCACTTCAAAGAAGCTGCTCTTCCCCACCGCCCCCATCCACCTCCTGAGAAGTAGAAAGTGCTGGGGAGCAGACTGTGCGGTATTTGGATGCAGTTGCACAGGAGACGTGCACTGTGCTCTTCCACCCAGCAACTCCTGCAGTGCTGTCTTTAAATTTTTAATAAAAACCATGTTGAAGGTATGTGCTTCTCCTTTTATGAATATAAAATATATTTATCATTTATAGTGGAAGGAGATAGATGGACTATGGATGCACATCTGCTAATTTTCCAAATGGTAGACTGGCATGAAGACATTTTGTATAATTTCTGCCTGGAAAGAGACAGAAAAACTCTTTTCCTACTAGTGGTGATCGCTCTGAAATGTATCCTCTGATAGATCTTCTTCTAAACACACAGGGGCCAAACATAGTCTTGTTCTCTGTGTATTCTTTTACATTATCAGAAAAGGTGAATAAAACACTGCTAAGTCAAAATAGAGTCAAAATTTTATATACAGTTTACCCAGGTGTAATTGATTGCAGAAAGACCAGGTTGATATATGGGATTCTCAGTGTTTTTCATTAGGTGAAATTACAAAGGGCACATGAAACATGAATCAGCACCATATGCTGATAAGTCTCTCTTCATTCAGAGCCAGATATTTCTTCCCCTACATAGTTACAAGGCCATTTTAGTATTTGTTTTCAGATAAAGATGAATTTCAGAAGGTTACAGAAGAGTTCTAGTTATCAGCTTAGTTTACTCCTCCAACTTATTGAAGTTTCTGAGTGATTGATAAAACTGGTAAAGGTTTCAGTGATTTCAGTTTGTGAACAACAAAATGGAGAAGCAGCCTCTCATTTTGCCTCGTAGGCTTTCTGAGATCCCTGCAGAAGCTAGGACTGAAATACTGGCTGAACGGCAAACAAAGCTGATAGTAAAAATCGGCTAACTGCACAAATACTGTTTTAGCTGAATTGGATTGGAAGCAAATATACAAGTAGAAAATTTTCTAGTCTGCATAGAGAGATGCAACCTACTTTAAGAAATGTTGTAACATATGCACACATCCAGCTTCTAATACTGAATTATCTGTACTTGTGCAACAGTACACATACACAGTCTCAGAGTAGGCCATGTTCTGATGAATTCAGAGATTTCTGTTCAAACAGGAAAAATGGCCAATAACTTTCTGTAAGTTATATAACCAGTAGTTTTGACTGAAAATGCCATATGTTTAATTATAGGTGCAAAGCAACGGTAATGAGACTTATTGAATCTAGAAGACTGAAAAGTCACCTTCTGACTAGAGACTTGCTTGCGGATTATGTCTTCTTTTTGGGAATTTAGTTGGATTAATTTTCTGATTGCTTATAGACTCTTGGAAAACCTTAGTTAACTTTTTGACAAATTTTGCCAAGCTTATTTTTTCCAAGTCACTAAGTGCATCCAACAGGATTTCATCCTTATACCAGCCCTCATATGGTTTGCCAACAAACTCTTTCATTTCCTTTTGCCCTCAGCCTTATTTTTCTCCCTTTTTTGTGTGCCCCCTCTTCTGACAATAAAACAAATTCTCCCACTTAAAACATTCTAGAAAAGACCTCAACAATCAATCATATCATTCTGTATCTTTACATCTCTTCTTATTCTGTCTTTTTAACAGTGCAGGCTCAGTGAGACACCGATTATGTTTCTACAGGAAGCATTATTCTGTGAGCTGATGCTACAGATACAACCAGCAGCATGTTCTTGCTGGAGCTAAGGCCAAGTGTGGGCACTGTTCTATTTAGAAACCGAGTAATAAAAAACTCAAAGTAGATAAACAAGTTCAGGTAGACTAGCATGGGGAATATTTTATGTATCATAGACCTGACTATCTATGGATAATTACCAGGATGGGATTTAAAGTATGCAGATGTAAATTGAGTGTACAAAAACCCATCTGGAGCTCACTGTTCACTGGTCTGGATAAATGCAACATTAAAAATCAAAGAAATCCCCAAGCACAATAAATCATATGTGTTATGCCTAATGTGACAGATAAAAGAATTTTAGAACTCTTTTCAGTATTTTTGTAAGATGTATTTTGTGGAATTCAATTTCAGGATGTCTAGAAACTTATTTTTCGGACATTATACTTTTCTTTAAAGATTTTTTCTCCTTTCTATTCAGGCTAATATTACTAAGTAATAGAGTGAGATCTAATTATTTCCTGCAATATAGTTTTAATTGTACTTTACTTTAATTACAAAATCACAGGATCATGGAATCAGAATCATTTAGGAAAAGACATACAGGGTCATCAAGTCCAACCATTAACCTACCATTGGCAAATCTACTAAGCATGTCTCCAAACTGCTTCAACCAGAGCAACTAACCAACAGCAGCAATGCCGTGAACTCCAAGCATTTAACAAATATTTGGTGGTAAGAGCTGGGTCCCTATTTTAGCTCATTGTTATTGAATATGATAAGCTAAGGTAATTTCTAAAATATGGAGGAAGTGAAAGGAATGACACTTCTGGTGGTTTTTAGTATGGATATTGACACATAACTGTTGGAAAACTCAACAACTCTTGCCAAAAAAATTAAATGAAGCCAAAGCCAGGGACACCTGCTGAGTTCAAGGACAGAAGCACGGAGCACAGTCTGAGTGAACTGAGGGAGAATGTAACTTGCAAGTGCTCAAGACCAGGTTGGATGGGATCCTGGGCATCCAACTCTAGAGAATAGCAGTCCATGGCAAGGGGTTGGAACTAGATGATCTTTAAAATCCGCTGCAACTTACACCATTCTGTCATCCTATGATTCTATGATAACCTTGCAACAGGGGATAATGGATGCTTTTCTTAATTCTCCACTACTGACTTTAATCAAATCTGGCATTAAACTTTGTTCAAGAACTGAATCCAACTGATATATTTTTATTAGATCTTTTCATTATGATTTCAAAAAGCACTCAATGTATCTGCCACATATGTGCAATAAATTACACATTCTGCACTACTCATTTACTGCTAAAATAAGCATTTTAGGCCCAGTCAGTTTTCCTCACAACAGAATGGTACATTTTCAGGAACTGTTGATGAAACTAGTAAGCAGCTTCAGATATTCATAGACATGGATCAGGTACCCTCTCAGTCTTCTTTTCTCAAAGCTAAACAAACCCAGTTCACTTAGCCGTTCTTCATAGGGAAGATGCTCTAGGCCCTTCACCATCTTTGTGGCCCTCTGCTGGACTCTTTCCAAGAGATCCCTGTCATTTTTGTCCTGGGGAGCCCAGAACTGGACACATGCGTGCCTGGCCATATTGCTTATCCAGCAGATATCTGGTTGAAGCACCAGTGCCTGGGATCATGATGCTACTTCCAGTTGCTTACAGAAGACCTCATCAATCTCCTCCCCCTGATCAGGGGGCTTGAAGTACACACACACAACAGTGTCACCCTCACCAGCCTGCCTCTTGATCCTCACCCACAGGTTGAGGATCCACTGCTACATCACTCTCCCCCAGGTGGAGTTCAGTACGGTCTAGATGCTTTCTCACATAAAGAGCAACGCCACCACCCAGCCTTGCCAGCCAGTCTTTCCTAAAAAGCACATAGTCCTCCATGACAACATTCCAGTCATGCGAGCTGTCCCACCACATCCCCGTGACCACAATGAGATCATGGCCTTGTGACTGCATGCAGATCTCCAACTCTTCCTGTTTATTTCCCATGCCACGTGCATTAGTGTATAGACACCTTAGGGAAGCAGCATCCCCCTGCCCCTCTTCATCCCTTTGAACTCCACCCTCTTCACCTGTCAAGCTCCATTTTGAGCCTCAAATTATCCACTCAACCCCGGCGGCCCTCAATTTGTCCCCTTTCCCCTCCATACCTGGTTCAAAGACTGTTACCCAATGGCAATCTTGATTCTGGCATTTCCAGCTTTTGAGTCTGATCTGTGAATCTTGACAGTGGTCTATTCACATATTTGTGATGTAAACATAGAATACACATGAAAAGATTGCACAACACAAAATAAAGCTGATTAAATACATGACCCAAATAATAGCAGGCTTTTAGTTTCAAAATAACAACAGTTTGGTTGCTTGTGTTTACAACACCATGGGTGGGGAGCTTGAAAGAAACTGTAAAGCTGTCTTGTGCCTTTTCACTACTATGCTGAGGCAAATAATTCCAGCTGTGGTATTACTGAGGTCGTGTACATGATCCTAAAAGTACTTCCATTTAATAAACAGGAGTAATTCTGACAGATAATCCAGTATCTCCCACAGATGAACATTATTTACCTTACCTAATTTTTACCTTCATGGTCAGCCCCAGCATGTCACATTCTGCCCTCCCTTACTGTAATTCTGTTGAAAACAATAGAGAAACATTTCATTTTTTCTAACAATTTTCATAACTACTCACCATGTCTCCAGATCCTGGGATTCAAAAATATCTCAAGACATTTTCAGTCAGAAGAAATATTGTATTAGGGCTGACTTCTTCACCAATTTTCACTGCTACCATACAAGAAAATAAACATGTTCCATGCTAAAATTAATCAAATCTCGCAGTTTTCTGTCAGTAACGCTTTAGCTTCTTCTTTCAATGCTTCATCAATCACAGATAAATCATGATGGCTGGTGAGGCACCAGAGGACCGACATGGCAGTGTGTCAATATCCGTAACTGAATTGTTGTATTGTTGTTGCCTGGTAAATTATCAGCAGCAGGGACTGTTGACTGAGCCAGCAATTCCCTGGAAGTCTGGAGCCATTAGGGCACATTACTTTCAAAGTCTGTCAGACCCGGAAGATTAAAAGGGTTTTAAACATACCAAGCATATACCATTTGTTCTGAGCTGCCCTTGTGCAGGTTCAGAGTGTTTTCATCAATAGGTGTGCCACTGGGGAACCATCACTGAATGGACAAGTTACCAGTGTGGTTCCCCGAGGTACCCCTGGCCCTATAACAGGACGCTTTTTAATCAATGAGGTGGGAAAAAAATAAAGTCATTACAGATAACATTTCCAATGGTTGCAAAGACTGATGGAGTGCCACATGAGAGACCAGATCCTTCACTCCATGTAATTTTAATGTCTGGAAGCTGGGCACAGAAAGTGCATTAAGTGAAGTTAAATGAAAAGTCACACAGTGTTGAGGTGGGGACTGATGATTGGTCACCCCTGTGCCCATTATCACTCCAAAGTGATTTCTTTATGTCTTTTTTTGTGCTATAGACAACAACCAGTACTGCAGAATTCCTATTGCTGCCAAAGATGTGATTGGCAGAAGACAGGTTTTCGAAGTCTTACTGACTCTGTGAACAGAAGTCTTTATGCAGAGCTTGGAATACAAGGTTACTCAGCTACAAAGAGCTCAAGCAGTGATTTAGCTGGCGGCTGTCATTAACAGGTCATGCTAAGGCCATGCTAAGAGATATCAGTACATGGCCAATCAATTGGAATGTGAAACGATCAGTTTTTCAAAGCTATAGTTTTAGTTAATTTAACTTGCTGATGTTGAAATATTCTATTTCACACATGTATTAATTATTATTTATTTTTACTCATACACTAATTCTTTCCTTTACTCATTCTGTGAAAATTATGTTTAAGAATTATTATTAAAATATGTATTCATCAACATACATCACATAATCTTCACAAATTTCACTCCCATTAAGGAAAAGAATTCTCCACACCAAAGTCACCATAAAATCCTTGTGACAAATCCACTGACAAAGGTGGACAGTTCACACACAGTTCTTCCCCGGTCCCTTAACCACAGGGGAACCACACAGATTCCCTATAGCTGTTAACATTCTGACAGTGTCCAGCCCACATTTTGTTCACTCTCTCTCCCAGTTACTGTCCTTACTGCAAAGTCCTCAAGACCCAGTGTTGGCCCCCAGGAAGGACTGTGCTTGTTTAACACCATTAGGTAGTTCAGCTCCACCAGGCTATTCTCACATGCTCATTCCTCAAAAAGAAAAGAGGAGAAAATATGTAGAGAATAAGGTAAGAAAAAGGAGATCACTCAGCAACTACTGCCACAGATTTAAAAGACTCAGCATAAGGGATATTAATGCAATTTGTTGCCTGTTGCTAACAGACGAGAGCAGTGAGAACTAGAAGCAAACGTCAGATGCTTTTCACCCATCCACCCTCTTCTATCTCCTCTACCTGAGAAGTGCCAGAGAATGAGGGATGGGGGCTGCAGTTAGTCCATAATTCTTTGTTTCTTCATGGTCACTCCCTGCCCACATGGGACCATCCCACTGGATGCTATCCTTCCCCAGCTGATCCTTCATGGGCTTTCCACAGGCTGCAGTTCTCCAGGCGCTACTCCAGCATGGCTCCATACCGTGGGGAGAATCTGTCAGTCCACCAGACAAATATATAGCAAAATCAAATAGCAGGAAACTGATGTGAGAGCTCAAACTGGTAATAGAATTTTATTAAGTTTATATTTTTTTTGTGTTTCATTATTTTTAAATGAGGAATTATTAATTAAGGAATTACTGTACTGTGATACAACCTACCACTGACAACTTTCAGCTAAAGCTTCAGTGTTTTTCTGGGAGAGGTACAGTAGTTGAATAAGAGTTTGTTTATTTAATTGTACGGTCTGTGCTGTAAACTAAAAATAGACAACCACTGATTGATCCACTCTAGTTTGATTATTTAAGTGTCCACATAATAAAACTGTCTTTACCCTCAGTGAACAGGAAAAATATTCTTTGTTTTTCTGTGTAAAAAACTGTGTATTCCAACTTTCATTGCACACTGCTAAAAAGCAGCAGCATTTCTGCAGGCTAATATATTTATTTATTTTTAGTGGAATAAGATCTGTAGAGTCCTGGAACCCTTTCAGTTCGAAGCTCATATTTTTTTACCTAAAGAAAATGTTTCTGTTCCTGCAGGGTAGCACAAGTTTAGCTAAGAAAACTGTCATTTCTCCTTACCAGAAAACACAAGCCAATTGTAGACAACTCAGCTGTGTATTCATACCGTAAGGCTGTTTTCTCTGCTCCACTACCTTGATTTTAATGAAACCCGTCCTTGTGCTTCTGCTCACTTTGAATTAGCTATTCTTTATCCAGTCAAACTGATTGACTTTTTTGTCTCATGACTGCCCAAGTATGGAACAAACTTCTTTCACAACCATCAATACCACTTACAGATTGTGTTCTTTTTTATTTCCATTTATTCTTGTAAAAACATTGAAACACAAGAGACCAAACACTACCATTTTTATCATCATTTTATATATTTTACATGCAGCGTGTAAATATCTACAGCTGGAATTTTGTCATAGTATCAAATACTACATCTATGTTTTCTTATTTATATTATGCACAGATAAACCAGGATCAAAGTTCAAGAATGAGAACCAAGAAATTTGGTGTAAACTTACCTCTTACAATTAGAATTACTGGACTTGATTTTCTAGTTTCTGTGTCTTCATTTATTCAGTTAGTGAAAACAGAACTGTATAACTTTTCATATCTCTCAATTGGTACATATTTTCCATCCAATAACTCTCTGGAGGCTCAAGACTGGAGGGAACCTCAATATGTTATTAAGTATATTATTGCTTTGCCCCAGAAAGAACAATTATGTCAATGTCATTTCTGACAGGTATTTTACTAGTTCACTCTTAAGGGCTTTAAAAGATGGAGATCCCACCAATTCTCTAGGTAATTTATTCCAGTGCTTCACTCTCCTTCCAATTAAGCTGCAGTTTATACCTATTATTTCCAGGCAGAGAACATGAAGAATGGATTATTCCCTCTTTTTGAAACCATCTTTTATGTATTTGAAGATTGTTGTGTTCCTGCAGTCCTCTGCTTTCCAGGTTAAATAACCCAATTTGTTCAATCATTTTTCATAGGTCACATTTTCAGACACCTGAACATTCCCATTTTTTCTCTACTGAATTCTATCCAACTGTTCCAGGCATAATTGGCAAATTACTCTGAACGAAGCCTTTAAATGCTGAATCAATAGGAAGAATTCCTTCATGTCTTGGAGGCTACGCTTAAGGTAATAAATTCTCTTTGATCCCAAAGAACTTTGGTCTTTTTTCCCATCAATATGACACTGCTGAATCATGTTGAGCTAGCCCACTGTATGCCCAGTTTTAAACCCTATGTCCTTCCCTGCAGAACTGCTCTTTAAATTACTTTTACCCGTCCTATCTATGAAATATATAACTCTTGCCTAATGTATGTTTCTCCATTGATCATTATCTGATTATTTTCAGATCGTACCCCCAATTTGTCAAGATCATTTTAAATTGTTATACCATTCTCAATATATTCGCCCTCAGCTTGGTTCCATCTACAGATTTAATAACCATACTCTGTACTCCATCATCTTGGTTATTAAAGAAATTATTGAACAGCATATAGAATGTATGATGCTCTATACATCCTTCTATTTTGACTGGGATCCATCAATAAATACTTTTGCAGTATTGTTTTCAAACCAGTTCTGAATCTATATCCACACAGCTCATGTTTCTTTAACTAGCATACAAAGTTGTCATTGTAGAATGCTAGAAGTCTTTCTAATGAGAAGATACAGAATGCATTAAAGCCTTTGGTCCATCACACATGTTTTCCTGTTAATGAAGAAAGTTTTAACTAACTGAAAATATCACATATAATTGACTCAAAACAAAATGCAAAGCCTGACTGGGTGAAATCCTTACAATGGATCACCAAATTGTGATTCTCGTCCCACCTTGGGACTGTCTTCCTTCCTACTTATTCTTCTTTTATCTAGACTCCACGGTGTATTGGGAATTTGAAGTACTTGCCATGCCTCTGTAAGAAGCAGAGAAGTTGCATATAGCTTTTCTTATATGAAAAAAAAAATAAAAATGTTGCACATCAAATCACAGAATCGTAGAATGCTTTGGATTGAATGGGACCTTTAAGATCATCTCATTCCATCCCCCCTGCTATAGACAGGGACACCTCTCTCTAGACCAGATGGCTTTAGAGCCCAGTCCAGACTCACTTTGAGCACCTCCAGGGAACCTCACTGGGCAATCTGTTCCACTGTCTCACCACCCTCACAGTAAAGAATTTCTTCCTAACGTCTAGTCTAAGTCTACCCTCTTCCAATTTAAAGCCACTCATAAACAAAATATGAAGTAGTTAGAGAACAATGTATAGCAGAAAATTCAAAACACATACATATGATAAGTGAAGCTAAAGATGATAGAAGAGTCTGTGGATGATGGAGTTGAGTCAGATAAGAAATTGCATTTGAAGTTTATTTTGAACAAGTGAAATTCTAGCAATGGTGTAGACTCATTACTTGACAGAGATGATAGATTTATTCAGAAGTAAAAATGTTTATGAAACCTTTCCATTCAGTATTTGAAATAAAAGATCACAGAAGGATGATTCTTGCACAATGAAATACCTTCTATGTTATTTGTGACAAAGAACATTAAACAGCTAACTGCATTTAATAATTTCTTTACACAAACAGGTGGGGAAATCTTGCATCTAGTTCATAAAGGAACTGTACAAGGATCACTCAGTCTCATTTATCTTAACATTCATTAAATTCTGGGCTACCTGGAAATTCCAGAAGATAGAAGGAATGATGTTCTGCCAAGAGTCTAAGGGAGCAAGTGCTATGAGCAGGATAAATACAGGAGAGGAGGATCTACTGAAGAGGCAGCATACGGTTTTAATAGATAAAATTTCATAGTGTAACAGATTTGCAACAGATTTATCAAAATTACTTTAAAAAATATAGAAGAATCTGATATTTTGCCCAGTTAAAACAGATGGCAGGCACTGCAGTGTTTCCAGACACCAGCTTCGAGTTTTGAAGGAGGCTTAAATTGAGGTAAAACAAAAAAGTAATTGAGCTGTCAGACACACTCTCTAGTAAACAATTATTCATACCAAAGAACTTGTCACTGATCCATCAGTTATATGAGGAGCAGTCCAAAATTATCCTGATGCAATTGGCTCAAGTTACAATACTTTAACAGATCAGAGAAAATACATATCCTCCCGCTGAACTATGTTTGGTTATGCATCATATTATTGTGTTCATGCTTTTATAAATGTTATCATCGAAGCAGCTGCCTCCAAGACGTGCTTCGTATAAGCATTTTGTATTATGATCAGTCTTGTGATCCTACTTGTACCGAGCTATGCAAATTTAAACTTTGCCTATAATTATCAGAAAATGGGAAACTGCCATATCAATTACCGGTCACATTGCAGAGGAGCTGATGGGGCCCATGGGGAAGTTCGCCATTCTCTAGAAGTCAGTCCCATAGAAAATGTTTGAAACTGGAAATGCAAGAACAGAAACAACAGAACCAACCATTCCTGAAAGTCTGGTTATCAACTCTCATATTCACTCAGCTTGCTAATCTTTAGTCCAGCTGAAAATAGGACAACTGGAGTTAAAGCAAATCCAAATCACATTCAGAAACAAAAGCAAACAAGTCAGGAAATCAACACTAACTCCTGAGCCTGCAGCCCAGAGGACATGGATGAGGGTTTTTGTGAATTCTACATGCAGCAGGTACTTGCCCTCACAAATCCTTATTTAAGTCCCTTGGATTCTGGATCTAGTTCCATCTGCCAACACCAGTGTTGTAAACATTGGGCTTCTTACATCCATATAATGTTACATACATTAAATACACATTCTTACAAAAATAAATCCCTGGGAGACTGAAACTGAATTCGGAGAGCACTATTCATCTTGTCCCAGAGGTATTTCAAGAACATGATTTGTGTAGTCCTAAAGTAAGCACCTAAACTAGGTCAGATGAATTGAAACTTAAAAACCTCTTTTTTCTCTCCCTTTTCTATAAATAGACCTTCAGTGACCCTTCAAGTACCATCGTCTTCACTGTAACTACATGTAGGAGACAGAACAAAACCTGTGCTATCACCTAGATTAGGTGATTTCATCACCAGATTAGGTGGTTTCATTTTATTACCAGTTCTCAGATCTAACAACCTAGCACACACTAGCAGCACATTAGTTACCTAATTCTTTTTGTGAGAACACATCTCACAGTATTAGTCTATTATTTTAAAGGTCTGAAGTTTGGATCATTATACAAGTGTTCCCCACAGCCCAAAGCTTTAAGCACTTATTTATTACCCCAGCAAGAATGTCTAGACACCTGCATAAGTAGGTCTACCCATTGCAAAGACTGCAGTTTTAAGTCCGTGTGGGTGAACATTTCCTCATTTTTCAATTTGGTGTACAAGATCAACTCTAATTCCTTTGCTCTAACATCTGAACCATTTTTGGCCCTGCTCCATATCCTATTTTAGGTCAGAATGTCCTCCATGTCATAAATGAAGGACATAATACTTTGTTTCACTTGTAAATGTCAGGAAATGTAGCATTATCACCTATGTTACCAGTAGCACTAATGACACTGCAGACTAGACTGCTTTGTCTTCATCAAAGGCCATGCATCAGCTGAGACACAGTGCTGCTGATAACCTGAGTCAAATATCAGTGAAAAGAGCTCTTTATCGTGTAGGTCAGTGCTAGGGCAAACATCTGCAAATTGTACTTCACCAAAAAAAATAATAATAATAAAAAAATCTCATTGTCAAAGAATTCATATATTTAATTAGTTATTTATTTATTTTGCAGAGGGCAGAGAAGACGTGAATGTACTGTGACACAAGAAGTTGTAGGTGTGCACACAAGAAGCTCTTCACAGCTTGCTGAATATTTATACAAACCTCTTTCCTCACACCATTTTGGTTTGCTTTTGCAATGATTCTTTTGAATCTTTGAATTCTTTCTTTCTTCTTCCAAGCCAAGCTTACATTCTACCTTTTCAGACACCATAAGAATGACAGCAGACCAATGTGCCAAAGACATCATAAAGCAGCATAAACAAATCCAGCAACAAAGAACACTATACAGTAAGACCAGCGCTGGACTCCAGCCGTACATGTACTGGAAAGAAATCCCTGCATATTAGCAGAGTGAAAAAGTCTTTTATTTGCCCTCAGTTAACATGTGTCTGAGACAACTACGCACAGAAAAAACCCAAGTTGCATGGAATAATTCTCTAAATGACAAGCTACATTCACCAGCCTTTTAAGTACAGGTTTTTCCTATTGTGTGTGTTATATTAATGAATTTGCCATTTTTTTAAGACTAATTAGTTTAGGTTTTTAAGCTGATTTTTAGACTAACCTGTAATTAGTTTGCTTTTTTTCCCCCTTTGCCAGTTATTAGAGGGGAAGGAAGTTTACAAAAACAAGCTCCAAAGCATTGCTCAACACTGAAATCTAATCAGCTTTCTATTTGACTTATATCTACAACTAGCACCTTTTAATAATGCATTCCACCCCTGGTTCTGTGTCATGGCCGCTGCCTGTAAGTTCTTCATTATCAAGGAAGGATGCATTCAGAGCATCTTCATAATCAAGGAAGGATGCATGTAGAGCACTTTTGTGTTAGTTTGTATTGAAATTACAAACAATATAAATTAATTTCCATCAAAATTATATTTTGAATTAAGTGAAACTTCCCCCAGTGGAATCCTCTTGCTCTTTTTTTTTCTCATATGCAGATAAATAAAAGAAATATCTTGAGCTACTATGCACCATCTGGGTAAATGTCAGCTAGATCCCTACCTAGAGGGTTTGGGGTTTATTTCTCAAGAGGGAGGGTGTTGGTTTTGCTTTTCTTGCCTACAGTTTGCACAGCTGAATAATTTAAAAAGGTCTACGTGCTGAAAGATAAAATGAAGATGGAGTATATTGTTTCTGGCTACAATCCCCAGTGCTGTAGGTGGCATTTTCTGCTAATACAGCTTGGAGTATTATTGCTAACAAAAATATACTTGAATCATCATAATTAAGGCTGTGTCAAGTAAGACTTCTCTTAACATAAATTACATACACAAGTAAAACTGTGCACAAGTACCACTAATATGTATTTAATTCCTGTATCTCTGTTACCTCTAGAAGAATTATTTTATCTTTCAGTGAGCTCACCAAAATTACTGGGTTCTAAATATCAAATCAAAACAGAAACCATATAAATATTCTGTGCGAACATTTATTGCATTTGAAACATGGGATTTTTCCACATAATTAGCAAACTGACAAAAGGAACTGCACCTCAAGTTGTCTTCCCATTAGAGTTACGTACAGCAGGGCTGAGGTGAGGGTCCATTGAAATAGAGGACAAGGATATCACATGGGGCTTTGACCAAACAGAATTTGCAGTACAAATAAGGGAAACAGAATTTTGGAAAGGTCAAAGTGCAGAAGTATTATGAGTAAGCACCAGAGAATGCTAGAGCACCAAAACAGCTCAAAATCCCTGGTTTATCTAACTGATGTGTTTTCTGTTTATGGTATAGAGAGAGGTGCCTCTTCTGCAAAAATGCCATGATTCTGCACCAGGTGCAAGTACCACGTGTTTGTCTCATGGGTTGTTCTTGTCTGCACTCCCAATTTTGTGTACTCTGATTTTTTTCTGCGCAAAATTCAATCTTGGGTTAAAAAAAAAAAAACAAAGCTGTGTATGTACAGCTCTCGCACTCTCATTCTTCAGACTGCATCTCCCTGAACTATATATAGTGCTTTATTAACAATGACAGTATTTTGTAATTGAATATCCAGATAAATTCTGTGTCGGGTCAAAATGGTTTATCTACAATCAATCTCCAATTGATTTGCCTGTAGAGCTGAAATATTTGCATATCTCCTCAAAGACTGAAGAGAACACATTGGGCAGCCCAGTGAAGCATCCCTGAAGGGCCGATAGTTAGAGAAGGGTCAAGGTGAGGGTCAATACAATACCTGCTAGAGCAGCAGTGAAGTCATCATTCTGAATTTATTCTCAGCTGAGGGACAACCTCATTTACTCCTGTACATTGAGAAAGGAGAGAAAAACAGGAAGAAAAAAAAAAAAAAAAGAGAGAGAGAGAGAGAGAGAGAAGGCGTAGGTAGAAATGATAAAAGGGGTAGGGAAGGACAACTTATAGAGAAAGGGAAGAAAGTGTGAAAGAAGACCAGGAAAGGAATCCATCCATAAACTGTACATTTCTACGCAACATTAGGGATCAGCAGTTTGGTTGCTCTTTGCTGCCTCAGTGCTGTTCTCCTCCTGCCTTCATTGAACGAGTGAGGCTTATGTAAGCAGCTGAGTGGAACCTCAAGAAACCACTCAAACGGCCCTTCTACCTGAACAAAGGTAGCTGCAACTCTGTCTGTGTAATCATAGGATGTAATCATGGAATCCTTAGAGTTGGAAGGGACCTCTGAAGGCCATCCAGTCCAACTCACATGCAGTGAACAGGGACACCACAGACAGATCAGGTTGTCCAGTAATCCCTTGTAGATGTTCTTCTAAAAGCCCAAATGCTGTCTAACTGTCCTTAAAGCTGTTAGACATTACAACTCCAGGTTGCCTTTTCCAAAGCATTACAAGCAGATTCTATTCTCTAACTTGGTATTTTAAAACTTTTCCTTTCAAGGTTCCTGTGCCTTTAGATGTGGCCAATTGCAAATACAGCATCTAGCCAAATGAAAACATACACCACAGCTAGTTTTTCTCAATTACTTCTCAAAAATCTTTTGAAGACAATCCACACAGCAATTTTTGACACATGCAAAATCTAAATTTTAATTATTTCTCTGTGAGTAAAATTTTCGAGACCTTTCAGCATTCAAAACTCTTTGTATCCCTCCTACTCTCACTCCAAATGCTTTATTGGACTGAGGCAATACTGCAATATGACAAGCACCCCAACTGAGGTCGTGAAGCTTCAAGGTAAGAGGGAGGATATCTGCCCAGCTAAGGATATTCTATGATTCTATTCAACACCTTTGCAGCTGCTTTACAAAAGCTTTCTGTAACTATGAAGATGCAGCAGTTTTTACACATTATCTCTGGGGAGCTAAATCCTTCAGGGAGCATGAGTGTTTGAGGATACTTGCCCTGAACCATTCAAATTGCTGCAGATTTCTGCTGCTGATGGAGATGGCTGAAGATCCCAGACATGAGCCAGGTTCTGTGTGAGGAGCAAGCAGTGCCTGGGGTTCTGGGAAGCACTCCTGCACTGGCTTATTAAAATTTAATCTGTCTGAAACACAGCAGCAAGACGCAGCCTGCCACCAGCCCTGACAGAAAGCAGTATCTGGAACAAGCCCTACCAGCAGTGTCTTCCCCCTGCTCCCCACAGCAGAGTGTCAGAACATCAGGCAATTTCAATGACCTAACATCTTATGATTATTCTGCACAGAAATGTATGATTTTTAGGTACTCAGAGGCAGAATAACATAATTGCCTGGTGCTGCAGACCACCTGAGTATTGCCAAATTCCATTCTTTCTCCTCCTGGACCTGTAAATGCTCAGACTTCTCAAAAGACAAATCCCAAATCATTTTTCTTCAGCTGATGTAATTCCTAAACTTAAGGAAATGTGATGTCAAAAAGAATTTGATTCATTATTAGGAGTCTTTTGCATTTAAGCGTTAGTACCTATTGTCTTCAGTTGGTGTTTGTTTGGAGAAAAGGAACAGACAGATTTATTTCCAAACAGCATATTTACAGGGCTTCCCAACACCTTCAGCTGTGTCATCCACTTCAGTTTAAAAAGCAGCTTGTGAGAAGGCAGAATCATACAGGAGAATCAACCCAAAAAATACAGAATTCAGCCTTTCTATAGGTTATTTCTATAACCTTCAACACCACAGGGGGTATCATATAGATTCTAAAACATTCTGATAACACTGTCTTAGAAAAAAATCAACTCAAAACAAAGTGAATGAAGTATAGATTTATTTGACATTTAAAAAAAAAATACCCTTGAACAACAGCTGCTGTTTGCTAAATGTGATGCAAATAGATTTGTTCAGAACTGCTGAGAAGGAGAAGCTAATTAGACATTTAAGAGTCCATCCCCTTCTTTCATTCTCAGTTAATCAAATGAGCAGTGTTAAGGGTCAGAATAACTCTCTCATACTTAGACCAACGGGAAGAACTGGAGATTCTTGTTGGGTTCCTGATACAGTAAATTAACAGATGACTTTTTGATAGAAGGAGATGGATTTTCTTTGCTGGAAATAGAAGGAAGACATATTAGTATTAATAGATCTGTTCATGAAAAGCCCTATCACAATTAGTGATCATCATCTATCATCATCACAATTTCACCAAGAGATCCTAATCACTCGTTCCCTCAATTACTCACAGGAAAAAAAGCAGAATGTTAAAGTGTTGAATGCAGGTCACCCACTTTATGGCTGGTACGAGATATAAGATGTCTGTGGCATATCTGAACAATTAATTTTACATTCCGTTAGACTTACTGTAAGAAAAAATATATGCCCACTTTGTCATTTAAATTGCAGCAGTGCTAAGGCACAGTCATTGAAAGAAACTGGAAACGGACTCTTGTGGGTACTGAAAATCCAAAGGAAAAGAAAATAATCGGTTATTTGTGCTTGTCTTTTCCTTACAATCATCCTCATCTCACAAATTCCAAAATGTTTTCTAACACTGGGTACATTTTTTACCATATGTTCATTAAATTTCTTTTTATTTTCATTAAATTTCATCGTATGTTCACAGGAAACTCAGCGATAGCAAAATTAAGTTGTTAGGATATGCAGGGAGAAAATCAGAAAAGCAAAAGCCCAGCTTGAACTCAACCTAGTCACTGTGGTAAAAGAGTAGAGAAAGCTTTTTTGGCAAAGCTGGTAGCTTGTAGCTTGGATAGGCATGCTCTGCGTGGTTAAAAACTGGCTGCAGGGCCTGACCCAGAGAGTGGAGGTGAATGGAGTTAAATCCAGCTGGCAACTGATCATGAGTGTTGCTCCCAAGGGAAGGGTACTGGGGCCTGTTCTGCTTAATTTCTTTATTGATGATCTGGATTAGGGGATTGCAGATGACGCAAGGCTGGAAGAAAAAGTTAATCTGCCTGGGAGTAGGAGGGGCCCTTCAGAGGGATCTAAACAAGCTGGATCACTAGATTGAAGCTAGTGGGATTAAGTTCAATGAGACCAAGTGCTGGAGTCTGCACTTTGGCCACAACAACACCAGGCAAACCTACAGGCTTTCAGCAGAGTGGTTGAAAGAAATGGACCTGGGTGTCCATTTCTTCAAATTTCTTCAAATCCCCTGGCTGCTACCTGTGAAATCGTCCCTTCAGTCACTGGGGAACACTGAATGCAGGAGGGCTGAGTGAGAAGAATGCAATGTTTCTAAATATGCTTGCATATGTGCCCATCTCCAATAACATCTGAACCACTGGTAAGAAGAATACATTCTAAAGTCTGACTGCCCACTGGATTAAATAGTGAGCTCTGAAAGGAGTTTATCACGTATTGCAAGTGTCATACCTCAAAGCAAATGAGAAAAAATGGTCCAATAAATGAACAGATTGAGGTGTGACCAAGCTTTCCCTGCTCTTCTCCTACTGCCTGGTTGCGAAAGGCTTAGTTACACCAGGTATATTGACCTCCAGCTCTTTCCTACTGATTTGATAGCAGATAGTTGTATCACGTACTTCATATTTTCTGGCTCAAGTGTTCTTTATCACTGTAGCAGTGTTTTGAGCTTGCAGATCTTTTATTCCCAATGTTTTTTATGTGCTTCTTGTTACTTTCTACCATTTATTACCAGTATTGTCACCAATGTCTACTTCCATCCTGTGCAGAGAAGCTGTAGGTGCCCCATTGCTGGAGACGCTCAAGGGCAGGTAGGACCATGGCAGCCTGAGTTGGTGGGTGGTAGCCCTGCCCACAGCATGGAATTTGGAACTAGACAATCTTCAATGTCTCTTCCAAATTAAGACATTCTATGATTCCATGATTTCTTTGTTAGAATAAAGTAAGAAAACAAATCAGCATGCCTTATTGCAAAAAGTAGTAAACAGCTACATAATTCAGGGATCACTGTATGACCTTCTTGGTGTTCTGACATGCAATTACTTAAATATTGCCTGATTAGCAGAACAGAAGATTTAATACCCTTCAAAGTTGAAACTAGAACATAGTTTGTATGCATGGTGTCACCATCTCTTTTTATTCCACAGATGAAAATTATGTAAACATTATTTGGATGCAATAACATTTAGTGCCCTCATGTTTGTTCTAACAAATTCATTATTTCCTTTGCAGTCAGTTTTAGCAGTGATCTTTTATTAGAACACATAGTCTGTGTTTTCATTTAATTTTCTGCAGGCCTTTTTTGTTTGGCTCATTTATCTTTCCTTATCCCTTGAAACCATCTACAGTAATTCAGTTCACTACAGCTAGACTTTCTGACAGAGCAAGAAGTAATCAGCTCCAGGCACAGCTGATTCCAAAGTCTGCCAACGAGTATCTCATGATTCTGACTATTTTTATGCTTTTTAGGTTATTGTATACTTTTTGTTTGCATTTCTTTGTCCTTCATCCTACCAAAGAGTTACTCCTTCCTCTTTCCTCTCTACTGAAAAACAGTTTGAGCAGCGTTGCAAAGAGAAATAGCAGCAAGCCAATGAAATAAAGCTTTCAGTTTGCTGTACCTAGTAAGTAATTACTATTAAGTAATCTCTTAAAACATTTCCTTCCAAAATACAGTAGTGCTATAGAATATTTTAACATAGATCAATTTGCTGTTTAAAACATTTTGGAAGTAAAACAAACTAATACGTAGGTACAAATACCTGTTTTCCTTAAGCTCTGTTTAAAATGCATCTGATTCTTAGAAGCTAGATTCTGGTTTATGGTCAAGTTAGGGGGCTTGATGTAAGTAATTTGAGTCATTTGTCTTTCCCTGTCAAAACCAGTGTTCATGAAGGCTTCACAAGTGACAGGTGCACACCGAAAAATGAATGGCATGCAGCTGGGGCAGACACTGTCCAAGGTGCCTAGGTTATCTAATAGTGCATTATGTACAGATCACCTCTAGAGTATCATTTTAGATAGGGAAGCCTTTTCTCATAGAATGAGACACAGTCCGTAAGAGTTTTTTTCTTATCTGAATACATGGATGGTGCTCCACTGATAACACCTGGCTGGTATTTCTGTTGTACAGGAAAACTCATATGTTGGCATTCGTTTTTGCTCTTGAACTGGAATGAAGACAAAAATCTCCAAAATCTCTTACACAGTGAAGCAAACAGAAAAATATACATACAGCTTCAGATGGCAACGTTCAATGAAAACAAATGCTTCTCTTATATTTTGACCTGTCCAATATGTTTGGAATCTATACTATTCAGTTTAGTTTTAGCCTGATAATTGCCACCAATTACCAAATGTAAAGTGAAACACAGCCACAAGAAATTCTGTTTAATTTTTGGTCTGACATTTGTTAACATCACTGTTTTCTTTGTATTTCTCCAGTATTTCTTGTTTCTTTATCTGAAGAAAAACTATTTGCCCTCATCTTCAGTGCCCCTTGTGAACTATCACAGCCTGTGTGATCCCATGTGTTGAGAAGTTGACTCCAGTCACCAAATAGCCCACACTGATGGCTTCTTCCCACTCTTTAAATGTTTTCTTCCTTCTCTTTTTATTCTCCTTGTACTTCATAGGAATTCCCTGGACACATTTGCAGAAGTAACAATTAATTCCTATTCACATTCCTTCTTTATGCTCACCTTTGTTTAGGAAACATCTAGAAAATGACAGTGAATTGGCTTTTGCTGAGTTGAGATCACTGGTTAACAATCTGACTAATATCGTTTTACTATTTATATTTAACTCCTTATCTGGCTGTATTCATACACATTTTGGACCTCAATATTTGTAGGCCAAATGAGATAGGTCCTGTCTCTTTTCATAACAAACTGAAATCCATATCTGTGCAGGGATCCTCAAATATTATTTGTATAATAAAGATGGAGTGAAAGAAAAGTCTTACTTTAACCCTTAGACTTACTTTAAGATGCATAGCATTTCTTGCTATGAGTATATATTTTAAATATTTTAAAGCATCAGGGACATTACTAATTAAACAAGTATGTCTATAAATTTTAAGTGGGCTTCTTTAGAACGTGCCCTAGTGCATTAGAAACAACATTGCATAGAGTGGCTACAATTAACTGTTAATAATTGTTTTTTAAATTATTTATTTTTGAGTGTCTGACATTATAAACTCAATGTGGCACTGAGATTAAAATTTTGTAATGATTTTAAAGGGCTACCTGCTGAACTATGAGACTCAGTAGCTAGGGAAATAAATTACATTCTAGTCCACATCCCTCTGTAAAATAGATGTCATTTAGGAGAAGCTCTTAAAAAGAGATTTCTTAATTGGAAAAACATCCTTTTCAGTCACAAGTGGCTGAACTGGAGTGTGTCCTCAGAATATCAATATGAGCTGAAGCTATTAAAATGTCATGGTTAACCTTTTTAAAAAGCCTAATTTAATTAGAAAATAATAATTAGGGTATTCTTACCAGTAAGAAATGCCTGCCTCAAATGAACTTCCTGTACACTCTCAATTTCAATGGATAATTCTGCTGGAAAAGATTCAGCATATGAACAATGCGATTGAGTTTGCAAATACTGTGATTAACTTACAGGTTTTGCTATTGGAGGTAATTACTGGAGCATGCTGGAGGGCAGGGACAATTTACTTCCTGATCACACCTTGTAAAATGTTTTTGCACATGTCAGCAGCTCTTAAGCATAATGTAAAATAAATAAATAAATAATCAGAGCAATCAATGTTCTTATACCCAGTGCAATTTCTATGTCTTTCCTGAAATCAATGAGAGCAGAGATCTTGTGAACTGAAGGAAAAGGCAGCCTGGCACCCTGCAGGGTATTTCTTCATTTAAGCCTGCAGGACTTAGAGCTTCACTCTGGCTACCATTTTTCAGGTATATTTTCATCCAGATAAAACCATTACATCCCATGTCAGGGCTGGAGATGTAATTCCCTTTTAGTGCAGTGGCTGCTGGAATAAGAACAGTCATACTCAATGAAAATAGATTATTTGAAGAAAATTGTGGTTCCAGGGTATAACTCAACTGAGCAGTATTTGAAGACCAGTTGATGTAACATCATGGAATGGTCACCCACTATCTTCCATAATTAGAAACAAAAGTCCAATGAATCTCATTAGGTATGGGACTGGAGAATCACTGCCTAGGAAAAAT
This sequence comes from Coturnix japonica, assembly GCF_054131305.1. Taxonomy (NCBI): domain Eukaryota; kingdom Metazoa; phylum Chordata; class Aves; order Galliformes; family Phasianidae; genus Coturnix; species Coturnix japonica. Next base: position 59,803,130 of record NC_140702.1, on the reverse strand, counting down.
AACATTGCTCAGTTGGAACACTGTTTAGGAAAAGTAACTGCTGTGTTGCATGAGTGCTTAGGATGAACAATTTAAAAATACTCTTTTAAGGTACAAAAGGACAGTTCTGTTTCCTTTTGCTGGCCAGCAACACTAGGATCACACAATCCAGTCTGCCAGCATATAGCAGTCGTTAATTTGCCTGAAAAGTGACCTTTGTCCACACTGTTTGTTTTTAATTGGACTGATTCTTTGTTGTGGAGCGTTCCTGACTGGATGGCACCTGTCTGGCCATGGTTGGCTGACAAAATGTCTTTCAGGAACTAAGATTTTGGCCCTGTGCTTCCTGACAGAGGGTCTGGCCTTTGTTACATTCATTGTATTCAGCCCTGGTGGGGGCGGGGAGAAGAGACATTGGATTCAGGTCTCTAAAAAGCATTGCCAAAACAAAGTAAAGCAGAGTACTCAGAAATCACCCAGGGCCAGGTCACAGGCATCCTGGCCCATGCCAGTAACAGTGAACACAATAATGAGTTCTTTCATTTGGTCCCCTTTCTATTGTAGTTTTTAAACTACAACACACTGAACTTTGATCTTTGCTATCAGTGCTTCCAGCATACTCATAACAACATGGGAGAAACCTAGGCCCAATGGAAGATAAGCCACATTCAAACATTTCCTAAATTTCTCACATTAGGTGTTTGATGAGATTTTACCAGATGAAGAATTGATAGAAGAACCAACAAATGTATGTGCCAGAGACCTGGGGCCTATTGCAAAACTCAGTGAAAACAGTCACACCAGCTCTACATGTTGTCATCCATCATCTTACAAAACAAGGAGGGAACAAGGGCAAGGTCTGAATTGTCCTCATCCAGGCACAGCAGAGGAATTTCTCTCTGCCTGAGTGTCATTGACCTTCCGCCACACAACATGTTTGTTGTAGGAATTTCTTCACTGAATTTCTCACTGTGCTGTGAAGTCTCACGGCCATTGACTGCGCTTATCAACCATCTCAGCCCGGGTTACTCTGAATACTGCTGCATTTGAAGTGCTCCATACAAAGTATACAATAATGGTACCAGAGGGGTTAAAAAATAAAGTGCAGTCAGATCTCTATACCTTGACACAGAGACATACATTATGTGTTTTGCATTCAGCTTCAGAAAGCAGCAAGACCAATGGATGAGATGCCTTACATCTTTGAGGGTGTAGTCAGCCTTCCCTAATGCTGAGATTTCAAGAGATAAATGGCTCAAATCAGGCTATGGAGACATTTCAAAACTCTTAGTTCTTTTAAAGCATGATTATGTACTTTTCTCTGTAACAATGGCTAAAGAATTCTGCTAATTTTGCAGCTCCTTTTTGCTGATCTGTACATACTACATGAAAGGAGTCAGAGCAGAGGTAGGCTTCAGACTCCGGGCTGAACTTATACAGCAAAGCAATGCACTCAATCCTGTCTCTGTGGCTGGCATTTCCTTCTCTTCCTGTCCTGGCTGGGATGTCTCTGCAGAGTGCTCAGGCTATCTCCTTGATCCACCCCTCCCTTCGAGCAGCACCCTTTGCAGCACAGTATCATTTACTGAGACATTCCCCTCTTTGCTCTGCACCCCACTGATCGCCTGGCTCAGGGTGCTGGGAGCATCCTCCAGCAGTGTGGATGAGCAAATCAGCACAAGACTCTTGTGAAGTCACTGTCCACCTCACTCTAAAATCAGTGCAAGTCCAGCTTCAAACATACAGCTTTTGCTTCAGGACACCTGCGCTCATGGTGACCCAAGGAGAAGTGTAGCTCCCAAAGGCATAAGGAACAGCATTGCAAAAGGTGTGATGGGAGCATGTGGGGTGCAACAAGATTTAGGGCACTGAACCCACAGGAGCTGATCAACCAGAAGGCAACCTCTGACAGCACTGACCATTGCCATGGCTATGAGAAGATTTTCAGAAATGCTTCTATCTTCTCACCACTTGGCTGCCCCTGCTGGATGTCCACAAGCACATCCTGTGCTGCCCATCCCTGCTGAGCTGTTTGGTCAGGATGCTGAAGAGCTGCTTCAAACTAGGCATTCTTATTAATCATAAAACCATATAACAGAGTGATACAAAGTGCACGCCTGTTCAGGAGAGCTGAAGTGTTGCTCTGAGAGCGGATAAATGAATTGATGCTTCTTCACCATGCAAAAATGGAGTGAGAGGAGGAATGATTTCACAGTTTTAAAAGGTTATTTAAGCAGTGCTGTTTTGAATAAGTCTGCACCACAGTAAGTACCACGGAGTGCAGTCTTACCTAAATCAGTTTTATGGCAGATAATTCAGGTTATTGTAGCAAAGAGCTCATTGAAGGACATAAAACTTACCTATGAAATCAGAGAAGCATTTGAATGATCAGTAATATCATCAGCACTTCCCGAGCTCATTAGTTTACAGCTGTCTCATGTGTGTCTGTGCTGTAATGCGGCCGCAGAAATAATTACAGATCTTGCATCAGCTGTATGCAACCTGCCCAGTCTTGTGCAGGGTGGATATGGAGTGGTTAAATCCTACAACTCTGTTTTGCTAAATTACAGGATTTTAGTTCCTCTAAGGAGTTGTGTAATCTTATGCATGCTCATGCTTCTACTGAAGACTGAGAACTCTACACAAGTACTTGACGCTTGGTATTAAGTGCTAAGTTTGAGCTTACTGTGACCAAACAAAGATTCCAACAGTCATGAGATGTCTGCACGCCAACAGGATGCCTGTTCACTGAGATTTCCCCCTTGTCCTGGCACCTGACAAGATCAGTTCCTAGACTTTTTTAAGCTCAACAAAAAATGCAGTCCCAAAGACTTTGTGTCACTCAATACTAAATGAAGGATGCAGCAACACATCTTAGGAACGCAAAGCTCTCTTACCCAATGCAGCTATAATAGCCCACTCTTCTTCCTTCCCTTGCTCCCATAAATTCAGCTTCTTTCACCCGTGTGCTTTTCTGGGTAGGGCTGCATGATGCAGTTGAGACCAGCAGAGATCTTTTCTCCTCCTACGAACTCTTCTGAGATGCAGTCCTAACATATTTTGGTTGTTTCAGAGTACACAGATTCTCTGGGGACTGTAACATTTTCAAGGCTGTCATAATGTTTTATACATCAAATATGATAAAATGTATTCACTGTACATTTGCTTATTAATCTTGTAATCTCTTAGCCACCTCTTGCCACTTCTTGCTACAAACCATCCATGACATTAAAAATACAGAAGACAGACTTAGTAGATGTACCAAGTCCTCCCCAGCAATCTCACATCAGCCATTATCAAATTAAAATCATGGGGTTAAAAAGATAGTATGCTTTGTGCAGTCGTTTGCCCAGTATGCTGTTTCAAACATAAAAACAGGCTTTTGACCAGGAAGGCTGGAGCCATAGGCTATTTTTCACTTTGCAGAACAGGGTCAGATAGCTGGCTATCAGGTGGACGATCTTTTTAAAGGGAATTTGTATGTATCAAACATAGTGAATGCCATTGCAAGCACCTTATTATCCTTGTCCAGTCATGGAAAACACAGCTGTAGCAAGACTTGGCAAGGAATCGGCTTCTGGGAAAGTAAGTGTAAAACTGCGGCCAGTGGGCTTGAAAAAGCAACATAGACCTGAAGCTGCTGCACTGAAGTGGCAAATGCTGCATCAATTTCACACTGCAAATTACTAGTATGGGAGAAGCACAGAGGAGCCCAAGTCAAGGACCAGACCCTATCATCAGGAGGGCTGCACAGATAGTGATTGAGAACAGAAGCAGTCACTACCTTATTACCACTTTCGTGAGAAGTAAAGATCACAGGGGTATGAAAACAAGGGGATATTCATTCACACGTGTACACAAGGATAGCATTTGTAATGAAGAGCTCCTGTTTGAACAGACCTGGGAGTAACATGTCTGCTCTTTCATTAAAAACAAACAAGTAACAACTAACTTATTACAGAACGTGCCCTTGGAAATATATGGATACCTAACTGCATGCTACAGTGGATCCAGGTTTTTTCTTTCTGTCTGCTTGGGATAAGATTTCCTGTTTTGAACCATGTTCAGAATTATCCAACATAACAAGATATCCAGAAAAACTGCAGGATTGCGAGATTTTATTTTTGCAGCTCAAAACTGGCACATAATAATAAATACAGAATCTGCTCCAGCTCACACTGAGGATCTCCCAAACAGAAATGCTAATATATGGCAGTTCTCAGTATCTTATAACTTGCATTGTGATTCTAAGTGCAAAATCCCCTATGGCTCTCTGAAAGAATATATACAATGAATTCAACACATTATTTATGTAAAAATCCATCCTGTTGAATATTCTGCTCTTAGAAGACATGGCTTTCAAAATTAGATTTGCCAATAAAACTCCCTTCCTTCATTGATAATCAGCAGTGTGTTCCAGTCATTCCCCCCAATTTATTCATGGCAATGGAGGAGAAGGAGAGGTCTACTAAGGAGTAATCTCTGCTCCACAGGATTACTCAGGGAAATCTATTCAAGGGAAATAATGTAAAAAGGATTGTGCCTTTTGCACATAAATTAGAGATAAAACAAATACTACTCACACTTGAGAATTTGCTAACCAGAATCACCATTTATTAAGAGTTAAAGTAAGGCTGGTAGCAAAGAGCAGAAGGGCCTGGGGCATCTTTGAGTGTCACTGAATTACTGGTGGTGCTAAAGCACAGTGTTGTGGTTTAATCCAGCAGGTGGCTCAGTGCCACACAGTCGCTCATTCATTCCCACCTTTTCCCAGAAGGATGAGGAGAATTTGGACCAAAAAAAGTAAAACCTGTGGGTTGAGATAAAACTATTTATTAAGATAGAGAAAAGGAAAAAAGAAAAAAAAAAACAGTTATGACAAACATATATACATGTGTATGTATATAACAAATGATACACAGGCAATTGCTCACCACCCACTAACTGATGCCCAGCTAGCCCCTGAGCAGCAGGAGACATATCGATACATCTTGAGATTAGAGCTACAGAGCTGTAACACCCTGGAAGGGCCTCTGATTTTCCAGGTGGCAGGTGTGCTATCACACTTTGAGCAGTTCCAGAACTCACATTTTCAACTACAGTTGCTTGTGTAATTTATTTAATCAAAATTCTAGTGCAGTTGGATTACAGCTTTATTAAAACTTTATAAAAACTTGAATTATTTTCCTGGGTAGCAATTAAGAATTAGTAACTGATGCCTACCTGCTATATACTTCATGACATTTTTCTAGTACGTGTCACTGTACTCATATTTTAGAGATTCCTTATTATAAATTGGTTTGCTTTGCTGCCAAGTATCCCATGAAAGGAACATAAATCAGACACAGCAGACCAAAGGTAAATTTCCAAATTTTCATGCAGTAAGCCAGTAAGATCTAATATCATTTATTTATTTAGATGGAACTGCAGAGTTTGTCAGTGTTACAGCTGAAGTTTCTCAAAGGAAAGTGATGCCCCAGGACTGTTTGTACTGCAGAGATTAACTGTTGTCTTCACAGAATACAGAGCCGTTAGACAGCAAGTTCTTCATCTGATTAATCTGAATAAATTAATAAACTTGGTTTTTAATCATACTTCTTTGACTGGATGAATGCTAGGCAAAAAACAAAACAAAACAAAACAAAACAAAAAAACAACAATGACCCCAAAGGATTAATAGGGAGGCATATTTTTTGTCTTCAGCAGAAGGCAAAACGTTCCTTAGAGATGAGTTAGGCTGAGTATCGCTCAGGTAACCAACACCCGGCGCACACAGGGGACTTACTCATTCCCTGTCTCAGCTATTATTTCTGAGCAAGCTGTTGATTTAATACTACACAAAGAAGGCAAGACTAATATTCATTTAGTAACAGCGATGCAAATTAGCTACATCTTTCTGAACATCTATTGATTGCAGACCATCTCTTGTTTTATTCAACATATCCTGGTTACATTACCAAGCTGGGTTTTCAGCCCATTTCCTTATGACTACTGGCAGCAACAAGAAAAGCTTATCCATGCAAGTCATCTATCAAGGTTCTGATATCACAGGGTTTCTTGTAGTGTGAATTTTGTGCAATAATATTGTACACTGAACAGAACTGTCAATAGGAACCATTTATGTAAGCTTCTTTACTGGCTCAAAGCATGTTTTCTTTACATTCGTATTTGCTAAGATCTGAGTTCTTGTTGCCATGCAAATACGTGATGAGGTACAAGGAGCAATAACCCACATGCAATAAGACTATGAAAACAGAGGTTTTGTGGCTGCAAGCTCCCAACATTCCATCTACCTATGTGAGAGTTCCACAAGCATGGGGACACAGAGAAAACCAGATCAGTAACACCCAGGCTGCCACTTCTCTGCTTCAAGGCAGGAAGGGCAGGGCAGCCATCTGGGTTAGGAAAGCCTCTAGAATGCACAGGTCCACATGGATTCCTGGGCTCTTACAGCACCTAATCACAGAGCATGCAACTACACAAGTGAAATGATGGTGTTTTTGTAACAGATGTCCTTCCATTTACTTTTTCTCATCTACCACATGAAAAAGACATAGGATTTTTTCCTGCCTTCAGTCAGCCTCTGGAGTGAGGCAGACCTTCAGCCTTTATCAGGCACTCAGATGTCACACAACCAGCCCCACTGTACTGCACTGCTCAGGAGGAGCTGAGGGCAAAAGATATGTGGGAGAAGGAAGAAAAGCAGCACCTGAGGCATGAGGAGACAGAGGGACCTGAGATAGGGCATGCGTGGATTTCCTCTTTCAGGATCAATTAGGATCTTGTCCATCTCTTACCCAGCCCTGGAATTTGTGCACTGTGGGTGTGCAGAAGTCTGTCAGGACAGGCCTTCAGGTGAATGTGTCACTTGGTGGGAAGGAAGAGCTACAGCCACAGCAGAGATGTCTTTGCTATGGAACAGGAAAGTAATTTGTGAGCTACAAAAGCTATCTATGCTGACAGGGAATGCAAGCAGGGAAAAGGTCACACAAAGAAAGAGGAACAGATTTGTCTGAGGCAGCTCATCTGGTTACGGGGATGTTCTTCCTGCACTGACATCAATGGGAAGGCTCGTCAGTGCTGTGATCGTGTGATCACTTGTATTAATGACATGGCAGTGGGAGGTGGCATTTTGCTCCGAGGGCAACTTCAAAAGGAGGAAAATGTTCATCTTTTTTTCTTTTTTTCTTTCTTTCTTTTTTTTTTTTTAATTTCAGTCACAGAAACTGCTTATAACACTCACACACACAAAGGCTCAGATTTCCACTGGAGAAAGAACACTTTAACACCCATGTGACACTTGGATGAGCAAAGAATCCTGTTGGAAAAGCATGTTCCTTTGGTGCTGCCACAAAGCGGCTGCACGCTGGGGCCTGGACCATGAGTGAATGCGCAGACTGGCACAGGGAGAAGAAGTGTGCTGCCTGCCTGAGCAATGCACCAGCCCTGGGAGCTGATTTGCTGCAGTGCATGAAGGTGGCTGCTGCATGCCAAATAACATGTTCATGATATATGAAAAAAGATAAACAAATCCCTTTTAAAGATGGCACAGTCGATCTGTAGTACAGGGACTAGCTGTTCCTTACAAAACATATCTGGGGACACCGCTTGTGACCGGCCTCCACCCTGACACAGAACCATTGATCACAACCCTTTGGCTGCATCCATCCAAACGGTTCTTAATCCACCAAACAGACCATCCTTCAAATCCACACCTCTACACTTTAGGGAGAAGGATGTGGTGAGGGACCATGTCAAAGGCTTTGCAGAAGTCCAGGTAGGTGACATCCATCACCCTTCCCCCATCCCCTGAAGCCGTCATTCCATCATAGAAGGCCACCAGTTTGGTCAGGCAAGATCTGCCCTTGGTGCAGCCATGCTGGCTGTATCAATTCACCTCTTTGTCTCATATGTGCCTTAGCATACATAGCTTCTAAGGGGATCTGCTCCATGATCTTTCCAGGCATGGAGGTGAGGCCCACCAGCCTGTAGTTTCCTGGGTCTTCCTTTCTCCCTTACTTAGAATGGGAGTAATGTTTCCTTTTTTCAGACTTCACCAGACAGCCAGGATTTTTCAAATATGATGGAGAGCAATAATAACATAAACATAAAATTTCTGGGCAAAGATTCTTTCAAAATTAGTCATCCATTAAAAAAAAAATTGTGTTGAAAACAAGTAGAAGCACACTTACCCTGTAAACAAGTTACAGAGCCTATACAAAATAATGATCTTGTTGGCTCATTACTTCTGGCTGTGAAACAGCATGGTACAAACACTGTGGAGGAGGAGTAATGCAGATGGATTCCTTACATTTCTTTTCCATGCACATCGTTACACTCTGGTCACCTTCACAGTGTCCAAGAAGCCTCAGAGCTGTTGCATTAGGCAGGGTCACATCTCCTGTGCTCGTTCCTTTCCTCTCCCTATAGGTTCCCTTATTCTTTGCAGGAAGACACAGGGGAATCTCCTCAAAAAGAAGTAAAAATAAGTAACCAAATAGCAAAAATAGTAAACACACCATATTACTTGCTTACAATACATGCTTCTTGTGTCTTGATATTCTTGTAAGATAAATCTAAAGTTATCCTATTTAGCATTATTAGTTAAAAAATAAAATAAAATAAAATAAAATAAAATAAAATAAAATAAAATAAAATAAAATAAAATAAAATAAAATAAAATAAAATAAAATATTTAGCATTATTAGTTAAAATAAAAAAAAAATCCCCTTGGTATTTTCTTCTCAGATTCTCAGAAAAACACAAAACTGTGATTCTGTTTCCTTCAGAATATTATGGCCTGGGTGAGGAAAAAAATCTGCAATATAAATGTATTTTCCAATGTCATTTCATTAGGTAAAGAAGTGCTTCATATTAAGGATTTATCTTTCATCTCACAGTCACAGTTTCAGTAGCACAGATCTCTTTATTCTCTTTTCTCTCTCTCTCTCTCTCTCTTTTTTTTTTTTTTTTTTTTTTTTTTTTTAGTGAAATTCCATTTCTTAAAATAACAGCCTTCTTTGTGAGATGACTATGTTATCATTACCCCGGTAATCTCACTTTGAGATTTCAGACTATTCATTTTAACACCAATTCCAATCTGCCTTTTGATATTCCTTTCTCCTCTGTTCAAACAGGCTTCTGATTGCCCTGGCTCATCACTGAGGGGGCTGTTATAGAAGACAAAACCAGCTGACATCCCACAATGTCATTCAGTGTATCCCATGCTCTTCTCTAGCAGCAGCCAGCACTGAGGAGGTTAGGATATGGTCACATTTCACTGTTAAATTCTACCAGCCATTATCCAGATACAATTTTTAATCTTTGCATCAAAACATAGCAGTTTTGATATGAAAAGCTGTAAATCTGTTCAAATCACCAGGCCACTCTTTACAAGCATTTTTTGAAGTAGAAGGGATGCTGTTTTGCTTCCATATATGTAGCTGCTGATTTGTGTCTTTATATCGCAATATGCTCTTCTCTTACTTTTTCTATTTTAATAGCTGGTTATGTGTTCTATAACTATGCCTTTGGTTTCCTAGTTTCATAGTGATTTGTCTTAATAGGTAATAGGAGGTGCTGTGGCTTCACAGACAACTTTTAATGAGCCTGTAGGAGTCCCAGTCAAAGAAGTATTCTCTATTTTTCTCCATTCTGTTTTCAAAAAATAAAAAAAGTTCATAGCAGCGTGTGCTCAGCGGCTCCTTTGTAGTTTTCAAGGAAACTTTGTTTGCATTAAAGAAGTGTTGTTTACTGGGAGCATAATATGCTCACCTTTCACTCCTTAAACCAGGCAGGAAAGAGGGAGAAAGTAATACACTGCATATTTAACTGCTATCAGCTTCCTTGTGCTATGCTTTTGTCCCAGCTAGGATTCAGTCTCAGCAGGGGCTTATGTTCAAAGAGATGAAGTATGTTACACAAAGAAAGCTTCCATGCTAGTATTGCTATCTAGAGGTGAACTTTGTTTTCTGTCTTGCTATAACTCCCTTTGCCTTTAAAACCTCTTCAAAGACTTTCACCAGCATGAGCAAGGTCAGACACAGAAAAAGAATATATTAGAAAAATCACTCGATTTATCACCGTTGCCATTTATTGATTTGCCTAATGTGCCAGAATCAGCCCAGTAACAGCATATTTTAAGTTGCAGAATGCAGGGACTCTTGCCTTGCATCAGAGCTGTGCACCATCATCGTTTCAGAGAGCAGAGCAGTGAGCATCTGAGCAATCTCCCATGCACTGAGCTTTGAAGATGTCATGAATGCAGTAGCCACTAGCAGGTGGATATATACGCTTCCACAACTTATCTTACAAGCACTTCACAAACATCATTCATTACCCTTCAGTGTGCTGTACTTGAGTCAACCAGTATAAAAAAGGGAGAACCATAACACATTTGAACAAGGGAAGAACACATTACAGAGCATAGATACAGCATGCTTGGCTGCAGGGTATGCCGTTTCTGGGTTTGGAATTAATTTGTCTATTTAATTTTATGTAAGACACTTGAAATTCTTCCCACACACACACGCACAACCCTTCCAATAGCGTCCTTTCATTGTTTTTGTAAGGCATTAGGACAGGACATCTAGATTCAATTTTGCAAGCCTTCCCTGTCATAAGAACCCATTTTAGGCATAGAGGGACTCCCACACCTCTGTGCCTGTGTCACACTGCCCTACACAGCTTGCTAGCACACCATGCAGGGCCAGATGGGCAAATACAGGCAGCAGGATGCGAGCTGTTGAGCTGTTCGCACCTCTGTTGAGACCGTTCTGTGCCACTCTGAACACAAACTCAGGTTTTGCAAAGTATTTCAACTCTAACTAGCAAAGGATCATAAAGGAAAGGAAGCCACAACATCAAAACCAGCAAACCCAATGTAAATAAATAATAATAAAACACAGCAGAGTACATGCAGAAAAATACACATAGAATGCATATACCCTTTAAAGACTGAACCAAGGAAATGGCTTTTTTACTCTCTTCCCTTCCTACCCTTCCCCCCCCCCTCCCCCCCCCCCTGTTTTTAATCTTTCACTTATAGGCTTTAAACTTACAACCTACATTTGTGAATTCAGCAGACATAGTTGCTATGGAAAATACGTAATGCTCCTCCAGGGTAGGTAGCAGATAAAAGTGAGAGTGTCACAACTCAAGTCATCTGACTGGAGGCTCAGTGGGGCAGTGCTTTTCCTCCCTGCCTACCTGAAGTTTATCAGTAATGCTTATGGGCACTGTGCAAATATTAACAAACCAGATGAGAATTTCTGAGCTGTCTGGAAAAGCAAGAACAATACAAATAAGCAGCAGGGGAGGTGAAAAAGCATGCAAATCAATCTATACTTTCCGGTCCACAGGTCCCAAGCCTCATTACCTCTGAAACTTTTGCTAGTGCTTAAGCAGCACTCTAGTTTCTTTCTCAAAGATGGAAGCGCGGTCTGCCATCCACAGTTTAATGAGCATCAAGGAGATCAAAAGAGCCAAGGCAGAGAGATTCCAAATGTCATCTTAAAATAAATTATTTCTGCCTTTGTTTACTTATAATTCTTACCTTATTTATCTTATAATTATTTCTATCCCTGTCTTATACCTATATTTGGGGGATATTTAGGAGAGGATGGCATTTATTGCTTTCTAGAGAGATGAGGAAAAATAGTAATGTGCCCTTTATGATCAAAGTAGATTTATGTTTATCATATATTGCTTTTCATCTTCAGTATTCTCTGAAATCATGCATGTATTAAACCTTAAAACATTCTTATGAGGTACATAAGATAAGGTCACACTCATTTTCTATGTGGAAAAAAAAACTGTGCCAGAGAGAATTTTATTCCTCTGTGTATGAGAAGAGTGACAGTTGGTCTAAGTGAAGGGAAGTCCATGTGGGAAAAGCAATCAGAGCAATGAGAAGCTTGTTTTTCTATCATTCCCTGTCAGTGAAAATTCTAATTCTAAAATATGGAAGGGTAGAGTGGTATTTTTTTTTTTAGAGGTGGAGAGGTTAGACTGTAAAATATATCTAAAAACATATATACATACATACACCTATTAAAAGGAGAGTACATGTACCAAAGCAAAAGCTTGAATGACATTCTCATTATGTGACAAAAACAAAACTTGAGCAGGCAGTCTCAGTTCAGTCTTCCTGCATGTCTTACAAAGCAGTCATAACTAATAGTCACAAGCGTTACTTTTTGTTCTGCAGATCTAATGCTCTCTCAGTAGAAGCAATGATTATTCAGCATTCAGTTTACTTTTCATCGTCCAACACGTATTTCCAACCTTTTTAAATGTCAACTAGTTAACTATAGAAATACAAATATCTTTGGGAGTTTCCCTCCTTGTTTCTGCTAGCATGAAGAAATGATGCCTTACAGGGTTACTTACACCTTGGGTCAGCAGCCAGAGCTCAGCATTAATAACTCCAGCACAGACTTCCATAAAGACAGATGCAGCCACAACTCCTATGACTCAGTCCCTACTGCAGTACAGAAGTTTTTGGTGGCACAACTCTTGGCCTGGCTGCCACTTCTCACAACAATTTGGCCATTATACCCCAACCTTCCTCTCCATGAACACGCATGCCTCTCTAAAAGATGAGTAAACCTAGGACACAAACTTTGAGTAGAAAGAGAGGTGGCACACATGATATTTATTCTACAGACTAGAGGAGTTGCACAAAACTTAGGCTGAGGCTCATTTATCAGCTTCATTCCTATCTCATCCATGGGCTGAATGTGCAAGTGCAGAAGTATTCTGAAAACAAATATGGTTAGGGCAGCTTTTGCTTCACCTACACTGAATGACAGAGTTGTATTGAGTGCAGCCTCGCTGAACAAACACAGCACAAATATGCAAGCAGTGCTGGCGCTGTGTTAGTCTGGAGGACAGCGCAGCTCTTCTCAAATGTGAACATGTATGACTTAACAGCTTCTACTGACTAATGCTACTCTACACTGTACCATAAAATAAGTCTTTTCTGTTAAAATTAAAGTGAAAGGTGAATATTTACGTGTAGTACTTGGAAACCAGATGTATTTCTTCAAAGAAACTCCAGTCTCACTGAAAACTGAAGTGACTTCACACATTAACCAGTGCAAAAAGCCAGCTATTAACAGGGCGTATATCCATGGAGTACTGGTAGTGTCAGCACGTTCCGGTAGGTCTTGGAAAGAGAACGGATTTAGTGGCATTTAGTGACACCTACTGGCCTATTCTTGAGCATCGAAATTACAAAAGGTTTTAATTTCGGCAATTTCTTTTGTCGAAGGAATGGCTCTTCGTCTTTCTCAACTGAATATTTCCTCCCTGCTTCCCCATTGCTTTCTGAATAGCACAAGATGATAGGGGAGGCCGCAGGGACAGCCAATAAGCACCATACAGTCATACTATAAATGTGAGAACAGCTTCATAAAGTACAGGAATGGGAGAAAAATCATCATTCTCAATGCCCAGATGTTTAGGAATAGATTTCAGTGCCCTCAGAAATCATGGTGGAGAGACACATGATGCACGGCTTTGGGGCAGGGACAAGACCTGGGTGAGGCAGGACTTCTGGCATAAAAATTGCTGACAATTTCTTTGCGTCTTAAGGACTACACAACAACATATGTTATGGGGGTCTAGTGGCTCTCATAGCTTTTGTAATGTTTTTCTGATCTTTTTTAGCTTACTTGACTTTTCTATGTCCTTTTCCAACTTGACATAATCTTCTGCTGGTGTCCAGTTTATGCTTAATTCATTCTAAAATTGCACCTTACCTGCCTAAGCGAGGGGTCTTTTCCAGCAGGTGTCACTATGAAGTAATAAATGCAATAAACCCACCCCCACTGGCGGGCTGTGTCAGGAGCTGGCAAGATTTGAGAACCTGGCTGGGGCAAGGGCCAGCAGCAAGCTCTGCACTAGCACCTAACCCAAAACCAAGGCTGCCATTAAACCTTGGAGGAAGAAGCCACAGGTTTTTCCAAGTGTCCAATGAAGGGCTGTAGGACACAGCCATCCTCCTTCAGCTGGACAGCATGGCCCTGCCTGAGATGCCCATGGGTTGATCCACTGGCATCTCAGCAGTGGTGGAGCAGCACTGAGTTTTGAATGTCTGAAGCCTTCTGCATGAGAAATTCTTGCAGCCACAGGGACCTGAGCCTATATTTTCTACTTTGGTCTTCAGGAAGGTCTTTGTTTCCTTTATCTGTAGAACAGGGCTGGTTTTCAGGAGCTGGTTTTCAGGAGCCATTTAAAACCATGGATGTATGTGTCTGCCCAGGACTGGCATTATGGAGCCAGATTCGAAAATGACAGTGTCACTTCTTCATTTGGTTGCAGTCAAATTTAAAAACATTGATGTCTGCAGGACTCTACCTCAGGTTTTCAGATGTTTTAAAGCTCCATACTGATTTTGCATTTGTGCTGTTATTAACAACTTGATACCAACATGTCTGGAAAATCAGCTAATTCACCTGCACTTTTATGAGCAGTTCAATTGTATACCTTATTTCGTTACTGTTATACAAAATGTACCATGAGTATACCTAGACACATAAATGGATAAGGACGTCTTTTGATCGCACCTTTATTTCTCAGAAAAATATTAAATATTAATGACATTTTGCAAAACTACACCAGCCTTGATGAACCTTCCTTTAGAAGAGACCAAACGACAGGAGCTCAGAAACTGACTATCTGAAAGCTGAGAGGGCACCCTGCTGGTCTCTGCATGAAGCGCTCTCCTCCAGACGGAGCTTGTCTCTGATTCTTCACTGTTGCCTTTTAGAGTGCCAGGACAATAAAGTTCCACTATAGTGGAGATTTTACTTTATTCTCTGTCAAGGAACCCATCCTCAAGAAGCTTAACCTACTTAGCTTATCCATGACTGACAGCATTATTGGAGTGCAGGGGTTACACAAACAAGACTTCTGCAGATAACTTCTCATCAGCACATGGTGTTAAATCTAACCTGATATTTCTCAAATATTTCCCACTACAGTGGGAAGACCTAATATTTATTAGCATGAGTTAAAACAACTTCATTGTTCAGTACGGTATTTTCTGTATTTACTGTATTTACTATATTTTCAAACAACAATGTTCTGTTTTGTCAGCAATTTAGAAATGGCCTGGCAGATCTTACCTTGTTGTCTTAATTTAATTTAGAAAAAGAAAAAAATTCTTGGTACAAGAATCTTCTTGGTGAAATTTGGAGCTGTTGTGAATTTCTTCTCTTGTACCCCACAAAAACACTTTTGCAAAGACAATGCTGTCTCCACAAAGACCCTAAACAGGTGTTTCAAAACAAGCACCAGCTTTAAGTTTTGCTATTTAAAGCATGCAGTGTGACATGAGAGAACATATTTCAGAGTGCTACTTTTGTCTTTTGATCTCTGAAGATAAACTTTCTTGAGGTGAGCAGATTAACAAGCACAGGACACAGATTAATTGCTGCTAGTCTGCACTATAATTTTCACTTTTTAAATTACTTTTAATGAAAAAACCCCTTTCCCTTATATACGTTGTTATAAAGTAACATAAATAAATGTGACCTTTCTTGGATTTTTCCCTCCATTAACTGCTTCTTTTCTTGTGCAAAACTTATCCAGTATCATGAGTGAGAACATGATTATATAAAGATGTACGAAGCCTACACAACACTACTTAGAAACTTATCAAAGTTTCAGATCTGTGACGTGTATGTTATTTTCTTCTTACTCTTCATGACTCAGAAACTCAGTTAAGTAAAAATATTTTACTGGGTTTGTGTCTCAGTGAAACACTGGCATGTTTAGGAGATCTTCACCTAACTTATATTCCTGTTTTATATGGAAAAATTATGAAGGGGGAGACAGAGGGACAAGATTTTCTGCTGTCTGCCCAAGTGGAGATCCCTGCAGAAGGGACTCACAGAGACGTGCTGATTCCAACTTTGGCTTGAGAGCAGGAACCCCACCTGTACAATTAGCATGTGTGGTTCTTGTAGCATGGCTTGGACCATGCTGATGATACTCCATTCCATTCATCATGTCTTACACAGGATCATGTCTGAATCACACTTGGTTTGAAAACCAGTAGTTGCCTACTCGGTGGAAAATTCTAGATACTTTGATAACCACTCAAGAAAGACCAGGGGGAACTGAGGAAAACAGAAAAGTATGAAATGTTAGATATGTCAGATGTTTCATTTCACTAGCTGTCCATGTTACTAATTAAGAAGAAAAATTGCTGAAGACTAGTCCATCTCATAAAACTCTTGAGTTGTCAGTGCTTCTTGTTTGATGCCTTTGTGATGTCACTTGCAATGTAGTATAATAAAATTAAAGAAATCCAGAGCCTCCTTATTGAGATATGCAATGAAATGTTTATGTCCAAATCCCTTTTGTGTTATAAAATGTCTTTTGTTGTGTCTTGCAAGGCTCTGAGTTGTCATTAAGCACGTTATGGAGAGCTACTGGGACAATCACTCAAAAGACATAAACTGAGCTGTGTCTTTCAAGATCAAATTCCCTTGTAATGAATACTGGAAAGAAAGAAAAGTTTATTTATAATTCTTCCTCTAAATCGTTAAAAAATGAAAAACAAACTAGAAACTCAGGCTTCTTTCCAACTATGTCTCAGAGACACATGGAACCTTACAAGTTTACAAACAGACTGAAAGTAAACAACTTGGATAGGAGTGGAGCTGATGACTCAGAAGTTTCCTTACTTCATTTCAGAACCCAAGGCATCAAGGACAAATGAAAATAAAGTTGTTCTCTTACAGTGTAAGAGAGACCTTCTCCACTTTGCTTCACTTCTAGAAAGCTGGATTAATGGCTGAGCATGGACTTAGTTCTCCAGCCTCTCTTAAGACTGAAGTGACGCTCAGAGAAAGTGGGGTCGAGTGGGCCAGGCCATGGCTTCTCTGCTTCAGATGCAAGGAAACATTGCTCTTTAAAACCATCTCAGCTTCCCTCCATTCAGAGTCAATCTGTTTCACTCACACTGGAGGATAAGCTCCAGCACTGGGTGAGGCAGGGAACACAAGGATGATCAGATGATTAGACACTTTGTCAGCGACTGCTTTCCTCAGCTATCAGGCATGCTCTCCTGTTCCTCCAGCCCCTGCCTCTGTGAAAAACAAGGTGGTATACAGAGATATCAGATTTCATTCACATCCTCTCATAACCACATAATGAGAGCAAATCTCTCAAACAATTGTATCTTCAGTGTGTTTAGTATGTTCAGTCAATTGCCCTGAACCACTGCAAGCTGTGTTAACCCAGAGTGGAATTTCTCTTTGGTTTGTATATGTATATTCTTTCATTATTTTACAGGAAAAAATATATATATGTTATCCAGACACCCATGTATATCCAGTTTCCTCTGAGCATTCATAAGGAACTGAAAGACCCAAACAAGAGAACTACAAGCAGGTCAGCTCACCTCCTAGTTCTTGCCTTGCCAATAGTCCAGTTTTGTAACTAACAAACTGTGGAGAAGCATTTTTAATGGAGTGCAGTTCTTCCTTGTCTTGCAGTGGCACTTTCTGTTACCTCAAATGTCTGTCTTTTACATATTTATACCATCTGAGCACCAGAGTCTACATATTGACTATATATTGCTTTTTACCTAGAACCTGTTTTTGAAGAGAAAACTGAGCACTAAAAAAAGTATTATATAAATGGACTAAATCCAAACTTCCCCCATTTCAAGGTTCCTTGTCTCCTCTACAGTTCAGGTTTATACTTCAGCATTTCTTGATACTATTCCTGTTTTCCTCAGCTTTTCCCTGTGCTTATGGGAGAACTTCCCCCCCCCCAGGTCCCAAGTTCAGAAATGAAAACTTGGCCCCTGCGATCAGAAGGCTTCCCCTGGCATAAGGCAGATAAAATATGGACAAAACCAGCAATAGTGTGACAGTATTTTCTTTAGTGCTATTTCGTAAGCAGAAAAATAACAGAATCAGAATACACAGAGACAAGCTAATGAGATAATCAGGAAAATGAAATACTTTTAGCATAATAATAGTCCTGGAAAGAAAGACTTGTTGAGGGAGGTAAGAAAATGTTTAGGGTGAGTTCACTGAAGAATGTACAACAATAATTCAGACCGGAATAAACATAAGGCTAGAAGCTAGGAGGAAATCTCAGGCATTTCTAAATTTAGGAACAGCCTCTGTTACAAGTGGTGAGGACCAAAAAAGCCCAACAACTTTTAAGATGGAATGATTTAAGTTCGTGACAGAGATTTCAAGAAGTGGTTACCTATGATAGCAGGCATTAAACTGAGGGGTTCACAACCCCTCTGATTCTCCTGTGTTAATGTGACTAATTGACACCAATCTTTGCTCAAGTGATTCTTCCGAATTAGCAGTGATATGAAGCAAAGTAATCTAGATAGGGAGATCTGAAATAGTCCGTGCCAGGCTGTTCTAAAACATGGTAGTTAGTCCCATAATAAAAGCCCTTGTCTTCTCAAAATAAGCCCAAACAATTGCACCTTCTGAGTAACTTTTGCAATCATGGATATGGAGAAAAACAAAAACCATGACAGTATTTCCTCAATTCAGAAAACTCAGTCCCTCCTTGTCTTTCTGTTCTGTAGAAAAAAATAACAAAATACATTTTGCGAATCATTTTTATATCACCAAAGAAAATTAAAGAACAAAACAAAACAAACAACAACAGAGGCATAGCAAGTGATACACAATACAATTGCTCACCACTGATGCCCAGCCAGTCCCCAAGCAACAGCTGGTCTCTCAGCCAGTTCCCCCATTGTTGCTCTTCAGCACAACACTACATAGTACTGGGCATTCCTTTGGCTAGGTTAGGTCAGCTGTCCTGGTCATGACCTCACTGTCAGGGCAGCACAAGAAGCTGAGATGTTCCTGGCTCTGTGCAGCACTGTACTGCAATAATTGGAACATCAGAGAGTTTTCATCACAAGTCCAAAGCACGGGACCATACAAAGTACTACTAAGAAAATTAATTCTATCCCAACCAAAGAAGAACAGTAAGACATGATCAAAGGTGATCTAGAAAGGTCTTGTTTATAATTAAAAACACAATGCTTAAGGCATTGACTCTGTACGCAGCTATTGAATGCTGTTTTCATATCACTGGTCTGAAATACGCCAGGGAAGATTTCCTCCAATTAATCAGGAAACAAGACTGCAGCACTAGCTGTGATGCCGCAGTACATTGAAGATGCTTGTCTCAGCTGATTGTGTTGCCTCCGTTCTTATAAATATTCCTTCTGACACGCCAGACAAAACTCTGAATTTGTATTTAGGGAGATGTGGTATCACGGTGGTGACACCCCATATTTACCCTGTACAAGCAGAATTTAGTTCACATCTTAATAAAATCAAATTGGTTTTCTTCTTTTTCTTTCTTCCAAAGAATCTTTACCTAAATATAAAAATAGCTGTTTCTTTTATCATACACATTAGCTGTCCAGCTTATTTACCAACATTAATGCTTTTTTTTAATATTTTGGGGGTTTTAAAGCCTCTTGGAAAGACCTCTCTTGAAGCTCTCGGTTCAGCTAACGTGTTAGGGTGAACATTGTGATTTTCATGAAGATAGCATAAAGCTTTTTGATAGATAAGCTATTTCACAATGTAACTTGAACTTGAAAAGGATGAAACAGTGTGTTGGAGACTCCCTGTCACAGCAAGTTTCCCCCAGGGGGTGTGGCCAAGGGCTGTGAGTGGGATTTTTTTCAAAGGCCATATCAGAATTGCTTTTTGAATTCAGACACTGAAGCTGTTCTCTGGCAGAAAGTAGTCTGCATCAATCTGACATACATTTGCAGACTTGCATATCTGCTTATTGAAAGCAGAGTTATGTAAGAAACAATTTGTGAGTGTAGATATTTTTAGGTGCATGGAAGAAAGATCCAAGACATCAGCATGTAGCACCAGCAGGCCAAAATCAAGTTTGAATTTTTTATGATATTGAATTTGTTGCAATATGCACAAAACAGATCAACTGTAGCCAATATAGACTAGACCTTTATTTTATTTTATTTTGTTTTATTTTATTTTGTTTTATTTTTTCCCATTAGATGAACAGGAGGCTAATTGACAGCAAACACACACACACACTCAGCCAGAAGAAAATGAAGACTTCAACTGCCTGTATTTCAGAAAAGGTAAGACTTCAAATACAAGTGAGATATTCCTTTGCTGGTGCAATGTATTTTCAGTCTACATCCTGCTTCAGTTGCCTATCAGACTCTGCATAGGATTTAATGAGCATGCCTGTCCCACATAACCCAAACTGTCTTAGAATGTACTTAGGACTCTGAATACAAAAGATTACAGATTCCCTCTGTTTCATTAGCATCCAGGGTGCAAGGCCTGCTTGAAGAATGTGCTCTGTAGCTCACAGGCTGCTTCATCCTCTCTTTGATGTGCTTCACAGGTATAAAGCGGGACAAAGGGGCTGGCAAGATATTCGTCACCATGCTTGTCCATCTTTGGAGCTTCTTTTTCCTTTGAAGTGTAACAGCTAACAGGTGAAATTGGGCAGAGCAAAAAGATTCCTTTTTCTATTAATTTACTTGATGCAGTCCAGGCTAAATGGAAGAGCTTAATACTGCATACTGTGGAGGTTGACAGCCTGCATTGCCTTTTACCACAGCAAATAAAAAAAACATTGAGAGAAATGTTTAACCACATCTATTGTAAGGCATAATTCTGAGAAACCATTTAATTAACAGAAGAAGCAAAGAGATGGTGCTCTCTTCTAACACTTACTGTGATTTTAAGCTTATCATTGAAGATAGCATAATTTATCCTGGTCTGAATAACAGAAAAATGTAAGGCATGTACAATTCTGACACAAATCCATGCAAGAAAAAGAGCAAAAATATTAAACACTTGAAAAGACAGTCCAGTGCAAAATGTATTTCAGAAATTATAGTTTAGCATCTGTTTAACATTAAAAGGTTACTATGGCAACTGTATACCTGAGCTATAATTAAAAACAGGTTCTTACTCCTTTAGCAAACTCTGGTTTATAAGATTCTGTCCTTTGTTTTGATTGGCAGTGTGTTCTCTGTATTTCTTACAGTTGATTTTTTCTTTAAATCGAAGTAATGTTCATACTGAGACCTGGAGCTCCAGCAATCATCATATGGTCTTGCCTTACTGGGCTTCCTTCTCTTCAGTATGCCCCTGTCCCTGATGGTTACACTATTTCTGATACAAGACAGGATGCCATGGGCCTCCTTGGCCATCTGAGCTCTTGTATTTTGAACTCTGCAACCCACTATCAGAATCTCTCTCATCTATGACCTGTGTTATCTCTTTGCCAGTTTTTCCTTACTACTCATGAATTATCACTAACCTCTTTCTGTTCTTTGCAAGAAGTGCTGTCAAGGCAGATATTTTGATTTCTCAGGTAAGAGGGATTTTAACTTTGCATGCACAATGTCAGTCTACCTCCCTTCATCATTTTGGACATTGTTCCCAAGTCCATACCATTTCATTACTAGGAAATTCCCTGTGCACCCAGTAGAATTGAATGTTCATTTGTATTTCATGAACATGCCCTTCAGAAAATCTGATAAGATATTGCTGGTGCAGTTAGTCACACACTACCACTGTACAGCAGGCACAGAACCATGCCCTTTCTTTTTAAACAAGTGATTCACTTTTAACAGATATTTCTCTCTCTCTCTATATATATGTGTGTATTGTTATTTAATACTCAACCTGAAATACATTACGTTTGCCAAGATAATTTAAAAATTTGCCTATCACCAGGTAGGTCTGAATCCAGTCTCTGCTTGCAGCTGTCTGAACACAGAAGGGAAATTTCCCTAAAGTACTGAAATTTTCTGAAAATTTCCCTTTACTTTGGTAGCAGCAACTGCTATGCTAGTTTTGATGGCTTCCATGCCCAGAGTTATTTTAAATGTTCTGCAATCAGACTTCATAGATGTGGAACTTAAAGTCACACCTTATGTGTGATTTTTATCTACAGTAAAGCTCCCAGTGTTGCTACCAACACAGAAGATACAGCATCTTTGCTGCGTGGATGTTACTTTGAGTGGGTAAAGAAGGCAGAAAAAGAAGACAGGCAGGGTCTGCTGCTGCTATTATTTCTGCAGTATCCAAACATTCATGTTAGAGTAAGTCACAAACTTTGCCTTACTTTTGATATCAGTATTTCCAATTCACATTGATATTTAGCCTAGACTTATAAGATGCTTAAATCACCTACCTAAGTTTGCACTGCTGATATCCTATGCACATTTAAGAATCTACTTGTTACGCCTTGCAAACAGCAAGGGGGAATGTTTCTACTTTTCAAAAGCACAAAGTTAGGATTTTGTAAATATATTTAATAAACAGAACCTTGAAAGTCCAGCACACTAACAAGCAGGTTATTTATATTCAACCAATGCAACTATAGCTGGTGAAAAGGAAGTTAGAAGAGGAAATGTAAAGAATAGACTATAGATAGTGAGATGTTGATGGTAATCATTATGCTTCTTTTCAGAGAAGATGAAGAACTCTCTGCTTGCAGCTTTCATTTTATTTGCAGCAGGTGAGTTTTCATTTGATGTATGATTTACTACTGTTTATGCATAGTAAAAATTATAAAGTTTACTCAAAGACAAGAATGTATGACTTAAGTAAGTCATTACTGGATTAAAGGCTCTGGATAGGAGAAAATACAATTAGTAATAGATTTTCCTATTTATTTTACAGTTGTCTTGTTAAATGCATTCTTTTTTAATTCCCTAGATTCCTGCAACTGCTTAAGCTGGGATTTTCCATTTTGCAAGCAGCTTCCAGGTGCGTAAACATTTCTCACATGAATACTGCTTAATGACAAAGATGGAGATATTTGCTGATGGAAATCTACCAGCTGAAGTGACTGCATTTGAAATATGGCATAGGGCTTTTAGGTTGGAATTCAGAATGCAGAAGCTGTGAATTTCTGATTGCTTCCAAGACATAGTTCTCCACTGCAGGGCTGAAGGCACAGGGTCTATTTATGTTTCTAATTTCTGGGGGCTTCCCAGTGGCCTCCTCAAAAGATAATAAAATCTGCAGCATTTATATGAACAAGCTTTTATGGTTTAGATTTAATTAATACATTACCATCAGTGGCAAAATGGATCATTCAAATATGTATCAATAGAGTAAGGTGGTTATGCGGAATTTATTGAAGGCAGAAATTACCCTACTTGCTAAGAGCCACAGCAGGGAAGATATATTTTTTAGTACATAGACTGGCTGAGCCATCATAGTAAGACTGTATTTATCTGAAACTAACCATGAATTATTTTCTAAGACTCACTGTTGTCCCATTGAACTAAATTCAAAGTGCTACTAAGAATACCAGACAAATAAGAACAAAAACAATTCTATGCCTCATCTGTCTGCCTGTCTGTTTCTTTGTTTTAAAAAGGAAATTAGATTGTGATATCTTTGGTACAGGGGAAGTTTTCTCTTTGTGTTGTCTTGGTACAGGCCTAAAAATATTGCAAAGTATACAGGAAACAGCAATACACATTCTTTCAGGGAACCAAAAATGAACAGGGTAAAACTGAATGTGCATATGTACACTAAATCTCCCAATTGTAGGACAAGTGAAAACACAGTAATAAGGTATTGTGAGCTGAAGAGTGTAATATAGAACTTCAGTATATGGGCTGGGGCAGCAGGTGTGGGGTAAGCTCATAGACAGTTTCCACACATAAAAACTACTCTGATACTATTTTGCCTTGACTATTGTTAAACTCCCTCATAGAAGAAAACATCTTTTCCAGTAAGACCAAGAGCATGAAGAACAACACAAGCCCCCACTCTTCTTTAAGCAGACATGTCTGCAACAGTGTGGTCACCACTTGGATCTCAGTTAATAGAAATTATGTGAGGAAGAAGTTAACAGAAATTCTGTAGAAGGGTGAAAAGCTTTCCATTAGATTTCACACTCAACAACCTCTCCAGACCTAATATTTCACATGTTTTCAAAAGCAGCATATTACAAACATACTGACATGAATTGTTAAAGCAGTTCCAAAGAGGTTTCTTTTCCAGGTGTTTATTTAAAAGAAAATAAGAATTCCCAAGCCAATGAAAGGGTCAGTTCAGAGTAAAAGAAGGGGAGAATATGAGAGCAACTGCTCTCACATATCAAGCAGTTGCTCCTTTTCCCAGTTCTTAGAGCACCATGTACAGAATGCAAGTGAGCAAGATTTGTTTTGGTGGCTGGGCTAGAAAGCAAAGAATTCCATAACTATTTATATTGCTGTAGAAACAAGCAAGACCTGGTCTCCACCTTTCAAAAGGGAATCTGCATGTACCCATAAATTAATGCATCAAAATTTCAATGGAAATGGACATTTTTTCTGGTAGGAGACAGAGGTGTTGTGAAATTGTGGTCTTAAGTCAGAGCTATACTGACAAACTTTCTCATCTAAATCTGCTGTTAATATAATACAAAGAAATCACTCTGAGTATGGAAAAGAGGAGAACTGATCTTTTATCACATAACTGGAGTGAATTTGATAACTGGACTGTAACACTAATTCCAGAGACACATATTTACTTATTGAATATCAAAATTTCCTGTTTAATACTGATAAACTTATTGGCATCTTATTAAACTTATCATGCACAAGAAAATTAGGATCCTATTCAATATGGGAAAAAAAAAATTACATTGAGTATCCATGCATTTTACTTTTATCAACTTTTCTGAAACAAAAGAAAACATGACCTAATAACAAAAAAACACACCCTCATTTTCTTTCTGCACCTTTTTTCAAAAGTGTGGGTGATACTTTGGCTGATTCTTCTGAACTAGTACTTCAGACAGAAAAACACAAAGCAAAAGGACAGTCAGATTTTATGACTACAGTTTCTGATAAGAGATTTCTGAAATACTGAAGTACATTTAACCCCTACAGACTAATAGATCCTTTAGGAACATCATTAGTGTTTAACTCTGTAGTTAAACAGGCTGAACCACACATATGCTGAATTGTGAAAACAAACAAAACAACAAAAACAACAACAAAATCTTTTACCAAAAATTAATCAAAGTCAATCTGTCTGAAAGTTCATGCTCCTGCTTTCTAACGCAATCTTTACGAGTCTGGTAGCATACAGCAGACTATGTTTCTCTTCTGAACTCCACAAAGTTGGAGATGGACAGTTTTGGACTAAGTCTGGAGTCTGGTCAATATATTCTTGAAAAATAGTCCTATGCTCCACTGGTGTAATGATTTGCAAGAAATTCCCCAGTAAATCTTTCTGGTTGGAAACCGTAGAAATACCACATTTGTACTTAGTGTTGATCATCAAAATGCCAGCCCTCTCTCTGTTTTTCCCCCCACACTTAAAATTAATTGATCAAGAAATAAATTATTGCATGGAATTAATTTCTAAGATGTGAGTGAGGTATACGAGACCCTCAGTTTCTGCCTACACTTCCCAAAATGTCTACTGACTCATGTTTGACAGTCAGTAAGTTACTACTGCCAAAGCTGTTGCCACATGCATTTTGTAATCCTGTCATCAGGCAGGGTTTTCCCCCACACCGGACAGTTGCTCCTTGTTCTGCAAAGTTCTCAAGCCACAGTGACTCCCCAGTGAATGTGCTTTGCTCTGAAGATCTGGAGCAGCCTCCCAAGAAGGTTCATACATGATTTCATACATGTTCCAGCAAGAAGCTGAGTGGTGCCACACAGTTCCTGTTCCCAGTCTGTCACGTTAGTAGAGGCACTGAGGGCACAACAGACGCAGTCTAACAGGGGGAGAAGGTGTGAAACCACAGAAAAGATAGCTGGGAGGCAAAAACCAAAGGTATGCTAGGGTAGAGGTTTCATAGCAATTCTGTCATATGCTGTAGGGGAATTGCCTTACAAGAGCTTTCCTCAAAATCACCCAAATAGATGATAAAAAATTAGAAATGCTTCCTAGCACTCATGAAATTATTTTGTGCCAAGGAATGTAGTAGTGCTTCCTATAGCATGAAGGTACTCCAATCAGACTAGAATAAAAAGAGTTCAAGCTCAAAAGAAGTGCTGGGTCAAGCAGGAAGCAACATTGTCAGTGCTGTGGGAGAGAAGTGCCGATCAAAGGTGTCACAACACTGAAGCTGTAGGAAAGCAAGTGTCTCCACACTGCACTGTTTGGTGCAGAATAGCTCTTAAAGGAAATACAAAACATAGGGAGAATGGTCCTTTTTCTACAGTCACATAGGAAAACTATGTTTTAGTTGGAAACATGACTGCACTAAATGTTTCTACCCCTTCTTTAAATGTTAGTGAGCTGCTTACTTTGAGAATAGATGTGGCATAAGATGTGGCAGCAAATTTTTCCATTTTACGAAAGTACAGCTTGTTTTATTTATTTATTTATTTATTTTCCTATTTATCTTGCCCCTGTTGATGATAATAGTTGTTGCTCTGTGGTATATTTCATATATTTCATATATTTCATCTTACAGATTGGGAAAATGAATTATCCTGTTACAAAGAACTAAGTGAGGACTTAACCTGTACCTGGCTGCCAGCACCCAGTGCTCCAAATTTTATTAATTACACCTTATTCTTAAAATGGTAAGTCTAATAGTCACTTCAGAAAATGAAAAGTTATCACTGCTGTCTGGTCAGTCTTACCTGCCTAAATTGTTTCATACATATTTAATTGCATTGTAGGTTGTTACACAATTTTGATCAAGCCTTTTCTCACACCTCATCTGTTCTTACTGGCATGCTAATAGCTGCACATTTTAAACTGAAGGGAGAGTGACACTGGCAAGCACACTTGGTACTAAGCAGATACTTCTGTTTGCTTTATAATCAATGCAGAAACAGCTGGAATTTGTGCTTGAAGAGATTTACAGAAAAGTTTGAAATAGGTGCATAGAGTCAACAACCATCTATCTAATCTGACGAAGAGTGATGTACCATTCTCTAATTTCATGAGGAGTGCCCAAAAAAACTACTCGGGATTGGATTGAGAGGACCTCAGCTCTAGCAACTGTACTTACCCCTCTCTTCCACAGTTTCATTAAACTCTGAGCAAGCTGCAAACTCCACCTTCTCCCTTAGTTTTAAAGAATAGATAACAGAACAACATGTAACTTAGTAACCATATTTCAGAGAAGTGACACTAGCTCTTCCAACCAGTAACCGTCTTCACTATTCTCTGAAAGCATGGAAATCGTATTAGAACTACCCTTCCTCCACCCAGTAAACACTGTTTCATTCAAGCAAAGATTTCTTCTTTCTGCAGTTTGCTAGTCATTAGTCATCTTTCCAGGCATCAAAAATCTCTGTTTGAAACTTTATTTCCAAAGGCCACCTTAATTAATTGCTTTTATTTTTGTCTATTACTTGTAGCAAATATTCAACACTAATGTGATCTAAGTTTTTTGAGTTATCTTATTGCAGTTCCAGATTAGCAAGTTCAATAGGTGAAATTAAATTGTAGACGTTAATAACAAAATATGTCTATCTTCAGTAGCTCCATTTTTTTTAAAGAGAGCTAAAGCAAAGAACTCAGGTAAAATGTAGATGGGCAGATTAAATCAATATCTGCCCACTGGATTGTTAAAAAATAAAAATAAAAATTGAAGTATGTGCTGCTTCTGTATCTTCATCACAAAAGGGATTTTCCTCACATTTCATCTTTGTATTTGGGATTCGCCATGAGATTAAGGGCATGTTTAGAAACAGAGAACTGACATCAGAAACACAATTTTTACCATGAGACCATATGATGGGGCACACAGTTTATGATACTGTGTGCTGTTGGCAAATTCTGATACTCCCTGATGATTATTTTACCAGAGCACAATGCTCTTTGCATTAAAAAAGAGCTGTAGTTAGAAGCCTCTCCAAAAGCCAAGGAAATGTCTCTGCACTGGGAAATTCCCCAGGGAGATCTGCACACTGCAGAGCAGCACAGCAGCAGCCTCAAGGCTGAGACTGCTCTCCTGGCCACTGTGGCTATTTTCCCACTGGAAGAACAAGTGGATGGCGATAAATCCCAAACCACGCTGAATTTGTTGTCTTGCCTCCTTCATTTTTTCAGGAGCCCTTATTTCTTGGAAGGGGTGAAGCACTTGTGAAATGGCTCTTTTTCTACAGAGACACTGTCAGCTAGAGTATTTGTAATGTAGTTGCTCCTTGTATGTCCAGTCAAAATCAGAGTGTATAATGGGTAAATTGCAGAACTGATGTTATGAACAGAAAAGGCAGTAAAAAAATGGCTGGAGTCAGAACTTGAACCTTCAGCCTGATAATCCTAGAGAAAAATTTTCTTCTCCCTTTTTATTGTTTTAGAAGGAAAATAATAAGCATTTGAAAGAATGTTTTTTCTGCTTGCCTAGAAGATGACATCACTCCATCTGCAAGCAATGTTAGTTTAGCATTGATATTTTCCCTTTTCTTTGCTCTTTACAATTTAATTGTCAGGAAGACAAGGATTAAAGAATAACACTCCCACAGAGAAGTTCAAACCAAGCATTCAACATCATGGTTTGAAATATTAATGGCTGATTCACAACTAGTCTGAAAAAAAAGAAAAAAAGACAAGGGAAGCTTCCAGGAGTTTTGTTCCATTATTAAATATTCTATCATGATCAGCACATTTAATACTTGAAGTATCTAGGTATGCAATTAGTATGCTTATCCATTTATTTTTAAGAATGTTGAATTTGAACAGCTTTAGCCTTGAAAAATCTGTTTTGTATGCATCAGAGAGAAAGCAACAGAGCAGGATGTGGGGGGAAGTCCAAACAGATTTTTTTCTTTACACATTCTTTACATTCACATGTACTCCCAAATGATATGCTATTCAGGACTATGTTTCTGCAGCAGCTGCTAACATGAAGAACATCTTTGCAGAACTTGAGCTTTCACTACAGGTCACAGGAAAAGGCTAAAACCTCAGCTTGCTTCCAGAATGTTGCCTCTTTAAAGATAATTTTGGGACCGCATACACTGATTGCCTCCTGCACTTGCTCTTCTCCCTGCTGTTAACTGCTTTGAGCAGTGGTTCTGGATGATTTCCATATGTCCAGTACAACCTCAGCTATTTTGAGACTCAGTGAATTCTGGAATCCTGTCTGAATTAAATCACAGAATCACAGAATGACCCGGGTTGGAAGGGACCTCAAGGATCATGTAGTTCCAACCCCCCTGCCTAGCAGGGCAGGGGTGCCTGCTAAACCTAAATGGTTTGGGCCTTAGTAAAGTAAACTACCTAAATGGCTCCAGGTACTTCTGGGCAGTCAATACACATTATGTCCACTGGATATTTTAAAATTTATAATAGAGATTTGGCCAGCTGTTGGCTTCATTGACAATCAGGGTCACTCAAAGTATGTTTCCACTACCTAATCTGAAGCATATAGCAATTATGAAAATCATTTCTATGTAAAAGCCTTATTGTGCAGTCACATAAGTTGAAGGCACTTTTAATCTTGCAAATATACTCTGTAGATGGTAGACCTGCCCTACTAACTTTCACCATGACAACTTCAATTGTCACACAAGGCTGTTGAAGGAGAAGAAGGCTTGCAGACTTACTTGAACAAAACTAGTGATATTTTCTGCTGCTGGGGAGTACAGTTAAGCCTGCATAACAAATCATTTGTAAACAAAGTCACAGGGAGATTTTTTGTTTTGGTACACTTCTTGAGTGTTCTTGAAGGTAAGTGAGGATGAAGGGGTACCTGCTTATGCGCCTCCTGCGTAAATATTGCAGTATCTGTAGGTGCACGGGATACAAACTAAAATTAAAATTAGAGGTCCAACTTTTAGTTGGAGACACATGGGAGCATCAGACACCAGCAACCACCAACTCTGGAAGAAAACAATGAAACTTCTTGGACTTTCTGTACTGTACTCATACCTAGATTTACTTAAGAGAAGTCTATACAGCTGAGGAGAGAGGGGTCTTTCAAACATCAGTGTCTTATTTAAACATGAATGCCCTGTTTCTGCAACGCATCATTCATAAAACAGGCATACAACTCATAAAAACAGACATTTTTCATATGTTTGTCATAATTTCAATTCAGTAAAAGGGAGTATTCTGCTACTCAGAAGGAACTCATGTTCCACTGTGGTAGGTGGGAAGTAGACTTTATGCAAGTAATTTCTAATCTAATATTAACTTCTAAAAGCTGCTTGTGTCCCATTTTAGTCCCAAAGAAAACTACACAGAGTTTGTCTTTTATCACACTGTGCCTCATAAATGTAAAGAATTTAGCAGTTCTACAATACACAACACGGATTTGCAAGTTTAAGCTAGCTAGAATTGCTCGGGTACCAGAATGACATTTGCTGTTTCAAGCTGCTCAGTCCTCACCTTCAGACTTCCAAATGATGACTTTGTTTATGAGTACCTGGACAGCTATAAGTTGTACATACAAAAAATGGTGTAGGATAAACCAGCAAAATGTTTGGCTTTCATTCTTATTCCTCTTCTCTGAAGGGAGAGAATCACAAAACTTTTTAGAAGAAATACATCATCACCTTCCATCACAATAGAACGAAAAAATCTCTACATGAACCGTTCTGCATCTATTTGGATAGCAGTGAACTATGCCCATGCCAGCTGTGTGAAAGGAAAGAACATCTCAGTTACACCAAGAAAAGCAGGTATTAATTATATCTTCGTTATTTGTATTACTGCAGTATCCTGCTGAAGCAATGGTAGCATTTTCTGCAAATTATTGTCAAAATGTTAACTTCTGCTATACACTTATCCTTTTCACTGATTCAGCATGCTGCAGTTTGGCTTCCTTGAATGAAATCTTTATTGAAGTCCATGGCAGAAGTTCATCCATTTTCATGGTAACAGGACTTGAAATGATTTGCTGAACTAGAAAATACTGATACCCAAAAAATTATATTGTGACATTTGTGTACCATATTTCATCAGCTTCCTCTGTCTCTGATGGTTTTTGTAACTTCTTGATCATAGAACCATGGAACTATAGAATTCCTCAGGTTGGAAAAGTCCTTAGAGATCACCAAATCCAACCAAAATCTAACCATACTTCCCTAGCTCTAACAACTCTTTACTAAAATAGGAGAGAGTCATAGGTATACAAGGAACAGGCTGATGCAGTAGCATATATTCAAGGAATTTTTTCCACAGACATTAACATTTTGGGAAAACTTTTCAAATTTCAACTATTTTCTAAGACCAGTTAGCTATTACGCAGTATTACAAGGGACACATGAAAAAAATAAATCCTTTGAACTCTACACTGTAGATACCTATTCACTGATTCTCTGCAGCATACAATCACTGAGTTAACTACAAGTTCTGAAATCCTAACCTTCCCAGACTAACAGTGCTTCTCATTGCTGAAAGGCACTATCAGTAAAACCTAAATTATCACTATGACCTCCCTGGGAGATTTTCAGAGGGAAAACTATCCACTTGCATTAAGAATTACATAGCTAAACACAATTGCTGAAATTGGAAGCTATTAAGAAGTTCTGGAAATGTTTCTACAGTTTATGATTAGAGGTATTCTTGACATTTTGATTTTGCTTTTCAGACTTACTGAGCACCTGTTTATAGAAAGGATTTTCCTGCTATCAGAAGAAGAGTTCACAAAAGAATTGAACACACAAAAGAGGAACAGCCCTTATTTGTTGACACTGTAAAGATTTAGTTAATACCTATTTTCAGTTTTTTAAAGCCTCACAGTGTTCAGTATTCTCAGCCAACTCTTCCATTTTTAGTAAAGCACATCCAATTCACGCATAATGTCCAAAGTTTTCCTGCTTCTCTCGTACTGATGACATCTGTTCCCCATTTCAGGGAAGTGTTTGACACCATCTAACATAAAAGCATATCAGATCACAAAGCAATTGGTAATAAAATGGAACTTACCCACAACACTTACAAAATATGAGTTGAGATACAGAGAGGCACTAACAGAAGCCCCTCAATGGACAAGGGTAAGTATTTCCATATGCCTCTATAGAACATGAGGTTTATTATCAGCTCAGTAGTACATAGTACATACAGCTACATGACGGGATGTAAACAGGACATTGTTGTAGCACACAAAAATGTGGACAGCAAGTAAGCACAGCACATGATTTGCTCGCAAATCTCACAGTGGTCTCTTAGTTTGATGCTGACAGATTCTGAACTGTTTGAAAGAGAAAAGTTAGTAGTTTTATGCTGAAAATGAGAAAACCAGTAACACTATGTCATATGGTTCATTAACTTGTCAATAGGACACAACAACCAACAGAGGAAAAGCTGAAAATCCAGAGAGGGTATCAGAAATGGTACAATCCCAAGATCTGATTACACTTTAATTAAAAGACCATATTGCTTTCTGTACTATTATCATAACAGAACAAGTTGCTCTAATATTGTTCTTCAGAATGCCAGTAAAGATCAAAGTCAAATAAGTGATAATTTCTCAGTGCATGTAATGCTGAATCCATTTCCAAGAGGGGGTGAGACTTGCATTACTGCTTACATGTACTGACGGAACATAATTAGTTGAAAAAGGGAGTGTCATCTTTCAAGTATGAAATAAAATTTGCTAATACGTGTAGTGATTCTTCACCAATGATGGAGACTGCTACTTTTGGTCAGAATAATGCTTTTTTGATTGAGAAAACAGTTAATATAAGATTGTCTTATTGCTGCCACACATATTAAAAAACATTTGCTTTTAGGTACCCATAGAAAGCAATGCTGTCAACATCACTGTTTCAAATGCTACATCTTCGTATATCATTCAGCTCAGATGTATAAACAAGGATGGTCTTCACTGTGTTTGCATTTGGAGTAGAGAGATGTTGGTCCCTCACAGTAAGTTAATTTTATGGGAACAAGCATAAGTGAAAAACTCTTCCCCAATTTTATAATGTAGTAGTCAAATACTGTTGAAAATATTAAGGTCAACCCAATTTGTATGAGTGCATGTCTCCATCTTTTCTCATGTTTACCAGAGCTCATGAACAAGCCAAGAATATCATACAGTGCAACTACAGAAATATCACCAGGCAGAAGAAGTCTTCTTCTTAAGTGGGAGGTAATTTTCTCTTTGAGTCTGTGTACACTATGTTATAACCATACCATTAATTCATTACTTTATAGGGGAAAAATAGACTTTCTCACTGTATCAGGACTACAGTGTACAAGAAAAAGGTATTGAATATTGAACTTGTGCTTTATCTGTGCATCTTGTGCATCTGTATGGTGGTAAATCGGGTTCTAGAAATTAGCAAGGGAAAGCCACAATAATGTATAAACTTTTTAAATTTACAGAAACCTTCAAGCTCAAATCGCTGACCAGAATAAAGATTCTTTCCAGTTACTGGTGAACACTGATGCATCTCAGACTAGCTATGAAAATAATTTTCCTTGAAAAAACCTTATAAGCTATATACAAGTGACATATTTTGTGTTAGACACGTTCCTAAGCAGAATTCTTAAGAGAATTAAGAAGTAAAAAGAAAAACAAAAAACTTTATAGAAAAGTATTTTGTAAGACTGCTGATATAAAAAATAAAAATTCAGAAGTGCAAATACTTTATACTGAGAGAGTATACTGAGAAAGTAAATGATTCACTTTATGATAAATTGTACGTGGCAGTTCCAATGTTAAGAGAAGACATTAGTCACTGCTAATGAGCTTTAATTTAAAAATACCTATATTAAATAGAGAATCAAGGTTAGGACCTTCCTTCAGGATTACTCTTCTTCTAAACTAGTATACTAGCATCTGGACAGGGAGCTAGGAGATATGGTTTAGGGGTTTCCTGTAGGTATGGTAAAGGGAGGATGGTTTGACTAGATGACCTTATAGGTCCTTTCCAACCTTGTGATTCTATGATTCTAAGTAAGTATACCTTCAAAGGGGTGAGGGAAAGAGTATATTCAGTAATGACCATGTTAAAGTGAAAGGGAAACAAGAAGTAGGGGGAGAAGTGGGCTCACCTGCCGTACTTGTTTAAGCCAATCTCAAACAAACATTTAAAAAAAAAAATAAAAAAAACAAAAAAAAAAAACAGTTTTAAAATGTCAGAGACTACCTGTAGTTCCTCTGATTTTTTTATTTTATTTTATTTTTTATTTTATTTTATTTTATTTTATTTTATTTTATTTTATTTTATTTTATTTATTTATTTATTATGTTCAATGTGTAAGCTTTACATAGTTTGGACAAAAGGGCATAGAAAAGATGACTTCAGCTCTGAACATCCAACTGGGGAGTACACACTATTTTTATAGAAATAACAGATCTCCTGCAGGGCTGCGCAAGATAGACAGTGCTTCCCCTTCTTAGTCTAAACTCTGTTGGTTTCTTTTCATATGTTGCATATCCTAGGAATAATTTCCCCTGCATACACACCTTTTCCATTTTCAAAGCCTGATTAGAGGACACTATTCCCCAGCAGCTTCATTAGAGCTTCAAACAGTGGGATCAGTTCTTTCTTCAGCATCCTGGGAAAAACTTTTGTTGTTTCTATTTTAAGAGCTCCCAGCCTTAGCAGTATTCTCTCTCAAGACATATGTCTTTGCCTTTTAAGACTACTGGACGTCATCCTCTTCTTTGTTACTCTGAAATTATCCAATTATTTCGTTAAGAAACTCAATCTCCTAGCTTTGTGTTAGCTTTACACTATTAATTGTGTGCCAAGGTGACCAAGAAATAATTACCAGACTTGGTATCAAGTGTTGCAGAATCCCCAGACTTCGATGTTTTTATTTCTATTTCTAACCAAATTGTAGTAATTTCCATTTCTGTGCACTAATTTTCTAATCTCTCATGAAGATTAATACAATAGAATAATGACTGAACCACCACCTAAAAATTTCTATCAATGACTATAGAACATGTTTCAAAGTTGTAGTATAATTACCAGCATTTATCCTCAAAGAGACTAGATGCTTAACAGAGACTAGTAGATGAATACTCCCTGAGGCATAAATTGCAATTAAACACCTCTCATTAACTTTCAAGCTCCTAATTATGACGGATATATGTTCCAGTGAAGTGTAAAGAACATTGCAGCTTCTTCAATGCAGCTATTACTAATTGGATACACATTACTAAGATTCCAATTAAGCAAAAACCTTAATCCTGTGTTTAAATCCTTTCAATTTAAGAATGCTTTTAGTATTAAAAAAAGGGTTTGCTTCACTAATACCTGATAGTCCATTTGAAATAGTATGATATTATCCCCAACATTAAATATGATATTTTGTTTCTATAATTCCATTGCTCTTAATTTTCTATGCAGGACATAATAACATTTATAGAATAATAACCTTTTTTTCTTTTAGGTAATGCAAAGTGAGAATGCCATTGGATACTACATTGATGTTGAAAGAATACCCAATAGTTGCAGGAATTCACCAGATCGCATCATTCTAAAGGACAGAGAAGTTCTTCTGAATATCTCTATGGCTCACCATAGGATTAATATTTCTGCCTATAACAAAGCAGGACAATCTCCACAAACCATCTACACTGTACCAGACTTCTCTGCAGCAGGTACTTACCATTTATTGATTTGACTGGTGGAAAAGTTTTACAAGCAATCTCTAGACTACCTTTTGACAGTCTTTCAGATTGTTATTAACATACTTTTGAATATTCATTAGGCTGATATTTTTTCGTAGTAACAGTATTATATGCTAGAGAGAAGGGACACCATCCAGGGGGACCTGGACAGGCTTGAGAGGTGGGCCCCTGCCAACCTCATTAAGTTCAGCAAAGCCAAGTGCAAGGTCCTGCACCTCCCCTAAGCACAGACTGAGAGAACTGAGGCTCTTCAAGCCTGGAGAAGACATGGCTCCAAGGGGACCTTATAGCTGCCTTCCAGTACCTGAGAGTAAGTTTCAGCCAGAAGGTCTTCTCTAGCTTAATAACCTGTCTTAGAAAACAAAAGAATATTTAAGGCATTTTGCATTTTCTGCAAGAATGTGAAACTCTGTTACACAGCTACAAAATGTAATTAGCCCTATCTCCTCCCCCAGGTAAGAGCGATCTCACAGTTCTGACTATAGCAGTTAATAGCAGTACACAGGAGATTGTTTAGCAGTGTTAGACATCCCCTGCCTGAGGCATGGAACAGCCATTTCCCCTGTTCCAATTTTAAGGAATTAAAGGTCCTGAACAGCAGTTAACACTGGAGGTCCCAGATACTATGGCAAAGTGCTAGTTACTAAATTTCCTTTACTGACATAAAAGAGCAGGCATTACCACATGCAGTCATCCACATGTTAACTACTTAATGAAGAATCTTCAGATGAATTAGAGAAAAAGTGAGAAAAACACTGATAAGGGAAGGGACAGACTGCTTTCCTGTTCATTCATAACTAATGGTATATTTGTTCACAGATTTGCCTGGCCAAATCAAGGTTAAACCTCAGGGAACTAATGTAGTCATCACCTGGATTCCAGAATACAGTCCAAAATGTTTTGTGGTTGACTGGGGCACTCATAAAGAAGACATGCGCATGAAAATTGTAGCTACGGATGCTGGAAATTTCACTTTAGGTAAAAGAAATAGCTACATCTCATGAAGGCAACATTTCACTTGTTATTTTTGGTTGGGGTAGGAAGGATTTTCATCCTGTTTTTAAGAGCAAACCAAGGATCCAGGTAAGTGTACCCTGTCCAACAATGAGAGAATGTCTGCTTTTAAGAAACATCAAAGCAGGGAAAAAGAAGATCTTTTAGAAGGATTCTTCTAATCAGAGCTGGGCAAGAAATGTAGCTAAACTGCAGTTGCTGGCAAGGGGTCTCTCCCTCCCTAAATTTAGGCAGAGCTGTACAGCACTTGCTGGCTAACACAGTGGCATTGGAACAAAAAGAAGTCTTTCTTGTCCCTAATTTCAAATACAAATGCTCTGCTGCAGACTTTCCCCTGGGATATTTTTTATCCCCACAGTTGTTCTTGTCAAAGTGCAAATTCTCAACTGCTGTACCTACCAATCTGGGCATGAGAAGCCACTAGTGGAGATCAGTTTACAGAACAGTCATCCAAAAACTCTGTTAAAACCACATAAGTGATTCTTGTAGATACCATTCAGAACTGTCTTTTAGGTACAGTATAGAACATTTAAGTTCAGGTTTATGTGAATAGAAGCAATGTTTTCCTCAGTCCTCCTGCAATATCTGCATTCTCACATTACATCTAGTTGTTTTGCATGTTTTTAAATATGCTGGCTGGGGGAAATATTGGTCCTTGAACTTAGATGTGTAAACTTATTTTTGTTCACTACTTTTTATACAGCAGGTCAGCTTTTCCAGAAATGGATCGTTGTAATACATGGCATCTTTGATACACAAACCAGAACTACATCTTGTTCTGCGTTTGAAATAGATTCTGTAAAGTACTAAAAGGCAGTGAGAAAGGATTCATATCTTTTATGTTCAGTGTAAAGAACTGTATCTTTATATTGCATTTTGAGGCTCAGGAATATATAGGATCTCTACTGAAAAACTGTAAGGTTGCTGTCCCTCTTCCTCTTCTTTCTCATTCATAACGTTTCAGTAAACTCTGAAATATGTTTGTTTGTTTTCCAGACAATATTAATCCGTATAAGCTGTACAAAATCATGGTGCATGCATCTGATGTGTGTCAGTGTGAAAGTTTCAGAGCACATGAAAAGACTTTTGGAGTGTCCCACTTCTACTCAGTTGAAGGAGGTATTCCTCTTTTTAATATATTTATGTTCCTTATATTTCTTCTCATTTCCTATCTGCAGCAAAACAAACAAAGTCCTACATGTTTCTTTTCCTGGTGACTTAACATGATTCTACAGTTAGCATTGCCTTTGGTCCCAGCAATCATTCACTGGCAATGAATGACCTGACTGCTTTTCCTTACTGACAGGACTATATAAATACACACAACATTACAAAAGAACAGAAAGGAGGCACCTGAGTTGCTACTGCTCCTTGTGGCTCAAATATAACTGTAACTGAAGTCAGATTTTCCAACAGAAATTCAATGATATATAGCAAATTGAAATCAATACAGCTGTGACTGCTGGAGTAAAAGTGTTTGGAATGAGGTTTGCGACAGTGTTCACCTGCTTGGGCATTGCTCAATATCTGGGAGTTTTACTGCATGGAGTTCCTCTTTTGTTCTCCACCCTCTATGCTGTACTTATGACAACTAGAATGAAGCAAAGATCTTCCTGGGTAGCAGCTAGTCACGTATGTCTATAGCACTGATGTTAATGTGGATCTTATTTTCTGAATTTTAAGTTCCTAGGACAGGACCCACTAATATAACAATTCTGAATATCACAAAGCATTCAGCATTTGTGAAGTGGTCTGAAATATCTGCTGAAGATTGTATGGGCTTTCTCCAGGGATACAAAATCAACTACATAGATTCATCAAAGAAGAAGTTTTTAGGTAAGTCTCCATTGCTCAGAGCATAGCAGTAGTTCAGTGTTACAACAGAAAATTTTTCATACACAGCCATTAATTGATTTCAAAGCACTCTACTGATTCAGATTTCCCTGGGAACAGAGTGCTTCCAAAGATCAGCTTCTGGTTAGGGTTTTACTGCTCTTAATGACTTCAAGAAAATTATACATATTCACAGGAACACCTCAGATTAAATATTGATAAGAAAAATTCCCTTGAAACATACAGTTTTAAGACAACAATAGAATTTCCCAGTAACGCTGAAAGGAAGATATATGCTTTCAGTATTTCTGAGGTCTTACAGTTTCAGTCACAATACTTTTATGCTTCATTGCAATTCAGCTAGGTTTGGCTCAGAGCATTTTTTTTTAAACTCTATTGGCTATATTGGTAAATTTTTTCATACTTCTTAGCTGTTTTGAAAGACATGGTTGTTGATTTCATTTTTTAGAAACATTTTCTTTAATTGATAGCATTATTTATTGTTTAACCACAAAAGATAAACCTTTTACACATTGAAATACAGCTCATAGCTATGCAGCTGTGAGCTCAAGCTACTTAAGTTTGGGGGAAAAAAAAACACTACCTTTATCTCTTTTGTGAGACATGCCATAAATAATAATGCATTAATTTTGCACATATTGACTTATAAATACAATTAAGACATATTACGGAAGACAAATAGCACCTAAGAAAGGAAAAACAAGGATTCTATAGCTCTTCCTGGTATATGCATTCAGAAGACTACAAAAAATAACAAAAGCTTGAAGTTTTCAACTCTGTGTCCCCTGAAGTTAGCTGGAGTTTGATGGGGAGTCAGGGGAGTCTGCAGGACTGAACTTAACTTTTTTATTCATCCCTAATGATCACTACAACAGTAACACAACAGCAGATGGCCATATTTTCCAGGTGGGAATAACAATTTTACTGGAGAATCCTAGGGGACCTGCAGGCTACAGCACCATTTCTAAGATCTCAAGTTCTCAATAGCAAACTTGAAAAATAATTTCTGCCAAGTTTAAGGTATTCTACTGCACTGCTGATTGCATTATTCTAACTTGAGGAAAAGTCACCACATCGTCAGAAAAGAGGGACTGAGATCAAAGTTCTAGAAAGCAGATGAAGTTGAATAAATTGATGTTTTTCTGTACAAACCCCAAAATAATAGTACTGATACTGACTGATGTGAATAACTACTCAATACTGTAGTGAGGGTAACGCAAAGGTCTTGTCTTGCAAATATCAGGCATTGCTTATATGCAGTTCAGATGCTTTGCTCTTTCAGTGTCCTTATTTCAACTGTAACAACAAGGGGTTTTCATAAAACCATAGCACAGCATGTCAGGTGTATAGCCTATTAAACACAACCTACTGTACTTATTGCCTAATTATCCTGGTGTGCCAGAATCTCATGCTTTTTTACAACTGAAAGCTAAATGCATGTAAGTGTTTTCAAGAATCTTATACCCCCACCCAAGAAAATCTGCATAGTGTGATTTTCCAGGTGTGGATCAGGTCATAGGAATTTTGCCTTTTTCCTAGTCAGCTACACAGATACAGACTCAAATAATAGAGTTCTTCTCATCACCCCATTCTATAACCACTCTTGTGTTTTCAGCTGGTAGCATCAACTCTTCTACTACAAGTTACCATCTTACTGGACTTAAGGAAAATACCATCTACTATGTACAGATTTCAGGATTCACTAAAGCTGGAGAAGGATCACCATCTTTTTCACAACCTTTCAGTACTCTAAAATACGGTACTGTGGAATCTGTATGCTACTCTGTTGACCAGCAGCAATCTTGGCTTTATACTCCATTGTGCAAAGCATTATTCTACACCCTTTCTCTTTTCCCTGCTTTTCAAGGAATAACAAAGTGCTCATGCACAGGATTTATTATTCAGTTTTTGGCTTACTGATAACAAAGGCAAAATTGTTCATTTGCTACAGATGAACTGCGTATCATGAAACTCTGCCTCTATTTCTTTACCTAACATACAAAGAAGACTTAGCTTGGGCTCCTCATCTTTGTAACATTTTATGATCTTTTCATGTTAGTTATATTAACTGATCTTTATTTATTGCAAACTCTTATCACAGGTTTCAGTAGT
Source organism: Coturnix japonica (assembly GCF_054131305.1). Classification (NCBI taxonomy): domain Eukaryota; kingdom Metazoa; phylum Chordata; class Aves; order Galliformes; family Phasianidae; genus Coturnix; species Coturnix japonica. The sequence continues at coordinate 59,762,636 of NC_140702.1, read as the reverse complement.
AGAAATAATCCACCTTTGACTTATGAAGTTCAGTAGTCTTTTTCTTGGCAAAGTCTTTATCACATAAATCTGGTTTCCAGATAGATACCTCAGCCAAAACATTCTTTTAACAAAAAGGTCACTCTTTCTATTGTGGCTGGCAGTTGATCAAACCTTCTGTTTTCTGATAACTAGAGTCTTTTTTATCTAACATGTTCTAACGTTCACTGGCAAGAATTTGCTTGTTTCAAAGGTGCCTCAATAAGCTAAGGTCAATACCGTTATTTTTATGAAGTTCCATATATTGTATTCTCATGTCTTTTCAACACATTATCAGTTGGACTGAGCAGGAATCCCAAAATATGAGTAAAGTTTGACTTGTGTTTAAAATATATCTGCAGTGGAGACAATAACGCCTCTCTATACTTGACAGCACAAGTCTGATTCAGTCTTTCTGTTGCTCCCCATCAGAAAAAGGAGAATTTGAAGGCTTAATGACTGGCCTTTGTTTCAGCATGATGTTTGCTCTGATTTTTGTACCTATGACATGTATTCTGATGCTTAAGAGGTAAGAAGTGAATATTGACTAATGCTATTAATAACAACTCCCTTTTACTTAACTCTGATTTTCATAGCACTGATAGCACTGTTATTATTTATTATTTATTATTATTATTTTTTTGTCATTAGTTGCAAATCAATTTAAAAGTACAAGGAGAAAAACTTACCCCATACACTTACATAGTGAGAGAATTTACAAACCAGCAATAAGCTTATTTAAATACTTTGTAAAAAATCTATAATCTTTTGCTTTTGATAGAGTTAACTAATGATTACTTTCCATCTCAAATACCCTTGATAAGAGCAAGGATTACTTATCAAAATAGAAAATGGGCTATTGATAAGAAAACAATGGTGTATTTAATCAATTTATTCTTTCATTCCCAACTCATGATCATGTCTTCTCTATGGAAATGCAGAAATTCCACCAGTATGCATACATACAAATGCTGCAACCGATGCATTTTCCTCTGAGCACATGTAGCTGTTACTGTACAATATTACTCACGTATGAAAATAATTAGAAGAAATGAGGAAGAAGAGAGAATAGCAAGGGTGCCCACAAGATATGGATGAGGAAAGCGGTCTTCCCCTCAGATTAATCTGAGGTGCAGTACCAGGGCCATATACTAACAATGAGGAAAAAAATGGCTTGCATAGTAATTGATTCTGATACTCATTTTCTCATAAACTTAGTGGCATACAACCGCTCTGATCACTATTACAATGTCCTGAGATGCCACCTAGCCTTATTTTCCCTTTAGAAAGTACCAGCTTCAGAAGCTGACTGTGAAGCCCTCAAAAGGGACTAACCAGACACAAAATCTATCTTTACAGGGTCAGTGAGATCAGGTAAATCTACAGCTCTAGGCTTCACCTTAATAAAGTACTTAACATCTAATAAAGTCTAGATTTGACTTTAAGACCAGACAACACTGAAGTCAGTGCTGAGGCAAGGTGATGGCCTAGATAACCTCATGCTGTTTCTCACAGCTGTGCTGACATTTTTCATGTGGATATGAGTCATTGCCTGAGGTCCCACAGTGCAGCTCTGACAGCAGCTGCTGGCAGGGAGAAGCTCAAAGGAAACGTGCTGAGAGATGTTCTCCAGCAACCTGGGGTGGCAGGAGTAATAGTGTGTCACCATCATGTCCTGTCCTCCTGGAAAGGAAGGAGAAAAAAGACCCTTACCTCAGCCTGATAAATAGTGAGGGAGTCAGTTGGGCCTGCCCAGTGTCACTGCTTTCTAGAGATGCTCCTTCTCAAGAAGCCCTTGCTTTGTGCCATTCACAGGATGAAAGGCAGCTTCTTCTCCCCAAAGCTGTCAGAAGCAAAGCAGGGAACAGCCTCCAAGGCTGGCATGTACCTGTGGAGGTAACAACCAAGGCAGATCAGACGGCTTAGAGACCAGCTGTCAGTTTTGTGGTTTTGAGCCCCAGGTATAAGAAAGGAGCTGGAAAGAAAGGGCTATGAGAGGGCTAAGGACAAACAGCCACCTGAAACTGATAGGTATGGCACCACTCTGAGCCCTGGATCAGATCTGAGGATCAAGCTTTGAAAGAAACAGTGGATTTTGATTTTGCAGCATTTTAGAATAAATTGTCTCTTCTATGGTAGAAACAACCTAGTGATGGTATGTTTGTGTCAGATAAAACGGTGTGATATTACAGTTTCTTCCAGAAAGGGCTTGAACTCATAGTGTGAGAAAAGAACAGTACCCATGTTGCTCTCCATATTCCAGCTTGCATATCCTAAGGAGACCCTTCTACAGACCAGAACTGTGATCTGTGATTATGAAGAATTTAAAAACAGAAAAATATAGGTGGTTTTTTTTGTGGGGTTTTTTTTTTTTTTTTTTCCCCTTTAAGGAAAACTGAACCTCTATGTAGAAAGGAGAAAATACCCCCTAAAATAGAAGTCTGTGTGATTCTGTGAAGTCATCCTACAAGTCTTCAAAGAATATAGAGATTTTTGTGGTGGAAATGATAATGAATTAGGAATATGTGATGATAAAACTATAGAAAGACACAACATTGCCAGCTACTGTTACAATTAATTTGTCCTCAAATAAAGATACTAACTCAGCATCTGAAGGCAGTCTAACAAGTTTTTAATTGTTGTCATGCTTAATAGTCATTGCAGAATATCTTGTTTTGATGGTCATGAAAATGCCAATAAAATGTATATACAGCAGTTAATTTAAATGGACAGGAAGTGCCAGTTATTTAACCTGTCAATAAACTAAGAATATTTATTTACAGGTTGAAAATATCATGCTGGTCCAGTGTACCAAATCCAAGAAAGAGCAGTGCAATCCAAGAAATGGCAAGTACAATTCCATCGTGTGAAAAAAAAATGTACTCGGAAAATCTTGCCTGCTTATTAGTCACTAGCACTAGCTGTTACTGTTTTCACACTTCATCCTAACATAAATCTCATTTCAGCAGCTGAGTAGCATCAGAAACACACAACTGGGAAGGTTATTGTTTAGGCAGAGACTGTACACATCTTTTAGCTTAATGAAGGTTCACAGACTCCCTTTGAAAACACTGTAGAGCATATTTAAATGACTTGTTGTTAAAAGAACAAGTCTTTCCTCTTGTACATATCAGTTTATCTCCCAAGTCTCAGGCTGCTAACTATTATCGTTTTGGAACATGAACTTGTACTGTTTCCTTTTAAAATCATTTTGATTTTCCTGGCAGACCTGAACAAAGTTTGGCACTTGTCTAGGTTCTCGGGCCAAAACTGCATGCTATAGCAAAGCAGACTTGCGTCTATTTTGGACAATAAGCCTAAATCAAGTGAAATACATATTTCTTGATGTATCCTGATGGACAGAGATACAAATATGTTACTTCTTTGTTTCTAAGATTTAAGCTGATGAGAGGAATTGTATGTCATTGTCAAGTTAAGCTGAAGTCAGAGGTTGGAGAGCTTAAAGTTACATATTCACACAGAAAAAGGCAAGTGCACAACTAAAGATCAGAACAGAAGCTGGAAGATGATAGTATCTACAGCCCAGCACTGTCCAAATCTAAGACAACAGAACCAAATAACTAGCAATGACATTTATGAAGGTACTGATACGCTGTTCATAATCAAAAGGTTAGATGAAGATAAGGGTTTTTTTTCCTCTTTTCGTATAACACAGAAGTCCGAAAATCTGCCTTTCGCTTTTCCTATTTAATAGTAATCAAGCAGTTTGCTCTCCAATAGGAGCTGCAATCTCTCTACACATTAGTGAGACTAGGGAGATGATGAGGGCATGATTTAGTGCCGTGGCTGATGAGGAGAAGACTTTGTGGGCTTCAGTCATAATTTAAGACAGCTGAATTGAGAAGATTAATGTGTGTGTGCAAGGGCTGGCACAGACCATACTTTGGTGCTGTAACTTCTCAGAATACGATAGGTAGGAACAGATCCTTGTCATGCTTTGTCAGATCACATTGGTCCTGGGAGCTGGAAAGATTACAACTGATGCATATTCTTCATACATTAAAATAAGTAAATAAAAATAAAAATAAAAAATAGAAACTTGTGTAGAACTTATTTTAGATTAGTTAGTATAGAGTTAGGGCTGCTGACTTAATAAATGGAATAATGGAAGTGCATTTCATAGAGTCTACCTCCTAACTTTTCTTCTGACATTTACTTCAGTAAATTGACGATTTCCCTTTGCCAAAGTATTATACCAATGTTACAATTTCTTCTTGTCTTTCCTTGCAGAGCAATTGGAAACCCTTTTCAAAATCACTGCTTCAAACCCTGCCAGACAATGATACCACCAGCCTTTATGTCATAGAGAATGAGAGAAAGGCTTGTTTGAAGCCAGAACACTTTACAGATGGCATAGAAGATAGCAAGCATGACATCAGAGAGCCAGAAGAATCTAGCAATAATATAGGTATAAATATAATACACCCTGAAAAAATGGTTACAAGAGAAAAAGATGAGGTAATTTCCATCACAGTACCACTCATGAGCGACTACACCAGCATGGAGTGCAGCCAGAAAGCTCTGATGAGTCTAACAGTGAAGCTGCCTGCAAGAGCTGCTCATCCTCACCTGGAAATGGAACTAAGTAGGAAGCCAGCACAAATCGAGCATCAGGTTTTGTTTGCTCCCCAGGACTACATCAAACAAAGCCAGGTAGTATTTTTGCCATCAGAAACTTTGATGGGACAAGTCAGTTTGAACTAAGGAATCTTAAAACATTCAATTTTCAAAACCTCAGGTACATGAATGGAGGCATTAGAACCATATAAGACAGTTGCAGTGTGACAAGGGCTGTGCTCTAGTTCAGTGAGCATCCTTGCGAAATAAATTTACTGTACAATCAGATTAGATATTTCTCCATGGTCATTCTGCTGGAACTCCTCGTCTTAACATAGGCAAATTTTTCAGAGAACTGTATTAAAACCTTTCTATATGGTACATCTCCTTGTTCATTCCTCAGACCAAGGGCACTCAGACACCCATTTCTAGTCTTCTAGCCTAAAAACAACATTTTCTAGTCATAAGAAGAGCTAGCTAGATGGTGTGACCAGTGTAAGATCGGATTTTCAAGTGTAAAAATAATGTTCTTTAGTAAAAATTCTACAAAAACCACCTACCATGACCAAGAAGCTCTCCAGTTAGTTGAGAGAATGAAACAGTGAGATGCTATGAATTTAGGAATGGAAAATGATGCTCATCCATCTATGGAAAGCACTTAAACTTAGATGAATAGTCCTGTTTAAGGAAAGATGGTAACAAGTATTATTATTACTGAAGTATTACTTGCATTAAGTTAAGGCTATTTCTTCTTATGTTCATCTATACAGCCAGAAATCCAGTTATATTCTTGTGCAAGATGTAGTTGCAGATATTATTTCACCTTGTATGCAATAGCAAAATCTGTGGTACAAAACTAATGAGCTGAATAGCTAGTTCACTTAGTCATAGAGAAGATGCCATTGAAATATATCCGCTAAAAGGGTCTCCTCTGTATGATCTATATGTGACTATGTCACGTACCTCCACAATGCACTGAGTCTGAACTGGTTTTACAGCTTACAGTGGCTTCTCTCTCACCCAAAATCTCCATAGGCATTAATGGTTTGAACTTATTGTAGAAGATTGTTACTGTTTTCCCTATTCTGTGGAGCATTTCATTAAGATTATTGTGTGAAGAAATAAGTTGATCAACTTCTTAGCATTGGATGTTCCCTAGGCCTGGAGGCACATAGGCACAGTGATTCATAGCATGGGATAACATACTGCAAGGTTAGAAGGATGTAGTATTTCTTATTTACAGAGAAATGAATGTAGTATGTGGTGTTTAATACGGACTGTGTATTGAGCAGCAGTGGAAGGTTAAAAAAAAAAAGCATCACAGTATAAGACAATAACAAGAAAGAAGAAAAAAAATGTTGAATGCTGGAGGTAAGTGAATTCTCACAGGCCTGATGTAACAGAGGGTAACATCTGGCTATATGTCACCTTTTAAACGGGTAAGATATGCATACAGCCTAGATAAGGCCTATGGCGAAATAATTGCAGTTGTGCAGTGCAAGATGCCAGAGAAAGAGACATAGGCGCGAAACAAAATTGCTTTCACATTTACATTCCTGAAGATGAGTTCTCAGTTCTCACATTTCTCAGTTTTTCTCACATTTCTAAAGTGTCTCAAAAGCTACGTAACACAGACAAAGAGATTTGTGGATGCCAAGTCATGACACATTACTGAATCAGCTGTGACACCAAAAAGAGTATAGTTACAGTAGTGAGTCAATTAGCACCAGAAAACAGCAAAGTCAGTATGCTGTTTTTTCTGGCAATGAGAGTAAATCATTTTTACTCTTTTCATTTCATTCTTGAAGACTTTAATGTAGTATGAACACAGAGTTACATTTTCCCATGCTTTTTTTACACTTGAGTTGAGATCATAGTACAGTAACTAGACCTCACTCAAAAACATGACAATGTTTTTCATAAATGGGAAATATTGCCACTCAGCCTGAAACAGCAGATTGCAGCAACCACAATACTCCAGATCTTCCCCCCGCCCTCCCCCCCCCTCTGTATTAACTGTCAAGTAGAATAATAAGAACCACAGAATGTCTAAAATTTTGCTAAAAATCAAAGCTTTGTTGGTACTCTGACAGCCTTAGAAGCCACCTTACAGCACAATGGCACGTGCACTTGGACAGAGTCCTCTGTAGGCACAGTACAGGAGAAGCTCATCAACTTGGTTCAACTCCAGCTACTACTACAAAAACTGTGAAGTAACAAACCATTTGATTAAAGCCTTCTAAATACAAGAACATCTCAGATCTTCTGGATGTTTTGCAGGCTCTTAGTTTACTTGTTTTCCTCTTGCTCAATGATTTTTTTTTCCTTAAAGAACTGTGTTTGCACTGTTTGAATTATGATAACTGTGTTTTACTTACTGTATTGGAGATCTCTGTAAGAAAGCAGGTAATAAAATTCAGGACTGTTTGCATCAGTCACTTCTGAACATGGCTTGCCACTATACATTAGCTATCGGGTGAATCATCTTATCCCTGTATCTATTTTATTTCTACAGCAGAAGCACGAGTTTGACTGATAAAACTGAAAACAACCTGCTGTCCTAGAAACTGTCATTCTCATCACCCATCCTGTCCTAGTTTCAGCTGAGACAGCATTAATAGCACAGCAGTGCTTGGGCTGTTGCTGAGAAGTCACCACCATGATGGCGCAGGTCAGGGGAAGGGTTAGATGAAAGGTGCGTGAGTTAGGCACAGGGTTATTCCATGCCATGTGATGTCGTGCAGAAAGCTTATGGGAGGTGAATAGGGGTGGTCACAGCTTGGGGGTTGGCTGGGCATTGGTCAGTGGGTGGTGAGATATTGCATAGATAGCAAGCAGGCAGTTTACTGTGAGTTTGGCACTATTTGGCAAGTGGTGAGTGACTGCACTGTGGAGATATATACATGTGTATATATACCATAGAATCATTAAGGTTGGAAAAGGCCTGTAAGGTCACCTAGTTCAACCAGCCACCTACCACCAATATTGCCAGTACAGGCTAGGGAACGTGCCGCGGAACAGGTTTGGGTATTTACTGGACATACTGAAGTCTTGGTAAGCTGCAGAATAAATGACACATTACTTACCTGAAAAACTGCAGATTGAAGACCATTTTTTGTAGATGGTTAGAATGGAAATGGATTGCAGAACCACAAAGCTCTTGAGTACTACTTAGTCTTTAACAAACAGTAACTGACAAGGTTAAACTTTACTCATAGCGGTTCAAGTCAGGGTACACAGCAAACAGTAATATTCACCTTTTCTTGTTAAGTGGCCATTAAATACTTGCATTCATTTAAAATAAATGGTTGCTGGAAGATTTCTAATGATTCATAGCAGGTACTTGCTATGATACCTGCAGCTATGTGCTTTCACCACAATGAAAGACTAAAATAGCTAGCCTGATGTGGTTATAAATTGAAGTGTAATTTTGACCTTGGAGGATTAGGATTTTTTTACAGAAACCAGGTAATTTCATGTTTTACAACTCTGAAAACTTGAGAAGAAATCCAAGATTATATCACTGTGTAATCACCAAAAACAAAGGACATGCCACATTCTGGACACTTCCCATTCTTCAGGACATACAGTGACTTCCAAAAATAATTTCACAGACATGACCAAGAGGAAGCAATCCATCAGTACTTCAAAGGGCTAACTTGTGAGACTGCAGCTGTGCTATGAGTAGTGCCTGTAAATACTCCCTGTCATGCAGGTCTCATTAGCCATTTCTGTTAATCAAGGAAGACACACAACTTGATCGAGCAAAAAAAAAAAAAAAAGCTGCAAGTAAACTGAATAAAAGCAGCAAAACAGCCATTAAACACAGAGCACACAGCAAGCACAACGCGCCCCGCGCCATCATGGCGGCGGCTCTGCCCGCCCAGCGGCCCCACGCTCAGCTGTCCCTCAGCGCGGCGCGGTCTGGGTGCGCGCCCTGCATCAAAAGAAATGATAAAACCCTACAGAATATTTTGGCTCAACATAAATTAATATTGCTGGTGTATATATGTGTGCGTGTGGGTGGGTGTTTATTTCTGCTCAGATATATTTCCCCTACTAAGATAGCAAGTATGGGGACATCAATAAAAGCAAAGCATACAAGTCCTTCCCGCAAAAATAGTTATTTAACCTTTATTTGGTATCCACCCAACTCTCATAAGATCCTCAGGAGTCTGCATAAGAGAAATAACAAAATGTAAGCTATGTCAGTAGACTTAAATACTCCACGCCTGGACCATCTCTGTGTGCACTCGTAAACCCCACGATACAATTGCTTTGATGACACTCATAGAAAGAGCGTTTACTTTCATATTTCTTCAGGCATCAGAGTGTCTCCTGTATCCATACTTTTGTATTTAGAGCTCCGTGATTGCAGCAATGTTTACTTTAAAAACATCAAGTGTTTTGCTGGCAAACAGTAGGTTTGCTTTTGTTTATAATGCTGTGACTCAGTTTATGCTGTCTTGATATGGCAAAAAGCTAAGCTGATCCTACCCACCGAGAAGGAGCTATAGAGAGCCAGTTAGCCAGGCCTAACAGAGAATGCAACTTAATCTTCTGAGGACAGCACCCTTTGTAAGAGTGGTGTTTTGTTTGTTGGCTTAGTTAATACCTGCTCCAAGGAATACTAGGGAATAATATTGACCAGGACAGATGGCAAAAGGCTGCTGCTCCTAGCACAGGCTGTGTATTTTCCTTCTAGGCCTATGCTTGCATAGTCCTTCCAGCAGTTCCAATATCGTTAGGGTCTGAATGGGTTGTGCTGTGACATTGGCAACACTGTCCTCTGCCCAGTGGCACATTACCCATCCAGCCTTAGAGTTCTTATCTCTTCAGTATGCTGGTATTGCACCGGTAGACTAAAGACTACATAGTTTGGGTTTATAAGACTTTTATTAACTGTTGTTAAAGCATCTTCCTGCTTCCAAGCATTTGAATTCATCCTCCCACCAATAATAAATAAATGTCTAATCAGCCAATTAGCCATGCGCAACCAAAATGCAAGCCTTCAGCTTGACACACCCACCAGGCAGAGCTGAACCAGCCATACGATTTGTTACCAACGTGATAGCTGTCAAAATCACAAGATCCCAATTGACCAAGTAAATGTTTATAGTGCACTGAGAAGCACATTTCATACAAATTATATCTTGACAGGGAGGCTTAAGCACTGAAAACTGTGAACTGTAGTATGAAAATACCCATGACAGTAATTTGTCTGTTCAAGCTAAAATATTATGTGTGAAACCCTAACTCTACTTAATAAAACAAATTTTGACATACACTTCTATATATCCATGTTTATCAACTAACCATTTGTTTAAAAATGACAAATTCTGCATTGGATGGGTGGGTTTCCAGAAAGGCCTTAGCCTCTTGCTACCATTCTTGTGATATTCTTGGTAATTTCAATCCAACCGAGAAGCAAACAATTTGGGTTTAGATGTAGATGTAATAAATAAACAAACCAATAAATCAAAACAAAAGTCAGAACTGCTTCACAGTGATTTGCTACATCTCTCTGAACTTAGTAGAAGTGAGCTATGACACCAATAGAGCTTTGGGACATAGTTTATTCACAAAAATAACAACGTAATAGCAGCAGTTGACATTTCTTTACTTGTACCATTTCATAGTTGCTTCAATAATGCAAAAATATATTCTACTAACACGGAACAAGCTTGGATATACATTTATTGAACTGAAAAGGCCTCCTTTACTAACAAAACATCTGATTTAGAGGAGAGGCAGTCATATTTTTGCTGCTGTAGTGCACAGGATCCCCAGGCACATTTGAGCACAGGTTGTGATTCATGCTGTGTGAAACAAACTTACCATGGCTCCTGTATCACTGAGAAAAACACCACAAATGATCTACTGACAAGCTAGTTTAACTCTGCAAGTTAAATTCCCCTCTTGATGTTCAGGAGCAGATCACACACTCCTCTGATCAATTTATTATGAAAACTATGTATTTATGAAGCACTAGCTTCTAAGTAGACCATTATTTACCCATCACGGTAGCAGCAGTTTAAAATCTTTGTGCTAAAGGTTTTACTTAGTATAGCAACTTCGTCTTCTAAGAAATCTGCTTGCTTCCTGTCAATACCTTTATCCCCTTATCACTCCCTAAATATATTTGACATTTAACTATCAAAGAACACAAAAAGTACATTTGCATAATTCTACTGTAAATAAAAACAGATCTGCTGAGGCAGATCTGAGTTGTTATTATCAATGTATTAACCTTCTCAATAGTTCAAAACTAAAATACTACTATAGTCATTAGATTAAAATATCCTTTAGCAATTGTTACAGATTTGCTACCTAGCGCACTAATATCTGCATGATAAGAGCTACCTAACTGTCAGCTAAGGACATCAAGGACTGAATGACAGTAAGATTAAATGACTTTTTCCATTGGTGATAAAAAGTCTTTCTGACCAAGAAAGACAGGTAACCTCTATGTAAGAAAGATCTCCTTTGCACAGTTAGTACAGAACATGTTTTGTACTCCAATCTTAGGCCTTCCATCAAGTTTGGCACTTGTTTATCTTATAATAAAAGAGAAAATGCAGTGAATCCAAATTAAGTGTAAACTGCAGCTCTCCAGAAGAAAATAAACAAACAGCTAAAATCTCGGTTTTACTTCAGTGTCCTCCTTTACTAATCTCAAAAACTGTAAGATGGCTATGACAAATTTTTCTTAGGCCTTCTTGGATAATAAGAGTTCTTGGCTTAGGGAAACATCTTGAAAACTGGAATTCAAAGATAGCCCCTCAATGGTTTTTCTTACTCAGAAAGTACAGAACTGAAGCCTTAAGAGAACTGCTCTCAGACAGTGGGCAAAGGAGCTGTCTGCACGTATTATCAGACAGCTTTCTCTGGGAGAAAAATCCTTGCTAATGTGCTCAGACCCCGTGCTGCGGCTTACCTATACATGAAGCAATCTTGAATTTTAAATGAAAATAAACACTACATACAGAGACATTGTCAAGGAGTTTAAAATTAAACACAAGCGAATTTATCTCACATTATGCAAAAGAATCCCTTTTATACAATGCTTTCAGTATTACTTTAATTACACTTTTCACCATATAAAAAATAAACTTCACATACAGGCTGAAAACTTTTCTGTTTAGACATTAGCAAATAAAATCAGATTTCAGGTTGTAATAATATGAAGAATATCTATGAATTTCACCTATCCGCATGCTATCCACTGGTGAGAAAACCTTATCCCTCTCCACTAAGCATTGACAGATTTACATTATTTTAGCCACTTACAGCTCTCAGTATTTGTGTCACCACATCCAAACCTTGCTTTTGAAATAATGACAACACCTAAAAAGAGTAATTCAATAATATAAGGCCAAAAGTATCATCAGGTGCCAAACTGGATCCACAACACGCCCCAATTTGCAGTACTTCACTGTGCTGAACCTATGTACTTAAGAACTGTTTTACTCTCAGAATTCCATTTTCACACTGAAACAACATGATTTGTCTTTTATTTTTCTTTTTTTCCTTTAAGTGAATGGCTTGCAAAATTAAAATGCATGTTTCATTACAAACTTACAAAACGACAGTGATACAGAGTTGCTTCAGTTTAAAGAATAAAGAATATACACACCACCATGGCATTACTGCTTTCAGTGGTTATAATGTTAAATAGAGTAACTGAAAATAGTGACAAAGACTTGTATGCAGCATGTAAGAATTTGTGTCATACAAGGCAGCCTTTACTTTTTTATCTCTTGATTAGACCACGAGAGTTATCACAGACATTCCTAAATGTAATTGCTATTACAAACTGAAGGCAAAACAGAGAACCTACCATTAACAAACAGATCTGTAGACTTCAAAATTAAACTTATTGCCTTACACATACCTAAGCTAGAAAACACCAGCAAACAAACTGCAAGCAACACAGAGCATGATACAGACTGCAGAATTTACTTCAGCAGAGGAATAAACCACTGAAATGTTCAAACTCCCTTCAGAAGCCAGGCTGTGCCTGGCCTGATGCTGTTGGCCAGCTGGTTAGCTAATTCAGTTATACCTATCTGAAACTGACATTAAAAAAATAAAAAAATAAAAAACAAAGCAGGCGATTAGCATGTAGGCAGAACCCAAAGGCCAAGTTAAGTGAAAATACATCTAAAACAACACGGCTACCACAAACTACGCTGTTCTCAAACCCATCACTCAGTTTTATCAACTTATAGAAGTGCAGAAGCAAACTACCTGACACAGCAGCTCAGCATGCAAATGCATTATGATGAAGGCGTGGACTTCCACTGAAAGACAGACACATTTAATGGGTCAAACACACAAACGTGGCAGAGCAAGTAGGAACTTCGCTACTGTGTTCCAGCACTGGTTTAAAAAAACCATCTGCCCCCTGTGGTGATGGGTGTTCTACAAAATATTTATCATCTAATGGTGGCTTTTATTTTTATTTTTATTTTTTTTCCTTTTTTTTTCTTTTTTAACAAAGAAGGGAATCATTAAACACCTAATACAAAGAGATAAAACTATCCTCACAGAACTACACAGTATTACAAGGCAAAACAGAAAATACAGTATTTGTAAGAAAACACAGTTTAGGGTAGGGAGGAAATGTGTTTATTTGGGTATTTGGTGTTTAAACTTTTTTTTTTTTCTCCTCTTTTTTCTATACCTTTTTTAAAGGGACTATTAATTCACTTACAATTTAACTTAGTATGCTGCATATATATGATATATTAGCTAGTAATGCTGCTATCGTTACCTATGAATTTTAAAAGTCATTTTTCTTCACTAACTGTGCACAATCATCTACATACTCTAAGCTATGCAAATTCAGGATAACAAAACTAAGAAAATCAAACTAGGATGAACTGAAATGTGATATACTATGAAAATTCTAATTTCTCCCAGGGAAGGAGTAACTTATCTTTTCAAAGATATTATACATAATACAGGTATATTTTAACTTGTATTCACATTTCAAATCAAAAGAAGCTGCCTGAATAAGACCTGATGACCAACTAAAAAAGTTTCTTTAATAAGCATGTAACAGCAGAAACTTCCCTCTAAAATACTTAATTTTATTGGTGAAATGGTAACAAAGATAACAAGTATACAAAGAACCCCTTTGCTCTATGCTACTTACACATCATAAATAAGACAGCTGTTGCTTCAAGACGCAATCCTTCAGAACCTTTCTTTAAATGTACAGATTTAGCGTTCTTTTATCAGAGTAAGCTGTTAACCTACCAACAGCACGTGGCTTAAAAATGACAAAAATGACTGTCTATACTTTACATGGTAAAGCATTTCCTGTGGTCTTAAATGTACACAGTGGGAAGAACACTAAATCGTATCAAAAATGAAGAGTGATTAAGCAGCTTCGCAATCAAACTAGGTTTCATTACCTTAGGAATTAGACAGAATTTTTGTTCCCTGTATTATGCTTTTTGAAAATTATTTTCTTAAGAATTAACTATGCAAAAGAAGAGGAGATTGAAAGCAAACTGCTAATATTCTATTAAGCCTTTTCTTATTCCTAACTGAAAGAAATTCCTTCCACGAGGTAAGGCAATTTATTCATTTGATTGTAATAAGGTGTGTAATCTACCTGATTTTAGGTATAAGTCTGTAAATATGACTCTCAAAAAAAGTCTCACAACAATGAAACTGGTTATGTTAGTTCAGAGAGCACAAATCATGGTTTTACTTGAAAAAAAACAAAAACAAAACAACCTGCTTTGTCATTTGCTTCTTACATGCTTTCTCACCAAAGAATGAAAAAAGACCCTCTAACATACATCTCCTATATAAATTCCTTCCCCAAGCATTTTCCACCCCCAGCTCTGTATTAAATTCATTTTACAACGCCTGATGTGTACCAGAGAAAATGATGGAGAGGTAACAGTTAAGGCCATCCAAATGTAGTTAAGATTATCTTAAGGGCTGCCTGTGATGCAGGTGTTCAGAAAATACTTTGTATTCAGCTACTATATTTGTACAGTGGTGGTCCCCAAAATGCATCATTGCTTTTACCCTATCATTTCTGAAGATAATGGACTTGTAGTACTTAAACATGTGAACTAAACATCCATTCTGAAAAATCACTTGCATTCTTGTCTATAGTATGGTAGTGGCAAAACAGCAATAGAGATGATGCAAGATTTAGCTGAAAATGAGTAACAGCACATATATATTTCTAGAAAATACCACGTTTTAAGAAGGCACTAAAGCTTATGCTTGTGCTCTCAAATTTTTTAAACAAGTAAGAAAAAATTTATTTTCATAATGGCACCTGTACCATTTGCAGCTGAACAGACACACTGCAGTACATGTCAAAAAACAAAGCTGTTAAGTTCTCTTAATATACAGATGTGCTCAATTCTGGAACAGAAGAAAACAGCAAAATAAAACAACCTGAAAATAACTCAATAAGCTAACCTATTATCATCATACATGGCAATGTTCCTTTTAGGAACAGAAAAGTAGCATGCATTGTTCAAATACTTTAAGCAAATATTGAGTTTAGGGATATTAGTAAGAAATTATTTTAAATAATAAAACTGACAAACTGCAAGCAGCGAGCAAATTAATAACATTGGGCATATACCATAAGAACCATAAAAACTTTTCCAACAGTTGTCATTTACACCAAAAGAAAGTGTGTACGTTTATGTACCGTTTCCAAGCACATAAACAAGTACACGTTGAAGTTGCTGTGGACTTTTTAACCCACTAAATAAACTAACACAAAATTCATCAACAAGCAATATTTTAAAACAAACTTCAATGCTGACCTTCAGCTTCTATTTTATTTTCTTAGGGGTAGTAAAGGTTTACTTCTTTCAGTTTCTGTTTAACAGCCTATAGCAAAACTTAACATAAATCATTTTACCTATAAGTACAGCCATCATGGAAATGCATGGAGTTTCAGAGATGAATAGTTCCGACGGCATATGCTTTTTCATGGTTTAACTACTGGTCCGTGCTTTCCTGCTTTACAGCAAGAAGACAACAAAGCTATCACAAGAACTGGAAGAGCTACTAGTACTATCAACATGGTCAGGTTGATTGCTTTGACATTTTCTTCCTCATTCTGGGAAATAAGAAGCTTTGGATTTCATTCCTTAGTTGAGACAGAGGTTGATTCTTTGCTTTAAACTTCTTCCATTTTAACCGAGAGGTTATCTTCGTTTGGTTGACAGTTTCCATTCTGCTGAAGTTTGACTTCATCTGTCCTTTGCGTATCTCTGTTGTCAACATCTTTGTCTGTTTCTGAATCCTGATCCTCTTTAGCATGGTCTTTGTCCTGTCAAAACAAAATCTTTCTCTCAGCATTAAGGGCTATAACTTCCAATTAACTGCTGTTATTTTGACTTCATCCATTTCTCATGTGTACTCAGAACCAGCAATTTAGCTACATCAGCAACTTCACATGGCTGAAGCCCAGCATTGCAATCGAGTGTTACTGAAGAAATCACCATTGTAGAGAGATCTGTCCTTACCTCTAATATCCAGATAAAACAGCAAACAGTATAGTGGAACGTTAAGAATTTACCACATATCCTAAATAAAACAGAATTACTAATTCCATTTCATATATTTTGTGACTTAACTCATGCATTTTACCAGAGTTCTCCAGCAAGCAGACTGTGGTCACATATCACACATATCAGATGTTTTATAATTGCCGAATCATTCTGAATACAGCAAGCTACTCTTTAAGGCACACTGCTTTTCAACATAAAGGTTTAATCATCACTCTTTTCTTAATCAAACGACCTTCTATTTTGCAAGAGAAAATCCCAGACTATTCTTCCCCAGATCTTCATTTTACTTCCTGCAGAGTTCAACGCACAGCCCAGGACCAAAGCAACCAGGGACAGGCTGCACTGCAGAGTGAAAAATGCATTAAAAAAATTAATATTTTAACAGTCAAGTTGTCCCAGAAGCCGACTACAGAGCTACAGTCAGCTTCCTGGATCCTTTCACAGATACACAGCCAAACAATTCTTAACACTTGGCACAAAACAGAAAAGAGAGAGAAACAAAACCAACGTGTTTTGGTAGACTATACATACATGTTCCTGGTGGTCGAGTAAATTTCAAACACAAAAGCTGGCCTACTAATAATCACAGAAAACTTTCGTCTCCTGCAGAAGCTAACCTCAATTGTTTCAAGTGGCAATTATTTGCTAAGGAAAAAGAGGAAAATGAAGAAAAAAAGAAAGAAGGACATTCCAGTTATCATTTCACTCTATTTATCATCACTTGATTGCAGAGCTTACCTTCAAAGCAGTGGTGCTTTTGTCAGATTTCTCCCTTCCCTCTTTCTCTTTACTACTTTTTTTCTTGGAGGTGGAGCGTTCTCGTTCTCTTCCTTCATTACAAGTATCTCTTTCTCTTTTCTTTTCTTTCTTGTTTCTGTTCAAGAAAAATTTTTGCTCAAATCAGATTTGATCCAAAAATAGCAAACGAACTACCAGAGCTTACATGAACTGTACTGCACAGCACAGTAGCTATGAACGTTCGTATCCTGGTTTGTTTTCTCCATGAAAGGTTCAATCAAACCACTTAGTTGCAAAAAACAAACAACAACAACAACAAAAAACAGACAGAGAAGAGGATTTTTTTACTGAAGAGAGCTAAGGAAAACATGTTTAGAGTGCACAGTGATAGCAAAGGGAAAAGTGAACTGAACCTCACTTGAGGAAGGGCTTTCAGAGAACATTTGTCTCACAGACAGACAGGTGATATTTCAAAGTGTAACAAATCTAAAATCCCTGAAGTTTTCTGATTGTTTTTTGAATTAAAACTGGATCACGCTGACCAACAGAAATTGTCTGCATCCACTTTTTATCAGATATCTCTACGCATGCAAATAAAATAAAATAAAATAAAATAAAATAAAATAAAATAAAATAAAAATAAAATAAAAAGGAAGAAATTAGAAATTGACCTGTTTCTTTCGGAATGCTGGTTTCTAAGTTGTATTTCAATTCAACAAAACATAGTATCTTCCTTATTTCTCACTAATGTTTACGTCAAACTGACAATGTGTATGTTTACACCAAACTGACCTTCTTGGAGAAGGAGTTCGTGACGACTTTCTTTTTGTTCCTTTGGATGTTTTAGGAGACTTAGAAAGACTTCTACTCTTCCTCTTGCGTCTTTCTCTGCATGACAAAAAATTCAAAGTCAGCAAAAAACAACAAATAATAAACTCATGAACCATATAAATCCTCTTAAAATGAACTGTCCTAACAGCTAAGTAAACATTCCCGAGTTTAACATTATATACAATGATTTCTACACTACACAAAACAGAAGAATTTTTTCATGTTCCAGAGTGGTGGGAAAAGGGAGAATACAAAAATGAAGTAGAAAAAAAAGATTGTGTCTTTTCAGATTTTAGTTTCATGCTTACCCACCCGTGCTTGTACTTAAACCTGACAAATGAAACATCTACTAACACTGTATAAAATAAGAATCTCTTCAATCAAGAGAAGATTCCAATTGAATGAGAAGCTACATCAAGACAAAAGGTATAATTTCAGCAATATAAACTTTAGAACTTAAATACTCAGGATCACCAGAACTTCAGTTCAGCATGACTGAAGTTCAGAAGCAAACACTTCATAATACAGCTCAAGCTGTTGTCAAAATTAAAAACAGCCCATTTATTATTTGCCTATCGGCCTACGCTCAACAAACATATTTATCACCCTCTAATGTACCAAGGAGCTCTTAACAGCTCACAACAGCTTCTTTACACAAATGGATTTACTTAGTTTCTATTCTAGAGTTTGGTTTTAAATACAACAGAACATTTATTACCTAGTTAACATATAGAGACACATGTTAAAACACATCAAAACCCAAGGAATTAAAGCTTTGTTCAACAAAAAATGCAAATCCTCTAGCTGTCAAAGTACTCTTTCCGCTCTCTTCATGGAATAGGAAACATGAAGAGTTTCCTATAGGAATAGGAAACTGGTGAAGAGCAGAAAAGATAAATGAGAGTGCATTTCAACATATTCCCTGAAGCGTGTTCAAAGGGAGACAAAGTTGGTGACAGCTCTGGAGCACAGGCCTTATGAGGAGTGGCTTAAGGAGCTGGGATTGTTCAGACTGGAGGAGGCTCAGGGGAGACCTTATTGGTCTTTATAACTATCTGAAGGGAGATTGTACAGAACTGGAGGTCGGCCTCTTCTCTCATGTAATTGGGTGATAGGAATAGAGGGAATGGCTTCAAGCTGCCCCAGGGGAGATTCAGGCTGGACGTTAGGAAATATTACTTCTCTGAAAGAGTGGTCAGGCACTGGAATGGGCTGCCCAGGGAGGTGGTGGAGTCACTGAGAGTGGAGGCATTCAAGGAACTTTTGGACCTTGTGTTGAGGGACATGGTTTAGTGAGAACTACTGGCGATGGGTGGATGGTTGGACTGGATGATCCTCTGGGTCTTTTCCAACCTTGGTGATTCTATGATTTCACAAAAGATATAATTATGCATTCCAGCATTTGCAATCAACATCTAACTTCTCTGATCTTTATAAAGTCCAAGGAACCAAAAGTTAATAGATGAGTCACAGAAGGATATATTAAGACATGTTTTTTAAAACTAACTAGATTAATACTCTGACAGTATCATGTGGCCCGACCTTCTGAAGGACAGAGATATAAACAGAAATATAAAGTACTCTCAAGGTTACACTGGAGATAACACTGGTTTACTGGTTAACACGCATCTCATTTTGAACACCCCCATGTTTATCAGTGCATTTTTTCATTTTAAGAATACTGGAAATGCATTTTTATCTACAGACAAAATGGACATTTTTACTGCTTTCCTGCATGTCTATGGATAACCACGTAACTTATTTGTGTTCAAACAGTACCAAATCTGTATTTTCAGACTCTGATTTTCAATTGTCAACTAGGCAGTCAGTCACCAAAGTAAACAGACTCCCTTAAATACAAGCTAACTGGGGCTTAGCAGCCCAACTTACTGTCAGATACTTTTAGAGACAGTAATAGCTACAGAAGCTGGAATAACTCTGAAATTTGCTTAACCCTATTCCAGGCCTCACTCAAAACAAGGTCAACTACAGTAGGTTACCCAGGGACACATCTAGTCAGGCTCTGAGCATCTCTATGGATAAAATCTCCTCAGTCTTTCTGGGCAACAGGCTCTAGGCTTCCCAGAAAACAAAACAAAACAAAAACCGCCACAACTTAATCATTAGAAAAAAAAAATATTTTGCTGTATTTCAGTATCACAGAATGTCAGGGACTGGAAGAGACCCTGAAAGATCAACTAGGTCAATCCCTCTGCCAGAGCAGGAAGGAGCACCTAGATCAGCTCACACAGGAATACGTTCAGGAGGGTTTTGAGCGATGCCAGAGAGGGAGACCCTGCAACCTCTCTGGGCAGCCTGATCCAGTGTTCTGTTACCCTCACTGAGAGGTTTTTTTCTCATACTTATGTGGAACCTCTTATGTTCCAGTCTACACCCACAGCCTCTTGTCCTGTAACTGGATATCACTGAGAAGAACCTGGCTCCATCTTCCTGACACTCACCCTTTATTTATTTATAAACATTAATGAGGACACCCCTCAGCCTCATCCAAGCTAAAGACACCCATCTTCCTTAACCATCTTTGTGGCTCTGCACTGGATTCTCTCAAGCAGTTCCCTGTCCTTCCTGAACTGAGGGGCCCAGAACTGGACACAATACTCCAGATGCGGTCTCATCACGGCAGAGCAGAGGGGGAAGAGAACCTCTCTCAGCCTACTACACATACCACTTCTAATACACCCAGGACAGATGGCTCCCTTCTCCCTGTGCTGTTCTCCAACAGGTCAGTCCCCAACCTATATTGATACTTGGGGTTCTTGCCCAGACACAAGACTCAACACCTGCCCTTGTTACATTTCATTAAATTTCTCCCTGCCCAATTCTCCAGCCTGTCCAGGTCTTGATGGATGTCAGTACAGCTTTCTGGCATGTTAGCCCCTCCTCCTAGTTTTGTGCCACCCTCATTCAAGTCATTAATGAATATACTGAATAGTACTGGTCCCAGTACCGCCCCTTGAGGGAATCCACAAGATAGAGGCCTCCAGCTAGACTCAGTCCCACTGACCACAACTCTCTCTCACTCCTTTCCTTCAGCCAGTCCACCTTACTACCTGATCGTTCAGACCACAGTACGTGCCTACTTCCTTTAGCTCTTTCCCTGGCCAACCCTGAAAAGAATCTGCCTCCACTCTTCCTACATTCTTTGTTTACACTTTCCCACAGGAAACTTGACCGCTCTGTTAGAACATT
This sequence comes from Coturnix japonica, assembly GCF_054131305.1. Lineage (NCBI taxonomy): Eukaryota > Metazoa > Chordata > Aves > Galliformes > Phasianidae > Coturnix > Coturnix japonica. Next base: position 59,741,697 of record NC_140702.1, on the reverse strand, counting down.
CCCCAGCCTTCTCCTCTCCAGAATAAAGAAACCCAGCTCTCCCAGACTCTCCTTGTAAGACTGGTGCTCCAAGACACTTCATTAGCTTTGTGGCTCTTCAATGGATACATTCCAGTTAGGTCTGTTTCTCTCTTGCAACTGGAAGGCCAAAAACTGGACGCTGGATTCCAGATTTGGCACCACCAGCACTGAGAAAGGCCACGTGTCACCTTCCTTGTCGGCTCACAACTCTCTTCTTTTTAAAGAGCTGCTCAGCATACTGCTCTTTTTCTTGACTGCAAAGGTGCACTGCTGACTCATGCTCCTCTTGGGGTCCAACAGAACTATCAGTTCTTTCTCTGCCAGCTGGCCTTCCAACCAGTCAGCATCCTCACTGTACCGGTCCATGAAGCTACTCCTGCACAGCTGCGGGACTCAGTACATCTGTTTGTTCAGCTCCAAGAGATGTCCATCAGCTCATTTTTCAACTCTGTTTATGTTTCTTTGACTGGCAGCACAGCCCTTTTACACACTAAAAGCTCCTACCAGTTCAGTATTGTCTGCAGACTTGCTGAGAGTGTGTTCAGTCCCACTGGCTAGGCCAATGATAATTTTCAAGAGAACTGGCTCCAGTACTGTCACCTGGAATATAAGGCCAACGATTGCCTTTTTTTTTTTTTTCTAGCTAGACTAGCTGCTCTGAAGAGACTGTTTCAATTTCTGAGTGGTCCTACTGGAGCCAGGAGTCTGTGATTTTTGAATCAAAGCATACTGAATGACTCTATACAAGTAACCAAGAAATTATGCAACAATGACTCATACTTTCATCAGGACAATGTGTGATGCCCCTCCATCAAAACATTTGTTGGCTCCAACACAGAGAAATGGCACAACAACCATCTACTTATTGCCCTCAAATACTCTACTGTATGTTTAAGTGAAAGGCAAGCACCAGCAGCCCAACAACAGACTACACTCCTCCAGGTATGACACAGATTTTTTTGTAATTCATTTTACTTCACTGGGAAATACACTAAACAAAAGAACAAAAACTGAATTATCAAAATGGTAGTACTGACACATGAAAAAGAGACTTATTTTGTTGTGCTTCTAAGTTCAAAAAAGCATTAAAAAAATTCAAAATAACAAACCTGCTGGAGCTACGTGATCTTCTTGAAGAGCTATAGCTTCTTGGGGGAGTTCTGGATCTCTTATCTTTCTTCTTTTTATCATCTCTCTCTTTTTCTCGCTCCCTCTCCCTGTCCCCATCTTTTTCCTTTTCTTTTTCTCTGTCTTTGTCCCCTCCCTTGTCCTTATCTCCCTCCCTATCCCTCATCTTCTCTCTGTCCTTCTCCCCATCTTTGTCATCATCTTTTTCTTTGTTCTGATCTACATCTTCCCTGTCTTTTTCCTTCTCATCTTTCTCCTTTCCCCTTTCCTTGTCCCTGTCTCTATCCCTGTCTTTGACTCTCTCTCGATCTTTGTTTCGATCTTTGTCTTTCTCCCTGTCTTTATCCCTACTTCTCTCTTTATCTCTCTCTCTTTCCCTTTCTTTGTCTCTATCCCGGTCTCTTTCCTTCTCCTTGTCTCGGTCTCTCTCCTTTTCTTTGGTCTTTTCTTTTTCCTTGACCTTTTCTTTGTCTCTTTTCTTGTCCCTGTGAAAAGCCAAACACAAATCCATTAACTCATCTTAGAATTTCCTGATAAAAACTAAAACTTAGTCTTCAGCATACAGTAAATGCTCAAGAGAAACTATGTCTGTTGAAAAAGAACTATTATGTAAAATTCTACTTTTTCACTCAACTTTACCATGAGGGATAGACTACACAGCTACAAAGTGTCTGGAAATTAGAATTCAAATTCATTTGTACTGAGAGATGGTATTAAAGTTTCTTTACCTTGTAATTCTTATTATACATACACAGATGTTCTACATTTGTCTGAGTCCTGAGACAAACGCTACCATTTCTAAATCCATTTCTTTCTAAAATTGGATCCATATAACACAGACTGGAAATTAACCAGCCCCATACGAATAATGACAGAAATCTTAATTCTACAGTGCTCTCTCACATCAACATCCTGGAACTGCTTGCAAGTCCAACACTAGTAAATACAGAGAAACCAAAACCGGGGTGTAAATTTCACAGATTAAGTTCCCTTAAAAGTAAAAAATGTAAGGTCAAAACTCAAGACAATTCAATCATCTATGATGTTATCAGGAACTTGAAAATTATGTAACTATAGGAAAATTTTATGACAGTAAAAATATAAGCAAGGGTAACAGATAAGGTCAACTTCTATAGAACAAGCAGAATTACACCTGTTCATAAAAAGAAATACCGTGAGAAAAACTTAAGCATGTGTTCTAGTAACCAAGTCAAATTGAAAAACTGACTAAATTATAGCTCTGGTTGGAATACTACTCTACATTTTGGCATAGGATTACTTGGAAGTGCAAGACTCCCCAACATCCCACCTAGTGGATATGCATGTGACCTGCCTCAAGGATATATGAAAACCAATAGTTCTTCACAAAAACAGGATAAAGCACATTATAAGAAGTTCATCAATAGGCCTTTTCACATCCACAGGAACAACCAGACTTAATTTGCTTTTTCTTTCAGTATTGCTGTCTAGCCCAGGATTTTGAAAGATTCCCAAAGAGACCCATTCAGACTGGAAAGACCCCAAGCACAGACCCCACTTTTCTTCATTCAATCAAGCCTTTAGTTACATATTTCCTCAACTCCTAATGCACAGCAGGTTGTTTTATGTTCTTTACCTATCAGGTTCTGGCAAATATTTATTTACATGTCTCACAGATACAGTCTAAGTCCATAAAGATGAGACGGCAAGCTATCCCTACAATAGCAAGGGATCTCACAGTGCCACCAGAAACACCTTCCAGTTAGTTATTATACAGATGTCACCAGACTTGGCCCTTACAGTGAGTAGATATCTTAATAAACTCTGTCAGACAAGTGCAAGAGAGAATAAAAACATTTTGTCAGCTATCAACAAAGCCTGACTACATAAACTACTCATAACTGTTCCCACCAAGGTACAAAGTCTCGCAGTTCTCTTTCCCAAAGTACTCCTCTTAAAAAACAAAAACAATGAAACTCCCTTTAAATGAGTCAGGGCATTAAGGAGATGAAAGAAGAAAATTACCAAGATTTCTACTATGAAGTATCCACATGCGCTTTATAAATATTGTGTTGGAATTTCCCTGGAAATCACTGAATTTCCAGTGACTGAAAAAGGGGAAACATAACCTTCATTTTTAAAACCAGAAAAAAAGAACCACAGGGCACTTAGTCTCACCTCCATGCTTGGTGAGATCATGGAGCTGATCCCCCTGGAAATGGCAAACAGAGATTATAGGGGACAGCCAGCATAGCTTCTCTAAGGGTAAACGATGCCCATCAAATTTGGTGGCCTTCTATAATGGGATTACAGCATTGTTGGAAAAGGGAAAAGAACTGATGTAACCAACCTGGACTTGTGCAAAGCACTTCATACATTCCTGCATGACATTCTTGTCTCCTAATATGCAGAGACATTAATTTGACAGACCACTCAGTAGATAAGGAATTGGCTAAACAGTCACATTCAGTGGGCTGTAGTCAATGGCTTGGGGTCAAAGTAGACAGCAGTGATGTCTGGCATTCCTCAGGGTTCAGTGTTGGGACTGATACTGTTTAACACCTTTGTCAGTAACATGGACAGTGGGACTGAACGCAACCTCAGCGAGTTTGCACCAAGTTGTGTGGTGTGACTGACATGCTGGAGATGACATCCAGAGGGACCCTGTAAAGCTTGAGGGGTAGGTCTCTGTGAAACTCATGAAGTTCAACAAGGCCAAGTTGCAAGGTTCTGCACCTGGACTGGGACAATCCAAAACATGAATACAGGCTGGATGGGGGCCCTGACAGACAAGTCCCACAGAGAAGAACTGAGGGGCAGTGGGGGACCAAAACTGAACATGGGTTGGCAATGTACTTTTTAAGCCCAAAAAGCCAATCATATTCTTAGCTACGTAAGAAGTACACCAGCAGCTGATTTTCCCATTCTAATCCTCTCTTGAGACCCCACCTGGAGTACTGCATTCCCATTGGAGGCTTCATCATACAAAAGACATGGAGCTGTTAAGAGTGGCTCCAGTCTGTGAAACTCATCAGAGGGCTGAAGCATCTCTCCTATGAAGACAGGCTGAAAGAGCTGGTGTTGTTCAGCCTATAGCAGAGAAGGCTCTGGAGAAAACTTAGAGCAACCTTCCAGTACTTAAAGAAGGTCCACAAGAAAGATGGGCAGAGATTCTTTATCAGGGAATGTTGTGACAGGACAAGGGCTAATGCTCTTCAACTAAAATAGAATAAATTTAGCATAGATATTAGGAAGAAATTCTTTATTCAGGAGGTGCAAAGGCAGGGGAATAGGTTGCCCAGAGAAGCTGTGGATCATCTATCTCTGGGAGTGGTCAAGGTCAGGCTGTACAGGGATTTGGGCAACCTCATCTACTGGAAGGTGTCCCTTCCCATGGCAGTGGGGCTGGAACCAAATTATTTTTAAAGGTCCTTTCCAACCCAAGCCATTTTATAATTTTACGTAGATACAGACTTCTATGCAGAAATTTAGGCAATTCAATATAAAAATCTACATTCTGTTCTTTTGCCTCACAGACAAAGCCTAGGGACGGGATAAGCATTTACTCTCCATGCTTTACTATCACCTAAAACATTCATTAGATTTTTTTCAAAAACTTTGTACTGCAGGCTAAGAAGAGAACAGTATCATTTCTTAGGAATGGAAACTCACCGAGAACGAGATCGACTTCTTGATTTCCGCCTTTCCCTAGATCTAGATCGTTTTTTCAGGGGACTTCTGGATCTGCGTCTGTCCTTGTGTCTCGAGAGTGATCTGTTGCCAGACCGACTTCTATACGAACAAGATCAAAAAGAATACTTTAATACTGAAGCTTCATTAAATTAGGTCAATCAAAACAGGAAAATGGCATAAAAATCTGGCCTCACTAAGAAAAATTACATAGGATGGCATTTCACATCTGTTTTTACAGATAAGCTTACTTAAACTGGTGCATATGCTCTCCTTTGAGATTGATTACTTAAGTTGCAAGTTTTATTAGAACCTTTAAGAATAGTCTGGAAAATATCAATCCATACTGAAGGGAGATATTATTATATAATTATTTCCTTAGATAATTAAAGTATATAAGATATAAGATCAGCTTGTAAAAATAGTTACATTTTTTTTCTTCCTCAGGTACAATCATTTATTGCAGTTTTGTCACTTGTTTGGTTCCCCAAAACCTACCACCCATGGCTCAGAATTTAGGAAAGTTATCACTTCAAATTGAAGGATTTGTGAGCATAGATTTAAAAATTCTCAAGATACAGAATGAAAACTTACTTTGTGATAAGTAAGGAATGAAAATAATTAAAATAACTCCAACAGAAATCCAACTGAAGTCTTCCAACAAAAATATTTACATCACTCCAAAAGTAATGCCTCCTATTTATTCCCATGTAAACTATAACACATGTAAACTAAAACAAAGAGCACAATAATAATACTGGGCATAGCAAACTCTCAGCTACATAATACTCCTTTTCAATACAGTCAACACTACTAGCTATGCATTTTTACCAGCGATGAACAAAAGCCTCCTCCTGCAATCCTCCAAATCTGCAAGGCTGTCTGAATTATCTTTCATGTGGCTGTCAGCCCTGCTAAAATATACTACCCAAGGCCTCACAGTGCTCACATGCACTGTTTGGTCTTCATAAACATTCAGCAAGCACCAATGAACATCACTGAGTGCCATTTTTTCGTGCACAGAGCAATTCAATGACAAAACTTTGCTCTGTATGAGTATCCTTATCAGATGCCATTTTGTCAGACTGTACCTCTGCTGCCATCTGTCACATGGCAACAAAACACAATGGAATATTGGTGGGAAGCTTCAACTTCTACTGACATACCACCAATATTCACCTAAGATGTTGCAGGCCAAAATAACAGAATAAGAGTCGTTACTTTTGGAGCACTCCTGATATATATTCTCAGATTTGATCATGAAAACAAGACTTCTAAAAATGACTATAGTCTGTTTTCCTCAGTGTTCATCATTTTTTGGAAGATTACATTACTAGGAAAATCAAAACAAAAAGGTGAATTTGAATATTAAATTTCAAACAACACATTACTTGAATACTTTGCCTGAAAGGTTCACGTATAACAAAGTTCAACTTACCGAAGACAGAAAAGCCATGTATATTACTCAATAAATACTGAAGAACAGGAAGACAGAAAAAATTAACAGTTCTACCTGTTTTCTGCAGCTTGAGACACACAGAGCAAGGAAATACCAAAAGGTGAAGAAAGGCAACCCTTTTTTAGCTCCTGCTTTGCTCCACACATCAGTGTAGCGTAGAAACTAACTTCAGGGCAAATTAATTACAACTGAGCCAAAACAAGCTCCTGAATAAAACTTGTACCATAAAGATGAAAGAGATATATGGAGATTATTAAATGCTGAAACAGGAAAATGGCAAGGATATTTTATTCTTAGGGATGCATCTGCTTCAGTGGACCAGTCTGGCTCTTTTCGCAGCATGTAATTAAAATCATTGGTAACAGACAAAAACTGTATTTTTAAAAAGCGGTATCAAGAGATATTTGAAAGCAGATTTCTTAAAGTAAGAAATGCAAACTTATTTCCTAAAACTCAGTCTAGTTTGTGCTGATACAAAACACTGCAGACATTGTGGGAATATTACGTTAACACTACTTTTCAGTTAAAGCCCATGTTACAGAAACAGCAGAGAACCATGCAATAAGGAAGTGACCAAATGATTATTCTGGCATTACAAAGTTGCCCACTGGTCTGATGTCAACAGATAATGTACTGTGCTGTCTCTGTACAACAAAACCAAAACCTGCACTTACACCATATTTTGCTGGGAGTACAACTGATGCGGTGTGCACTTCTACTCAAGCTTTTTTTTATATAAAAGAACAACAGAACTCCCATCAGAATACAGTGTCAGAAAAGATGCAACAAAGTCGTTTCTGCAACATGGACAACTTACCTTTCTAAAGCATAAACTATCTAGTAAGTTCTGAGTGTCTTTTTTTTGACATTTAACATACCCAAATACTTTTAGATTGATTACATAAATACTCATAAACCACTGAAAAAATACAAACCATTTTCAGGACGTGTCTGTTAGCATCATATACCAATATTGCCTCATTCTTGAGAAATAAATTTATGTACTAATTTTAACAGCGATCTAGTTGCTTCATTTCCTCCCACACTCCAAAGCCTGCCTCAGAAGTTAAGAAATTTAGCAAAGCAAACAAACCGAAGAAAGGAAAACTGTCCCTAGAGCTTTTTTCTCTTAGTTTCCAAAAAAATTTAACCACATTTGCGATACAGTAAACAGAAACACTGGTTTTATTAACTCCGTGTTCAGAAGTTCAAGACAGCAGGGGAACTTTATACTTGCAAAACCAGTCAACTTATCAGTTTAGAGTGTTAACAGTCCCAGCCATATAATGCAGACAACTGTTAAGTTTTTAAAATACCAAGGTCATAGAATGAAATATGTTACACAGCATTAAAAGTACCTTCCACTGTGCTTTCACTGAATGTAATTTTGAAAACACTTAGCACCTAGAGCAAAAAAGTATCTGTTCGGATGTAAAGATTTCAGTTACTCTGATCTGACCAGTATAAGCTATTTGTGTTTTTCACAGCAATACTTACTTTAGAAATAATCCCAGTAATCATCAGTACTGAAGAAAAACAGTATCACCTCTTATTCCAAAAGTAAAAAAAAACCAAACCTACCTGTGTTTTGAATGTGATCTTTTCCTTCTAGATCGGGATTTTGAGCTAGACCTGGATTCTGAACGAGAATGGGAACGAGATCGACCGCCTTTTCTTTCACTGCTCTTTCCAGACTCTGAGAGGAAAAAACCACTTTGCAGTGTAAGCTCAGAACATTTAAAGATCCCAGTTAACAATCTGGCACAAGTGGAATGTACCACACATAGTACAAGGGGCCTACTCTTTGCACATCTTCCTTCTTTGCAAATATCCTTCAGAAACATCCAAGAAAGTCATTGCATATACTCGTTGAGTGCAGCCATCCTGCAGCAGTACACATAAACCAGATAATTATAAACAGCTAGCTCTATTAGGAAGGGATTTATGTTGCTGCCACAATGCACAAGATTACAACACGTTTGCCTCTTGGTATATTATTAACGTAACTATTCAGAAAAAAAGATAATAACCTGAGAAAAACGGAATAAATTAGAAGACAGGGTATAACTTTGAAAACAAGTACAAAATGTAATCTATAGTGTTTTCTGTTCTTTTAGACATTTACACCACTGTACAAATATTCAAATTATATTCCACAAGGAAAGGAAGGCATGGAGAGAAGAGGCTGAAAAGTTTGATCCAAAGGCCTGGAAGCCACCTCAGTGACTTCAGCAGACTTTGGCATGGACTCTTTTCGAAAAGATTGACATTCTGCTGCTTTACACTGAGGAAATGTTAGAGCTATTTTTATTTCAACGCCAAAAATGAGAAAAAATTCAACTGTCTCCAAAAACTCAAGACTTCCCACAATGTAATGTATATACACTGAAAACTAGGTTTGTTAATAAAATGACAAAACCTCACTGATCTACCGAAAAAGGATGATCTTAAGAAGTTCAAGAAAATCAGACTGTCTTATGCTGTGATTTAGAATTCAGAACAAGTCTACAGAAATCAACACTGAAAAGCCCCGTCTAACCTCTCAATCCATGAGAAGTATTTCTCCTAGACCAGCCATTTCAGTGTTAACAGGGATCAAGCAACTAATATGGATGAAAAAGAGTTCATTACAACACATTGTTTTATCCTAAATTCATTTCCTGAACTCATTTGCTCATTCTTGGGTGAGCATGAAAAAAAGCACGGCAACAGGGACTAAAGTAGTCTGCTGTAGATTAAGCAAGCATAATATTGGTGCTTCCACCTGAATGCTAGCTCCCTGATCAAGAAACCACACCACTAATGTGTGCTAAAGAAGAACCAAACAAAGCATAAAGCAATTTCACGGTAAGAGTTTCAATGTACTTTGAACTTAAGAAGCATCAACATTCAATACATTCAAATTGTCCTCCTGGTTTTTAAAATGTTCAATACCCACGTATGTGAAGACAATATGTGTCAAAACAAAAAAGCCAACTTCTACTGTTCTGTTACATGAAGAAAACAGTGATTATTCTCACTTCTTCCTACACGTTATTCAGCTACACTTTTTCCTGTGTCTGAAAGTGCTCTTAATAGCATGTCCCAAGGAGCACAATGAACATGCCTGTCTAGTACTAAACGTAATATACGTACCTGGCTCAATAGCAGCAGATATGAAAGACTGAGCTTCCCTTACTCTCTTCATCACTTCTTCCAGTTCCTTGGCAGCAGCCTGTGGTGTCATTTCAGGAGGCTTCACTATTGCATTATTGGAGTGATTTATTCTAAATTAAGGAAAAATAAAAACTTTATTTCACAAATACTTGAAAAAGAAAGTGAAAAATAAGAAAGGAAACTACCTCAAGTTCCACGTCTGACTAAAAATTGCGAAGTTCATTGAACTACATATTTTACATAATGATCACCTGCCATCTAACTACCTGAAATGTGTGCCTTTTACTCCTTTCAAATATTTAAAATAAATGAGGTACTGCATTTGTGTGTCATTCTGAATAAATAAAGGTTCAAGTCTAGGAATCTCAGTTTCAATTTTAGATTAAATTTCAAATTTAAAACTCATTACAGAGTCATCTATATATGATGACTCCGATCAGCTGCTGTGGTCTAGAAAGAGACAAAGAGCACAGCTGAAGAAAAACATATAATGAAAAGCTTAATCAGCACATAGGCCTTTGCAGTTTCTCTCCTTGTTAAAGCAATCGCTGCCTCAAGATTAAATGTAAGTATATTTTACTCTCTGCTAATCACATTCTTCTTATTTTGAAATCAGAGTTCATAAGTGTTCCAGGGTGGTAACAGTAGATACTTATATTGATAAAATATGTATTATTATGTTTACATGCAGATCAGAGTCACAAATACATAACAATATTGAGAAATCTCTCATTCAATATTCATATGGATAATTAATTTCTTACTTTAGTGGTCTGTCTCCAAACATAACTCCATTAAAGGCAAGAGCTCGAGGTACAGAATTTTGGTCTGCAAATTCCACAAAAGCAAATCGTGTTGGCTGAGTCTCATCACCTGCCATTCGCACAAATTTGACTTCTCCAACTTGCTTAAAGAATTCAAGCAGCTGATCAGCTGTTGTGGTCTAGAAAGAGCCAAAGAACATAGCTGAAGTAAAATATATAATAAAAAGCGATCATACACTATATTAGGTAATAAAAAAATCTCTATGTTTTGGAAAAACACCTCACCGTTGTTTCGCAGGTGACACTAATTTTGGCTATTTTACTTTTTTTTTTTTTTTTTTGAGACATTGTTTTTCCTTCCTTTAATCTAAAAGAAAATACTGCAACCAAAAGCCCCAAAAGTTCAGGCTATAAATAAACTTGCATAGGATTCTGAGCTTTTCAAGCAACCGCTCTGAAATAACTGATATGGAATTTGCTTATACACATATGTCCAGGCTATTTCTGCTATTACAACTTTTAATCAAGTAAAAACAAACAAATGAACAAAAACCAATATCACAACACTCATCTTTTATCTGTTTTTCTGCTCTCTTACAGATTTTATTTTATTGCAATCAACTGAACTTTTACACTCTAACAGCTCCTTCAGCAATAAAATAAAACCCTCAAACAAATACTTCTACTGCCATCCATCAAAGCAATTGCTTTTTGATCAATAACTGCTGAAATTAAATATTTCAGACACCGAGCATTTCTATCACAGAAACGTGAAGATTCTCAGGCTGGTTTTGCAACTTCAAATAAGAGAAATCACTAACCTTCTACTAGGGTTTGGGTGAATGCCTTTTTACTGTACTTAAGATCCGCACAGTATTACGGTGAAGGACAGCTATCATAATCTTGCATCTTCAAAGGCATTATTCAGCTAATACGACACAATTGATCAACACACGCAATCTTATGTACATATCCTCAAATCTGCTGCACTGAGATTTCTCCAGGACCCTGCTAGAGCAACTTCCACAATCTGGTCTGATCTGGTGCAGGACCATTCAGAACTAAAGATATCGCTAGTAACCAAAAACAGCATTATTCGTTTCTTTGTTTAAACCTGTTGTGGTTTTGTGACTTCTGTTGTCAGTATTCCACATCAGAGCACCATGCAGAGCAGTGGCAGTTAACAACATAACATCCTGGTTTTGTTGTACTGCCTTTTTGGGCATTCTGAGTTCCTGGAAAGGAGGGGCAGCACCCCTGGAGGACTCGGTGCAAGGAGGAAGAGGGGTGGGACTCTGGACTGGACCCCAGCCGCTCTCTGCATCTGGCCATCTCAGCTCACCACCCAGTAAAGCACGTGCTGCCCTAGCACTGTCGTGGCTTGACTTGTACTCTGGGTACTCTTCACTCTCTCATTTTGTTTGATTTGGTTACATTTAGTAAATTACTGTTCCTCCTCATATCATTTCCACTGTGTTCTCTGTGTTAGAACTATCTGCTTGTTTTCTGTTTCTTAGAACTACCTGCTACCTCTCTGCCCTTCCCCATCCTCCGGAGCTGGCTGGGTCACACGGCAAATGCCTTCTTTTTTTCCTTTTTCCCCAGGCCTGTGCCAGGACTTACATCTAGGGATAACCCCATGACAAAATCATCATAATCTAATGAGAGCTCCTATGATTATAATTCACAAATAACAATTCTGAGTCTTCCATTAGTATTTCCCATACAAACAACAACAACAACAACAACGAAAACCTACCTGTGAATTCAAATTTCCAACATACACTGTTCTCCTGATTTCATCAATTTTAGATGGGTCCACATTCCCCATTATTGGTGGCTGGGGTATTTCTCCCAGGGCAGTAATGTTAGGGTCCAGTGCTGCTGCTGGTATTGCTCCCAAAGTGCCAAGTGAAACACCAAGCTGAAGGAGAGAAAAAGAATATGGTACAGTCATTTATTTCCAAAATACAATTTACTCTTAAGCAAAACAATGAAAATATATCTGCAGCCTTCTGGGAACGGTTTCATTTTCCCTGCTGTATGCACAACATATTTTCTTTTGTTATGTTGTAAAATAACCATCACTGTAACAGTAAGATGCAGTGTAAATGGCTTTTCCTCACTTAGAGAGTGACCCATAAAATTGGCTGAAAAGAATAAAAAAAACCTTTTTATATATATTTCTATTTTATTTTTAGATTTCTTAAATATCAAACATATACTACAAAAGTTTTAACACAAGTTACATACTTTCCTTTTCAAATGTATCAGCTGACAATGTTATGCCACAGAGTAGAAAGAAACATAGATCAGCCTGAATGGTCTAGTTTGTCCTCTTTATCACGAGCTGTCTCAGAACTTAGTATACTATAGTAGCATATAGTAACAATTTCAAGATCCAGTAAGTGATATTTACCACAGCTTGCTACTCTCCAGAACACAAAATTTAAATAGAAATGGAATACTGGTTAATAATAACCTCACTTAAAAAAAAAAAAACAACAAAAAAAAAACCAAAACAACAATTTGTACATAAGAGCTAGTCTAGATAGAAAAACAATCAGTGGTGTTATGTTCCAGTTGACAGACCTAAACAATTCTGTTTAACTTCACCAGTGGCCCATCCAGTGGAACTGAACACACCCTCAGCAAGTCTGCAGACAACACTGAACTGGTAAGAGCTGGTAGTACACCAAAGGGCTGTGCACATGGACAGGAACAGCTCCCAGTACAGTGAGGGTACTGACTGGTTGGAAGGCCAGCTGGCAGAAAAAGAACTGATGTTTCTGTTGGACCCCAAGGGGAGCATGAGTCAGCAGTGCACCTTTGCAGTCAAGAAAAAGAGCAGTATGCTGAGCAGCTCTTTAAAATAGAAGTTGTGAGCCGACAAGGAAGGTGACACGTGGCCTTTCTCAGTGCTGGTGGTGCCAAATCTGGAATCCAGCGTCCAGTTCTGGGCCTTCCATTTGCAAAAGAGAAACAGACCTAACCAGAATGCATCCATTGAAGAGCCACAAAGCTGAAGTGCCTTGGAGCACCAGTCTTACAAGGAGAGTCTGCGAGACCTGTGTTTCTTTATTCTGGATAGGAAAAGGCTGGGGAATGTTCTAACAGAGCAGTAAAGTTTCTAGTGAGAGAATGTAAATAAAGAGTGTAAAAAGAGTGGAGCCAGATTCTTCTCAGTGGTTGTCAGTGAAGGAGCTAGAGAAATGAAAAAGCACTATTCACCTTGTTCACATGATTAATTGTGAAGTATTATATCCGTAATCCTGTACATGTATTGAGTTCCCTCAATAAATTTACACCCACTGTTCTGCAATTTAAAAATACGAAAGGAACACTCAGGAAAAGTTAGGCACAGACACCTCATGACCTACCTTCAAAAGGGGCACCACAGCTAAACCCTGAATGACTTTATATACAGGAGGACATCACTGATGTAGCATGTACAGCTTTTATTCTCATAACATTAAAAATGTTTTTCAACACAGATGAAACCCGAAATCAAACAGCAAATGAATTTTACTTACTGTTGTTAAAGGTGTTGGTGTAGGTATTGGAAGCAACCCCGCACCAGGCATCAGGCTTGTCATAGTAGGAGCAGGCGCCAATAAAGACAGGGCTTTGGCTTCATCTGGGATTTTACCTGAAGAAGCAAATGAAAGCATTATACAGAGCTGGAACACTACACAAATGTTACTCTTACTATTATTTTATAATTACCCTTGCATTTAAAAATGTAATAAATAAGAATGAATCTATCTACCAGATCCTTACAAATAAACAAATAAGAACTTAAGATTCTCCTTTTACCCTGCCCTACTAGGAAAAACAAAAGTGAGAAAAACTTCAAAGACTAGCAAACTCATTAATGGATCATTATTTTAAAAACTGAATATGTACACAATTATTTAACACTTTGAGCTATGGGTCACCTGTACTGGAAACTTAATGTTCATGAACCAAACGATATCAAGCATGGACGCTTTCCCAGGGCGGTGCTTTCACGGTGATCGAAAGTTGTTTTACACATGACAACCGTTCGTGTTGGCTGCATCACTAATAGCACACAGAACATCAGATACAGAAAAGAAGAACATTTTTTAAAGTTTAATCCCCAGAAATGGCAAATAACCAAATCAGTAAAAGAAAAAAAAAAAAAAAGAAAAAGAAAAAAAGAAAAAACATGTATGAGCTAATTGAAATTTGTGCTTTTCTCTACTTTGACGCTACCTACTTTTGATGCAGAAATAAATAAAAATTAAATAAAAGCTACTGTGATTCAATACACACTGCAAGTGAAATCAGGAGTATGGGAAGGAAGAAAAATCTATATTTGTACTGTCATATATTCTAAGTCATCTCAGTTTATATGAAGCTTTAATGAATTAGCTGTAAATTTCACGAGGCACAAGAAAATCCTAACTGATCAGCTAAGCAATCCGTATTTTCCTAAGCTATGTATTTTGTACCCTTTCAACCAGATTATACTCTCCCTGTCATGCTAGCAGTTTAAACAATAAGTAATCTGTTCTAAACACAGGTTTCTTTCAAATTTATTTATAATAAGACTGCTAAATTAACACCATAAAATCTTCAAAAATTTTAAAAGTGGTGGTAGGTCAATAGTAATGTAATAGATAAAACAATTAAATGTATCTATCAGATTTGAAATGCCAAGGGGAGTAAGCAACTACAAACACTACACAGGAAAAACTGCAGCAGCAACTTCTGCTTATACCAGGTATTAATTATGTTCTCAAAACTCCTGGCATAACAGTATGTATGCTGGCTTCTGAGCCCTTTGTTATTACCACATGCATTTTAACAAAAGTTTTTATTTAAACATTTTTTTAATACTCAAAGGATCTACACGACTTCTCTTTAAATAAAACTGTCTATGTTTTTATCTGCTAATCTCTAACTTCAATATATACAAAACACAATGTAAGTCCCAAAATACTGTCTAATTTTAACTATATGAGTTCCAGTAAAACCTATAGGAATTGTACTACTTTAAAAAAAAATAAAAGCAAAAAAAGTATTGCAAACCAGTATTAAAGATCTGCAGCAAGGACTGGGTTACAACTGGATGTGACCAAAGAACAAAACAAATCTAAATTAAAATAAATTTATATGTAGCATATATGGAATAGAATAGATAAAATAACAGTACCCATTTTTCTCTCATGCCTCCTATTTACATTATTTTATTTATGTTTAGTTTTGAGGCACCTTGCTCCTTAACATGTAACAAAGCACTTGATTTTTCTATCTAAAGGAGAAAAATAGGAAAATAATTAGCGCTCAAGAATTAACTGTGCAATAACGTCTTCCAGGGCTTTTTTTTTAAAAAAAAAAACATGCATGAATCTGAGTCATCACAATGTTCAGCACTCATTATGAAGTCAGGCATGCAAGGAGAGGTGCACCTGATCTGCCTGACTGCTCACAATAATTGGGTACTTCACTGCATACCCTGCCTACTACGTAGCTAACTAAACAGGCTTTCAAATATACAGTTCTAGTAACCGTGCATGCAAATTAGGCATACAGTTATATACCAGTTCTTCTGCAAATCAAAGTATTGAGGTGCTTTCAGGTGACCGATGAGCTAGACCATTAACTACCAGACGTTTTCATGAACAGGCAGCTTCTTGCCATTAACCACATCCTCATGCAGGTTTCCATAGAGTCTACACATGTGGATCAAGTAAATTCAGTCACAAAAACAGCTCCTAGAGTGGTGTGTCCGCACTCTCTTTTTGATCCTTGGCCAGCAACGTACATAAGCATATGCCTAATTTAAGTATGCACTTACATACAGCCAATTCAATACATACTTAACCAAATAAATTTTTCAGATGTTTAAGGCATTTAGCCCTTTGAAACAGGAATGAAGTTAGGCACATAATTAACAGACAGTGAGTTAAATTTAGAGAATTAAATTCGAGCCTAAACTTCAAGCACACAGGCCATCTTGCTGAAATAATACAAATTATTCATTTGCTCAAGCACTGCTTAAAGAATCAGGTGAGCACTTTCACTTAAGCCACTTCTAACAGAAGTTCAAAGAACGAAGAGTACATGTGTCTAAATAACAAGCTAGCAGCATCATTACCCAAATAACCAGGATGCCTAACAATGTAATGTTTTCTTTTAACTGAAACTCCATTTGGTCAGTTCCACAGCACAAAGAAAGATCTGCTTGTGCTTTGTTCTTCCCCTCCCCCTGAGCTACTCTCTTTTCACAGGTTCCTTCCTCCAGCTTTTAAGCTTTTTTTCAAACCTTAAATCAATTTTATAGAAAATAAACTAGGGGCAAATCTGCCTTCCTGAACAAATCAATAGGTGAGGCCAAATAACCTCTTAAGTTAAATACAGCCTTTATGTTTTGGAGTTTTAACACAACAAATGTATGAATAAGAGAATATGTGGCCACAAAGGTACAAAACTTGTGGCTTGTGAAAAACCAAATTAAGACACTTTAAAAACTGTTTAAGATAACCAATTTGGATTTAAAACTCATTATTTGAAACTGAAGCTAGATGGAAATGAGCTAAAAATACGTATTTTCTAATAATGGAAACATATGTCACATATATATCATATCCACAGAAATATTTCTTAGATGCTTTTGTTTGTTTAGAAAATTATAGACTCTGTGACCATTTACTTCATTCCTCTCTGCTTCGCAATGTGATCTGGAAGCAAATGTAGTTTGGCTCCACACTGCCTAGAAGCATCTCAGGGTCTGTTTCAGAGGAGGTGGTCTCACACTAAATACATGTTACAATTGTTATTTTCTTCTATTATCCAAGGGCTTAAGGAGTCTTAGCCAACCTGGTTCAAACCAGCAACCATTTTGCTAAGTGCTCCAAAAAAATGTTTGTGTTAAGCAGGCAGTAAATGTAATTTTTTTTTCTTTTAAGTGTGCAGAAGAAAATAATTTCCTGTTCTTCATACTTAACCTATGTGCTTAATCCTGCCTGTAGAACAACCACAGTAGTAGGTTTGTTTTAAAGGTATCTTTCATTCACATCTACTTTAAACATAATTTAAAACAGTTGTTACTTTCCCGCCATGTTAAGTCAGTGGCAAATGCACACTTCAAAATAGCTTCTGTGTGATCCAGTTCATGACTCCTATTGGATTTAGCAGCAGTGATTAAAGAGATTAAAACTACTGGCAACTACCTCAACTGCCACAGACAAATCCAAGAGAGATCATGAAGCAAAGCTCTTCCCAGTTCACAGCTTGCTGGGTTACCAAAGTGAAACCAATTGGTATTAACACGCTTAGCTGAGAAGAGCAGTGCCTGAGCATGAGACACACCACCTGCCCACTGATTCTGCTTTAGGGGTTCCATTCCAAAGTAAGAAGTAAGAACATCACCTAGAGATGACAACCTTCTCAATCACTCCAGCATCAGCTGCCAGGGCTTGTGTGATGACTAAGGAGTCTTTTTAAAAAAAATAAAACCTCCTCTTCAGGTAACAACCACCGAAGCATGTATAAGTGCAATACACACACACATACACATGCATACAGAACTGATTCAGTCTTCCCACAGACAACAGTGTTAAAAGACAATGTGCCTCACATAACACGTTCTAATCAGAACCTCAGGCTGCGTTTGTACTTATGAGTGGTAAACAGTTTTTCTGAAAATTGTGAAAACAAAAGGATGACATTTTGCTGCCACTGACCTCACTGGAGCAAGATCTCATCAGAAGCAAGGGTTTCAACACATTCAGTATCCATTAAATTTCAATTTCATAAATAATTATTATAAACTCTTTATATTACACATAAATGGAAAGCCTTCTTTTAAACAGACCATGCAATCTAAATAAAACCACTCTGCTAAGAGAGACAAACAGCAGAGAAAGGTTATGACTATATTCTGCAAACTTAATGTCTCCAGAAACTAAGAATTTTAACTGTCTTTTCCAAGAGGAAATCGTAAAGCATAACATATGAAAGAATGCATCTTAAAACTCATGTATTTCTCACTATTTCAGTCTTCTGTCCCAGTGTGCTCATCTGCTGAATTCAGATGCTTAAATGTACTCCAAGTGAAATTTTATCCAAAATTTGCAGCACAAAACTCAGCTAATCACACTTTGCGAATACCATCCACCATTCATAAGCAGCTTCAGGTCAAACTTTAAAATGAAACACTGTGAACCCTTTACAAAACACCATTTTTACAGAACTGAAGTACCAGTTCACAAATACAAGGGAAAGAGATTTAACAAAACAAAAAGGGACAAAATAAAATAAAAACAAAATAAAACAAAATAATAATAATAATAATAATAAAAACAAAGGAAAGAAAGCAAAATAAAATAAAAACAGAGACAGGGCGTCCATCTTCAGCAGGCCAGACTTCGATCTCATTTCCCCCATGAAGGTTTCACTTGACGGCAGGTTTAGTGGCATGGCAAACAATGCCTAACTCAGGCAAGTGTAACAGGTCTGCCTTGGCCAGTCTAGTCATCTAATAATGCACAAATATCACACAGAGAAAACATACAAAACCAAATTAATAGTCAAAATCCATCTACCAGATAATGTGGACATAAAATTTAGAATGATTAGGGTGGCATCTTTGTTATCTTTCAACCTTTGCATTCTCAAAGCATAACATTTAAAGAAAAAGCTACTCATACACACAAAGGAAAGTCACATTTTGACAGCTGCATAACGTTACTTCATTTACAGTTACATTTTTTGTAAAACTGTTTATTAAATGTCACAAAATTAACATTGATATCATTGTATCCCTGTCCTCATGCCCCCCTGATTTAACATTGTTAGAATACACTCCAAATTTCAGATTTTATTCTGGTTTTTAAAACCAAATTTTCAGAGTTTCATTTTACCTCTCACCTGTGTTCAATTCGGCGCATGAAACATTTCACTCTTGGCACCATTAGCTAACAGTATAATTTAACAATATAGTGGTAAAATATAGCCGTTGCTACTTTTAAAACTTGTGATACACTCCACTGTCTCCATTACCAATGAATCCTATCATACATCGTGAATCAAAAATGTTGTCCTGTGTTCTCCAAAACCATGTCTACCCCACACAATAAACTCCTCAGGAAGTCAAATCTGTATGTATTCACATTTTCATAAATTCACATCAGTGACCCTGTTGGAAAGTTGCATAAAAATAGCATTATTACATTCTAAAAAAATTTTCCTCGCAACCCAGTCACTTGTTCACTTACTTATACACAAACCTCCGCAAGATTTGGAATTGTTTGGAACAGTGGCAATTTATGTGCAATAGACTGTCTCAGAAACACCCGCTAAGTCAGCTACAAACGGGTCTAGAACAAGAGTTCTCAGAACTTTCATTTCATTCTCCTTCCACTCGCTGTCTACCATCAAGAGACAGAGGAAAATGTAGCTTTACCTGCCTGTTGCCAAATCACGTCAGGCAGTGATCTCATCACAAGAAAAACACCAGGATGTGCTGTTCATTCATTTGGCGACAATCTTCCCTCTCTGGCAGTACTGAACCAGTGTTAAGGACTTTTGGATGAAAAATAAAACTACAGTCCTGAATAAGCTGTAGGCAACTGTTCAGGGGCAATTTTTTAATAATCAGGGCTCTTGTTTCATGCATTTTGCCTACCCAAAATTTTAAGTGGACAGGGCACTCTTTGCAGTTTAAGAACAAGATCAAAGAAAAACAAAAAACTAAAAATGCCACAAAGCAAGGCATAATAAAAAACTAAAAATCTAGGCTTCAAAAAGTCAAAAAATATGTGCTCACACTAAAGGCTTTGAGAATATGCACATGTATTATAGATCATTATGATTGTTACTTAGTGTAGCTTTAGAGTCCAAGACATTTTGTAGACTTGTCAGAGTTTGCTAGAACATCTCAGACCGTGATCACTGCAGCACTAACCTTATACTATTCAGATGAGAATGGAGTAAGACTGGGAAAAAAACGGTGCTCTGAGATCACCATTAACAAACTCCAAAAAGTCATCAGCTTTTCTTAAAACAAAACCTGACTCTTGCAGTAAAGGAACCCATGCTAATAGCAAGTACTTCTGAATTTGCAGCAGTTTACTGTTCAATCATTTAAGGCTCTTTTTTTCATGGCAAAACAGCTACCATACTTCAAGTGAAGAAAGCCTCACTTCATCATCTGGAATGTTTCTATTCCAGTGAGGTAAAAAGTCTTCTAGACCCAAATGGGCCAATGCTCAATTCCACAAGGATCGCAGTGAAGTCAATGGGGCTCTGCCAAACTCCAGTTATTTGTATACATGGAATTCAGCAACAGTAGTGCTTTGTAGGACTGCATTCAGATTTGGCGTATCAACAATAAGAATACCCTCACATTCTACACACCTGCAAAGTATGGCCTCGGCATTCTTAAGGGAACGCTCGTAAAATTACTATTTACCAAACATCTTTACTAGGAGTTATAAAAATATTTTATTCTGGAAGCATTATATGCAGATAAATGCATTTTTCAAAAGGTGCCAAAAATTCTAAGAAGAACAATTTCTTACATACTTATGAAAGTGTGTAAGAAAGTCTTTTTATTGCAAAGTATTACTTTCAACAGTAACAGCAAGGGAAAACTGCAATCTTTTTATTACACTAGGAGGCAAACACATTCAATCAGTAATTATCACCATGAATACTAACTATTTTAAATTATGTAAATCTAAAATGGCCAAATGCATACAGTGCATGTCAACAAGACAAATTTTGATTTGAAAAATAATAACAATAATAATAATCAATGTAACCAAAAGAAAAAAAAAATAAAAAACAGAAACAGCAAAGAAAACAAGCCACAGACCAAAAGTTATACATTAAAATCTAAACTTCCATGTTATCTTTGCAAGGAAATTACTTAACATATTCAGTGCCCCATTGACTTCAGTGAGAACTTTGTGTGGGAATAAGCTTGCCAAGATAAAAATCACCTTTAAGGGGACAAAATTACCTTTGTGTCCTCCCAAATATGTAAAAACAATGGAAAATTGAATTATCCTTATTTATATCAGATCTTCTTTTTCCTAATGCTGAATTTAAATTAAATCTCCATAGCTACGTTTCTTCACTCTAATTTCATTTTTCTATCAAGGCACTTTTTTTTCCCCCACCCCCAAACACTAAAATAAAAAAACTGTAAAAAAAGGAAAAACAAAGTAACAACAGAGAACCACCTCCTTACATTGAAAGCTTAAAACAATTAGCAGACAGGACAAAGACCAACATTACAGAAGAATGACTGAAATACTAACCTTCTGCACAGGGCACAACTATCAAAGCTCTGTCAATAAAAACCGTGTTGGTTAGATGCTGGGCCACACCAACACTTGATGCTTCACGAAACTTAATATAACATACTTTGGAGGAAAAAGCAAGAGGTGCGTTGCTGCAAGACAAAAGGGAAAAAGCAATCACTCATATTGAATAACGTACATATGCATATTTTTAACCAGAATTTCTTAAATTAAAGACATTTTCAGACTTCCTGGAAATGTTACCTGAAAGGCCATAATTTGACTTTTACGGCACTAAAAAAAAGCACATCATCTCCTTCTTTTTAATAAAAACTTGCATAAGCCAAAATCTCAAATTTACAAGACTTACTATCTTTACAAATCTTACTATATGGTGTTACACAGTTCAATATTATTGTAAATAACAGCATGAATCAAAGTATCTCATAGTAAATCTACAGTTAATATTTCTTCTGTTTCTTCTGCATAGTCCCATTTGTAGGAAATTCAAACAATAAGACCAGTGAGTCCTTCAAATCTTAGTCCACACAGCTTAGGGAGCAGGAGAGAAATAAATCATGCCTGCTCACATTCAGAATGGCCTGCAAGGTCTTGATTCAGAATACTTCCAAACATCACAGCTGATAGCAGATGACTTTCTAAGTCCTCATCAGAAATGTTTGCACACAACATCTAATCTTACACATTATAAAGAGTTGGATTTCAATCACTGCAAAGATGTTTGCTACAGCATCTTTATGATGGGGTTGTTTTTCTTTGGCTTTCTAGGGAAGAGGAATTCATTTCTTTGTTTAGGTTTTTTAAACACACATGCTACCATCACAACCCAAACAGCAGAAGCCTCCAGTGAAAGTTCCACAGTCCAGTCTGCTGAAGACTTCTAACATCTCTTGGCTTTTTTCTCTTTAAAAATCACTGCTAACTGAAGAATATGATTCTGGACAAGGCAGAATCATAAACAATCCGTGTAAATTTCAACAGCAATGGAGGCAGCTACGTGATTTCAATCTTGAAAGCTATTTGGAAAGTGTGTTAAAAATATTAACAAAAGAACAGTGTTTCAACTAGGCTCCAAGAAGTAGTTTGGGTACAAACTCTCTTCTGAGGATTAAGCTAATCTGGTAACTCACTGGAAAAGTGAAAAGAAAAATTCTCTCAGGAGGAGATATCTGTAGAAAGGTGCTAGTGTGGAATACACTAACATAAATAACCAACTAAAGTAAGATCTCATGGAATAACTGAATGCACCTCTAAGACCTCCTCTGCAATACAGTCACTGTAGAACACCGTGAGGTCTAAAAAATGGCCACTCTATTTGATCCAAAGGAAAGCAGTATTACAGTGGGGCTTTCAACACTACACACAGTTTGTCTCCCCACTTTCAAACAACTTAGCCTGCAAAAATCCAATTGGCTGTGAGCGTGTGACAAAAAAGTACGACAACTGGGACTACACACCTCAGATCTAACTTGTCTCCTACGCTGAATAACAACTCTAAGCTGTAGGAGTAGTTTGTGGATTAGAGTAAACAGCCAAAAGCTGTCACACCCTGCAAACCAGCTTCAGATTTCAGCTGTACCTGCACCACAAACAGAAAGTCTCTGCCCTCTTTACTACTATACAAGCCACACTTCCTGCTCTTACGAATGTCTGTTTAAACCAAAAGAAAGATAACAAATTAATACTTTCCTGAACAGCACATTTGGTAAATTTCAATGTAAATAACTTTAGGACATCTGTAAAAACAAAAACAGAACACCACTGCCATGCAGTATGTTTCAGAGAACGCTCTATAAAGCAAAGAGTACAGCATTTCCTCTTGCAGACTCACTGCATACTGTAAAGTGGGCGTCACTTCCCACACAAGTGTGGCTTCTCAGTGGCTTTTCACAAACACAGACTTGCAGGACACCTCCCTCCTATGTCAATGGAGACATAACAGGCCTCCCTGTACTGCCACTGTAGGAGCTCAGTAAGCACTGGAAGGTTTGCAGATGGTAAACTGACTTGTGTGCATGTAAACAATGATAGCAGTTGTTCTTTTTTAGTATGGGAACTCAGACCTGCAACCAAACCAGGACCACGCACATGAGAAGCTCTATTACAGACACTCATCTACACAGAAATGACAAATCCAGACTGAGGTCCTGAGGCAGAACTAACAACACTCACTAGTTTAAAAATTTGTCCTAGATGGGCTGTGACTACAGTATTCCCCATCCTTGGGGATTTCTGCATTCTACCTAACCATAATTTTACACACAGTTTTCACCTGCTACCTCTCTTTACAATTAATGAAGTATTTCGCTTCAGGAGGAAAACAGATCTCATTTGATTAAATGAGTAACCTATAATTCACCCATCCTATTTTCCTTTAGGCTTAAGTACAACTACAGTATGTACCAGTAAATTCAAAAATAAAAATCACAAGAAATCATGTTTCCTGACAGGATTTTATAATAGCTCCTTGCTTTTACTTCTGAGCACTTTTCATAAAAAGCTGGTTAAAAAAAAAAGGAAAGGCAATTCTCAGAGTCTCTGCATTTCCTTTCTCTCAAGGTTATAGCTTTGTTTATGGAACAAAGATTCGCAGGTCTGGTAGTAAGTGGAATAAAAGTGGTCCTCAGGCACTGAAAGCCACCTGCACAAGTCTTCAGGAGAAATCTTACACACAAATTGTCAAGAAATCAAAGCTTATTGGCCAAGTTTTTGAAGCCAACAATCAAGAATGTTAAATCAGTACAGCAGACAGAAAAACTCTGCTGGTCTAACATTTAAATACAAATAAGAGAAGATTAAAAAAATCTTTTTCCCACTTCCATGACTTCTACTTGCTAATTGCTGTTACTGAAGACCCTTACACATAGGTTATCATTTTTACAGATTGAACCTTCACTGCAAAGCCTTCCACAGATCAGAACAGCATATTTGTAAGAAAATAGGTAAATACAAACAAAGGCCACCATTAACAGTCCACAAAAGGAAGATTCATATTAATGTTTTATTTTGTTTTCCAATAAAGGAAATATTGCTTTAAGTGCCAATGAAACCTCATTGACAGGTAGCTAAAATTAGGACCATGACCATATGGAAACAATTTCTGCAGAGCCAGGAGTCCCCAGCGCTCCCAATGCTGAATCCGAAGGTGATTTACTCACAGTTCTCATGTTCCTTTCAGAAAAATAAAAGTAACAAAGTAGCTCTTACAGCTGCCTGAGAAATACCTTCACTGAATACAAGGTTTTCAGTATTGTAACAAGTATGGGAATCATCCTTCTAAGAGGAGCCTAATTAGCAGGGACTGCAGAATTGATAAACTGAGGTTTATCAATGAAAATAAAACACATCAGGACAAAGTACTGAAGAGCACAGCATGAATTAACACTCATTTACAAATTCATCCCAATCAAATAGGGATACAAAATGAAAGACCCAAACAGAAACTGGTCTCTAGATATGAACTGAGAGGATAAGTCACTGTTTTCAGGATCCCACCCAGAACACTGAAGAGCCATCTTAAAAAACCTCTATTTCATTCAATACTTTATAAGTCAAGGTGGCTTCTTCTTCTTCCCCTCCAAAATCTGTGTAATAACAAGAACTTTACATCAAGTATTCCAGCACTATCTAATATAATCTGTAAATAACTGTATTTCTTTTTAGCTTTTCAAATAGAACAGTCCTGCATCCCATAAAGCCAAGTAGTATGAATGATAGCAGTCTGGAGAAATGCAGAAAAATGTTTGAAAAGGAATCATTCTTTCCAAAGGTAACAGGTCCACAAACCATAGCGTAATGCTTCTTTTTGTTCTACAGTCATGAAAATGCAAAATGTGCAGATGCCATCCTTGCTCCCTACTAAGTCAGATACCTTCTCCTTTTTCATCAAGTCAGCAGCAGGGTGGTGCACAATGAATTACAGTGAAACAGGGCTAGAATTAATCATCACCTCATAATCAAAGCCAAGATGTAATGCTCCAACTTCAAAAAAGGGGAAGAATAGAAAAAATGAAAAACCCAACTAATACCAACTAAACAAGGTCCAAGATGGCACTTGACTCTGACCAACTTAATTTACAAATACTAGAACACAGCTTGCTTCCTCTCAACTAAAAAAAGGCAGATTTGTTACTGGAATTAAATTTCAATAGACTACAAGAAAAGTATACGACTGACACATGATTGACTCAGAAGAAGTGAATCATAACCTGTATTTTTTACTCAGAAAGACCATAATTGATTGAAAAAAGGGAATATATATGCTTTATAGAGTGTGTACGTAGATATTATCTTTGATTCAGCTGAAACAGTTTATTTTCCTCACAGAGTCCAGTGTGATACTGTTTTACCTTCAAGAGAAAAAACAATCAGGATAACACATCAGTGTTTTAGTTGCTGCTGAGCACTGCTGTTCAGAGCCAATGAAATTTCACCACCTCATACTGCCTTGCCAGCAAGGACAGCCCAGTGTGGGGCTCAAAGGGTTGAGATAATGACCAATCTGACCTGAATGCATTAAATAAAATTGTTATGAGCAGCATACTAGCTTAACAGCTGCTGGTCACAATGCTGCTCTTTTCATTCACATTGTTTGCTTGCTTCCAAAGCTATTTTTCTTAACTCTGGAATGTTTATTGTCTCTTGAGGGCAGGCCTAGACTTCTTTATGGTTTTGCTAGTTTATATATACCATGTGCTCATGCTATACCAATTATGGGTTTAATTTGGTACTTGTACTCAGCAGTGTGCTCATTCTCAGATTTCAGGAACCTCACTACAGAACCTCTTCAGCAAGTACACTCTCAACTCAAAGTAGGCTAAAATAGTTGTGGAAAAACTGAATATACCTGGGATATTCTAAGTAGCATTATCTTATTGTTTGTCTTTTGTATGTGCTACTGGCTTCATTTCTGGGGAAGAAAATATTTAAAAATACCACCCAGGGATCTACCCTGAAGCAGGATGGCTGTACATGGCAAGGTGTGTGGGAGGATGTGGGTGGGTATCTATCACAATGACCAGAGAGCATCAAGTATACATGATACATGTGGTGGAAGTGTGTATGGAGTCTCCTATCATCATATGCCAAGTCATTGGCAGCAATGACCTGGAAAGACTGAGAGGAACAAAGATGGAGTGGTGGATTAATTAGCTGACCAACTCCAACAATTCAAATAAAGCTGATTTTTCTCCCTACTGACCCATGTGTCAGTTCTGGAGGAATTTTCCCAACAGGTCCAGCAACTCAAAAGGAATATAACCTCCTCACCAACCGCATGAACCAGAATCTCAGCTACCAGAACTAAGTTGTTTTTGTTCAAGAGATAGGTGAGCACATGTCACCCTGTGGTTTCACCTGCATGACCACAGAGAGAATGTAAGGAGGCAGTATGGAAAACTCACCTCAACCTTAGAGGGAAGAGTACATGAGTTGGCAGGGAAAACAACCACAGATTCCAGGAAAACCGCTACTCCAATTTCCAGTGAACAGTTCTCTGAACAGAGTGGAGGGTACAATCCTATTTCTCCTCTTGATAATGAGGCTTTTGGTTCACGTTCATGTGAAGTGAGTTACAAATATAGTAACCAGGACTAGAAGGGCCCTGCCTCCAGCCACATGGCGGAAAGGGCAACTGTCAACTAATGGCCTGGCGCATCAGAACCACAGGAGCATAAGGCTCAGAACAACAGACTTGTGTGACATACGTACACAGACTTCACAAAGCAAATAAATTCCCTTTTGTAGTCTCTTAACTGCTATGCTTCACTAACTGCTGGAAGTTCACATCCATTAATATTAAAAATGTGCACTTCAGGCATCAAATTATGTTTTGTTTTTTCTTAAACAGAAGATGATGAGTACAGAAGGGAACACAACTTCACCCTGTTAAGCTAAACTAAGGACAATTATTTTGTTTGTATGCTGAGTATCTTCAATGCAGAATCATAAAACAAGTTACAATGCTATGCTATGCAACATGAAAACTTTTTTCAGCATTGCTTTATCTACAAAAAGCAATATTCTCTTAATACTACGTGACAGATTATCTTATAATAAGACATCTTACAATAAGAACTTATTGTTTTTTTATGTGCTTCCAAACAAAGGCTAGCAAACGAGATCCAATCTCAGCAGAAGCTCCTGCTTAACTACTTACTATCAAAGCTTTCAGTTGTTTGTTTCTTTTCTATTTATGCTATTAAAGTAACACAAATATTCTGGAATTACTGAAAGCTGAAATGCCCTCATCTCCTCATTCTCAATGAGAAACAAATTTCTAAAAGTACATTAACATTTGTCACTGCGTGTTCAGTATCCACAAGATTTTACTTCACCAAATTCAACCAACCAAATCCTGCTTTTCAAATCCAGATCTGAACAAAGAGCAAGTTTCTCACTGTTCTGTGAAGGTAACAAAACTGATGCTCCAGAAAACACTACAACTTTAAGTTTCCTACAGAAATACATTTGAAGCTAGGACAACATGAATTTCTGCTTTATGTCACCTATAATATAAAAATTCCCTTTTAAATCATAGGAACAATTGATTTTTTAAAAATTAGGGCCTAAATTATTCCTTACAGAAATAGCAGCAGCTATACACAATTTCAACAAACTGCAGACATAAACTGTAGCATCTTTTTGCTTGGAATTCTTCTGCTTCCCACAGACTTGTCGGTGAAGCACAATTACCTGAATTTTTCATTATGCTGTTATAAAACATGTTCAGAGAGTGAAAAGCAGTACATATTTTCTGTTTAGCAAGAAGGGGATTGGATGAAACCCTTTTCCTTTTCCAAGATAGTAATTTGAAAATCAGTTCAAAAGCCCAGACCTGTTTTGCAAGGACAAGTGTATTTCTAGAAGTTATGTGCATGCACACACACAAAGTAAATAAGATTAACAGTAAAATATGTAACCACTATTCTGTATCCTATGGAAAAAAAAAAAGATGAATTACGAGGAACTGATGTTTAACACAGCATAACCTTGACGTTCCCAAGTCAAATCCTACCATGGCGCTGGATTTTAGTATTTCTTGTAGGTACACATACAGGAAAAATTTTACACACAGACAGAAAGCCTCAAGAAAACATCCATTTGCCTTACATTCTACTACATAACCCGGCAAGACATGGAAGTGGAAAAACACCAACATTTTTAGCTATTATGGAAGTGGAAAAGCTCCAACATTTTTAGCTATTTAGAAGACCTAAGTCTTATTCCTCTGAATTACAAAATAAAATGTATAAAGCTCAAGATAACCTGGATGCAAACGATGTACACTCTTTCTGCTGCCCTATGTGATTTTTGCAAGGGGTAAAAAGGGAAAATTGTTCTAAAGGGCACGTATGTCATTCACACCGTAGGGCAACAAAGGCAACAGTATAAATGGCCTCTTCTCCTCCCCAGCTTTGCTGAAGCATCAGGGCAAGCAAACCGCACCGCCTCCTATCTATGGGCCCGTTATGTGATCAAATGCACTGGGATCAGACGCCAGGAGGGCACAGCCCCGCTCCAAGGACGCGGCCGATCCCCCAACCCGGAGCCGCCATCTTAAGTGCGGCCATACAAAGGCGGAGGCACGTGACCGACCCGCGGCGGGAGGCGGCGGTGCCCGTAGTCAAGATGGCCCGTCGCGCCTCCCGCCGCCCGCCCGCCGCCCCGCCGCTCCCTCGGCCCCCATAGCCCTGCAGCCGGCCGAGCTTACTCTGGGGGATAGAGGCGCAGCTCCTCGATATCTCCCAGGAAGCCGAAGAGAGTCCGCATCTGCTCGCTAGTGACCGCCGACGAGAGGTTCGTGACCTGGATGACGGACGTGGGGCCCAGGGGGAAGCCGAGCGGCACCCCGATCCCACCGCTGTTCATCATGGCGGAGCCTGCACGACCGCGGCACGGCCGCACGCACCGCGGAGGCGGGACCGAGGCGGACAGCGGCGCGCGGCGTATGGGCAGAGCGTCCCTGCGCGCCGCCGCTCTAGCCGCAAACTCGACTGCTCCGGAGGTGCTGCCGCGCTGCCGGCCTCCTGCCGCTGGAGGCGCTGTTTGCTCCGCCGGGAATGGCGCCGCTCCCTCCGGTGCCCTTGGAGCAGGCGCTGCGGGCCGCGAGGGGCGGGGACAGCGCGGGAACGCGCTCCAGAACCGTTAACGGCTGCACCAGAGTGTGTCCGCCAGAGCGCGGAGATTCGCGATAGAACGCGTTGTTAGACGAACGGCTCCCTCGTTCAGTGAGGGGCAGATTAATCCCCTCAGGGAATAAAGCCTTGGAAACTTACATCGTAGTGACACTGAACGGGAAGGGCTGTGAGGGAATGGGTCGGCCGTGCTTCTTTTAAAGCTGGACTGGGAATCTCTCCCAGTTACAGTCTGCCCAGATTTAGAACCATAGAATCATAGAAGTGCTCAGGCTGGAAAAGATCTTAAAGGTCACTAAGTCCAGCCGCAGCCTAACCACCGTACCCTAAGCACCGTACCCTACACCATAGTACCCTACACCACAGTACCCTAACCACAGTACCCAAACCATAGTACCTAACCATAGTACCTAACCATAGTACCTAACCATAGTACCTAACCATACTACCCTAACTCTAACAACCCTCTGCCAAATCATGTCCCTGAGCACCACAGAATCACAGAATCACAGAATCACAGAATTACCCGGGTTGGAAGGGACCTCAAGGATCATGTAGTTCCAACCCCCCTGCCTAGCAGGGCCACCAAACATACACATTTACTAGATCAGGTTGCCCAGGGCCCCGTCCAACCTGGTCTTGAACACCTCCAAGGACGGGGCATCCACAACCTCACTGGGCAGCCTGTTCCAGGACCTAACCACCCTTCTAGTAAAGAACTTTCCCCTAACATCCAACCTAAATCTTCCCTCCCTCAACTTAAAACCATTTCCCCTAGTCCTGCTATTATCAGCCCTTTCGAAGAGTTTACTCCCCTCCTGGGAGTAAGTTCCCTTCAGGTATTGAAAGGCTGCAATGAGGTCACCCCGCAACCTTCTCTTCTCTAGGCTGAACAAACCCAACTCCCTCAGCCTGTCCTCATAGGGGAGGTGCTCCAGCCCCCTGATCATCTTTGTGGCCCTCCTCTGGACCCTTTCCAAAATCTCCATATCTTTTTTGTACTGAGGACTCCACACCTGGACACAGTACTCCAGATGGGGCCTCACAAGAGCAGAGTAGAGAGGGATGATCACCTCCCTATCCCTGCTGACCACCCCTCTCCTGATGGAGCCCAGGATCCCGTTTGCTTTCCGGGCAGCCAGAGCGCACTGCTGGCTCATGTTAAGTTTCTCATCTATCAGGACCCCTAGGTCTTTTTCAGCCGAGCTGCTCTCAAGGACCACTCCTCCCAGCCTGTACAGGTGCCTGGGGTTCTTCCGGCCCAAGTGCAAAACCTTGCACTTTGCCGTGTTGAACCTCATTAGGTTCACCCGAGCCCAGCTTTCCAGCCTGTCAAGGTCCCTCTGAATGGCATCTGTTCCCTCCACC
Organism: Coturnix japonica; assembly: GCF_054131305.1. Taxonomy (NCBI): domain Eukaryota; kingdom Metazoa; phylum Chordata; class Aves; order Galliformes; family Phasianidae; genus Coturnix; species Coturnix japonica. Next base: position 59,710,700 of record NC_140702.1, on the reverse strand, counting down.
GTATCGACTGCACCACTCAGCTTGGTGTCATCAGCAAACTTGCTGAGGGTGCACTCCATTCCCTCATCGATGTCATTAATAAAGATGTTAAAGAGCACCGGTCCCAAGACAGACCCTTGAGGGACGCCGCTCGTTACCGGCCTCCACCTGGACATAGAGCCATTGACCACCACCCTCTGTCTGCGGCCTTTCAACCAATTGCTTATCCATCTAGTTGTCCACCCATCAAATCCACCTCCCTCCAATTTGGAGATGAGGATGTGATGGGGGACCATGTCAAAGGCCTTGCTCAGGTCCAGGTAAATGACATCGGTCGCCTTCCCTTCATCCACCAACGCCGTCACTCCATCATAGAAGGCCACAAGATTAGTTAAGCATGACCTTCCCCTGGTGAAGCCATGCTGGCTGTCTCGGATCACATGCTCATTCTTTATGTGATCAAGCATGTTGTCCAGGAGGATCTGTTCCATAATCTTCCCAGGCACAGAGGTGAGACTCACCGGCCTGTAGTTACCCGGGTCATCCCTGCTCCCCTTCTTGTAAATGGGAGTGACGTGACCCTTCCTCCAATCATCCGGGACCTCACCTGACAGCCACGACTTCTCAAATATGATGGAGAGCGGCTCAGCAACCACCTCAGCCAGCTCCTTCAGGACCCTGGGATGCACGCCATCTGGCCCCATAGACTTATACTCATTCAGTCTAAGGAGGCACTCTCGGACTTGCTCTACCCTTACAGTGGGGAGGGATTTACCTCCTTGGTCCCCACATGGAGGTATGGGGGTGCAAGACTTAGGGACGTGAAAAAGACTAGAATCCTGGCCACCAGTGAAGACCGAGGTGAAGAACTCATTCAGCACCTCAGCTTTCTCTTCATCTGTTGAAGCCATTTCTCCTTTTAAATTTACCAGAGTAGGCACGCCCATTTTGGCCTGTCTCTTCTGGCCAATGTACCTGTAGAAGGTTTTCTTGTTGTTTTTCACATCCCTCGCCAAGTTCAGTTCTGCCTGCGCCTTGGCTTTCCTGATCCCACATCTGCAAGTTCGGACGGCATCCCTGTATTCTTCCCGGGTGACACAGCCTTGTTTCCAGAGCTTGTACACCCCTTTCTTCACCCTCAGTTCTCTTAGCAGGTCCTTGCTGAGCCATGCCGGTTTTCTACCTCTCCTGCCCACTTTCTTAATCAGGGGAATGGAGACCTCTTGTGCTGCCAGGAGGGCATCCTTGAACAGTAGCCAGCTCTCCTCAACGTCCTTATCTTTGAGGGCAGCGCGCCAGGGGATCTTGGCCAGCATTCCATTGAATAGCTTGAAGTCTGCTCTTCTAAAGTTGAGCATCCTGGTCCTGCTCTTTGCCAGGCCCACATCGCTTGAGATCACAAACTCAACCAGGGCATGATCGCTGGAGCCCAGGCAGCCTCCAACCTTGACGCCTTTGATGATCTCCTCAGCGTTGGTGAGCAGCAGGTCCAGCAACGCTTGACCTCTGGTCGGTCTGTCCAATACCTGAACCAGAAAGCTATCATCAATGGATTCCAAGAGCCTTCTGGAGCTCTTGCAGCTCGCCGTGTGGTTTTCCCAACAGATGTCAGGATGGTTGAAGTCCCCCACCAGGACAAGAGCCCGTGAGCCAGACGCCTCACGCATCTGGAGCAAGAAAGCCTCATCAGCAGCCTCCCCTTGATCAGGTGGCCTGTAGTATACCCCTAATACCAGCTGACCTTTATTAGTCCCATCTCTAATCCTAACCCACAGGCTCTCAACCTGTTCTTGACTGTTTCTCATGGGGAGCTCCTCACAGTTTATCCAATCTCTGACATAAAGGGCGACTCCCCCACCCTTCCTACCTCGCCTATCTCTCCTAAAGAGCCTATAGCCATCGATGGCAGTATCCCAATTATGGGAGTCATCCCACCATGTTTCTGTGATAGCAACAATGTCATAATTTTCAGAGTGCATCACAGTTTCCAGTTCCTCCTGCTTGTTACTCAGGCTCCGTGCATTAGTATAAAGGCACTTCAGCCGGGCTGTCCGTCTCACCACCTTCATAAGCGATCCAGGATCCACTAGAACAGCGGCATCCCCAGCATCCCCCTGCCCTACTCCCTCCTTTTGCACTCTGCAATCTTTGCCCACAGAGTTTGGTACAATCCCTCGAATGTACCGTTCAACCCCAGTAGCCCTTATTTTGCCCCCTTCCCCCTTCGTTCCTAGTTTAAAGACCTATCAATGAGTCCCGCTAATTCTTCAGCTAATACCCTCTTACCCCTCAGGGACAGGCTGCTTGCATCAGCAGCCATCATTCCAGGTGCAGTGTAGATTGCCCCATGGTCAAAATAGCCGAAATTCTTGTGTTTGCACCAGCTCTTAAGCCATCTGTTTAAGAGATGGGTTTTTTGGATCCTCCCTGTATCTTTTCCTGACACCACGGGCATAGAAGAAAAGATCACCTGCACCCCAGCTCCTTCAAGTATTCGCCCCATTCCCCTGAAGTCTTTCTTGATGGACCTCAGGCTTTGCTTGTCAACTTCCTCACTGCCAGCCTGAATTATTAAAAGTGGGTAGTAGTCTGAAGGATGAATCAATCTAGAAATTTTCTTTGAAATGTCCCTGACCCGTGCCCCAGGAAGGCAGCACACTTCTCTGCGGGTAGGGTCAGGCCGGCATATAGGGCCTTCTGTTCCTTGCAGAAGGGAGTCACCTACAACAATCACCCTTCTGTCCTTACGTGTAGAAGTAGTCTTGAGGCTTCGGGGTGACTGCTTCACCTGTGGCAACCTCATGGGTGCACTTGTTTCCATACTCTCACTAGTCCCCCCCTCAAGTTCCAGGGCCTCAAACCGGTTTCGCAGAGGCACCTGGGGAGCCGGGGATGGTCGTGATGGAGGATGCCCCTTCCGTCGAGCAGGTACCCGCTTCCACTCCTCCTCCCTTCTCAAGTTACTGCTGGGGGGAAGAGAGGACAGGGGGCCGGCTGCAGTGTTGCCAGCTGGCTGGTTACCCTTTACCACCTGTTTGTGAGGTGGCAGGGGCTGACATGCTCCATTAGGAGCCTCGACTATGTGCTGAGAACTTGAAGCAGAGAGGGACTGACACCACCAGTCAATCTCCCTCTCACACTCTTTTATAGTCCTCAGCCTCTCCACTTCCTCCTTCAGGTCAACTACGAGGCTGAGCAAGTAGTTCACCTGGTCACAGTGAACACAATCACTGCCTCCCTCACCCAGCCCTGCAAGGGCCAGGCTCTGGCACTCAGTACAGCCAGAGACCTGCACACCAGCATCTTGGGTTGGGGGCTCAGTCTGAGTTTCCTCAGACATTTTGGCAGCAGCCTTCCTATAAGGCATGTGCAGGATGTCAGTCTGGGTCTCTGCAGTCTTCTTGGTTGCTGCCTCCCGTTTCTGTGAGATCGGGACCCTTGTCTTGGCCTCCTCAGTGTTTCTGGCAGCAGCCTTTCGCCGGGGAGCACCCATGTTGGAGCAGATACTTACCAGAGCTGAAACAGGAAGCACCACATCCAAACGGTTTTAAACACAGCCAGGGATGGTGACTCAACCACCTCCCTGGGCAGCCTATTCCAGTGCTTAACGACCCGTTCTGTAAAGAAGTTAGTCCTGATATCCGACCTAAACTTACCCTGGTGCAACTTGAGGCCATTTCCCCTTGTCCTGGTTCCCAATGAACATTAAATTGGAGAAAATGGGACTGCGTACTCTGTTTTGGGCAGTCTGTATTCGCAAATCTAGCCGCAGTCTGAATTGGGAGATAAATACAGTGTATCCTAGCACTAAAAGGGTGAGGTTATAGGTGTGAATGTTTGGACTCTTTTAGACCTTCCAGGCATCAAACCTAAACTGATTGGTGCAGTCTTGAAGCTGTGTGTGCTGAAAATAGATCTCAAATTTGTGATACTTCCCTGATCAAGTAGGTCAGCTGGAACCAGCGTGTCTCTGACTCTTGTTGCTGCTTCTGTATTTGCTCATGTACTTCACTTGACAGTAAAGTAGGAGAAATATGTTACAGAATTTTAAATAAATCTTGGACAACTGCTTGAAATGTCTTTAAAATGAGTATGTTTCAGGTAGGACTTATTTGAAAATAATCGTGCACTCATACTTGTGGGAGATGGAAAGGTCAGCTTGGCCTCATCAAATGTCTGATAACGAGGCTCTGAAAGGGTGCGAGAAGGTCTGAATAAACAGGGGTGTTTTGTACCTAGGCATAAGATAGGCTCTCTGATGATTATGAAGGCTTGTTACAGAAGTTGCTTCCTAACCAGTGGATTAATAGTGAAAATGTACTGAATGTGTGTGTTAGAATATAAAAGGCTTGCTTAGCAGTGATAAGCAGGGATGCACAAGAAGATGCAGATACACATCATGGTCATCACAGCAATAAATAAATCTTCCTGGAATGAGAAACCTGTGTTGTGTTGCTAACTTGTGGCACATACTCTTCCTTTTAAATGAAATCCAGATTCTAAAAGCTTCAATATCCAAATTAAATCTTTTCTTTCAGGCATTCTGTAATCCTATGCTGACTGTGACGGTATGTTTAACTGGAGAATTCAAGGCCTTTCATTATATTTTAGGCAAAGCTAAACTCTATTATGATTGTTGTATCTGTAGAGATGTTACATGAAGATTTCTCATGTTCTGACAAACAGCCATTGAGATGGCTAGCAGAAAGAGAGAAAGCACTACTGCTGTGAACAGTCACGTTGTTTCTCTTTGCATGTCTTAGTAGAAGGTACAGAACAAAAACAAACAACCAAGCTTTAAAATGTACTAAGAGAAGACTTCCGTGATGTCAGAACTGACTGGGACGTCCTCCCTGAGGTAACGCCTTTAATAATAAATACAAAAATCTGAACTACTGTTCTCTGCCCCCAAAACAAAACAGAAGGAAAACACCATTTATATTTGGTATTAGTTTGGGGAAAAAAAATGGGAAAAAAAAATGAATTTGGACTTCAGAAGAATATGAAGGAAAAAACCACAAAGCTGGAAGCCTTTGTTCTGTCACAAAGCTGTCATTAAAATGTCAGAAGCAAACAATGAATTTACTTTAGCCAAATGGTTTGAGGCTTAAGAATATGTAATAGTCACTCTCTCTTATAATTAAAAAAGAAAAAAGGTATAGTGTACCAACTAATGTGTGTAGAAATGCAGGAAGGGAATCAGTGTACAAGTGTTTCATGTTAATTACTCAAATGGGGCCTAGAAATTATAAGGCAGTCATGTTTTTAATTCTTCTCCCAGGTAAATATTAAATTCATAGCTGGTCAGCTGTCTGAGGTTTAACCTTGTCAGGGAGCTAGACACCACGTCTGTCTGCTAACTCCCCACACTGGGAGGGAAAAGAGAGTCAGGAAGACTCAAGTATGAGAATTTATTGGCTGAGATAGACTGCTGAGAATCTTTTAATGTGACAAATGACTCTTAACATCATCAAGTCCAGCCATCACTTGGCACGATACCAAGTCCACCACTAAGGATGCCCAGTCCTCAGATCTACTGAAGTAGAGATTTCATGCTGACTGAGAACAGTCAGCTGAGTGTCCTATGAGCGCCATGGCACTCAAGATGATGCACTTCATGACCTTTCCTGGCATCAACATTAGACTGATGGGTATGTGGATTCCAGAAGAAGCTCTCTGTTCAGCCTGGTTGGTATTCTTTCATGTTGGCTGTGTTCTGATCTGTGTTAAAAAAGGGGTGGCCAGCAGGAAGAGGGAGGTGATTGTCCCCCTCTACTCAGCTCTTGTGAGGCCCCACCCGCAGTACTGCATCCAGGCCTGGGGACCCCAGTACAAGAAATATGCGGGACTCTTGGAGTGGGTCCATAGGAGGGCCACTGAGATGATCAGAGGGCTGGAGCACCTCTCCTCTGAGGAAAGGCTGAGGGAACCAGGCTTGTTTAGCTTGGAAAAGAGAAGACTCTGGGGAGACCTAATTGTGGCCTTCCAGTACTTGAAGGGAGTGTATAAAACAGGAGAGGAAACGGCTGTTTGCATGGGTTGATAGTGACAGGACAAGGAGGAATGGTTTTAAACTGGGACAGTGGAGGTTTAGGTTGGATATTAGGAGGAAGTTTTTCACACATGGCCTAGTGATGCACTGGAAGAGGTTGCCCAAGGAGGCTGTGGATACCCCATCCCTGCAGGCATTCAAGGCCAGGCTGGATGTGGCTCTGGGCAGCCTGATCTGGTGGTTGGTGACCCTGCACATAATGGGGGGTTGAAACTGGATGATCATTGTGGTCCTTTTCAACCCAGGCCATTCTATGATTGTATTACTCTTTACTCAGATACAGACTGGATAGGATATAAAGCAGTGTGATTCAAAAGCAAGATGGGTGCTGCTAATTGAAATTGCAGGGCAAACATGAACAATTTCTTTTGTGTGTTTTTTTGTTGTTTTTTTTTCTTTCTGCTCAGTGCTTGACCTCCACCATGATGTGATTTATTACACGCTGCCTTTCTGCAAGGCAAGGCAAGCTCTCAGTTGCTTAGTTAATGTTGTAGCAAAGAATGTTTGGAATTGCTCAGTAAACCACATTAAATAATATTCTGCATTTGCAAGCAGAAAACACTACTTATCATTGTGTTTTTCTGAGTTACCAGTTTTGTGTGACATTATAACTACTGTTACTCATTTGACTTACTACAGTGCTCAGCTGAACAAAGAAATGACTCAGAGGCACATTGTTTAGGGAAGAACTGCACAGGTAGCCATAGGGTGGCTGTGTAACCGATACTCCTTTCAGTGGGCATTTTGTGGCTGAGTGCGGGTGTTTTAGTGTAGGCAATTTACACATCAGCAGACATAAATATTGTTGACAATACATTATTTTTCTGCTTCTTAGTCTGCCTTCCATAGAACTGCAATTATGTGCAAAACTCAAGAAAAAAAGCCAACAGTCTCCAGGGGAAAATAATGTTTAAAGATTAAAATAACCATTGTATAACACAGCTTGAATTTAAGGAACTTCTGACCTGTTACTGAGACATCAATAAATGCTTGAGTGAATGGTACAGATATTTAAAATACCACCATCCAGCCAAGGATGCACCCTGTTTCTCATTAAAGCATGCAGGCTGTATTTTCATTGCCTTTGTGTTGTTTTTTTTAAAGATAGTGAATTGTTGTATTTAACTTATATATTTCAAGAGATCCAAATAAGGATATATAAATAAATAAATTCACAAGGAATACCAGAATGACACTAAGAACCAGCACATTTTCATTGCCTTTGCTGCTTAGGTTTGTTTCTGTAAACGTTAACATCACATCGTTTATATCATCACACAACCAGTATTCCAAGGACTTGCACCAATGGGGGATACAGAACACAGGAAACAAACCTACCATTTACAGGATAGATTTTACAGAAAACAAACCCTTGATTCTAAGGAATCATAATCTACTCGATCTGCAATCTCAAAGATGAAATAAAAATGCATTTGAGAAGACATTCTACAACAGATGACAATAACTTCATATCCCTGCCCAGCAATATCATGGGAAGGTTTTTTCTGGCATATTTCTCAACATCATCTTCAGATGAAACTTGATCTATAACTCTTGTAATTGCACACATAGTGGCAGTAATGGACAACTCAGCATGATCGATTTTAGCAGCTGAAACCTTTTCAAACATCCTCCCTCTGCCTGGCAGTCATCTATACAAAACAGCATTGGAAACCTGAAACAGCTGTGACATTTCTGCACCTGCTTTGTATCTCTATCATGGAAAAAACATCTCCAACCTTCACACACCAAAAACGAGCACAAGCAGGTGAAAGGTTTGAGAACAAACTGCATCCAGTTTCGGGCTAGCATTTCTTAGGTCACTTATTAGTCTAGTATTAGTTTTCCAGCCAACGTTGAGTTACAGAAACATGTTTTCCTCAAGAGGGTTTTTAGAAAATCCGCTATAACATATAAAATTCCACATACCAATTTGGTGCATTCCTACCGAACTAAAATTGCTAGGAATGTATTTTTATTATGATTACTATTACTAATTGCCATCATCATACTTATTGGCTTGGTAATTTGGATCATTTTTGTATTATCTTTGGACAATCACCAGCAGTATTAAGTTTAGCAAGAAGTATTTTTCCTCTGTTTGGAAGCCTTGCAGAATGTTTTCTGGTCTTTGTGTTTGTCAAGACCAACCCCTCTGCTCACTTCCTGATGTAATTATTAAAGGAGAACGTTTTACATTATTAATTCTTTGCCAGTCCATAATAGTACGTCAGCTGACCATCTGCTAACATTTGTTTCAAGATCGGTTGGAAATCCTGACACTTTCAGTTTAGGAGCCATAGTTTTCGGTCGCAGTGCTTCTGGCAGAAGCTTTCTCAGCAGAAATACCTTCTCCGTACTCAAAACCAGTTGCTGATTATTCTGTTGTGAGCGAAAGCTGTTGCAGACAATGATCAATCACACATGCTAAGCTGTTACGATTTTAGGAGCCTGGGCACACATCACGTGTTTTGCCACTGCGTATTTATAACCCATCCATAACTCATTAGAAAGCTTCTCACCCCCTCACCCACTCCTTTTTTCTTTTTTTTCTTTTTGTGCTATGAGAGCACAGTGCCGGCTCAAGTCCAGTTTACCATCCACCAATACTCCCAACTCCTTTTTGGCAGAACTGTGCTCCTTCCTCCCACCTCCCGGCTTGTACTGATAGTGGAGTTTGCCATGACCCAGGTGCAAGACCTTGCACTTGGCTTTGTTGGACCTCATGAGTCCTAGGTTCACATCCAGAGCATGTTTATTTCTCTCTGGATGGCATCCCATCCCTTGAGTTGTTCCACAGAGCTTGATGCCATCCACAAACTAGCTAGGAGTGCACTCAGTGTCACTGCTGATATTATTGATGAAGATATTAAAGAGCATGTCAACTGCAAACCCTCAGACTAACTTGAGGATCTGCTGCCGCAGTTTTTGGCCTGCGGAAGATTTATTGAGCACTGGCAGCTGCACCTGACTTAGGTTGCCTGAGGTCTGTATTGCAGCTGCCCTGCTTTCAGAGGGGGAAGCACCCACCTTGAAGCTGCTACTCTGTGAGTGGGGCCAAGAACACAGCCAGCAGATCTAGCAGTTCATGCAGGTGTGAATGAGGGCTCCTCATCTCAGAGGGCAGCATGAGGCCAATGAGCCGTCCTCCTCAAGACTCCCACTGGTATCTCCCACAGGCGGTGAGGAGGACAGGGGGACCAGTATTGTGCTTCAACAACTTGTTGCAGAGCTGTCAGCAGTGTAACCTGAAAGTCCCAGTTACTGAATGGGGAATATGGGTGGCAAAGATGAGCTGGTGATGTGGTGTGGAATGTGATATTAAATTCATTTTTATCAGCCTCCAGTTTTTGTTTTTTTTCTTAACTCATCATTACACAAGCTTCCTTTCCCAGCCAACAGTTGTTATTTTTCTATAGTCACAAATCTTCAAAACTGTAAGACTCAGATGGAACCATGTCACAGAAGATTAAATCATATATTTTACCACTTACTTGTTGAGGATGAATAAGAATGTAAATTAAAAACAGTGGGCTTATAAGCTCTTCTTTATAAAAAAATAACGACAGCATAAGCTATCTAAATTAGACAAATCATGATTACCCCTTACAGTGAGGGTCTCTTTTCTGCACAGAGGACGCAGGAAAGGACAAGATGTAAGTCAGATTGTTGTGCCAGCTGTAAACTGAAAGTAAAGATGATTTAATGTGTGCTTTTACACCATCACGGTTTCCAAGAAGACTGGATGCAAACCCACATTTGCCTCTCCTACAATGCTTGTGCCTTTCTCTTCCCAATAGCCTTTGTACACCTTACTAGGCCAGGCCCAAGTTACCCTATTTAAGCCTGCACTTAGTCCGTCTTCTTTGCTATTTCAATAACTTCATTCATACTAGACATAAATAGAGTACTCATCTCTTTAGAACAAGAGTTGCTAATTGATTTCATTATAAAGCTTGGCAATTCAGAAGTGAGAGGGTTTGTTAATGTTTTGCTTTCTCACTGGCTTTGTGTTTTTTGGTTTTTTTTCTTTCTTTTTTAATACTTAATAACTCAGTCTTACAATGAAACCAATTCAAGCAGACCCTTGTTGAGCTGAGATGAATGGAGCTGAAAACACAAATAAGTCTTTATTAACGGATACTGACAGGGGATTAATGCCTATAAAAGCTGCAGAACTATATAACTGTGCCATGGAGAATTTCCTAGAAGTTAAATAAGTCCATTACACAGAGCTTTCAAGAGCATTAGTTTATTATCTATTCTCCATGTGTTACCTCAGGAACAGTCTAATTATATACAAAAATTTGGAATGTTGAATAAATGCTGATCAATAAAAACATTTCAGCGCTGTTGACACGGGAATATTCCTAAGCAAAAAAAAAGTCCCAAATCACAAAGGTTTTGATTTTGTGTTGTTAGGTAAGGTGTTGCTTATTGCTATGTTTGCGTTCATAGAATGCCGCCAAGTATATACACACTTCTTAAAAACTCCAGTCCGAAAAAGAAACTAGAAATATTTACACAATAAATATGTGGGGGACTTCATCTTTTCATTACATCAGTTGAACTGATTCTTTAATGAACTAAGTAAGAACAGAAAGAAATAACAGAGTTTGCATCAACTCACCGCCATTCTGAGTAAGCTACACTGCTGACAGACGCCTTTTCTGTTCAAAATGTAGTTTTAGAGAAATGCCAGCACTGTCTCTCCTCCTGCTGATCCCCAATGAGAGCAGCTCAGAGAAGCCTTTCTCCCACCTTCCGCAAAGTCATCTATCTTGACAAGAGCTTGAGGTTACACACAGACACCAGAAGGAACAAACACATTTCAACCCACTGAAAACTCCAAGGTTTACTGAGTAAAGTCAGTACATCCACGTTTTATTTGATGGTTAATTTGCTAATTTACTGTAGACAAACTTTGGCCAAATGTTCCCACGAAAGGTACTAAACCTCTCCCATAAAACTCTGTTTCTACGATTCTATCATAGCCAAGCAGTTTTGTCTCTTGATAAGTCAATCTGAAAATTAAGTAACACAATACAATTTAAAACTCCTCTTAACATTAAAGTAAAATACAACACAGTATAATTCCTCAGTGATATAATTAAATGTACTGTAAAAATGTATATGGAGGTGGCCCAAGATCAGTAAAGAATCAGTTCTGCCTTTTGGACCTTTCCCTTCCCAAAGATACAGGTTACATAGAAGACCAATTCAGAATGTGTCTGTCTGTTGGTTTTTTTTTTTTCCCTTTAAAAGGCAGTGTGTGATCAAAATAAAATGACTGAAATTAATGAACGTGTGATGTGAACATTTTGCTTTTTCAATTAAAAAAATGGAAACTAAACTACCAAACGAATCTCAGAAGGGGAACAATGAAGACTGCCATGATGATAAACTACGTTTCTTTCTTTTCTTTGAAGATTAAGAGCACACAGAAAATAAGTGAACACAGAAAATAAGTGAATTTTTATCAAAATACAGCACATTTCTGCTAATATATAAAAACAAAACAAAAAAAAAATTTCCTATGTAAATATCACTGAAAATAAACTAAAAAGAATTAAAATATACAAGGAGTTGTTAAAGGGTTTCAATTAACATTATTAGAACTATACACAGTACAATAAGGAACAGTTAACATCTCTGAAAGAAGTGCAATAATATTGAAGTTCACTTACTTTAAAAGTACTGCCTGTTTATTACTGCCAGCTATGTATAATTCCTCTCTCACAGTTGATTTCCCCAGAACTAAAGGAGGCTGGTGTCGTTGCTAGCTTTATTAAATGCATTTATTTTTGTACACATGGGTTGAAAAGAAAGCAATTTCTACTTGTTTCAAACAATCAACTTGTATGTAAGTAAAAATGAACTGCAATAACTGAATATTGCTCCAATGACAGGCTAATCATTAGCCTTGATTAAAAACAGTTACTGGTCTTCTATGGCACTTTTCCCTGGTCCATAACAACCGTGTATTAATTAACACTGCAGATTGCACAGTCTTTATTGAATTACAAAGGAGAAAGAGAAAAATAAAGTTAATGTTTCTGGTAAACAAAATTAATACAAGCATAATTGAATATTTTACACAGTAATAAGGAACAAAGGCAGCCTGTGGTAAATCACTATTACATTAATAAAGTTAGAAACCCTTTAATGACTCTGAAGTGTCTAGTTCACATTTAATGTTACCTGTAGGAACAGCCCTTTAAGAAACATCATTACAAACTGGCTGGTTGTAAGTATACCCTCCCTTTGCTCTCCATCTGTACGGTGACAATAACGTAAAGATGGTAGTAAATACCCGAAAGGTTATTTACAGGGAAAACTCACCCGTATGGAAGCCTTCAGTCTGCTGGGAAATGCTGAGGCAATCTCCACCGAGGAGCGATCTCCAAAAGATGCTGCCTTAGTGGTGGTCAGCCCTTAAATGAGGTCTAGAGGAGGTGGAGTCAAGCTCCACCCCTTCCAGGAGCACAGGTAAATCACTCTCACCTGTGCTCCCACAGCTGACCCGACACCAATGATGATTACCCATTTCCCATACACCATCTCATCACAGCAATTCTCCATCACTGTTCAAAGGTTCACAAACTTGCTTTGGTTACCTAGCTCTCCATGCGTATGGTCTCCTTTTTGATTAACAAGGCAATGCAAAGGCCAAACAAAATCAAGATGACTTTCATAACCCTTCCTGCATCATCTGTTTTGAGTGTGTTTAAATATATATTACAGGCAACAATCTTAAAAACTGGCCATTTCGGTTTCATTTTAAAAAACTGAAAGGTTAAAACGGAGTACTTTATTTTATAAAGACAAAGGTACCACCATTTCCACAGAATTGGAGATCTCCATCGCAAAGAAAAAATCTCTGGGCACATTTCCACAGTGCAGCTGAAAAAAAGTATGTATTGAAGAAAACCCAACTTAACATGAATCACGTGGCAAATGAGTAATCAGTGACTACATTAGGAACAAATCCCGTAGAGTATCACAGATTTGTAATTACAGTCTTCCTAAAAAACACCATAATCTTTTATTGCATCTTCTATTGGTAGACGTACACTCCAGAACTAAAAGCCTTTTCTTCTCTGTTGATTCCAGATTTAGATAGCAGATAGTTGATTCACCTGACCTTTGTACTGTCCGACCGGCACCACCTTCCATCTACCCATTCAACTATACAGTGTGCACATATCAAAGCCAACATTTAATATCCCCTTTCCACATCTATAGGAGTGGTTTCAGCATAACACATTAATATCTGGTGAATAAAAATAAAGGCAATAAACAGCTACAGGACAGATAGCCCTGCCATCTGTCCATTGGCTACAACCTAGGCTGATTAAAGCCTCGCACAAAGTTTAGTAATGTGTATGAATTATCCAAAAATAAACCTACCATCTGTACAAAACAATAACACAGGTTTGTTCTTGGAGGAGTGATCCTTAGATTGCTATAATGCTTAAAAACAAGTTTATTCACCATATGCATTTCCAAAATGATTTCCTGTATGTTCTGTACAGTGGTTTTTTCCCCTTTAACCACAAGTTCAGTTTTTCATTTCCTGTACAAATATTGATCATAATTCTTTTCAAGTTCCTTTCATGTATAAAAATAGGCAAAATATTCAGTTTCCCAAAAGTCCTTCAATGAATCCTGTTGGCTTTATCCCCATTATCCACAGAATTTATGAAGAAATTTCTCTCACAATGATGAGTTCCACTGTGTTCTGAAAAGTCTTTAGCAAAGATACTGCTTGTCCATGATCAATATTTATGAAGCTGTATCCATTAGCCTAAAAAGAAATTTTTAGAATTGAAAATGGCAGTCTGATATTTCATGTTAGGTCATTTAAGCTTAAACTAGGTTTAAACTAACAAAATCCTACATGAATGTAGGCAATAACATGCTGCTGATCCACTCATTACATGATTAATGTCAGCAGAACATACAGGTACTTGCTAAAAGGAATTCATGGATCCTGTTAGCCGCAAAAGAATTTTGTCCCAAGAGTACTGAAAATATTTGCAAACAACCAAAAAGAAATCTGAGCTTGTAAGACATTTAATTCTTCAGCCTGAATACAGCCATGCTAAAGAAAAGCAAAGGCAGTTCAAATGATACTTCTCAGTTTACATACTAGAAATGGCATTTGTGACTGATAAATTAAGAAGTATTTAAACCTCTAACAAAAAGCATTGATAGCACTGGAGCCCTTTTAGGACCTCACTCCCTTTCTCCCCTCAGACTATATGCAATGAACTTTCTTTGTCCCATGAGCACAGTATAGCAGTGGGCCAGATTGTTCTATGAAGTTATACAGTCTTTACCTGTGTACATATTCCAGGACCTGATTGGATAAATCAGACCTCTGTGCCAGCTCTCTTTCAACAGAAGGCCGGAATTGAAGCCTCCCAGGGTCATCCCAGCTTCAATTTTCCTATGATCAAGCACCTCTCTCATTCCTAAAATGGGCCTGGCAAACATGGGCAGCCCTAAGCAGCCTACAGAAACGAGCATTCAGCTTTTCAGGATGCACTGCTACAAATTCATACTCAGTCTGGGTCTTGCAGAGTGACAGCCTGGTCTGTCCGCTGCTTCCAGCTCTGCCTCCCACCTTTCTCCCAGAGGGGCTGGTCCTTCTTATGGTGACAGAGGTCGAATCCAAATGTTATCAGAGGTGACAGTTAAGGCCAGTTGTGCTAAAAAGCTGTTCCATTTTGGAGCTGTGCACACTCATCCTATTACCCACTTACTGCTGCTACCAGCTAGACCCTTTGTTATTAAGGCAGTAAGTTGTAAATCTGCCTAGGGTTACAAAGGCAGTTTGTAATCTAAAATGTTGAGAGAGCAAAAGCAGCAATAATAATTCCATGTCATCATCTGTATGGTGTGTCCTATCCTAATATGCAATGGTATCATAAGACTTCCATGCAGTTATTTAGGCAGTGGTCACATAGAATATTTCACTTGATATATGTATTATAATATATAATTAAACTGTTATAATATATAGCAGTTTAAGTAAACTGTTCATGCAAGATGGTAGTTTAATCAAGACACAAAGTTTCTGTTTGTCTTTGAGAAAGCTGAAAAGTAGCAGAGCTGAATCTATAAATACCCTGGTACCAGTAACGTGGAGAATAAGTTTTACCAAGAGATTGGCTCTGCAACTTAAAGGGTGCTTTAAATATCCTGTTAGCCTCTTTCTGAACAATAAGGTTATAAAATCCATTCAAAAATCCATTCAATCATTTCCTTGACCCCTCCAAAAATAACTTGTAAGTTCATTAGATAATTTCAAGCAAATCTAATAGAAAACTGGTCCAAAAAGTATGGACTTGCTGAAGAAAAAAAAAAAGGCTGCAGCTGGGGGAGAGGCAGCAAAGACCAGTGAAGGCCTCAAAGACACAGTATGCAGTGCTGTAGAGTGGGGACAGCAACAGAAAATGAGCATGAGGAGTAACTGATGGCCATCATACGATTCATTATTCAGAGTATTGTATAAATGAATGACAAAGTTTAATTAACTTGCTCACATTCTACATTGAATGACAATTTTTGGATTCGTTTTTTGCCTTTAAAATTATGAAAATTAAACTTACAAAAAATATTCAGAATTCCAAAAAATGACTCAAATTGTAATTGCTTCATTTCACTTATCCTAATGTAAGGTAGGAAAAAATGGAAAGCACCATCCCAGAATGCTGAAATGGTTCCAGAGAGATACTAGTGATCTACACAGAAATGCAACATACTGCTTTTAGAAAAGGAGCAAATTAAAAATGAGCTAACACGTTACACAGGGTAATTAATTATATGACTACAGTACCTGAATTATTTTATCCCCAGGTTGCAACAACTTAGATGCTGGTCCTTCAGGCTGTACTCTGGTTACAAATATACCCTTCAAAAACAGAGGTGGAAAACATTTTTGACAATTTGTTTCATAAAATTAAGGGTGCACAGATGTAATTACAAACATTTCAAATTTCCATCTTACATAGAAGGCAATGCAGTATTATTTAATGGCTGCCTTATTTTTCCAGTCCATTTTTAAATCCAGAGCAATTGCCTTTACAGGATTACTGAAGGGCGAATTCTGATTTGCCTGACGTGTAACTCAAGCCTTTGTCTAATTTGGCAGATGTATATGTCAAAATGAATTATCAACCACAGAAATAATGCTGTAGGCTAAATCACGTTCTCTTTTAAGAGGCTTCCTAACTGTAAACTCTGTAATTCACTATCACAAATCTGTGAACTGATATCTGGTACAACCTTAGAAACCATCAGTGAAGATCACCCCCCATGTTATCATATGGCTACTGCCTCCATTTTACATAATTTTTCTTCACTTTTCTCCAACTAAGAATTTAGTGGTTTGCCCTTGGTGCTTACGTATTTTTCATATATAAGAAAACATTTTCTAATCAGAACGATTTTAAGGTACATTCCTTTAAAATACTCACATCATCTTCAGGTCTGAATGGATTTCCTCTACCACCAACTCCTCCTGATATACTAAATCCAAGTTCTGGATCCTTGTCAATTCTCACTCGAATCTAAGCAGTTACAACCAAAGTTAGAAAAACTGGCTCAAATTGTGCATTCAAAGCTACTGCAATTAATTTATTACTAAGGAATTTGGATAAACAAAAGCTTTTGAAAGGAAAAAAGTTCAAAAAGCATTTATCATAATCTAAGTGAATGCAGTATCTCATTAATTCAAGCCAAGATATCTTTGTACTTAAGTTTTACTCTAACATCACTGCTATTATAATCATAGTAGTCCACGTAGCCTCTAAATTCAAAGATATTTAGACACTATGTAAATTAATGTCATGTTCCCAGCAAACACATGCCCACCTGCAAAAATCTGTGCTTCCTATTCCTTGCTACTTCTAGCTGAATTTTAAAATCAAACCTAGCTTCTGCTTTCATTCTAAATCCTACATAGCTATCACTGTATCTCCTTTCTCTCCACAGAAGAGCTGATTAGAAGACAGTTTTACACAAAAGGTTTGTGTGTTTATTCTACCACAGAATGAAAGTTCTCTGAATTTTTCCACCAATAATAAAACAATACAGAGGAAAAATTTAGTGTCCGAGAACAGAAAGAAAGTTGCTCACAATGAAGGAGCTGTTAAATGATGCAAGAATTCCTTACTCGTAAGGATTTATACCATAAATAAAACTAATAATTATCAGGTATGTGTCAGATGTTATCGCATTCTTATCCCGTTGTGATTTAGGGCTGCTCATCCCCACATCTGCAACTTTTAAAATCATTTTGGAGAGCAATGAATAGAAGCAAGTTACTCTAAGTTGCACCATGATCTTGAATTTTTCAGTTACTCATAAATAATGAGTCAGTGATGAATAAATATAGTAAAAAAATAAATTTCTACCTCAGTAAAAAAATGCAAATATAACTTTTTGGAACTATCTGTTAAAAAAATCTACCATATTTCTCTTTATAACAGGCGGATGTCAGTCTATATGACACTATACCCTTACCTCTTGCTTTACCAGTTCATGGCTTTGTCGAGGAGAACACTGGGACTGGGTATAGGTAGGTTGGTGGGCAACTTTCAACATCAAGTAATCAATTAACTGTTCTCTAGATGGATGTCTTCCTACTGATGACTGAGGAGGGAGATGATGGACTTGGCTATAGTTTGCCTGAGGTCTTTGAGGCTGGCACATCTGTCCGTTTGTCAAAGGTATCTGAATAAAATATGAATATTGTTAATGCCATAGACTTTATTCAGACTAATCCTCCATTCTTTCTTATTTCAGTATTTCTCAATGTTTGGTTGTTTTTAATTTTAGGAACATTACTAAAATTACTCTCCTGGATCGTGTACAATCACACTGACTTTTCACAAGACCAATCAGTTCTGACCCAATGAGAACAACTCTGTCTTTTTATGTCTACTAGAACAGGGCAGACACTTTTTCACTGAGGAATATCAACCTTTTTTTTGTGTGTTTTTTTTTTTGTGTGTTTTTTGTTTTTTGTTTTTTTGGTAGTGTAAGTGACCATAGTGAAACTTAGTTGATTTTACTGTAGTTTGCATCTTTCTTGCACAAAATATTCACAGCAATTCTCAGTAAATTATATACAAAGTAAAAACCCTACACAGCTAGCAGACAAAAGTAATATGAACACTGTAACCAAAAACCTGAAGTTCACTTACAGGCTCAAGATTTAAATATCAAAACAATATTAATGATATTTATTTTCTTGAGATAGAGATAATGATGGCAGTAAAGCATTCAACTGTAAAAAGCTTCAATACATTCAAACTATTTCACTAAGGATGATGCTTAACAATGTTTCTTAATGAAGCCCCAAAGTTACTGAGATTTCAAAGTAATTCTGAGAAATGGGTGTGCATATCTCAGTTAATCTAGAGAAGAGACAATATTCAATTTACAAGATTTTCTACTGCTTCTTAAGAAAATCTGAAACATCATAGGAAAACTCTTCTTGTGTTTTGTCAGAGGTAGAGTTTTAGGCAACATACATCAAGAACTATGGAAATTCTCATTACTCAGTGTCTGTAGAAACCCAGTGGAAATCAATGAAGTTAGAAATCTGTCACTGTTTGGTAAGTTACATACACACATTTATTTTCGCTGTAGTAAGTCTTACGTGCATAGATGGTCTTTACATATAAATGCAGAACGTGTAGTATGAATTCTAGCTAACCACTGCAATGTAATTACAACAGATTTCAAGTTAAGTTCTTTAACTGCATAATGAGTTTCAATCTGCCTTCCTGAAATCATATGCAGTATCCCAATTTCAACATGTAGCTACTTTTTCAGCAAATTTTGGTGTTTTTTTTGTTTTTTTGTTTTTTGTTTTTGTTTTTTTTTTTAACGTTTTAAAGCCCCAGTTCCATCTACTATCTCAGCATATGCTTCCACAGACAGTAAGTATATCCCATCCATAATATCATGAAGGTAATTACCTGCACAGCTATTTTCTTCATGCTGTCTGGAGGGACATCTTTGAGACTAAGCGTAGCAGATGAGTAATTCTGCTTTCCTGAAATGAATACTTCATCTTGACATTGGTCTCCTGAAGCTGAAGCCTGGGGATGCTTTAAACAGAATGTGGGGGTAAAGAAGAATATCCTTTTATTATTCAAGCAAGTAAAAATCACTCATAAGATTTTAAAGTGTTTTTTTTTTAAGGGTTTTATAATTCTTTAACTTTGTTTTTTTTTATACAGAATATATAAATCCTACTGGTAAAGACACCACACTTAGAATACATTGCTGGATATTTACAAAAATTAGCATCTGCACAGGTGTCTTTGATCTCTAACACATTGTTAAGAGAAGTTAACTAACGCTGAAGGTTACTCATGCAAGGATTCACATGATAAACAGTTTTCTGGAATATCCACCTACGATATTCAGACTAAGGAGTTCTTTCCTCTCACTTAAGTTTCTTAAGAAAATATAAACTTATTTCCTTGAAATTCTAAAGTACCCAGCAATACATTTTACAGCAGCAGAATTTGTTTGGAAGAAAAAGCAGCGTAATAAGATTTTTTTCTACCGTTTTCAATTTTGGCTGAATTCAGAATTACAAGTGCTTGTTCAAAATACATACAACAAAACCAGACATCTTTATTTTTGTTCAATTGTATATAAAAGCCAATTAGAAAATTCTACTCCACAGCATTAATCTGAAAAACCTGACATTAAGGTTAAAGCATATGAAGTAATGGCAAAGTATTAAACACCTATTAAAAAATGATCTAGCACAAGTTTTATTCTATTAATTGAAAGCATTGTCCATCTATAGAAAGACAGCTATCAATTTAAAAGACAGTTCTCACAGTTCATTCTTTACCCCTCTGTATTTTGCAAGTCTCCTGTAGGTACTCACTCGAACAACGTGCACACCAGAACCTCTTCCGTCTGCAACACTCAAGGCAACACTACCCTGGCTGCCATGCAGATCCCTAGAGCTGCCATAGTGAAAGCTGCTAACAGCAGCATAATTGGAATTAAAGGACCTAGACAGCATGCTCTGAATAAAGAGGGGACAGATTTAACACAGAGATTAGTGCAGCATGCATAAACCACAAGACATGTTATACATAGACTAATATAGACATATTCCATTGTCATGCAAGATAAAAACCATGCAAGAACAGTGCTACTGTGATATACAAAACACAACTCAGTGTCTCCTATTTTTACCATTATTTACTGTAAATCAGCATGCAATCAGCAGTTTACATGCAGATTTACATGTAAATAAAGTCATTCAAATGTTCATGTGTTTGGGAAACAATGTAGGTTCACAGCTTGTCAAAATTCCCACATTTTCAATAAATTTGCAACATGTCAAGTACATTGTGGGAGGAACAGCTGGCAGTCCAGACAAACACCTGTGAAAAATCATTTCATTACCAGTTGCTACTATTTCGTCTTATTTTCCCCCTTATTACTGGTACAGTACAAACAATGACTCACATGGATACAGAGATTTTAAAGTGTTGGAACCTCATTAAAAAACAAACAAACAAAAGAAACCATTTCCATGCCGCTGCAGGTAAACAACTATGTAACAAAGCTCAAGAACAGAAAAGTGGTTTGGTTCTGAGCTATATTACTTCGCAGACCTGACCACAGCTAATACTGTCCAGGGTGACAGAAAGAAAGCAGCGGACCATACTATTTTGCCACCACAGACTTTTGTAGTTGCAAAGAACAAAACAGAATTAAAAATCTGTGCAGATGGAAACCCCCTCATATCCTACCTGACAAATGACATAATTATAAACCTCATGAAAAATCTCTGCCTTGTTGGGAAAAAAAAAAAAAAAAAGGTAATAGTAAGAGATATGATACAAAACATCAAAAACAAAAGCTGTAAAAAAAGTTGTAGCTCAACACAAAAAGAGATTCCCAGCAATTAGCTTAGGAAGCATTCTATTTCCTAGCCAGGATGAGAAAATCTGGGGTATTTGGAGAGAGAGCGGTATCCCTATAACTTTGCTTTTCATCATGAGCATGATGCAGGTTGCACATTTCTTTAGAAACTCTCCAGAGAAGACATTTCCTTAAAGGTAAGGATGCAGATGTCACCAAAAAGCCCTCTAATTTAAGAAATAGCATTTCAGGTACACTAAACTAAATAGACACTAACCAACATATATTATATGTCCCTTTTTCTCTTAAAGTTTACTAGGAACTTGTTACTCAAGAGTGGCTGAGGAACACAAATTGGAAGCTACATTATATCAAGAAAAAAAAAATGGCTATATATGTATTTTTAAGCATTCTGTTTATAAATCAGAATGCATAGTCAATAAACAGACTAATGGAATCAGCTCAGATTCAGGCAGCTAGAAGTGCTTTTACTCATCATAATCCATGAAATTTTGATATAGATTAGGAAATAACAAAATTAAAGTACCTACAGTGAACAAGACGTATGCTTATCTTAGAGTAGCCTTAGTTGGTAACCTGTACGTCTAAACATCCGCCTTCTTTTTTTCATTTCATTTTTGTTATTATTTGTAGATTCATTTCTTAGAATCAGAATCCAGCTGCAGGTAGAGATCTCTTCATTTTTCATTTCTCACCTTGGTTATCTAATTTTTAATTGTTAAATTTGATTGGAAAAAAGTATTCTCAAAGTGATTTGGGAATACTTGAAATGCTTGAAAGTAATGCTATAAAGTCTTGACAAAAGCATGCAAGACAAAAACCCTTTGTTTGAAATCTTACGGAATTCTAATGAGATATCAGATCTTTTATCCTAATGAAGAGGAACCTGAACATTTCGAAACTATCCTCTTACAGTCACAAAGGAAGGAAAAGGTATCACTAGCACTGCAAAAAATGCATCTTTGCTAGGTGATAAAATACTATTAGAGAATTACTGAGGGAGCGTTATTCATACCCCAACTTAAACAGCTCTGCCAAAATATTGGCAGAGTCAAGACTTTGCTGTTTTTTTTTAAAATGTACTTTCGTTTTTTGTTTTGTTTTTCAAAGTGTGATGCATTGATTACTGAACTCCATACAACAATGTTTCAAGCCATTGACTGTTCAGACATCTGCTCAAAACACAGAAACAAATCTGAAATCAAAATGTAAAACTAATGGGTACTGGATGCAGCTAAGTATGCAGCAGTCCGTTAATTTGTCAGTTTCAGAATATGCCTTAAATTTAGGCACTTTTATTTGTGCACAGACCTACTGAAGTAATTTTCCCTGTTGTATTATACAAGCTCAACTTGGAAATAACGGTGAGGCAATACTAATTAAAATATTTTTCCATAATAGAATAGTGGGGGGGGAAAAAAATCCAAACTGATTAAAACTGCAAGCCTGTATCACTTGGAATTCTTTATTTCTCTTAAGAAGGTGCCATGCACTGAGAACTTTCATAGTAAAGCCACCTATATTTTAGTTTCTGAACAGGAAAGTAAGCATCTACTTTTATGACTTATTTTTTACAAGTCTTGCTATACTAAATAGATACTCAAGTATTTGAAGATAACTCTTACAGATATTTACTATTGTAATTTACAGGTGGGAAATTCCTCTAACACACAATAAAATGTGTGTGATTCTAATATTATAAAAAGAAAGTATCTGAGTTTAAATTCCTAAATGAAACCTTTCAACAAAACTAGGAAGTTACTATTACTTGCCAGTAAAACCAACAAGTCTCCCTCGAAAAAGGAAGTATGACAAAATATGTTACCATTTTAAAAGCTCACCTGTACACTGAATTTAAAAGCTTTAGTAATGAGGGTGAGGAGGCAAAACTCACTGCACACTTTCCTACATCTTACTGCACGTAACCACTAGGGAGCAGCTTGACATTTAAAGAGATCTCCATCTCACAATACAATGAGCTTTGCATTAGATAAGCAAATTATTTCTCCAGAATATATACAAAAGAACTGTTTACAAGTGGTCTGATGAACTATATTCACTTTCTTTCAGCCAGGTGGATAATTTTAGCTTCAGATTTAAGATCCCTTAAATCTTGTCAAAGGAATTATAGATTATATTTACTTGGCTGGAACCTGCTATTAATCATTTTGGCAGGACTTAAAACGTTCCTCTACTTCTCCTTATGCAAACTAAATTCTTCAAAGTATTTTTTAGACTGAATGAGGTGAAAAGATGGAATAAATGTAACAATTTTTGGACTTTCTCAATTTTGCCCAATAATCCTTCCTCTACCTCACCACTGCTACTAAATTTCATAGACCAAGCAAACAGGTACCCCAGGAGCCTCACCCAGCACTGCTCCCCTCCAATCACCACCACCGATAAAAAAAAACCTCACCAAAAAACAAAACAGCCCAAAACAAAAGAGCAAGACACAAAAACCTGAACACCATCTCCACAACAAAAACCCTCCACAAGTCAAAACCCCCACACATAATTCACGTACTTTTTCCTAGTAAATACTGGATAAAAATTTAAAAAGCAATCAATTCAATAGCAGACCCAAAAGAGTCAAAGCAAATTAAGACTATTAACCCATATTGTTGTGTACAGATACAGGCACAAGGATATTAATTAAAGATTCATCATAGCGCTTAAATCTGCATACTTGATTTATCAGTGCTGTCTTACGCTTTAAAAGAATTTTGTCACAGCAATTTCCAATACATGTTTGCTCTTTAAATCAAGTACTCTCTTCCTCAAATACTGATATTTTTTTCTAGTCTTCAAAACACTTCATAAGTCTGTTCTGTAGATTAAGCTCCCATATTAGAAATGCATTTTAAGTTTAAACACACCTGATACCGTTATTTTAAAAGAACAAAGAAATATCCAGTAAATTTCTACAATTTCTACATTATCATATTTGCCAGCTGCCACACAGGATCGTATCTGCGTTTCTCATAGTTTAATTTTCATTATTTTTTTTAGAAGTCAATCCTATCCCAGAAAATATAAAGTAGACAATTATATGAGTATTCACCTTTAAACTCATAAGTCTTAGAGTGCTAAGTAAAATCTTCAAAATGCATTAAGGCCAGAATAAAAGAAGCATGCACACAAAAGGCACACTACTAATATATGTTAGATAGGTGTACAGCTAAGAACCCAGGAGCAACCAGTCCATATCCTTCTAGTAAGAAACAGTAATGAAGGCTTACATCAAGAGCATGGAAGAAAAAATATGAGCAGATATAAAGGGTATTAAGTCAATCAGTCTGCTTTCAGTAAAGGTGACTATTTAGTGCTTGTGATACCTGGATAGTTTTCAACCACGTGTTAAACACCATTCCTAACATGTGGAACATAGTGCAAGAGTGAAGTAAAACCAAATAGCTTTAGCAGCACAACAAAGTTTCCCTCTACGCTCAAACACTGCACATTTTTTTTCCTTTTCCATTGTTTGGTTTAAGATTAGATAGATGCATCCAGGGGAATAAGACTAGAATATGCACCTTTGATTAGGACTGGAACACTGTGAGGTCTGTGACAGCCTTGTAGGACAAAGGCTCCACCACACCTCAGCATAATACTTTGCATAAAATATCTTGTTCTATGCGACTCAAAATGGATCACAAGAACAGCTGTGGTGCTGATCTTTTTTTATAATTAGGAATTATGCAAATTAAACAAAACCAAATTCACTTCCCTTCCCAGGAAGCAGAATCAACCTGATGATATCCTGGCCAATACTTAGTGATGCGATTTTACAGTGGCTCTCCTGGGCAGCACAGCATATTACATTCTTCCAGTCTCTACTCAATTCCTTTGAAGATGCAAAACTGTTCACATCTCCATATCAGCTCAAATTTTTGATAAGGCACTAAGGTACAAAAAGAATCCCGTTCATCATCTCTAGTTATATCAAAATCTCCTGTGATTTCCTGAAATGAACAAGATTTTTATGTGCTCTCATCTCAGTTATAAATATTCATTCAACAGTCTGTCAAATATCCAGCTTCAAAAGATAACTGGCTTGGAGGCAAATAAATGTTAATTATACATCTTTTCAGCTCCTCAGCATCACAAGCTGTAGACCTATGCTACAAAATGCATTTTATTGATTTTTTTTTTCTTGTTCCTGAAGAAATACTGAAAAAATGCAGAAGAGAAAGCTCAAGAAAGGTAACCGGATAGTGTAACATGAAGACAATGCCATGTTAACAACAATTACCTGACCTAACAGAGCTGGACTTGCAGTCCAGAAGGTCAACAGGACATTTAATGTATTCAAAGGTAATTGGACCAAGCTGGCAAGTACGATGTAAAAGGGAAAAATTTCACTTACAGACAGTTTTTCAGATACTCAGCATAAACATGTTTACGTTTTAGAAGAAGTAGTAGTACAGAAATATAGTTTAACTGGTAATTGAAAACTGCTCAAAAAATAGGTAATTAACTTACACCATGCCTAGATTACAGAAAAGTAGAAAGAATAAAATTATTTTTACCTTTTCTAGCTTTTTAGCCTCAATATGTCGCAGCACCTGTTCCCTCCAGTCATGAGGGACTTTACTTTTTCCTGTAGGGTCTAACAAAGAGTGCTCAGAGTTAACTCTTGGATTTGATCTCTTTGAAGGGCTAGTCCGAGAGTAATTAAAGTCACTAACTGACATAGTTCTTTCTGGTATTTCATTCACTGACGGACGAGCACTCTGTGGTCGAGGTACATTGGGACCATCAATGCTGTATGTCCTGGCAGAAAGAGGTCTCTGCTGCCCTGACATTACTGGTGGAGCTCTTCCCATTGAATGCAAATCTCTGTATGTCAAATAATCCCCTTCAGGAACCTGGGCCCGCCTTGAAGGTCCAGCATCACCAACATTTACAGAAGCAGTAGAGGATACACTGCTCTGTCTTTGAAGAGTGTGCCTTGTTGCTCCAGGGAGCAGTCTATCGTTTGGTGGAACAGCCCACATGTCTATATGTCTACCAGACATTCGCTGATGAGTGCTATATGCAGCAGTGGCACGGACATTGTTGTGATTGGAGAAATTCATATTGGCAGAATGTTTTACATAGCTGGGTGCTTCTGTGCTTTCAGACCTCAGCAGACGTGAAGGAGGTAAGCTGCTCTGTTCTACTTGAGTGCTTTGTTTCTGGGGCCACAAGGTGTCTTTTGCTGTTGTACTGCTGCTGTACTGAATATTATACTGGGGAGTAGAAAACATCTGTGGACCACCTGTCACTGATCCTCTCACTACATTAGCACCTTCAGGATTGTGATTTGAGTCCAACTTGAATGGAGTTTTTGTAGATGATATTAAATCAGATGATGATGATGACCCAGGAAAAACCTGCAGAGGCTGATCATACAGAAGAGTAGCAGATTTACTCCTGACTATGTTCTTTCCATCTGCACTACCAGATGAAGATTTTACCACTGAGTTTGGCTGTGGAGATACACCATCACTGACAATGTCATAGACTTTCAGGCCACCAGGGTCCATACTGGTGATGCTGTGAGACTTCATCACAGTTCCACTTCTCTGTGGCGACAGATCTTCAGTGCTCCGTGAAACAGACAGCTCAGTGGAAGAGTCACCATCAACTGTAGTGCTTCTCATTAGTTCATCTTTACTGGGAGACTGTACTGATTCCTCAGGATGTCCATTTACTTTATTTATAGGATACTTATTCCCATTTTCCAAGTGCTCACCTTCTTCTTTCATAATATTATTCATAAAGCCCTTTACTGACACTACTTCCTGTGGTTTCACTCTTTCTGTGGGAACTGGCACTGCCTCTTCACTAACCAGTTTATTGATATTCATGTTTATTTGGTCTAACTTGTGAGTCTCCTCTGTAGGAGTACTCAGATCCACACCTTTTTCTATCAGACCTATTCTTTCTTCAATGCTCAGTTCATATTGAGACAGATTTGTAACTTTCTCCTGCACATTTGTGTTTTCTTCTGCAGTAATGTTCAATTCACCTCCGTTTTGCAAAAGATTATTCAAATTTTCATTTTCTCGCCTGCAAGAAAAGATAACCTGTAAGCAATATTCCAAAGGGACTCAAGATATTCCTTCAAGAAACTTCAGAAAAACTGGTGTGCAACACAGCCATGCTGTGCACACAATACAGGACAAAAATCAATTCACATATAAATTTATGATTTGCATAAATCTATCTTACAATTATAAAAATACGTTTGAGAGGTTTGCCTTGCTGGCTAGCATCATGTTCTGATTTCAAACAGTGTACAGGAACTGTCAGGGCCTGAACCAACAACTAAGAACCTGTTGAAGGGACAGAGCCAGCCCTGGGAGCAATTCACCTGCACAACCAGTAGGGGTGGACCCTGACTCCATCCCTCCCTAACAGACTAAAGAGCTGATAGCCACAAGTGAAGGATCTGTACTTGGATGTTACCTCCTTTGGAGTGTTCAGCAAGCTCAGATCATTGGAAAGGAGTAATCAATTCACTATTGTTGGACTGTGACCTCTGTCTTTCTTGAGTGATCCAAAACTGGTTTAAAGCAGATGTATCTGCTATCGCCTATCCTTAAATAAGGTTACTTAACTTCCACCGGAATAATTAAGGGTAGTCTAAAAATGCTTAAAAGTATAAAGGAACAGTAACCTAAATTTCTTATAAAATACTTCCGAGCTCCATGACAACTGTAGGCAAAATTCTTGCTTTCATTGACACACACACCCCCAAAAAATTCAGAAATCTTTAAGTCCATTTTTTAAAAGATCATAAAAGCTTTTTTATAATTATATTAGCAATCAAATGGATCTTCAATATTTTCAAGACTATGCAAATAAAAGCAGAGCTTTCAAAATGGTATACTGGAAGTATTTTGCAGGGACAGCAGAAATTAAGGATGAAATTATTATACCCTATTGTAACAAGAGATGGAATCATATATTTCATACTGAAATTGGTGTCTGAATTTATCCTTTTTTTTTTCCCCACTCCTTTTTATCTTGGAAAAAAAAAAAAACAAAAAAAAAAACCCTACTTCATTACCTAAGTTTTAATATTTCAAAATAATATAAAGACTATTTAATGAATAATTAAAGGAATGCACACGTAATATGAAAATTGAATAATGTTTTGCTACTATACTTGCTTAGTTTTATACAGTATTTTACAAACCTGATCTTGGATAAAACAGCAGCGTGCGTTTCTTTGTCTGGAGAACAGAGAGAAATATCTTGGCTACTATCAGTATTTAAGGAAACAGAATCTGACATTCGAGAAGGAGAGGAACAGTTGCTGTTATTTTGATTACTGTTGTGGGTAGGTTCATCTGATAAGGAATCAGCATCTTTTGAATCATCTGTAACAGAAAACAATGCCAATTTAGTTATTGACACAGCCTCTTAACATGTTTAAATCACAGTGCTTAGAAATCAAACATTGTTCCTCAATGATACTTACTAGCTTATATATTAACTTGCAATAATACCTTTGCAAACTTTTTATAAATTCACAAAGACTGCCAGCAATAGTTCTTACTACTTCTGAAATGCTTGGCTCAACATAAAAAGCACTCACCTGTTTAATTTAAATTTGCCAAGTTTCCTTGGCATAAACTAGTTCTGCTTTATTTAGTATTTCCCAAACAAATCCAAATGGATATTTTTACAGTTTCTATTGCTTTTAGAATAACTCCAATGTTTTCAGTTGCATTTGTCTATTAGGCTCAGTGAAAACAAAGTACGCTGCTTCAAATACAGGATCCTTAAAGCTTACACATTTCTTGCTTTTTAACATCATCATTAAATAGCTACTTAGCACAACAGACAGTTTGGAAGGAACTAGATCACTGAAGATGTATATAGTTTTATAAAAGTAAAAAAAAAAAAAAAAAAAAAAAAAAGAAAAAGAAAAAGGAAAAGAAGAATGTTCTGCATGATTAGAATGCATTCCCATACTTCACAGATCATGGAGGACACTTTCAGATTTACTTACACTTGTCTATATTGATTAATGTATACACACTTAAATACTGTGTTCGTACAAAAATAATTGATGTGCAAAACTCCAAGCCAGCTGTGATTCTGATATGAGCAAACATTAGCGTACAAATAAAAATGTTCTTTTTAGCTTCAAGACACAGTTATGGGTGCTAAAAGCATGTTTTTTGGGAAACTAATTTTTAGCTTCAGAGATGAGAGAAGTTTTGACTTTTCAGCCAGGTATAAAGCCCAAAGACAACATTAATAAACACAATTTTTTTTTTTCACAGAATCATGAAGTGGTTGGAGTTGGAAAAACCTTGACCTCTTTCCCACCCCCCACCAGAGAAAAGGTTTCCATCCAATAGCTCAGGCTGCCAAAAGCCCCATCCTAGAATGCCTCCAGTGACTGCACAACTTCTCTGGGCAAACTATTCCATCATCCTCTGATAAAAGGATTTATTTATCCATGCTGAATGCTCAGCAAACTCTTCTGGCTACCTCAGCTGCTTTTCCTTCATCCATCCTCAAAAAAAAAAAAAAAAAAAAAAATCTTATTCTCTTACATACAACAGCCAGAAGAGTTTTGTTTTGTTTTTTTTTTTTTATCCTGGAAAGTTCTGGACTGGGGACATCATATGGAGAAAATACAATTACCTCTCATACCTCTCAGGCTTAAAAATTTAGTTCCTCCCCTCCCCATCCCCCAAAGGAAATGGTTATCCAGACTGAAATTATCTTCCAAAGAAAAAATATAAACCTTAGTATCTTAGTTAACAAAAACAGTGATCAGATGTTTCTTGTGAGAGGAAAGAATAATAAAAGAGTAAGGTAATTATGGAAAAAGAGCTGCAATAAGTTTATTCTTAAAACTTAGGAAGAGAGCACAGCTTCTCTGAGAAATTAAAACAAGTGATACTGCTGCCAAAAACAGCAGCAATAATAAAAAAAATGTGGGAAGAAGTATGGAACATTTCCAAGGAAAACACCATTTTCTGCAATTCTCTACTGAGAGAGTACTCAAGCTAACAATCCTCAAAACCACAAAACATTCTTTTTCCCCTTTGACAAAAATTAACAAAATGGGAATGTCAGCACAGCTTTCTCAGTCATACTCGAGATATAACAGGAGTCTTTCCTATATTCATAAACTCAAAAGGGTATACCAAGCTGGAAGAGACCCACAAAGATCACAGAGTCCAACTCCTGGCTCTACAAAGGAACACCCAAAATTCAAATCCTATGTCTGAGAGCACTGTCCAAATCCTTCTTAAACTCTGGCAGCTGAATTGGGATCCTGTTTCAATGCCCAGCCGTTCCATGGATGAATTTCTTCCTAATCCCCAGCCTGACCCTCCCCTGCCACAGCTCCAGGTCTTTCCATCAGGTCCTGTTGCTATAACTGCAAAGAAGAGATGGGCACCTGCTCCTCTGCTCTTCTCATGAAGAAGCTGCAAGCCACCATGAGGCCTCTCCCCTCTTTGGGCTGAACCTCATAAATCTTAACTTCTAGACCCTTCCCCATCTTTGAAGCCCTCTTTTGGATGCGATAATAGTTTTGTACCCTTCTAGTACTGTGGGTACAAAACTGCACACAGTGCGTGAGGAAAGGCTGCACAGCACAGAGCAAAGCAGGACAATCCCTTCCCGTCCCGCAGTGGAAATGCTGGTTCTGGTGCACCATAGGGTACAGTTGGCCCTTTGGGCTGTTTGGGCATTCTCCTGGCCCAGATTCAACATTTCCATGGGGCAGCTCTCCATCTTCTTGTTCCCCAGTCCATATGTTAATATATTTGAAAGTAACCATTGTTTTTATCCCCTGCAATACTTACCAGCTTCAACTGTGAGCTCTGGCCACAAGAATTTTCTCCCTACAGTGTCAAACAGTATCTAAGTAGTCCTCCCACACTGCCTCACACCTTACTTCTAGTGGCAATACACTTTCTGCCTAGGTTCAAAAACAGAATCCCTGCTAAGCTAAGCCAGCCTTCTGCCCTGTTTGTCTGTTTTCCAGCATTTGGAATTGCCTGTTCCTGTGATCTTAGGATGTAGCGCTTAAAAACTGACCTGCACTGACAGACCACACTGTTGTCAAAAGCAATCCTCCAAAGGACTTCACCGACTAGTTCTCTGAGCAGTCTGCTCTCCCCACATCCAGGGTTGAAGTTTTGGTGGTAGTTCTCCACCTTTCACTCAACTACTTCATGGTCACTATGGGCAAGATGGCTTCCAATCAAAACTTCTTTCTCAAGACTCTCTCTGATTTCAACAAATTAATTGCTCAACTAGAGAACTGGCCATCTTTCCTTTAACAGACACATGTAATCACCTTTCACAGCATTTAAATGGGAAAATTAGACATTTTGAGTCATGGAATTATTAGAATCACACAGTACTCCTTTTTATAATATCTAACCTTTTTTATTGTTGCTAAGAGCTACCACTTTTGGTTGGTTGATGGAAGTTTCTATCAGTGGTGGTCGCATTTCTGCCATTTTCATCTCTTCATCAGAGGAGAGTTCTTCTGACTCCTGCAAAAGGAAAAACAGTTTTATATAGAGAGCATTTTAAATACGTGGCTAAAGGTTAGGTAAAACTGATCTAAATCATCATCCTATCTAATAAACAGTAAAGATAAACAAATAACACAGACCTAACATAGCAACTATGTAGCAAATCAAATGAATTTAACTTTTTCGATTCAATTATATTTAAGATGCATAACACACACATTTGTTTTGTGTGTGATGATCTCAGAGGGAATGATAGCAAAAATTGGTATCTTCAGCTTAGGTTTTCATTTTGAAATTCACACACTAGGGTAAACTTTCAAATGGAAGAGAAGATATTTAACTTCAAGAATAAATGACGCTGAATAGATCTAGGCTAGAATTCTTCAGATCCTAACCATCAGATCTCAGTGCACTTCTGAAAGAGACAAACTGACAAAGCTGCCTGCAAGAGCAGCCACACAAGAGATTCAGAATTCTATTGCCTGGCCCACATACTCCTACCATCTTCAAGAATACAATTTTCTTTCATTAATATTCTCTGTAATGAAAAAAAAAATCTTTCTTTTCTTCCTTTAAGTGAAAATTCTGTTACAAAATACAGTACCACCAATTCAATGACACTAACTACCTTGTTCTTTGGACTACAGTAAAGGACAGTAAAACTGAGAAGTAGCAAACACTTTGTGACCAACTTTATAACAACCCTGTTCCTCTGTAATAAGAACAGATAATCTCTTTGCTACCTCTGCCATATTGCCCTTCCCCTTAGGTGTGATATATAACAAGAGTAATTAACATTGAAAGGAAAAGCTTTTATGCATATAAAGTTATGTGGATGGAGACAAAGTTACTAGCAAGTTACTATGAGGAAGTAAGGAATTTGCTATCCACGGCTGACTACAAACAACTGCCTGATTTCCTTACTGGCTTACAGCCAGGTTTAAAAGAATGACTGCCACTGCCAGACAACTGGTAGTTTTCTTTTTTTAAGTAATGTTTTTAAACTGCAGAAAACTGTTAGAACCAGTATTTTATGAAAGCATGTAATAGCAGGAACACGCCAGGGGGAAAAGACCCAGCAACAGCCACAACGGCTGGCCATTAAGTCTCATTATCGCATGATAAATGCATGCTCCACTGCTTGCACAACGCACACACAAAATTATCAGTTTGTGAAACTACTGCAAAAACTCCAAAAAACATTTCACATGCTGTGATTGGCAAGTGATTAACTGACAAGTTCCAAAATGATACTAATGCTGAAACATGCTCTAAATTAAAAAATATATGCATGTTTGTCACAGATGTACAAAGAGTTCAGAAAGTACGAGTATCTGATTTCTGTAACACAAGTCATATTTAAGATATCTTACTACTAAATACATACAAAAACATATTTTTAAGCCCACTTGTTATTTTAAATGAACAGGCAATTCACTTGTATATTCAAGATTTTGCTTGCTCCTACTGACAAGATACTTTGGCATTTCAGAGACAATCACAATCAATCATTTCCTGAGGTGCTGAAAATCAAGTGGAAACTGGAAAATTCCATTTAAGAAAGAATCTTTTCCAGAGCTTAGTACTCAGATCAATTTCTGCGCTTGACTTATTTTTCTCTAAATGCCTACAGTTTCATTATGAACAACTTCTTACATTTTTCAACTTGCACTTATAATACAGCTAAGGTGAGAACAATACTGCATTAGGAAGACATTTACAGTTACAAATCCCTCTGTACTAACAGTACTTGTGGATAGAAATTTTCTGCTTTTGTCAACATGAATTTTCATTTCTCTTATAAACAAGTCTGATGCAACACCAGCACAACTCTTTGACTGCTATAGTGTTCATCACAATGCCTCACCTCAAGCGTGTCTTCATGGTTAACAACTGTTTTTGTGTTCTGCAAGGTTTTAACAAGTGCAGCCATCTGCGAATTTGCAGTGCAGTGCTCAGCTTCTGGTTCAGTAGGCTTCTGCACAGAGCTTCCTGCTGAATACTGCTTTCTCTCATCAGCCTTATTCTTCATTGGAACAATTTCTGAAGTCTACAGGATTAAGAACATTCGTAGAAAAAACATTTGAAAACTTTTTCAGAAACATTCAGAAATAATAGTATGGGAAACTATGGAACAGAAGATGTTTGAAATGATCAAGTATGAAATACACAAGGTAGAGAGAAATCTCTCCAGACCATTCAGTTGTAGCCCTCACTCTTTTCCAATTGGTTTCACTCTCACCCTTACAGGGGTCACTTCATACCATTAAACTTCCAGTTTAATTTAAAAAAGCCAAGTGTATCTACAATGAGACAAGTCAGCATCGAAGACATGCCAAACAGTCCTGCCACATATTACAGTACATCAAGCTGTCAGTGACCTGTACACCAAATTGCTACTATTGCCTTCCCAACTTAACGTGCAAAACCATCAGTTGTGAGGGCAACAGTTATGATTCTTAGAAATGATCCCCACTTTCCTTTTTCAAGTTTGGTGGTCAAATAAGAACTCCTCCAGAAATTTAGGAAATAAGCTCCATTACACATTTGTACTTCTTATTTCCCTGAGAATCAAGCCATTTTCTTTGTTGTCAGTGTTAAGAGGGAAATCTCTACTACAAAGCAGGTAACTATTGCAGACTTCTTCACAGTGAGGGTACAGAACACTGGAATGGACTGCCCACAGGGGCTGCAGGGTTTCCTTCTTCACTGACATTCAAAACCCGCCTGGAGGCGTTCCTGTGTGACCTGGTCTAGGTGTTCCTGCTCCAGCAGGGGGATTAGGTCTACAAGATCTTTCAAGGTCTCTTCCAATCCCTGACATTCTGTGATTCTTAAGGCGACAAAGAGGTAAGCCCTGCTCTTTAATGTGGAGCATTAATGAGGAGAGAGAAGACTAAAAAGAATCAATGGCAATCTAGACATTTGGAAGTTTCAGTGAAGTCAGAAGATAGTATTACACCTAACCTTTACCCCCACATCTTTTACAGAAACTGTCTGGCTTTCTCGTTTTGATTCCTTGGCAACATCTTCAGTAGACTCTTCATCCTTTAGCCTGTGTACAATTGTCTGGACTGTTTTGACCATATTCTTCAGCTCATCAGGATATGGAGTTGGATATCTCTTCAGATTGCCTTCCTGTGTTATAAAAAAGTAATAATCTAATTTTAATTAAACGCTTTAATTAAAGTACCAAGCTTTAAAATAGACAATGGATTCAAACAAAACATTCAGACCAACACCTAGAATCTCCATTTTGCAGTTTGAGTCTACCTAGATTAACACAATTTTAGAAAACCCAGCAAAATTACAAATCAATTATTTTTGCTTCATATTTGTCTGTTGATAACAAGCAGGAAGAGTAATGACAACTATAATATATCTAAATAAAAATCAGAATTAACCATTATTTCTCAACTATCCCTCTCCTGAAGCAGCACCAGTCCAGCAATTTCATAATTATATGCTCCATTTTAATGATGAGGAAAAAAAAATAGTCCAGTTTTATGCTCGTAAGCTAATAAATGAAGTTTTGATTTCTTCATCAGAGCTAAACCCACAGTCAAAGGAATAAAAAGGATGGGAGTCAGGTGTGCAATTGGGAAAAAGAGAGAGAGAAAAACCATGGT
This sequence comes from Coturnix japonica, assembly GCF_054131305.1. Lineage (NCBI taxonomy): Eukaryota > Metazoa > Chordata > Aves > Galliformes > Phasianidae > Coturnix > Coturnix japonica. Next base: position 59,675,595 of record NC_140702.1, on the reverse strand, counting down.
AAAAAATAAATACTAACCCGAGGTGGTGCCTCTCTCTCATCTTTGTCTTCATCACACTCAAATGCCACCTGAGCACGTTGTTTCCTCTGTTCTTCCCACAAAGATGGATTGAAGCTTTCATTGTCAGATATAAACATAACTAGAGAAAAAAAAACAGGCACATTTAAGAACAGCATGCATTACACAAAACAAAGCTCCTCTTTTACTTCTTTTTCTTAGGTGGATTTTTTTGTTTTGTTTTGTTTTTTGTTTTTTAAATTTATGCTTGAAAAGGAAACAAATTAACAATGCTGTAAGCTGAAAAAGAAATCCTTACCATCCTCAGTCCTTGGTTGCTGGGGGAACATGTAATTTGTAAGCACAGTTTTCTGTGTGTCAGGGTCAGCTTCTTTTTGAAGGGGGATAAGTGGTTTAGACTAAGAAGGAAATCAAAGAAGGACACATTAAGAAAATATCTGTATGTACAAAGTAAAGATTATCTACACATAACTTATAGAATGCAAGGCAGAGCAGTCTTCAATCATTTACCCTCTGAATAATTTTCAGAGAATGAAGTTATTAATATATGTCAGTAAACGACTGTCTTGGGAATGGAAAGAACAACTTCAAGAGAATAAACTGAATATTTAAAAAAAAAGCAACTATTTTTGCTAGGACTTATTACTGTCTCAAACCAAGCTGTTCTGGGATGCACAGATATACTTTGTCATTTACACCTATGGACAGCCAAATAAATAAATAAATAAATAAAATATTTAATGTAAGTGTGTGTATATATATACACACACACACACACATATATAATGTGTGTGTGTGTGTATATATATATATACATATATATATTATATATATATTAAATATATATAAAATATTGATATCAGACTGATAACTCCCACTCCTTATAAATCTTCCACTATACCACACTTGAGATCCATGAATTTCTGGAATCCCTGTAAGCCTTAGTGCCATTCAGGAAATTGGTAGAGTACAAAGGAATTAAAGAAGGCACGAGCGCACAAGTTACTTCTCAATAACTTGAAACATGGACAGCCATGAAGTTCAAAGGTAAGGCAAGCAACCTACCACAAAAAAGGTTATCCAAATTTTCTATAATGGCAGAACGATACCATATGCGTGTAAGCACTAACAAATTATCAAATACCACCTTTCTGGTTTTAAGAAATAACAAATTAGAAATTCCAACATCTGCTAAATTGTATTTCATATAAAAGCTTTGCCAGAGAAGCTCTAAAGGATATTAAACCCAATATTGTTTATTTTGAGAGAATGGACAAAATGTCAAGGAAGTACTTATGCACATACAAAGCACTCAAAATTCAAAAGATCACATATTGATTCAATTAGGAATAAAGTCAACCATTTTTTATAATTTTTCTCCCAGAAAATTTCACCTGATTGTCCGATAGCCACATAGCAGTGAGCTGCTGCAGTTTTGTAAAGGTAAACGGCAAATTCTTCAGCCTGCAAATTACAATAAAAGTTCATGAAAACACACTTTTCAATACTACAACTTGACAGTAGAATGGCATTCTGTTTTTTAGATACGCATTCCTGCCTATTCCAGCAAGCAGCTTAAAAGACAGTGGAAACTGAATTTATCTCATGTCAACAACCTGAACACAATTTTTAAGACAGCCATTAGCACTGTATATAAATCAGCTACTGAACTTAAGATCAAGACTGTTTATTTTATTAGAAGAATCCTCAGCAATTTTATTGCTATACGTGTATATTCAATATACACGTGCACTAAAATTAAGAAAAATTAAGAAAAAAGGGTCACAACTAAAATTGTGGGGTTTTTTTGTTTTTGAATAAAATGTGAATAAAATCAGGCTTAGGGTAGAGTACAAAGGAACTGGATTTGTTTAAAAAAAAAAAAAAAAGGGAGGGGGGAGAATTTAAATTTATCTCTCCCAATACATTTGAATTCTGCAAATTGATGAATTCAAAAAGGCCTATTTTGCCAGTTTTTATTGACCAGCTTTAATTAAAAACATGTCCTTCCTCTTTCTTGCCCAGCACATGTGTTTTATCACATACTGTGACACTTCTGTTCTCTGTCCCCTACATGCAATACAGGAAGCTATTTACTTAAATCATCAAACATATGCCTAATTCAAAGGAACAGTTTCATAAAATCGATAAACAGTAAATGAAATACATGCATTTCAGTCAGATTATAAGCTGTGGGATATAACGAAAGGTAGCACAGCACGTTCAGAAAAATGCCGCTACTTACATCTGGGTGACAGATATCAGTTACACTGAAGTACACTCAATGCTATTGCATTTTACATGATTTTTACTTGAATTACCTATTGTCACTCAGGTTGATGACCTTCAATTTCTGCATGTCACCCATTTCTTCTGGGAGAAACTCAAGCTTATTTGAATGCAAAAACAATACCGTTACGTGCTTCCAATTTCCAATCTGCAAAAAAAAAAAATAAATCCAGAGAATTAATTCACCCTCACAGTTCTAAATATACAATCTTTCATTACTTAAAAACAACCAATCTACAGTGATCTTCCTTGTTATGTATAAATAGGTTTATTCTTGCATATTATCCCTTTAGTGCTAATATAACTGGTACTGATTTCTACTACAAGTTTTAAAAATTTTCAGATTTAATGTATTTGTATATTTGTAAACATAGTAATTAAACATACACAAGAATGATTAATTTGTTGTCCAAATAAAATATGCAGTTTAACAACTGTAAAAATACTTAGTTTTTCAGTTTCATAACTAAATACATACCTCTGGTGGCAGCTGTGTTAAGAAGTTATGGTCTGCAGCAAATGTCCTTATGTTAGATAGCTGCCCAACAGATGAAGGCAATGTTTCAATCTCATTGAAACTGCAGTCCAGTTCTTCTACTGATATTAACCTGAAAAAAATAATTCTCGGTTCTACAGGTTGATTCACCCAACATTAACTGAATGTTTTAAGTTTAAATAACATTTATACCAGTGTCAACTGCAAATGACATTCAAAATGAAACTCTGAAAACCAACTACAATTTCAACCCAAGAAAACTCATTTACTAATTGCCTAAATTCTTAATTTTTAACCTTGTTGTCTGTTATCAGACAAGAGCTTTCAGAGGGGGTCAAGGAGATGAAAACAATCATAGCTTACTGGGAGTTAAGAAACAGTGGATGTTAAGACATGCTGTCAGAGAAGTATTTTGTGAATTCTAGCAAAACTTACAACAATTACAATAGGAGAACATACATTGGAACAACTATCCATCTTCTGTTTGGCACTTACTTCTGAAACACTTATATTTGTCTTCATTTGGGACTTTTAAATTTAACTGCTGAATATCATGGTACACATAAAAAATCCTGCTGATAAACAGGTGAAAGATAATTGCGCGTGCTTAGATTTACAATTTCCCGGAATTTTTTTACACCGGTTCTATCATCAGCAATGTTTAGCATACTCACTGCTATGGTGAAGACAAAACCTCTTTCAGGGAGCTGCATGCCTCTGTAAACATGTTGTTTCCTATCAGATTCTATTTTTTTATAGATTGGTGGCTACGTTAATGAGTGAGAAACATAGGTCCCAATGGATACTATTTAAATATGTAAAGAATATACATGCTGAGAACCAGAAGACAGATATGAAACATCTGCTAACAGTTTCATTAGTATAATAACACGCAGAAGGAAATAAATCAATTAGAGAAATGTAAACCATTCAAGAGAGGAATTATTGTTACAGAAGAGATCACAGAAAAGCAGTGTGGTATTTTATTCAGGTGAAATACATACCCTCCTATGGAGTCTGGCAAATAAATTAACTGGTTTTCATCAATTTTAAGAGTTGTTACCTTCTTCAGGGAGCCTGTAGAAAAAAAAACCGAACAACTAAATAAATAAAAAATTAAAAACAACAATGGAGTTAATAATTCCTGCAGTGCCATGTATTCACTAAAAAAAAAATAAAGTGAGCTTAGAGAATTAATCTGCCAGCTTATAACAAACCAGCCATAGGAAATACTTATTTTTTTTAAGCTTCGTTACTGTTGACAATTACTTATCAATTATGTTTCATTCAGCTTTTATCCAAAACTGGAACTTCAAAATGCTTGAAATGTAGGCCTAAAATACTATTTATATATTATTAAGTGTTCTGTGTCTAAACCATAAATGTATTAGCTCATAAATTAATTGAAAATACAAACCAATAGTCTCTGGCAGTTGCTGAAGTGAATTACTGGATAACAGCAGGTCTTGTAGGCTTTCACAACCTGAAATACCTTCTTCAACAATTTCAATGCTGTTTTTAGAAACATCCAGGTAGGTCAGTTGTTTCAAAGTGCCTAGGAACTAAAAGTAATAGAAAATAATGCTTACTAGGTAGTGCAAGTTCTAAGCAGAAAAGCCAGAGGTTTTGACAGCTAACCATCTCTGAAGTGCAACACCAATTTTAAGCAGAATATCCTAAATTATAATGAAATATCTTCTGCTAATACACATGCTTAACAGGTTACTACACACACAAACACACCACAGTTATTCTGCAGGTTTCTCTGAGTCAGTTCACTTTAAATGCAACTGTCTGATCAGTTATCATGGATACAGACAGAGGCTTGAGAACAAACTTAACACAGACATACACGGTGTAATAAAAGGAGACAATAACACTCATGTAACGTCCCCTAATGCTTAGATCTGCATTTTGTGTGAAGTTGCATTCCACATAACCTCAAAAGCAACAACAGTGAACCAGTAAACTGTACTGATAATAAAAGCTAAAGTAAATTTTTTATTACATTTACATATGAAAATTCACACACACGAGTCTTTACTCGTGTAAAGTGGGAGAGAGTGCAGCTGCTTTCACATATAAGTTTTACTTTATTATGAAGTAAAAAACTTTAACATATACTCTACTCTTCTAACGGAATAATTACTTGAAGCGTAGAAAGACAGTACAGAGGACTACTGATCAGGCAAGAAAGCCTTGTCCAAAGGCTGCTAATGATTTTAAGCCTGAAAACAGACCAGCTGCTTCCCAAATTTCCAACACTAGTTTACTAGAACACAAACACAGATTCACAAGTACTTCAATAATGTGTCACACAGGACCCTACACATATGAGAGATGTCAGAATGTTTTCTCAGGTATTTGTACACACAGCATAGAATCCTCAGCCACTGTTGCTTGCTTTTTAGCCACTGCCATTAAAAAGTCAAAAAGCCACATGACATTAACCCTGTATGTCCTCATTTGCTCTTTAAGGCAAACAGTTCCTCTTTAGAAGGACTAGGCAGCCCTAAATTTGCATCAAGATTTGATCTAGGACTTTAACCTCTCTCTTGATTTGGAACATGATCTTTAGATGACAGAACATTGAATGAAAAAGAAGCCATGTACAAAATCTATCATGATCAGTGATGAATTCTAAGTAGGCTAGAAAAGCCTTGAGCAACATTTATCCTATTGGCTTTAAGTAACATTAAAGTTATACAACAACTTTAATCTATATGCTGTTAAAGCAAATAAAACTGTTTAAAACAGTAAGGGAACTTACTCCTGGGATAAGTGATAGTCTATTACCATCCATCCAAAATTCCTTTAACCCACTCAGTTGCTCAAGCACTTCAGGCTGTAAAGGAAACCATTATTTAAAATCATCATTAAAAAAATTTTGAAAGGCAAAAAAAACTTCAGTGGTTCACATATTGCAAGTAATGTTAGTAATGTCTTATTACAGCTGTTGCATACATTTGTTTCATTTGTTGATTAAAAAAGGTGATTTACTTACTGAAATATTAATACATACCAGATATACAAAACATGATGAGAACTTGATCATTGTACCCACTATGCCACTGTGTTTTATTTTCAAACAAATACTCATATGCAAAAGAAAATGCACAATTTTAAAAACAGACTCCATGAAGAAGCATAAAGTATCAACAACATTTGCTCAGTAGCAGAATCCTTGAGACAATTTTCACATTTTCCTAACGATTACGAATTGATTATTAAATAATGATGTTTACTGAAAAATCAAAGCTCTATTTAGATAAAACTCACCACTTCTGTGAATTCATTACTTCCTAGGTCCAGTCTTTCCAGCTGGGTAAGTCTGGACATGGTTCTGCACAGGAAGGGGATTAACAAGAATCAAAATTAATAGAATACAATCTTCCTGTATTCATCCAAATATGTTATTTGTATCAGTATTAAGTAGCGATGCTGTTCTGTAAATAGATTAGTAACTAAATAAGATAGAATCTGTATACTGTTCAACTAACCATACATTAGTGATCATGGTGCGACTCCCATACAAAGAGAAATTAATCTATGGATTAGTTTACAAAACTTAAAGGCCACTAGAATTATCTTTATGATAAAGATTAACTCAATCAGGTCAGTCTTCAACTACCTCTGCTTTTCACCTGTTGTTAAAATCTTAACAGCTATCCTGCCAAAGAAAGATCACTTCCTAATGATTACCAAAAGCAGATGAGGCCACTGTTGAATCACAGTAACAATGAACACTTTCTCATTTTACACTGAATCAACTCTGCTATCAGCCTGGAATACAGAATGGAATCCTAATTATTCCTCTAGTCCTAAAACTAGAAACTAGATTACTAAACTGGACTACATGACACATCAGTACCTCTTAAACCAATTGATAGCAAAGACTAAATCAATGACTGAGACAGCAAGATTCCTTCTTTTAGCTGTGTTTTGGCAAAATTTTCCTTCCATTTTTGTTTACTTTAGAGACTATCTGCTCAAAATTACTATATTCTATTTCCTTAATAGAAATCAGTTGCACTTCTTCCATTCCACTTTAATACATTAGATTGTTTACTACAGAGCCAGAGCAGTCACAGATACCTTGTATAAAGTTGGCACTATATTAAAAAACTTTCCTGACTCTACACCTTTGCTTGTTTCTTTGCATTTCTGCCAAAAATCTCAGATCCAACAAACATATCCACACAACTGTAAAACACATAAACATGTTTGTAAGATGCCTTCCTTGTTACTTGCCTGATTTATAGTACATTCAGCTATGCTACAGCAGTCTTCCCTTAAAATAGCATCTCCTTGCTTTCCCCTAATGTCTACAGAACAACTACACTTCCAGATAAAATGCACACAAAGCTTCTGATACTCTGAAAATGTTAAAATATTGTGGAGATGTACTTATAATGAAAAAGAGGAATACGGGAATGGAGAACAAAAAATACTTAATCATCAAATTCTCTATGAAAGGGTCTGCATAATGATACTGCAAACTAAAAAATCTGTTTCATACTTCAATATTAGTGGCCTTGCTATCAAACTGGTCCAGTGCTAATGGAATAGACAGTCTGATTCTAATGCTGTGAACTGTTAATGTCACTAACCTACATACTTCAAGCAATACACAATTCAAGATGTGAGACTGAATCATACTCCTCATCCTACTGAAAAACTAGCTTCTAGAAAAGTTACTCATTTCTATCAACAGTTAAACAACAAATAAATGCTTAAAATTTTTCTAACGAAAAAGTTTCATATTTATCTTTTTACATTTGCATTAAGCTGAAAGCTGGAAAAGTGGGTATCAGACAAATGCCTCTGAAATATTTTCCATGCATTATTGCTTTCCTTTAAGTAGAAATGTTTTTACTGAGTTGGTTCACATTGAGACTCTGCCAGTTTTGCAGCTTCTGGGTGTGGATAAACTCCAAGAAAAAAAGATGTATTTTACACAAAGCAAGGTTAATTTAGTGCATTGGCATTAATTACCTATTCTGATTAACAGACTTCTAAGTGCTTTATGATTTAATGTCAATTATGTGCATTTGTAACTCTGCGAGAGGGCTAGCTGATTTGGCAGATATTTATCTAAATATATCCCTCCTTATAAATCCAAAAGAAACTGTGAGTACAAACACACTGAAAAGGAGAGAGGACAGGAAAACAAGAAAAAAATATTTGTTCTCCATAGCAAAAATATTGGTATATATTGCTACATCTTATTAGTTATAAAAAAGTTTTTATATACCATTTAAAGCATGTTCCTTTCAGAACACGCAGTTTTTCAAACTTAGCTACGTTATATTTTTCTGTCAGTTCCTATTTGACATAATAGCTCAAGCAGGCCACAGATGACTTCGCTGATTAAAACAACTGAGTCTCAGTGTAAATCACACAAATAACATATTATTCTTGTGCCTTACTGTAGCAAAATACATAATTTTATGTGTACAGTAGTCTCCAAAGCTTTAATCTTTCTTAATTGAACCAAAAAAGTAGAAGAAGAGAATAATAAAGGCAGCAGCTCAGCAGGTATTGTTGCTCATTAAGGAGGTGCTGCAGAGGACATCCTCATGAGAGTTACTGTTCAGTTTTCCAGCAAGAATGGAACCCTAAACACAATGAAGTCAAGATAAAGAACTCCCAGGAGGTTTAAGAGAAGTTGCGTAAATCAGAGTGATTTCTGTAAACTATTATTTTAAAAAATACGGCACATAATTCATGTTACTAGTGTTAATTGTGGCAATTAAAGTCAGTAATTTTATAAACAAAACTTGTATTAGCTATATGTTTTAATTATACTTTCTCCATTAAGAGTAATTTCATCTACGAAGTTACTATCCCAAATTACATGTTATTATTTCTTTCTATCAAAAATTAGTGTCATCAGAAAGAGGGAAGGGAAGCACTTCTGTCACATAAATGGGTAGAATGCCTGAAAAAATTACATTCATATGTTCTGATACATCCCAAATTTATATTTCAGCATTTTTAAATCAGCAGACATAGTATGGTATCTAAATAGACAAAAAGGGAATTTGAATGGAACATAGGTTAGTCATTAGGAAAACTGGCTGTTGTACTTGAAGGGCTGGGAAGTCACATCTCACCCTACTCATGTAAGAGTCTGCAACATGCACGCTGAATAGAGACTATACAACAGTTAGCATCTTCTCTGCTAAAGCATCTGAAATAGTTGCACTGTATGAAACTGGTACCTTTCTTCACCAGTTTTTCTGTTGCCAAATGAGGACCATTCACTGCTCACGTGTTGCTCAGGACTCTACAGCTGCTTATTCACTGCCCTCATTCTGTATCTGCTTCTCAATTCACCTTCTACACCTCTGCTAACCTAGATGCAGGAATACTGCTAAGCTGAGCAGGGCTGAAATGAGATTTGCAAGGAGCAAGATGCTAGATTTTAAGAGGCATGTTTGATTTGGTTTAATGTTAAAATAAATGCTACGGCAGTTTCCAGAATTATTTTTCAGCTGCAGGAAATATGGCTAATGAATATGCTTCTGTTACATTAAAGCAACTCAGTGCACTGAATACTCTGCATTAAGTATTCTGTGCCTCTCCAATGAAGTATATTAAATGCAAAAAATTGTTCCTATTATGTGAATTATACTTCTTCAGTCGTTCTGAGTGAGCATCTCAAACTCCACATCTGATTTAGAGACAATGATCTTAATTACCAACCCTAAGTTTCAGGAACTCAGCTGTAAGAGATGTATTCAGATAGACACAGAATAATTGAATCATTGAGGTTGGAAAGACCACTAAGATCATCTAGTCCAATCACCGCTGCATCACTAAATCATGTCACTCAACGTGACATCTCCCCCTTTCTTTGAAAACCTTGGTTTCCAACACTTCCCTGGGCCAGCCTGTTCCAATACAACACCACTCCTCCCAAGAAGAAATTTCCCCTAACATTCACTGTGAGCCTCCCCTGCAGAACTAAAAGCCCTCTTTGGGAAGAGAGGATGCTGTTAAAATGCTGTGTGCAAAAAAAGAAGAACCAAAAACCAAACATCAAGAGATACCTCAGACTCATCCTGAAAAGACCACATTCTAACTTAACAGGCCTAGAGTGGGATCAGAAATCTACAGAGCTAGACGTGGACAGAAACTTTTAAAAACAGGATAGAAGGGGGGGAAAAAGGGGAAGAAAATCAGGAGAACTTCTGTATATGAACACCAAACAGTCTGCTGGGATAAGTGGCTTCAGCAGTTATAAAGGGAAAGTTTCTTGTAAGAAGTTACTCTAGTTACTTAGCTACAAATTTTAAGTTGCAATCTACTTTTTTATACGTATTAATTTATTAGCATATCTACAGTAGAAACCCTGCAAAGCATTTCATATAAATTCCACACATACTTACTTTGGCAATATTTTTAACTGGTTTTCTCTAAGTTCCAATATCTGGAGTTTAGTTAATCTGTAACAAAGAAAGAAAAAAAAAAAAAAAAAAACAGTAACAAATTACCACACACTACTTCATATTACCATTAAAACAATCTCAGAACTTGTTTATATTGTTAAGCTTACACTTTAAAAAGATCAACAAGTTTTAAATATTTTCCTGTAAGAATTAAAATGTTCTACACAATAATCTGCATCTTATTTTAAATTCATTTACTCACTAAGGTTTGGCTTTTGTACAGTGGCAAACAAACTGGACCTTGCCCACTTTCCTGCGCCTCCGTCCTTTTCCTTCAGCCTATGTTTATTTAAGCATTTCATTGGATTCTTTAGTACATGCTGTTCTCACATAAAGTAGTCACGAAATAAAAGGAGAAAGGCAACATCATGCTGCAAAAGAACTGATTCCCATCACTAAACTCTGTCCCTTGCTGCCACGTCTCATAAATACCTCCAGGTATGGGGACTCTACCGCTTCCCTGGGCAGCCTTTTCCAATATTTGACGGCCCTCTCCATGAATAAATTTTTCCCAACATCAAATCTGAACTTCTCTAGCACGGCTTAGGTCTATTCCCTCATGCCCTACCAACTGTCACCTGAGAAAATTTTGGGAAGGCTTCCATAATCAAACACTACATTAGGCCCCCATTGGTGCTTTCCTTTGATGACAGGAAAAATAGCTAGATGTCAGTTTTTCCTCACAACACACGTATGTAGTCACATCTCTTAGTTGAAAGCAGAAGCATGCATATGCTAAGCTATAAATAGGTACACTCACATGTCACTGACTCTTGCCAGAACTCGCTGTACAACACTTTTAATAACCTCATTGTGTGAACTTATAAGACTGACTTTAGTGACAGAAAGGTTCACAACTTTGTGACCGTATTTCATGTCCCACTCTCTCTTGAGCTAACCTTAGGAGTCTAGAGATACAAATACACTGTTATACAGCAAAGGCTACTGGCTAAATATTTTCAGTCTCTCCAGGTTGGGAAATGCAGGCTGTGTCTAAAATAGCACTTTTCTTGCAGCACTTAACCAGAAATACTGCCCTAAAGTAGGTGCCATTTCTTCCATTACTACAGGTGGTTAATGCAAGTTTTAATGTAATAATATACATCAAATACTTAGCCTCGCTGCCCTTTAATTTGCTGGTGTACAGACCTACGCTAATTCCTGCTTTGAGACTGAAAAAACTGATCTTTAGTTTGGAAAATAAGTCATAGTGACAGAATACATAAGTTCTGTTCCATCCGTTCTCAGAAATTCATCATACTTAGAAGAAATTATTATAAGCTGTAAAAATACATACTCACAATTTCTTATATAATACCTAAACACAAAGCCATAGGGGAGTATTATTCAAGTGTACCTTGTGTAATGGACTTACTATTACTGCACATTTTTTATGTAACCATATTAAGCTACATTATAAAAGGGGGATAACTTTTATTTAAAAGAAAACTTCTGCATAATACCTTGCTCAGGTTAATATATCCTTCATAATTTGATTTATGTAACTTCAAAATTTTTTTAATGGGCAAGTATACAGCAGCACATTTAATAATTCACTACACAACAGCAGTTATTCCTTGGACAGCTACTAATATTTCACAGAGAGAGGATCCTGATTTTCACCTCTCTAGAAGCTTTACTAATGCTGACATACTCTTTTAAAATCATAACTAGTAATGAAACAGGACTGAAATGCATGCATCCTATAGTGGGTTATGTTTGGCATAAGTTTCCAAACTTATTTAGGAGTAACTAAATTAAGTTCTCAGTTCAATCTCCCTTGTCTATTTAATCTAAAAAGATACCCCAAATTAAACACTACTTAAAATACCTGGTGCTGCAAATTGTTGAGAAACAAGATCAAAAGTAAAATCATAACAAAATCATAAAATAAGTTCTCTGGAAGCAAAACTCAATACAGACAACTTTCCTAGTGTTTTTCTAAGACGATGCTGAAGGTGTACCTCCTTGCTTGTTTTAAATGTCCAACAATGAAGTTTCCCTTTTAAAGCTGTTTAAATATTCATGTGCAGTGAGCTTCAGGTTTAAAATACTCTGCGTATAGTTTTGCATATCTGAATCGAAGTATGTATGGTACATTTAGATATGTAATATATAGTTTTCTTTGGTACACATATGCAGTTTTCAGAGTTCTGAGCATTGGCATGAAGGCCAACTCTGGGACCCAAGCTGCTATTAATACATTCAAAACAGAATCTGGAAGTGGAAAAAACCACTACCGTCTCAGAATTACAAATGAAATGCCCCATCTAATCTGCTAATTTTTAAGAAGCCTAAGAGGTTTGATAAGTATCACTAAAGAACAGCAAGTTCACTCATAAGGAAGAGGGAAAGAAAATGGATATCCTTGACCTCAGAACTATGCAAAGCCTGAACACTAGCCTTGAAGGAGAATAAAACTGAGGTAAATACTACAAAAGCTGCATAAATATTCCAGAAGTAAATTGCATTTCATTGTTTTCTTTCCTAAGCGTCAGGATAAAGATTACTAATTTGTATTCAAAGACATACGCTGTTCAATACTTTCCAATAGAAAAGGACAGGCAAAAATGATTATTCTAAAAAGACTGTCACAGTACAACAAAAGTACATTAGGGAAAAAACTGAACAACATTAAGGGAAAAAAAAAAAAAAAAAAAAAAAGGTGGACTAGATGCCATGACACCAAATGTTATAGTTATTATTTCCTTGTAGAGTAATCACTCATTTTTAACTGAGCTGTCCAGTGGATAAGTTGATCATGTGTTGGGAAGCAACACTCAAGCAGCTGCAGAAGGCACTAGAGGAACACTAGAGTGTAATCACTGACATTTCCAAGAGAAACAAGAAGATAATCATGACATTGTACAAGCCATTAAGAGATCTCAATTTGAATTCTAAATATAGTTACATATGTTGTAATCCTCCATCATTACACAAACAAATAAAAAAATTAAAACTGAAACTTGTTCCAAGATCTACTAACATAATAAGGCACAAAGAAAAGCCTGTCATACCAGAAAGAAAAAGAATTTCGACCATTTGTCCACAAATGATAAAGCATATGATTTGTCTACAGGACATAGGATGGAGGACAAATCAGAATGACTTGTCTTAGTTTGACTCCAATTTTTATACAACACAGCTCAGCTTCAGAGTACCTTAAGAAAGAAGATATGGTAGAGGAAGAGAAGAATGTAACTGATGCAGTAACAACAGAAAAACCAACCCACGAACACAAAGCTTTTAAAAGGAAAGAAAAGCCATCACAACACAAAACAGAAATCCTGACTGAAAGAATACTTCTGTTGTATTAAATCAGCAGTATAGAAATGCCCTTCCTCCTAGCTCAGGTAGTTCTAAGCAGCAGTCAAATACATACTTAATTTGTCCCAGTGTTAAGATTTTCAGCAATAGCTTACTTGTATTTGAAGTACTCAAAAAAAAATTATATCCACTACACAATGAACGAACAGTTAGAAGAGCTATTTTAAGGAAAATCTGAGATTTGTTTATTATTAGCTCCCATTTATTCTTGAGTTCTAGCTCTTTCAAATATCACCACAAACATCTTATCACATTATCTTCCAATTTATTTCTCCTTTAAACTGCTTTCTTAAAGAACTGTGTATTTTCTGTGCAATACCATTAGTAAGGATGCAAACTTATTTAAACTTAAAAATGTGCTGAATCTACTTAAAAACAGATGAGAGAAGCATTCATTTCAGTTTCATTCTCTTGGCTACAAGCCAGGATGTTTTAAGTCACTACTTCTATTTTGAAGCAGGGATCTATTCTTAATAGCTATTAAGAAGCTGTAAGCACAGTATCGGAGAAATGGCTTTCAAGCTGCCTACAGTAAATGATTCATTCTAAACCAGTTAGTAGTAATTAATGACTTCGCAGTTAGCCTAACCATTAAAGAAGTTACAGTATACTGTATGCTTCACAGAAGAGGACAGCAATGAAGAAAAATGATAATGAATGATGTTTTTTTAAAGTAACATAAGATAAATTTGGTTATATACACTTCCTCTCCTCCTCCGTTCTGCACTCTGCTCAAGAAGCAGCATAAATGTGAAATTAAACACAGAGAGTATGTTTCAAATGCAACTCACCTGCCAAAGTTGGCTGGCAAAAACTCAAGAAATGCATCATTCAGGTACAGCTGTGTTAGGTTTAGCAGCTGGGAAAATCCATCTGGAAGTCTGTGAATATAAAAAAAGTAGCACAGTGCCTTCAATTATATTCAAGGCATTAAGGCATTTGACTCAACACTGTTTTAAAGAACAGTATAGTACTGAAGTCTTACATACATATAAGATCATAAGGTATGGTGATTACCTGAAACTAGTTTGAAAATTATTTTTAAGTATTGAGGGCAGTATCTACAGGCAATGAAAACTACAAACAACAAATGCAGTCTTTGCTATGCACTTACCATCTCCTGACACCTAGTACAGAATAGGTATTTTTAGAGGCATAGCTAACTTGCATCTAAGCACAATGAGGTTAATAAAAATAAGTCTTGGGTACCTCAGTTCCTTGCCTCCGGTTTGAAGAGTTGGCTCCCAAAAAGATGACTGGAGCACGTGTGAGATTCATCAGTGTTTATGCAAAACAACAAGTACCACAAAAATCACAAACTTACTTGGAAATTGGATTCACGCTGGCCTCAACAACTGTCAAGACTTTGCAGTTTTTTATATTTTCTGGAAACTCCTGTATGCCTGCAAAATACATGGAAAAGAAGGGGAAAAGTGTTCAACTGCTATGGTCCAAAACAGGCATAAAAAATGGTGCACATAAAACTGCTAGTAATAAAAACTAACCCACTTAGTAGCCGGTGGACAAATTTAATGTTTCACTTTAAGTAAGTTTTCATGAAAGAAACTCTTACATAAAATCAAATTCATTGCTATTCTATTTCTCAAGTACTTCATTACATAGCAGTGAGCTCACAAAACATCATTTCAGAGACAGTGTAACAATTCCTACTGGTATTACCAAATCTTACAGAACTTGCACTCTGTAACATAGCTGAGAACCCTCCCTTCCAAGTGTACTTTCTGAAATCTGAAAGTACATTTACAGCGTTCACGGTTCTGAAGAGATCCAAAATCTACCACATACACTGCTGCTAGCTTCAAATTATTTCCATGCAAGGAAAAAAAAATGCTGCAGATAACACTTGCATAAAGACTAAGACAATAAGGAATCTCCTCTTTTTTCTAAGACAGCCTATGGAAATGCTAGCAAATGAATTTGCATCCGCATTTGTATTTGTCAGAAGCTGACAATACAGGCCTTGAAAGCAGAAGATGGGCATACTCCATGTCAGTAAGATGTCAGCTCTGAGCCATTCTGTTCCCCAGACTTTTACCTCAATTGTCATTACACCATAGAAAAAGTAAAACCAGGTATCACATCAACATTTACTTTTGCAGTGTGCCACTGCATTGTTCTTATATGTCAGGACAGGTGTTCAGAGTTTGAGTCTGTGTTTATGCAGTTAACAAGATAAACATAGCATATTATAACTTAAGAGATAACATCATCATCCCACAAGACAAGCGGTCAAAAATATTATATTTTCACAGTAAATCCACTGATGACGTTTGAGGGGGTGGGGAGGGAAGTCACTATAACTAATTAAAATTAAGTAGAAACTCTAACGTTGTCAAAGCAGATTTTTAGGTCTTTCTTGACAGGAAGCCATTAGTCAGACCAGATGACTAAAAAACTACTTTTGACTCATACCAGATGTAGTAAGAATTTGAGTGGACCTGTAAAAAGGGTCAACAGAGGAGAAGACCGGGACTATTGATTCACTTTATCCCCTATAGCCCCAAATAAAAACTCCATACTTATAATATAAATAAGCTTCATTTCTCAAATAACAGCAATACTTTCACGACCAAAGGTAGCTTTAAAGAAAGATGAGAAAAGTAACACGGAAAGATAAGAAATGTTAACCTATGGTTGCCACATCATCTTTATATTAAGGGAAACATTCCCAATGAATTTAAGACATATGATATTAATTTCTGTTGTAGCAAGAAGCCTCTTTTACCAAGCAAGTATATCCAAACACAAACAGAAAGCATCTAACCTGACACATACAATCCTCTACCACACCAGATACACAAAAATCTAGCACATGTGAAACTTGTGTAGATGAAGTCAGAGGATTATTTTTTTTTCTTTCCTTTTTTATCCACTTAAAATGAATCATGTCTACAATAATCACGGCAAACCACTGCTAAGTTCCTCCTTGGAGTCAGTGTAATGTTTCTGTCTAACTCTATGCCATTGGATCTATTGTTAGAACTGCAGAGATTCTCTAAGCTGAGTTATACTGAAAGACAGGCACGCTACTGGCCCTGTCTTGCTCCTCAGATCAAAGACTGCTCTCCTCCAAGATGTTAAAATTCATTTATTACCAGTGTTGCCATTGTCTGTATCAAGAACTGTTTGAAGTACAGGATACTCAGATTTGCAATAACTACCTAGAAAACAAAACACAGCACAGCTTCTAGAGGGGAGAGTGCACACAAAAGGACAGCCAAACATAATATTAGTTATCCAAATCCAGACACGCTAAATCAAAAATTAGAGTACTCTACCATAGTCTCTTGTTCAATTATGCCTTGGGCAAAAATCAGCAACAGTTTTAACAACAAATTAACAACGAAATCCAACAGATACAAGAAAACTAACAATGATGCAGCAAGCGAGTTCAAATTTTCTTGTTCTCAGAGCCAGGACTGGTACGGGATACCCTGTTTTTACAAACTCACTCAACACTTCCGTCAGATAAATGGTGGCAGCTATTGTTACACGAGCAGTAAAGTGGGAAAGTAGTATTAAATACTCATGTTTTCAGTACAGGTTCAGAAGATGACAAATCTCAGAGGCTGTTCCTCTCTGTCAGGTGACAGGAAATCAGCAGCTAGCACTTGCTAACAACAACCTTCAGACAGCCTCTTCTCTTCATTTATCCTTCCTGCACACTCAAAACATGCAGTTAATGTTGGATTAACATTCTTCCACCAAGAGCGTCACTAAGATGCAGGAGAAGGACACTCGGGGATGACAAGATCCAAGTGCTGTAAGAAGTATTTTTAAAGAGGATCTGTTCTTTCTCTGCTTGCTACCTATTCTTAGTGACCTGAATTGTTTTCTGTTAAGACAGCTCAGCAAATCTCAAGGTTCTACATGAATATGTATTTTCACACTTAATTTGTAACATTATACTAATTAATTTATTACCCCACCCTCGCCCTCCACAAGGATCCGATGCAATGGACACCATGAAGTGAGACCAATGTTCTGTTCTAAATCTCATTTTCCTTCAGGATCTTTTATGGCTTCCTTAAACATATACTTCCTTAAGTACACACTTAAGTATTAGAGAAGAGGAAGATAAAACAGATTACTGATTTGGGGGTTATCTAGACTATTACAGCTTTATTCCATCCTCTTTGAGAACCATGTAGCTAGGTTTCTTAGCCTGCTGTTTCCTATTTTACATGATAACAATCATGTCCGTCCCATTTCTGTGCTGTAGTTGATTTACAGATAACGCTTACTGTTTTTACAAAAATCACAAACCATCACTTTTGTGGACTATGACCGTTTGCAGAGCACAACAGGAGAAAATATGATCTGCTGGTCATTTTTAATGCTAACTGCTGGTTATATGAACTGAATTGAGAGCAAAGTTATTTCTGCAGTGCTGTTTACCACAGAAATAACATTTATATAACAGCACTTACATTTACTTGTCTGTCCCTTCCAACCTGGTTTCCCAGATTTCAGGCATTTTCAAATGCATTGGCCAGTGTCTACTACAAATGCCAAGTTAAAAAAAACAACCAAAAACCAAACATAGGGGGAAAAAAAAAAAAAAAAGAAGAAAAAGAAAAAGTGGGGATGAGGGTCTGGGAGATTGTCAAAGAGAATTTGGCAGCTAGGTAAGGAATGGAATCTAAATTATTGTCTGGACCGCGCCAAAAACAGAAAGCATTCATCATTCAGAACTCTATCTGGCTACAGCTTGCCAGCATAACCTACAGAGTGGTGGTTAATCAGGACCCCCAGACCAGCTGCAGCACATGCCTGAAGCACATGACCAAAGAAGTCACACAGGGATTTCAGGTCAACGGCCAGAAACCTGTATGTAATCGACCTCCGTCGAGGGTCACGTAGCAGGGCTGAAATAAGGAATTTCGTCTGATCTTTAACTCCCCAGAGGGGAATGATTGTTTTGGCACAGCTCCACTGAGCAAATGTGTGCTAATGTCCCTCTCTTTGTTCAGACTGGATTAAGGCAATTGTAAGCATAATTGGGGTCTCACTCACCATCTGGAGTTACACTAATCCTTTCTTATCACCAAGGACAGCATTGACTGCAGAACAGCAGAGAAAACTGGATCCACCTTTACTATCCATCAGAAAACCTTTTTAACTCAGAAATATCGGCATTTCTAGGTTAACAGAAATGTGCTCGTCATATCCACTGCTGGTAAAGCCTTTGCAGCAGAGCAGCCCGCCTAAAGCCGGCATCCCGGTACACTGCTGTTTCTGCCCCACTGCAGTTGAAGGGAATCTGCTCTGCTGTTTGTGCTCAGGTTATGTAGCCTCATTTTTCTTCAAAAATGCGTGGACTAGCAGACTTCAGTTACTTAAACTATTACTGGTTGAGATGGAACTGGCATTACCTCCAAATAACGTGAGACCTGTGCAAGTCACATGGGTGACTCCCCCAAAGGAAAGAGTTCACAGATCGATCTTTTGATTTGTAGGAAGCATGTGAAAATAAAAACATTTTTTTCTCACTGAACAGCAGATAGCTCAACAACGAACAGACCTCTTGCTGCAAAACATGTGAAACCACAGCTCCCCATGCATCCTTCCAAGTGCAGGGGACATGGGTAAACACACAGGCCAAGTTTGTAAGAATATGAAAGCAACCTTAATTACACATGTTCCTCCTCCAGCTAATCTATTCATTCTGGTCTTAAATTCTGGACAAGCAGCTACGAGCCTGAAAACAGCTCCATCATAAAAAGCACAGTTTCTGTTTGTTTTCTCATTCAGCCTTCTGCTACAGCTATAACGACATCCTGGCTTGTATCAGAAATAGTGTAGTTAGCAGGAGCAGGGAAGTGATCATCGCTCTGTACTCATAACTGGTGAGGCAGCATCTTAAGTACTGCATTCAGTTTTGGGCCCTTCCCCACTAGAAGAACATCAAGGCCATGGAGAATGTTCAGAGAAGGACAACAAAGGTGGTGATGGGTCTGGAGCACAAGACTTATGGGGAACAACCGAGGGAGCTAGGATTATTCAGTTCGGTGAAGAGGAGGCTCAGGGAGACACAATTGCCCTTTATAATGACCTGACTGGAAGCTGTGGCCTGGTGGGGGTTGGCTTCTTCTCCCACCCAACTAGTAATAGGACAAGAGAGTATGGCCTCAAGTTGCACCAGGGAAGGTTCAGGCTGGATACAGGGGAAATCCTATTTGAAAGAATAGACAGGTGATGGATCAGGCTGTCCAGGGTGATGACTGACTCACCATTCCAGGAGCTGTACAAGAAATGTGTAGATGTGGTATTAAGTGGGCAATATCAGTGGCAGGTGGATAGTCCTTTTCTCCAGTTCTACACTCTGAAAATCTAAGTTTCCTTTCACATTTGTCCTCCCTTCTTTTATGGTTATTTGCAGGTTTATAAAATGACAAATAGAAACGCAATCTTTATTTTGAGGGCTTCTTGGTTTTTTTTTGGAAGGGAAACTTAATATTTATACTGTTTGTGTAATGATTAGTGCAAGAATTTCTGTTGACTTATAAATATGAAAAGTACAGTTTAAACAGTGTTTTCATTTTTTAAAAGGGAGATAAAATACTTCAATAGATTTTCCATGGTGAAGAAAAATATACTGCTATTGGTTGTGATAACTATTACAGTATAATTAGATTTACAATAAAATACAGCATCAGTAATGTATTTGGTGCTCATTTTCTTAGCAACACGAGGACAGAAGTACATATAATTACGTGACAATAAAATGTTTATTGAAAATGTAACCTGCTTTTTTTTTTACAGCACTTCGATCTTCTTAAAAAATTAACATTTTATGCTCACGTGTGTGCCACACTTTATGTTGGCTTTCACTCCTTCCCATCTGCATACTGTTGTTTTTTTTTCCCCATTAGATAGCTGAGTCAGGATTAATATTTCCAAAATTCATTTCTAAGAGCACTTGCAAAACTAAAAATAAGAAGTTTTGTTTCATCTGAAGGCTTAAAACCAAATTCTCAGCAGTTCAGGCAGTACTGAATCCTAACTTGCTTTTCTCCCACCCCCCCATCACTATTCCTAGTCCAGTCACTTTTGGTTGATACATCATGAATATCACTCAAAGTACACTACTCTTCAAAAACAAAAAGTGCAAAAAGTGAAATTCACAGTTAAAAAATTAAAAATTAAAAAAAAAAATCCAATTACTTCTACAATTTCTGTGTTATAAAAATTGCTTTGCATCCAGGAACAGATCTCTATTAGACTACTTTAAGAATTTCAAACGTATACACTCAAGTTCCACATTCAAGACCAAATTTGTGCCTTAACTGCACTGCAATTCCATTTTATTGACATCCTCTCTTTGAGATGAATATGATTTTATTCTGCAGAGACAGCTTCTAGACAGTATTTTTTATATGGAATACGATATATTTAAGAAAAAGCATTATCTACACTTCACTACAGAATTTAAGCAGAAGAGCTAACTACTTTTAACATATATCTATCACCTCTATATAATGACATATTATGATAAAGCTACAGACTTCGAAGTCCTCAATTGATTAGTTATCTTTCTATTTAACTATCATGGAAAGTCCCTACTGGACCTGGTCCCTACAAATGTGGAGGAGAGCATTATAGAGGTTCAGATGGTGATCAGAGGGCTGGAGCACCTGTCCCATGAGGAAAGGTTGAGGGAACTGGGCTTGTTTAGCTTAGAGAAGAGAAGGCTCTGGGGAGACCTCATTGTGGTCTTCCAGTACTTGAATGGAGCATTTAAACAGGAGGGGGAATGGCTGTTTACAATGGCAGACAACGGGATTGGTTTTAGACTAAGACAGGGGAGGCTGAGGTTAGAGATCAGGAAGAAGTTCTTCACCAGAGGGTGGTGACGCACTGGAACAGGTTGCCCAGAAAGGTTGTGGATGCCCCATCCCTGGAGGCATTCAAGGCCAGACTGGTTGTGGCTCTGGGCAGCCTGGTGTGGTGGCTGACAACCTTGCATATGGTGGGGGGGTGATGATCATGATGATCCTTTTCAACCCAGGCAACCCCACAATTCTATGATTCTAAGATACAAAATTAAGTACAGCCCCTTCCTTTCTTCATATATAGACTGAAACAGCAAATTTATAGCAAATTATTTTTGTATCCAGGATCTTCCTCTCTTCCTTCTTCCTGGGGAAAATAAAGCTTGGATCATTCTCTTTTATTAACTATGAATAATTCTCAATTTGTTGACAAACCATACTTCTAAATCCATCACAGATGGGCAACATAAGAACTAGACATTCTCCTGAATTTTTGTTTTCCAGCTCCCCAACTTCTGGCACACACTTTGCTAAAACTTGCCAAATCAGCAGATGTTTTTAAAACACTGAAGGAAATGTATTTGATCTAGATTTGTCTGTTAACAAAAACCTTCAAATTTACTAAAAATAATATTATCGGCAGATGTGTTTTTGTGGAGCTTTTCAGTGTTTGTTTTTTTCATTTGTGTATTTTTCTGTAAAAATGCCTTGCAACAGATTGAAAAGGTGACAATGTTTAAACTGCTGAAATGTTACAGGGAAAAAAAAAAGCTACATAACTGACTACTGAAAACCTGAATTTCTAAGACACTATGCTCATTTTGGCCTTACTAGTTATTTTCTGACCTTCTTTAGGCCTCTGAAGGGCCTATAAGCATATAGTCTAAAAATTCAGTGTTTTCTTTTCACCATTTGCAAGTAGGCAAAAAAGAAACTGTCTCATGGTTTCCCAATCAGCTATCTCCACAGGCCCAAGGGGGTTCTAAGCCCATTTTCAGGCTTCCAGGTAAGACTATGTTCCCTGGCCGTCACCTCATCACATACCTCAGCCTTCCAAACCACTTGGTTCTAGTAACTTATAAAACTAACTCTTCTGTCTATTTGTATATAGCATTATACATCCCCCATCCACGTGTTGATGTAATAACAAAGAGGAGTTTAAAAATAATTGAATATTTCTTTTAGTTTTATAAACTGAAAACTGCTTTCTACATGTGCCTTAGGTTCTGCACACAGCAATTTTGCATCAGGCTTTAAGGTAAAAGCTTTAAAATGTAGCTGGAAAGAAGTAATGGAATCTTTGATATTTAGGGCTTAAAATGGCCTTGAGATTCAGATTAAAATGCCATATAAAGTCAACTTAAATTCTCACTACTTAAAAAATAAGCATCCATAATTCATCAGCTTTTTCCAAGATGAAATGGAGAGTTTAAATTAACAGTACTTTATGCATACTGCACATTGCAGCGGTCTGATATTTTAGGTGACATCTACACTATGGACACTTGAGAAGCTGTAAATACATTCCTAACAGTTGGAAAAAAAAGTGTGCTCAAGAACACACAACTGCTACCAGCACAAATGCATGCACCACTTCCAATGAGGACCAGATACGCTGGCAGTGATAAAAAAAAAAAATTAAAGCCTCAAGAAAGGTCAGTAACAGAAGGTGCTGGACACTGAGAGCATACAAAGGAAATACACGTCTCATGGCTTTCTGTACTTTACTATATTAAAATAATCGGCCACGCTTCAGTGTCACATATGGAATATATGAAATTATAAGCACTTAAATACGAAATGAAGGCAGTTCATTTTATGCATATTGGAACACCAAGATTGCACTCTTTCACTAATACCTTTTATTTAAAGCAACCATCTCAGTTTCTACTATTTTATTTTTTCATCTAAATGCCAAAAATACTACATGTATATTTTATTCACATATAAATATACAGGTATGCAGTTGTGCTTAAAAAACTGCATGCTCTCTTGCGCACCAGTCTCCTGTCCTACATGAGCCAGCTGTAAGTCAGATTCCTCTGTGAGGTAACCAGACCACATTTCAAAGCAGGAGTTTCATTCTTAATTTTCCTAGCAGCTCTTTACATAATGAAATAGTTGTTTGGCCAATGCCTTCTATTATGGTCATGCCGTAAGCAGCTCAAATATCCTAAATGAAAACCACGGCATATTTAGTGTTCATTGGTATTTGAAAATGAAGTCGAAAATTATAGATGACAATTATAAACAAACACCTGATTTAAACGCATCTGCACTCTGTGCTTTAATTCCATCCACATAAGGAAAACAACACTTTTGGTACTGTCATGCTAGAAAACATATAAGAAAAATATAGGAGACTAACATCTTTCTTTGCTACAACTACACTATTCTGACAAAAAAAAAGCCACTGAGTTCTATTCTAGAGTTTTTATGCCTCTCATGACTGATTCCTAGTAATTTTTCTTCCTAAATCAGGGAAAACATCTCCTGCACTTCCCACAAAGTTCACTATTTCCACATCACAGTCTTGACATCAAAATAAAGGAAAGCCCTGGAGAAGTCCTAGCTGACACACAAGACATGCTGTAGAGGTGGAATTCAACAAGAAGTGCTGAGTCCTGTATCTAAAGAAGAAGAACCCATCACTCCTAAAAAACTGAGCTTCACAGTTTACTGCAAGGTCATATCTTTCAGCTACTGTCTCTTCAAATCCTTTATATGCTTATCAGTAACAAGTGCTTCTTCAGCAGCTCTTAGAAGGCTTAGCAAAGGGTTGTATTGTTTTGGGTGAGTAACTCTCATGACTGGTAGGTGACCAGCTGCCTATTTACATTCATAAGCTGAGGAATTTACCAACACTAGAACTCAAAATTCCTTTTATTGCTTTCAAATTTTAATCACCGAAAACCTGCATTGGAACCATTTAATCCTTTTAATAGTTCAGTCTAGGACAAAAATATGATTCTTTCCTAGCCGTCTGTCCTTATGAAAGTCCTGTTCTTTAGGAAAGACTATTAATCCACTTGTACCAGGAACAGTTCAGTAACAACCAGGTCAATTTATGACGCTAAGTGTTGCATTCATTAGACGGAGATAATAAAGTAACAGTTTAAGTGCTGAATGTGATACAATGGACAATAGAGGAGAATGCCAACATCTCCATGAGGGGAGTGCTTTCACAATAAGGCAGAACTTAATTTTTTGGAGTAATGATTATCTAGTTGTCCACAAAAAAACATGAACTGGATATTATAGAACCTTTGGCATATTTATGTAATCCTTGTTTTCAAATATGGTTTCAAGGAAAGGTCTTTCTCTTACTTCACTATAAATCAGCAAGGAAAGGCTATTAGATCCTTATCAACTAACATGATGAACTTTTTTTTTCTTTAACCACACAAGCAAGACTGATGACAATATAAGCTAATAGAATTTCCTCACATTTGCACAGATATTCCAACTTGCCAAAAGAGTACCATTAAAAATAAATAAAAGCATACATATAGTACTTGGCTGACAGCATTCCATAATTTATAAGCAGCTGACTCACAGAATGCAAGTCAGTCAACAGCACCAATCACAGTCCACTGACACTTTTCTCCCCGTGTGACAGAGATTACCATCTCTAGAGACTGATGGCAAAGCAGATGACTTCTACTACTACTTCAATCATCTGTCTCAAAGTTAACTGAAAACAATTTTCATAATAAAAAGAGAATCCAGCAAAATTTTAAAATCGCGTGCAATAATTCTTCACTACATTGAAAAATGACAAGAATCAATAAAAATAATAACTTCAGGCATTTTCATTTTCAAGAAAACACAAACATTGTGAGGTATCATTCTTCAGTAATGAATCTCAAAACATAAAGCAATTCATTTGACAGATATAATTAAAAACAAACATCACAGACTGTAAGATAGATTATTTTTTGCTAAGCATGAGATTTTGGTTTGCAGTTTAAAATTTATTAGATGCATAGCTTATAGAAATTACACTTTTACTGGTATCTTTAAACAGTCAGTGATGATTTGCCTTTAAGCAACTCCAACATAATAAGAGAAGTGACTTACCATTCTTGCTGACATCCAGTTCCCTGAGATTAATGAGATTTGCAATGGATGCTGGCAATGTGGTTAGATCATTGTCTGGCAAACTCAGCTTGTGCAGCGACTGACAGTTAAAAAGTTGCTATTGAAACAAAGAAAAAAGAGCAACTTTCTCTTAGTTTTCTCTGTGTAGCTTTTGTTTTTAATCCCTTCAAACTTCTGACCTCACAGCTGGAAGGTCAGACTATGTAAATCTGACTACAGACAAGTGTTTTTTTAAACCTATGTTTATGATGTTTAGAAAAGCTAAAGAACTTCAAACAGCCACATAAAAACTGACAGCTACATTTTACAACACCTGAAAAGCCCTTCCAGTGTTATCATAAACTGTGACTAGTAGTTACATACAGTCCTGAAAACAAAAGTATTTGCCCCAATAAGTATGCCATATGGTACCCCAGAAGTAAATCTTATTTTTCTCCCCCTTTTTTTGAAGAAACTAAAGTAAATAAATAAATAAATCCAATTTAAAAAATTATTCCGGAACAAAGCATTTGAGTAGGTATTTATCTTCTCTAAAATAAATGTTAATACATTTATTTTACAGAATGTTTTATTTCCCAATATGATCCTAGCTTAAGTACTCCAAAAAGCAATAAAATTATGAGAACTGATGGAAGTTTGATCTAAGGTTGCAGAAAAATATATTATAGCTTTTTTATCAACGTAATTAGCATGAAATACCAGCTCAGAGATATCTTCCTATACGTATGATATGGAAACCTTCAGTTTCTTACCCAGAAGCATTATTATTTGACAATTTACAGCAGGGAGTATTAGTGGAGTGAAAGGAAAAGAAAATATTTCTGAGATACTCTTACAGGTAGTACATACTGCATATTTAGGGGGGGAAAAAAAATTACAATCATATACTACTTTCCTGATATTTTATTCATAAATAGTTGGGTTCTGTTCTTTAGTATTCTGAGGACAGATCAGACAAACCCAGCAAGTGTTCTGGGACTTAAAGAAGAATTCTCAGTCAATGTCACAGTGATGAGTAAATTTCAACTCAAGTATCTCGGGCCCTTCTCAATCAACAGGCCATTATTCCAGCCACAAATAACTGAATAACTCCCATCCGTTTAAAGTTTGCATATGCGCCCCAATCAAAAGCAGACAAATTCGAAAGACGGACAGCTCAAGGAATTAGATTAACTTGCCCAGTGATGTTTCCAATTGAAACGTGCACCTGTTAGAACTACCTGGTATCATTAAGACTTTGAAGAGCTAAAGTTACCTTGGGATATTATCTGGGAAACAAAATTTAGATGATCATATGTGTTTCAGTGCCTTTCCTTCATTTTAATGCTCTTAAGCAAGAATATGTATTTAAATCTAATCCTAGAAAACAATGATCAGGAATCATGCAATAAATAAAAATGTCCTGACTGCAAGAACCCTAAAGGAAAAAAGGGAGATGGGTGGAGAGCCTTGCAGGGTAGTGATGCTGTAGTTGCTCCGTTTTAATGTTCACAAATTCCATAGTTAGGTGCATTATCATCACTCATTTTTAACACCTGAAATCACAGCATGAAGGTTTGTTTTACTACTAAATTCCAATTTCTTCCGAACAGCAAAATGAGGAGGAAAACTAAGACTGCTAAAATTTGAGATTTTCAACTGAAATGCACATTGTGGCACTTTGAAACAGAGCACATTCTTAGACATGACTTAAGAGGAGAAGATGAAAGCATTTCAAACATAGTCACTTTGGAAACCCACTATTATATAACCAGCATTTCAGGAGAAGTAAAATCTTTCTGCACAGCATTTCTCCTGACTTCAGTTTGCTCACACCGTACCTTCAGTCTAATTACATCCACTTAATTAACAAACAACACTAATATCTGATTTTCAAAGTATGCTGAGGTGAACATTACTGGAAAGACTGGGGGTAATTAAAAAAAACCAAAAAAACAACAACAACAAAAAGCCCCCGAACCTAAAAAACAAACAAACAAACAAACAAAAACCAACCAAACAAAAAACAGACTATTCAGACTATTGCAGGTTGACAACACGGCAACAAAATGGCTGTGCTATGATATACAAAGGGCAAAAAGCTGCAACACTGGGACAAAAACAGCATCAGCAGCAATCAGAAAAGAGGAGGTGTAGGAGACAGCCTTATAAATACCACACTCTTTTTCTGAGATGATGGATTAATTAGGAGCCTGCTTCAGAGTTCAAACATTAAATAAGTTTAGGTTAGGGAAAAGGCTTATACAGATTGAAACTCTGGCTCCAAAATGGACAGGATTATTTCAGACTTCAAGGTGTTTCCCTAGAGATCTTCTCTGGATAGTTTTAAGATCATGGTCTCTATTAAGTTGGTAAATTAAGTTTTTAGAATGTCTCTAATTCTCCCTAATCTCTCCATTTGTTTCTTTTACAGTATTTGAATTTACATTTATACTGAATTTACATAAGGTTTCTAATTCCAGGGAAAAAAAGGAATATATTCATTAGATTAAGCAAAGTCAGCTCTATCAGAATACAAGACTTCCAATGAACTGACATGCTGCTATGCTGAAATTATTTTCTTTATTAATTTCATTTATGTTTCAAAGAAACTCAAGTCAACAAAATCTCACGTGGTTATGACAAATGATCAACAAGCTTAGCAGTGCATTTCAAACTCACCCCATGAGACAGGGAAGATCTGGGAAAAAACTATTTTTAATATCAAGTATGTGGTGAAGTTGTATATCTTCACCAAGATAGGTTCTAATAATGGAAAATCTATTTTGACCACACTGTGCTTTTGAGGAGTATCAATGAAACAAAATCTCACCCTTTCCTCCAGTATACTGTTCATTCAGCACCTGGTTTGTCTTAAGATTTCAGAACTAGCACCAAATAATGATTTCTTTAATTAAGATGTAATCAGAGTAGAATATCAGCTCTCCAGATTTTGAGCTTAAAATAATATGAGATACATCAGAAAGACTTTCCAGTCAAAAACAAAGTGACTATTTTGGACTTCAGCTGTCCTTCATGAGCACAGGGATCTGAATAAGACATAAATCTTGCTGCTTCTAATCTGCATATATTATCAGAGATTCAAAGCAGTGCAGCAATTTAATATTTGAAAGCAGACCCCTCCACAGAAATAAATTAGCCTGCCTCTTTTGCCTTGCACCAGCTTCTCCTGTTGGGCTGGATCAGTTGTTTAAGCAGTTTCACCTCAAGGCAGCACAGGGAACTGGTCCAGCTGAAATACACAAGACAGTCTATCAAGACAGCTTGTTCTGGGACCAACTTTTACTTGAAAATATTTGGAAAAATGCAGCCTTAAAGCTGTAGCGGGAAGCCTGACCCTATCAGCTTCTACCACTGAAGATACAGTAGGAGAAATATTAGTTACACAAAGGAAAATCATGCAACATACCTTTGGAAGCTCTTCAATCTGATTAGCATCTAAGTAGAGTTCTTCCAGGGTTTTTTCAAAAGTGAAAATCTCCTTAGGCACCTGTTCCAGGCTGCAGTGAGAATAATCAAGTGTAGTGACCGTTTCTTCCTCTCCACGCAGGCAGCGGCATGGCATCAGCCGCACCAGCAAATTCCGCTTCGTTGTCATTTTCAGGCACTGTAACACAGAAATCAGGAGACTTATAAAACCAACCAGACAACTGCAGAAATACTTAGATGGGCAACGTCTCAACCTTCTGGCTGCTAATTACTTAAAAAAGGAAATACATGTATACATGCATGCTTTGTGTATAAGTACACATATATGAGAAGGAGGTGGGCAGAGAGATTTTATTTTTGCTTAAACACAACAGATCTTTAATGGCACAAAATGTCATTGAGATACCTACAGACACCAAGGGGTGAACATAAAATTTAGCCTGTAACTTGTCACCCGTCAACAGCCCTAAGCAGAGAATATCCACACTGCACAAGAGCAGACAAAATTTGAAGCAGCAGTTCTGAAGCATCATTCATGATTTAACAATCCGTTTTTGCTTAAAACAATAAAATCAGAACTATACAGAGAAATAAAACCTTTATTTTCAGTGATAAAGTTAAATTAATGTATGTTAATTTCAAATCCCTCACATACAGCATTTTTGCACAAGCTAGTGTTGTTTTCTCCAAAGGTTGTACCTACTTAAAATAAAAGGTTTCTAAGTGCCCACATAAATAATTTCCCTCACCTTCTGCAATTTCAGTCAGTAAGTAAAACTTCAACACATTTTGTTGGGCTCACTGAAATTAAGAAAACTTCACTTTGCTTTAGGAACTTCTTCCCTGTCTCAATTAAATCACTGAAAATTATCACTGCTAGGACAGACTTTTCACGTCACCACTTCCGCACTTTTCCACCGCTCTCAATGTACAAAAACACACCCACCCACCTACCTGCCTTTCTGTTTATCTTGTGATCAGTTGCCCAAGTAAAAAGACTGTAATGGAGGAAAGAAAGGATGTATCACAGAAGAGAGTACACACTTCTATTAACCAAAGACAGAAAAATGTAGCGTTGCACAGGTGACATGTTTCTTTTATATTCTCAAATTAAGAACTTCTCCAGGGACTGTTGAGGTAAGTACAGTTCAGAAAGTGGACAGGAACACAAAGCACCTCAAATATTTCCCTCTCCACTAAACACTGAAGTGTAGTGAGAATAAGAATCTAGTTCTCGTACTGTATTGCAACATCAACAAGCAACGCGAAAGCACCAAATAAAACAATGAAATAGCTTTGCAAATCTGCAACACTATTACAGTTTATTTTTCTCCATCACCGTACAAGTTCAAAACGGTAAGAATTCTATTAGATAGAATTCTCTATCTACAACAGAAACCAGAGAAGGAAGAAAGAACAAAACAAAACCCCACAAACAAAAAGCTTTTGTCCCCCAAACAGTCAAAGCCTTGACCTAAGTTTACCTCACCTGAAAAAGCATCAGGATACCGGTACAGTTAATTTTACATTGTGAGGGAATAGGAGGAAAAAAAACCAACACCGTATAAGCAGAACAGATAGGAAAAATAGTACAGATAGTACACCCCAGAATACCACTGGCCTTCCTGGCCACAAGGGCACACTGCTGACTCAAGGCGAACCTGATGTCCACCAGGACCCCCAGGTCCTTTTCCACCAAGTTCCTCTCTAACAGGTCAGCCCCTAATTCATAATGACGCTTGTGGTTATTCGTCGCCAGGTGTAAGACCATACACTTGCTCTTGTCAACTTATTGTTTTCTTGTAGTTTACCATGCCATGCTGAGTTATGAGAATCTGCAGTTTCCCTATAGTAATGTACTTCCAGAAGACGGGTCAGCTCATTACCCTTGAAGCATGCTATTACAGAAAACAGAATCAAAGCAGCAAAATCTAACAAAGCCAGAAACAAGCTTCAGCAGGTTTGCAGTTTCAACAAAAAAGATCATTTACCTTATTTTGCTTTCCCATTATTTTTGTATCAATAAAATGAAAATATGCGCTATCATAGTGACATCTAACCTCATGATCAAAACATTAGAGCAACCAAAATAAATAACATCAAATCACATTTTAATAGCATCTACCACTGAAAAGCTTCTACTGCACAGAAGGCTTTGAAGACTGCTTGAAGTACTCTTTATATCTCACTAATCTTGCTAACTAGAGATGGAATTTCAGTGCTGACAGATGCTAATAACATACAGTAAAGTAAGAACTGGAAAATACAGTATAATTAATGCAGCATTTAGATAAAGTTACTGGAGAACCTAGGGAAAAGCAAACAATAGTTATAGCAAACCTACACTGTAACAACAGTAGACTGAATTTGTAAGCGTGAAACATCTTTGAGCAGAGTAAAATCACTCCAAGTATAAAAGCAAAGCATCAGTTCAAAAGGCCACAAACAGCAAAGGAAAGCAAGACCAGCAGCAGGGTTGGATACTACTACAGACTGATAATTCAGATGAGTGCATGCCACCCAGAGAGACATCACTCATTCCTGCACGCTGCTGTCATCTAGCAGCACCCAGACATCTGCCAGAGACCCACACAACATTTTTGTTTAACCACATGTCTCACTGTGATTTGATGAGCATTAAAAAAGATAAAAACCACACACAAGTATCACACTGTTCTGAGAATTCTGAACTCACGTTGTTTCATGCAGAATCTAAGCTCATAGTCCTTTTGTTCCTCATCTCTAATTTGTTTTAAAAGTAATAGCACTGTGTCATAGGTCATTTAGATTCCTGCCTGATGCTAACAGGATGTGAACGCTCATGCTGTAAGCACCGCATGTGAAAGCACTCCCCTTTTTCCCCCAAGCGTTTCAGAAGGATGTTTACCAGTACATCAACAGCAAAGCTGAAAATGAAACCAGATATCAGATGCTCACACAGAAAGGCAAGCGCAGCTTCACAGAAACATTTCTGTTCAGAATCCCTCTCGTCCATCCCAGTGCCTACAAATGAGTGTGGAATTATGGAGCTGGGGATGTGTAAGTACAGGAAGAGAGCAGGGAGGGGCAGCATGCACTGCAGGTTAACATATAGAAACCTGTACGTGGCCAATGGGCAGAAGCTCCAACAAATTAATACAGAAACACAATTATTAAAAAAAAAAAAAAAAAAAAGGCACTCTTCTTGTTCCCCCGAGAATCCCATTTAATCCATCAAACAAACAAAAAACACTATCCCTCCTACATTAATAAATTATTAAGAATGAGGCTTCCTGTATCAGCAACACACAGTGGTCTATCTTCAGAAACGATACAGGTTTTTCTCCTCTTAAGGCAGAAACATGTTCAACAACACATGCACAGATGTAGGCTGATTGGTTTGATGTATAAGAGACCATTGTGATTATTCACAGCACAATTTAAATGAATCTTCCACCAAAAGGCAGCTCTGATCCTCAAAAATTTAGAGGTATTGTACACAACTTAGAAGCTTAAACTCAGAATGTCCTCCGCTCTTAAGCTCAGAAATGAGTTGGTATCTCTTGTTCAATATCAGAACACATTAATGCAGCTGGGGTAGGGTAGGCAATGGTTTGAGTCAGGCTTTGCCTAACTCCACCCCTCCTGTTGGGTGAGAGCAGCAAGGTTCCAGTGCAACTGAGAGCATCTGGTACCCTGGAAACCCTAACCTGCATGAGGAATGCACAGCAATCCTCCTCTTCATAAGAGGAAAGCATGGCTCTCCGACCTGATGGACTCTAATGAGAAACTGAAACATCAGAAGGAAGAGTGTACTGTGAGGAGACTGCCTTTTGCTGAACGCCACCATCATTTTGTGGCTGTCATTTCAAAACCTTCTTTAGCAACAATGCCAAGCTAAGGTATTTTCACTTCCTCCTGCCTCCCATCCAAGCTATTTCTTTATTTCACTTCTAAACAGAGGGAAAAAATTAAAAATAGATTGGTTACATCACACTTTTATTTAAATGAAACCGGTAAACACTTGGATCAATACAAACCAAGGAACCAAAGCTGCAGAGTCAGAATAAACAATAGGAAATAAACGACTTATAAAAAGGGTTTTTGGAACAATTTCACCATTTTAATGAGAAGCTCCTGATATGCAAACAGTGTTCAGCTGCATTCATGGCTGCATGTCCCCACAAAGGCAAGGGACACAAAAAAACCCACACTGTACTCACATACAGCATTCAGAGCAGATGAAATAAAAGGCGTTACTCATGAAGCAACAATGGTGAATGGTAACAACAGAGAGAAGAAGATGTTATTAAATGCGGTACAATAACAAACATTCATGAAATGCAAACATATAAAGGGTACTTTTTTCCTGGGAGGCAGGAGGGGCAAAAACCATTTTTATGATTACTGACTATACTAAAACAAACCTGCGGAATTACTACAGGTAAACCCATGAAAGCATAGCAAAGGAAATGCTTGGAATATTTATTTCTATTAATTTATTTATCTGCTAATAAAAGAAAGAAATTAGTAACATAACCAAGCAGTCAGCACTTGGTCTTTTTATGCTAAAAGCTTAGCAATGACAAGAAAAGAAAAACTTTGTAAAAATAAAGCAAAATTGTTTTAAATTGAGAAATAAAACTTTTGGCATATACTTGCATAACCAGACTTTAGTATAAGCACAGCCTTTAACTGAGTAATGTTCAGTATTCTGTTATATTCCTAGGCTGTGGAAATGCCATATATATATATGGCATATATATATGGCATTTCCACAGCCTAGGAATATAACAGAATGTTATATATACATATGTATGTATGTATGTGTGTGTGTATATATATATATATATACACACACACACATACATACATATATGTGGTAAGTTTATAGTATTATAGTAGAACTACAAAATGTGGTCAGGTATCCTAACAATTGTAATTTTGACTCTATATTAACACTACACAAGACAAGAAAATTGAATGCTTTCTGCAGTTGTGTTGTCAAGTTCACATTTGAAAAACCCATCAGATTCTGAGTCTCTCCAGTTGTCACTACACAACTGTATTCCATGTAGTTGGAACTTCTCACGTATTTCATTTCACTCTGTTCCTAAGCCAGTCCTAGAAACTAATTTCCATTTTATCAGCCAAACTATCCACATAAATTCATCATCTGATGAATGGTCTCTAATCATAAATCACTAACAATATTGCTGAGATTAGCAATAGATCCAAGCTTCATTTCTGACATTTGACTTCACTGTATATTCTCTGGGTAACAATTTGTAGTGTTACTAAGAGAACATTAGGAGAAATAAAACACTGCATTAAAGGACTCATTTTTCTTCCACTGTCAATGTAGAAAAGGCCCATAGAAACAAAGAGGACAATTTTCTAACTTTCTATGCAAAGAAAACAAAGAAAATTAAATACACTGTGCAACCAGACTAAGACATGGTAAGCCTACTGGAAGAGGTATAAGACCTTATTAAACCGCTTATGCTTCTGGTTTAGTCCTTTGAGGGATTATGTCTGGATCTACAGTACAAGCAAATGCTGCATATCACATACTGTCAATAGCCATGCAAGCACAGAGGAAGAGATGCTGTCTTAAATTCTCCAGATACAGCAATCAAAAGAGATGATGAACCAGGATTTGGGAAGAAAAAGAGAAGAGGCACTGTGAGTCATTTGCCTATAGAAAGCAACAGTCCTTAAAGAATGGTAAGCACAGAGGCAGAACAACAACAGTGATATCTTAGCTCTATAGAAAACACTGATGTACACAAGGCCCACTGCACCGTAGACAACACAAAAAGCAAGAAAAACAAGCTTACACATATGCTTCTATTTCCTTAAGCTGTAGCAATACCAGATAAAATACTTAGAAGGTTCTGTATGTTTTTAAACTTATCTTTTATAAGTCTCATAATTGCCATCACTTATGTGTCAACATTTATTAGCACTTCCACAATCTGAATAGCACTATGTCTCCAAAACAGAAAATTATTATCTTGCAACTTAGTTACATATGTTTTCCCTTTTACACTTACACACAACTACATGTAAATATACTCTTCAGCTGATAGCTGCAACAAAAAATGCTTCAGAAGATCAGGAGCACTCATGAAATAAAATTCAAATGCTTTGGAGGTGATTGATGGGCACATGGAAAAGAACAGAATCAATGTGTAAACATTCTATAATGCAAAGGAAACAGAAATACAGTACTTACCACTGTGTTACTTCCTTCTCCCTGCTGCTTCTTCCCTGAGCTTTCAAAGTCAACATTCTGTTCAAAACAAAGGTAAGAAAATTTTAGTCACACCTATCAATACTGGATAAGAACAAACTCATACCTTGTTGCACTGCATATTTATTTTGCTTTCAGCATTGTTTGCTTTAAAAAAAAAAAAAAAAATTGTACATGTGTGAATTTTCATTTGGACACTATAGCATTATGCAGTAGTTCAGAATCTACTGTAGTACTACCAGTGTCAATGATTTACAAATGTCATGATTGTGTTTATATATAAGTATAAATGTAAGTAGAAGTGTATATACATATAAACACATATATATACACACATATACACACACACACATATATACATACATATATATATATATATATATATATACACATATATATATACACATACATAGAGATAGACAGAGACAGAGACAGAGAGAGAGAGAAATAAAACCAGCCTTTGAAAGATTTACCAAAAATGGTAAAAATAAATAGAAAATTTTAGGTGGATACTATTTTGTTTTGTAACAGAGAATATCACTGTCTTTTGGCCTAATTTAACTCTGACTTCATAGCATTGTGTCTCTAAAGCCATTTCATTTCTACCTCACATTTAATTGCTGTATTTCATAAGTCCCTAATATTAGACATTTCTTGCACACAATTTGCAAGGTATAAAAAAAAATACATCAGAAATCAACAGAAAACGACAAGTCCATGCTTCTCCCATAATACTAATTTTATGATTTTTTATTTCATTTATTTCTATTTTTTACAAAGTTGCCAAGTAAGTCATAGCAGACAACTAACTCTACCTTCACCACCACAGAACAATTAGAAAGACAGAACAACGCTCAGTGCGTTCATAATTGTTGACTGGACCTATGCAACCTGTAATCTTGGCCTACAAAAGCACAGAAGTAGAATGCATCTTCACAGGGATTAAGTATCAGCATGAGCAGATTCTAACTGAATACAAAATCATTTACAACAGCTATAAGGAGCTGAGTCATGGCTGCCAAACTCATAGTACCTAGAAAAAAAGTAAAATTACGGGGAGCAGAGGCAGTATCTTCATTCATAGGATTTACTATAAATTAAATCACAAAATTGAAATTGCTATATGAGGAATGGAAGCTTTTTTTTGTTGTTGTTGTTGTTTTTGTTTTTTTTTGGAGTACTGCAAGCAGCAGCACCATTAGAGGACAATTAATTTGTTAGATATCCAGGATCAACACAACAGGATTGTGATGTGATCAGCTTTCACATGCTATTGGCCCTGCTCTCCCCTCAGCAGTCACCGGTGCCATTTAGCACTTTCATACCAAAGGCATTCCAATGTACTGTACTGGATAAATATATTCATTTATTCAGCAGAATGACAATGAGGGTATGCAAACAAGGGATAAAAGCAATACAGATAAAATATTAAAGCCTCAGTCTATTGAGTTTCTTGATGGGAGGGGGAAAAAAAAAAAAGGATCCACCAGTTTTTTCCAGCAACAGAAATACATAACAGCAGCATTCAAAACAATTAAAAAGATAAAGAAAGACAGTAAGGATCAAAACATATTCAGAAATCTGCGATGTTTATGTCAAACTGCCACATTTGTGTGCTTTTCTCCCTTCTCGTGGCTCTGTGCTCCTACTGAAAAGCAATTTAATTCGTATAAAACCTATTTCAAGGCACTGTACACAAAGCTTTCAAATGGTAGAAACGCAGGTTTGCAATAGCTCTGCTAAGATAAACAGAATTAATCCAAAGAAAACTGTAGCGCAAGGCTGGATTTGACAATAAGAGTGTCAGGTGACTCTGCTGCTGAAAACAAAACGGCAGAAGGTCAAGGCACGGCAGGCAGAGCATTCAGATTAGAAAAACTGAAAAAACAGCTCCATAATAATCACAAAAACAACAAACAAAAGGGATTACTTTTGCATCACTTCCTGACACCTGTTAGGTTGCCACTGTTGTAATGCCTAGAAGAATAAATTCCAGGGGTAGGGAGCCATTAGCAAACTATGAAATGCTTGTAGGCTTCAAAACCAAACAGAAGGAACTGATCAGATTCCAATTCCCCAGAGAAGATCATACAGAACTGGTATGCATGTGCATGCCATAAAGATTAAGGAACTATATACAGAACAACACATAACTTACAGAATTAGACAAGAAACAATGAGATCACCACAACTGACATTACTTCAATAGCACTTGAAACTGGCACTAAATCAGATAAATTTAAGTCCACACCAGAAGAGAATATTTCAACTACTCAGCCAAGACCACAGTGAGACTACAGCTTTAAGTGCTGCTGATTCTCAAAAGCAGGAATACTCCAGGCTTCCATGCAGTCACACTGACATGCCCAGTTCATTGAAAGGCACAACAAACTCCCAAGGAAAAGAGGCCAGAGTATTCTGATGAACCCAGGGTAAAAGTGCATCACGATCACAACTAGCTTAGAAAGTCACTTTCCTATTTACCTGAAGTAACAGGTGCTTTAAATGTCTAGTGACAAATTAAACTACCTAATAAAAACATTTAGCAAAGTTTTATTTAAAGATCCTAGAGCACAGCATATTGTGCGCCTGGTTTCTGCCAGGCTCCACCAAAGGTGCTACGTAAGAGTCCTAGCATTCCACTTCCCCTGAGCAATGGGAGAGAAGCTGGGAGAACTGATACGTATTCACTGTTTTCCTACCCTTCCTTGTGTTTTCCTACCCTACCACCCTGCCTCTGTTAAAAGATGCTTGCTAGATGGACTGCTGGTGTGCTGCAGTGCAGTGTTTCTCACCACCACACTGCATCCTGTTCACATCCACACCTCACTTCCAGCCTGTCACTGGTTTTAGACCAGTGAGGTCTGCAGTTGACTGAGAACACTTCTTTCTTCCTGCAGTTTTTACACAAATACATTTCACCTCAAATCCTCTGAATTGCTTACTGGAAGACTTTGAAAAGCTACTGATGGACCCAGATCACTAGTGGAAAGTTTGCATATAAAAGATGAGGAAATAGGGTTATATTTTAAAATTAGATGAATGGTTATAAATTCTCCCGAGCTGTTTTTCCTTTCTCCAGCTTGTTGAGGGGAAAGGAAATGGGAGAGGAGAGAGAGCCACAGCATTTGTGCCCTTCATCTAAGGTAGGGCTGAAAAGAAGTATTTTGAAACTGCTTTTTTTCAGAGACATTTCAGGCAGCCTTCATCCTATGGTAATAATCATCTTCCATTTAAAACAACAAAAACAGTAAAAACAGAATTATTTATTTC
Source organism: Coturnix japonica (assembly GCF_054131305.1). NCBI lineage: Eukaryota > Metazoa > Chordata > Aves > Galliformes > Phasianidae > Coturnix > Coturnix japonica. The sequence continues at coordinate 59,637,177 of NC_140702.1, read as the reverse complement.
AGTAATTCCAGGAAGAGCATTGAAGAGGCAGGATTATCTGAGCTCATCCTTTAAACATCCATTCGTGCTCAATGACAAAGACAGTATGTTCAGCTAAAAAGACTTTAGATTTAGCAAGATTATCCATCACACAGACAAGCTGAGCAGAAATGAATCCTATGCTGCCACACTAAAATCCTTCTTGTAAAACAGGAAGAATTTTAGGGCAATAAGATTAGTTATACTGTTTTCCTTTGAACAAGGGAATGAGAAATTCCAAAGGAGACTAAAAGAAGTGCAACTCCATGCACAGATAGCATCACTGTTCCCAATGAATAGGTTTTGCCTGCACAAAGATAACAATTACTATGTAATGGGGGGAGGGAAAAAAAGCAACCTGGTCAATTCCACACTAAGCTTTCATATACCCATCACAACAAGCTCAGAGGAAAAAAAAAAAAACAACATTCCTGGATCATTTCAAAGACTGGACCGCATCGTGGTTTGAAGTACCACAGAAGGGTAAGCTCTGGTAATTTATGGATTGTGCTGGATCGGTTTTAAACCAGCAAAAAATTTTCAGCAAGTATTGGGAGGGTATGTATGGAACACATACAATTATTTCACATACGACAGTAATAACGGGATTGTATTGTAAGTTGTTAATGCCAAGATTCTAACTCAATCACAGCCTTATAGATTGGTTCAAAATTTGTATCCTAATAGTGAGCTAGATTTGAAAAAATAATATCATATGGTTAAATAAGACAAATGTGACTATAAAAATATTTGGCTACAAAGTGTACCCTTTGAAATTCAATAGATATTTCACACTTAGAGTACACAGATGTTTGATAATTTCAGATTTCTGTACTCGAGGAACAGGGAAAGGCAGAGCAGGGAAATACAGAGTGTTCAGAGACTATTCTCTGAACTTAAACTCTTAATTATTTTTCCAGAAAGCAAGTATTGTTGTCAGTCTCTCACTGCTTCTCCTCACTGGTATCTGAGCTGAAGCTAAGAACTTACAGCAAAGAAAAGAGACTATTTTGCTGTGTGGGTTGTCTGACTGACAAAAACCTGACCAACACCAAGAGCTGTGCTATCTATCTTCTTTTGGCGGGAGGATTCTATGATGTAAATTATGATACATCGTCTTAAGTCTCTTAGTAAGAGACTGACCTATCTGGGGACTTGTAACCTCCTAGTACTAATGGCATCACAGCTGTTGACAGCCAGAATCCTTCAACACAGGAAAGTGACAGCTGGTGGTGCATTCTCAGCAAGTACACAAAGACTTGCATTTGCTTCCAGACTGCCCCAGAATAACCTCTGTTTGGCAATACCATTGGTGTTCTGCAGGGCACATACCCGTGAAAGTATGGTGCCAAGGGGTATGGGTGTATTTATCAGCAGCAATGGGAAGGAACTGTCATAAGTCCATGACTGGCCAAACCACTGTATGGGTTGCATTTTAATACTAGTTTGTTTTGCCACAACATCTACATTTTTATAAGGCATATTTTTAAACTATCTTAAAAATGCATGAAATGCCTAATACTCAGCATAATGAAAACTTCTTTATTACCTACAATAGCAGAACAGTGCTTTTGGAAAAGACAGCTATGGAAAACCACTCACCCTGCAAGCATGAAACTAACTGATTTGTCTTCTTATTTGTTGTTTTCTCTTAGGAAGCTCATCAACAAAGAAGAGCTCCCCAAACTGATCCAAGACATAAGTGAAAACTAGAAATTTGAACTCAGCTTAAAAAAATCACAATAAAAACACTCCAGTACTTTAATATAATCCATCTCATGTCTGTGGACACAGATGCAAAAACCTTCACTGTGCAAGTTATCTGATGATGTGTGGATTTTGCTGCAAAATAAACACACTTATGACTTACAGAAATTGCCAGGGGTTCAAAATCACCCTTCAGTGCGCAATTAGTGCCAAAATAACCAGCGTAGTAGAGTTTAATCTCAGCCATGAAAAACTTCTACAATGCACATGCACAGATACGAAGAGTCTCTCAACTATTCAAACTGTAAGAAATCTTCATGCATTCAGATGCCTGTTTCTCAAAGCTTAAGTCTCACAAATATGCTTTGAAAAGTTCCTAGAGGAAGAAAGGCAGTATCTTGATTAGGCATAAATAATTGTATATACAACAACATAAGTGCAAGCTGTTGCAGACAGGTATTCCCTACTCCCCCAAGTAGTTTTAATTGACAAATAATGGAAGCTGGAAGGGCTCTCTCCAGGTCATGCAGTTCAGCCCACTAACAGTAAACACATCAGGGCCAATTTCAACATTAGATGTAGCACCAAAGTCTTCCGAGCTAAGGTCCATGCTACTGTGTACAGCAGAAGGTCAGCTGGCTTACCTGGAAACATTTCCAATGGAAAAATAAAAATTAGACCTTGTGGATTTTTTTTTGTTGTTTATTTTTAGCTTTTACAAACTGTTTTTACAAACAGTGGAAATATACAGCAGAATTATTTAGCTGACACAGTTCCTATCCAGGACATCTTTTTCTGTTCTTAGTAAAGCAGGTAAATAATCGTGCCTTTAATCTTTCCTGCATTCATGATAGACACCATTTAATCTCTCAGCAATTCCAGCGTCCTTTCCTTCAATTAAATAAAAATAAAAGGAATATTTACTTGTAGAACCAAGCTATATCAATGGACAGAAAGGAAATTAGACAAATCACTGTTTAATTTGAAACTGTTACTAGTTTATAGTAAATGACCAATAAATTCACCAAAGAAGAGCCAGCATTCACAGACTTGTGAATTATTACTTTCTGTAGGCCAAAATTTCTTTGCAGCGAATCAGAGGAGAATTAATTTTTTTTTAATATAATGCTTTACTAATGTTTACTGACTTTGTTGCTGCAGTGCTGTTGTATTAGCTTGAATAGCAAGAGTCAATGACAGAAATACTCAAAAATAAAGACATTATGCTGTGAGTTTTAGATTCAAAACTTAATTCTTAGGAACTTCTAGGCAAGGCTTTACACCAAAGCATCTAAACACAAAACTAACATGTTCACTGACCTATTTTCTACATCCATTTGTTTCCTGTCTCTGCAGTATGCAATATGGTAGTTTCTGAACACAGAAACACCAAAACACACCAAGAAACACACCATGCATAAGAGAAAGAAAACCACCCTAAGGCCATCAATCAAGATGACCAAAACACCACTCACCTTCATCACAGATCATGATTACATACCACCAAAACAGCAGGTCTCTCAACAGCTACAGCTGATCTCCTTCAACCATCAGTACTCCCTACAAAGCCATGGATCTGAAGTGACATTTGTTCTAGCTCACTGGCTTCAAATGAGTAACTGCATGTTATATCAAGGTGTTAGTAAGCCTGAGATATCTTTACTGCTAGTGGTAATAAAAAAAATCCAGCCTGACTCAGCATAGGAATTAAGAAGAAAAAGCAGGAAAAAAAACCTAAAAAAACCTCAAACACAGAAACAGAATTCCTTTCAGGTTATGATAATTCTTACATCCAAGCTTCAGCTGTTTTAAGTATTGCCACTGCTGCTATAGATCTGCCAACTACTTTAGAGGACTGGACATACCTGCTTCACATCAGGAGGCCAATTAGCGCCACAAACAATTTGGCAAGAGCATTAGTATAACAAGAGTGGTTGCAAATCTATGAGAAAGCTACTTAGATCTGGTGCCCTCACCCACTGTGTACGGGAGCCTCCTTTTTATTTTCTTCCCTCCTTCCATTTTTAAAAGTTTCTCCATCAGCACAAGTATCCTAGACAGACAGGGACAGCTACAGATGGTCAGGGTTTTTGAGGCCTACTTGTTAGACACAGCAAACATGTTCATACCTCTGCCTCCTTTCACAGCAGCATAAGAGAGACGTGATGGGAAAGACGGGGAAAGCAAAATATTTGGTAAACAAATGACTAAGAGAATAGGAATACTCAATGAGACTGAATACACTTATTTAACCAGTAGTAAGACTTGTAACTGAAAATTTGAATCAGTCATCACCCACAATAAAATACACCAGAACGCATTAGCACTATCTAAACCATTTCATCTAAATTAAACAGGCAATTGACTCACACGATGCCATTAACATGACCCTCAGTGCTTTTTCCCCACTGCCCTTTATCACACAAACCCTTTTCCCTACTCCATCACACCCACGTACTGTTTATAATTTCTAATACATACTGAAGTACTTTTGGGAGGGACATATCTAAGTTTATTTGCACAGTACTTAAATATGGCAATATATCTTATTGAGAGAATGGGTGTGTGTAAAACGCTAGTGGCACCCAACACCCACAACTCTGTGAGCAAGGAGCAATTGGCTGGAAATTGCATCAAGCAGATGCTGACTCACTAACGTAGTTAACTTATTAACTACTGCAAGTAAGAGAGACAGAAGTAATCTAGTCAATACAGTGAAGATGACTAGAAACAAGAAAATATGAGGTATAAGTGAATAAGCACCTCTGGAAGAAGATACTGAGCACTATATCGAGCTGCATACTGAATTTTCCAGTAGCAACTCATGAAATAATCAAGCACCAGAACGAATCACCCCAAACAACCAGAAGACTGCCACAGAGTGAGCACTGTTGTCCTGAAATATAGATCTCAGGACATTTCGGTCCTCTTGGACACCATTTAAGTGCAGGTTTCTAGCAATTCAGATTAATAACTTATTACTTATACCCCATTAATTAGAATCATAAAGTACATAGCCCTTGATTTTAAACCTACTACATCAGACACACTCTGAACATACCAGTCAGGCATACACTGCCATTTATACCACCACTTATGCAGAAAATCGAATCCAAGTGGGGTATCAGCTTAGTAAAATAGAGAACACTGTGGAGAGATGCAGTAGTAGAAACTTACACAAAAAATTCAGACTGCACATTTTACAGTCACTAGTAATGCCAGCAGCACATTAAATGCATGAATTTGTGTTATGCCCGTGGCTTTTTATTGCTGGCCAAGAGACTACAGCTGTTAACTGAACACTGAGGCTTCATATTTAAACTAGTTTGAGCTAGTATTACCTAACACTCTTAACACTTTGTTCTTACATTTATCGAGTTGTGCAGAAAGTTCACTGGACTAAGCTGTTGGAATCAAAATGACCTAGCAGTTTTCTGAAAATAGGTTAGCAAACAGCTATTATTGATCTGATTAATTGCTTACTCCCATATGTTGCATTTCCCATACTTAGGAAACACAGTTTTGTAACATAGATTTTAAAATTGTTTAAATAATAGAAAGTATCAGCAAGCAGTTGCTATAATTGTACGCTTAATAATAGCTCTAACTCCACCAGCCAAGTCATTGTTAGGGTATTCCTGAGTTCCGTTTCTTTCCAGGGCAGAGGTGAGGGGTGCTATTTGAGCAACACTGAAATCTATTTTGAGATGTCACTTCCCTCAACACGCATGTAAAAGCATTAACTTTCCAACTAACAATTATTTTTACAAATCTTTCACTTCCTCCTGCGCTTCTTCTGTTCCTCACTACTTTACTAAACTCATTTACAAGAAATCATTGACCAGCTTGATTAAAGATAAAATTAGCAATCTAAGAACTTGCTTGCAAAATTGCTGAACATTCATAGCTAGAAGTGGAATTAACCTCACTGCACCTCAAAATAGAGTATATACAAAAATATTAGAGTGTTTTTCTTTGTTTGGGTGGATGTAAAGAAAAAAAGAACTGTCAGATACCTTTTAAAGCTCGAACTGTCAACTACTGGGCACATCAATTCAGTGTCATAACAATATATTATTAACTCATCTCATGTGCACACTGTGAAAATCAATTCCTGGATGTCAGTGTTCTCAAAGGGAGAAATCAGAACAATACATTTCTATATTCAAAACAGAACCTCGGTGGCAGAGCAGGAGCAAAGAGCAGTCACAGAAAGATGAACAACAGCAACAAAAATCACTTATGTACATAATTAAAACCTTTTAGTAAGTTCTGAGTAACTGAACAGATGTTTTCCTGGAAGCTGAAGTTTCCTGTTAGAAGTTATATTAAATTCATAACTAACCTTAACAGCTTCTGCTCATGACTAACCATACAAAACATCGTATCAAAAAATATTTTTAGTCTGTTACCCTTCACCGAGGCATGTGCCATCTGCCACTGACTTATGATCTGTTTTTTCTGTGACATTATCACATTACTCTTGAAAAGCTTAATGCTGCTGTTTAATCTCCTGGTTTGAACCAATTTATGGACAGGAGGCCTTGGCTTGTTGTCAGATCTCCCCACTACCTGCCTAAGAGTCAAAGATGAATAGTGCAGACCATCACTGGTTACCATATAATTTTGTAATGGGGATTTGGGCACCTTCAAAGACAATTCACATTCAGGCAAAAAATGTTCCAAAAGAAGTGATTTATTTTATGGACCTATATTATTATTTTATTCCACAAAGTTATACAATTCCCTTATATTTTTTTCTGTATGACAGGATTAAAACCTAGGGCCACAAGTCATCTGAACTAAAAGCTAAACAGTTCATAAAGGTAGGAAAAAATTCTATCATTTTAACTGGTGTAACTGCAGTGTAATTCATTCCCAGCTCTTCAGAAATTCAGAGAAAATAATATGCTAAATTAAAGTGATTGAAAAACACTCCAACCTTTTCTGTTTAAATACTATTCAAATTGAAACTGAAATAACCAATAGAGAACATCTGAATCTCAAAAGCAAGAACAATTGTTATTTGTAGCCATAGGCAGATGACAACATTTTCTGAAAAAGAACAGAATGCAAAGCTTGCTCTGCCCCCTTTGATAATGAGGATACCATGAGAGTTGTTTTCTCCAGTTCCTAATGGCTTCTTAAACTTGATCTAGACCAACACAAGGCTGTAAGGTTACCATCCAGAAACTGCTGCTTCTGTGCAGGCTGCAAGTCACCACTAGGTTTCTCAGTCCTAATCTCTTGGCATTTGCAGAGTCCTCTTGGAGGAATGTGACCTTCACATGTTGTTAGAAGTCCTACCAAACCGCAAATCCTGAAATGCATTTGAAGAAGATACTCGTGCGCCTTCCCAATCCCTCTTAAGGGATCCCACTCCAATGAGTCCGTATAAGATCTAGCTAAAAGAAATAAAGTCTGTACCTCAAGATGTCATTTAAATGAAATAAACCACCTGATTACCTACTGTTTTGTTGCTGTTGTTGTTTTTTAAGGGAACAACAGGCATTTACTGATCTACATTAGATGACTTTCCTAGGCACAATTCTGTCCAGCAGTAAGACATTGCAACTTAACTGCTCCAAAAGGTTCATTTTAATATATCAATCATCTATGTCAGCAGCTGAAAAAGCAAAACACTTCTTTTTAGTAGGGGAAAAAATCTCAGTATTAAAGCTCAGTAGTGAGATTAATGGACTAATTCCATTCTAGATACCAGCTTTCATTTTAATACCATTAAAGGATCAGAATGGGAACAGACTGATAATGTCATGGATAAAATAATTTGACACATTTATGTTTGTGCATTAAGGCCAAGTACATGAAACTATTACAGGATAGATTCTGTTTGAGAGGTATTGGAATTAGAAAAAAGATATATTAAAAATGAGGCAAAAAATAAGTGATCCTTAATATGACTCTTATCAACTTATACTTTACCCCTCTAATCAATGATAAAATCCTTAATAACGGTGAGGACCACAAAAGCATCATCTCTTTTGCTTTCTCATCCGTCCCACTGTTATTTTATGCACTACTCGTTTATTTGTTCCTCCTTATTTTTCTGTTGTTCCTTTTTTTCCAGTTTGTTCTTTCCCATCCCAAGTTGCCATCACATTCCCAATGCCGCCTATTTCACAGCAGTGCTTCAGATGATGAGAACCTCTGGGGACTGCTTACTTTAACTCACTGTGTATACAACCAGGACTTGATCTCAATCACCATCACCAACAACTGTTCTTATCACAATTTTCAGAATGTTGATGAGCAACACTGCTCATCAATCTAACCAATATCTTCCTTCCACTCTATCTACATGTGTTTCTAACCCTCTAGGTCACCATAAGCTGGAGGATGCATTCTACCCCATGCTCATATTTAATCACGATAAGTGATTTCAGTTTGTTTACTGAAACTCCTTCGGGTTATATCATCATAAAGGACAATTATACTGTTTGGAAAAGAATTTTTAACTACCTTGCAGTGAAACACACAAAAATGCATTACACACATTACATTTGTGCAAATTTGCATAATAAAGCCATTACAGTTAGACTGGTATCATTATTTAGGCTTTCTAACTTGAAAATTTAATGCAGAGGCATTTATGCGTTTTTTTTTTTGCCCTCTATGATCTGAAATAGTAGTAAACAAACAAAAACACAAATAAAAGGAATGTAAAAGAGTTTGATAAGAACATGGGATTCCAGAGATGAAATACACCGTGTCCTCACTGTTGTCCTCTGTATCAGGAAAATGAATCAGCTGTGGTAATCAGTCCACAATTGTACTTCGTTATGTGCAGACAGCAATTTCCTTGATATCCAAAAGCAAGATTTTTCTTTGTCCTCTGATTAGCTAAACTACAGATACAGAAATTACCTTTGTACGTTTAAAGCGTTTTGTCTCTGGATTAAAAATGATGCATTTCAGCTCTAGAATAAATGCGAACATTTGAATGTGTATGTAACTGAGAAAAGAGATTTAGAATGAGACTGGAATGCTTCTTACTTGAAGCCTGTATTTCAGAACAAAAGGTAGGGAAGGGATGAGGAAGGGATGAAGGATGGCTAGCAGCCACAAAGCATAGAGGGCAACTCCTCCTTCCTTCCTACCTTGTCTACCCCTTCTGAAGAGTCTGTAGCTTTCAGAATATTCCAATCATAGGATTCATCCCACCATGTTTCCGCATATTTCCGTGACAGCAACCAGATCATAATTTTCCAATCACATCATGGTTTCCAGCTCCCCCTTACTTATTCTCCATACCGCACACATTAGTGTAAAGGCACTCAACTGGGCTTTCTGACAGACAGGCCCTCCCCCAAAACTCTAAAAGAACTCCGAAGTTTTCCCCCACCATTTCCTAGAGAAGATTTCAGGTGGGGGGGTCAGGGGTCAGCAACATTAACTCTTCTGAGGAGTTCACAGAAGATCCTACAAAACAGTTCAGAGGCTTATCCCCACCATCTCCTACAACAGCAACATGCCGAAGCCCTACTCTGTCCCACTGACCTCCAACAAGCTTCCCTCATTTGATCTAGTGGAGATTTCTGAGCTACTTGCTCCACCCCAGAGAGTGTTGTTTTATCCCCATCTCCCTTCATACTTAAGTTTAAAGCTCTCTCAACAAATCCTGCCAGCTCCTGGGCTACAGTCTGCTTTCCCCTTGGAGACAGGCAAGACCTGTCTGCTGCCATCAGGCCAGGCAAAGAGTAAACTGCCCCATGATCAAAGAACCTAAAGTTCCCTGCAGCAGCACCAACCTTTCAGCCACTTAGTCAAAACACTGTGTTTTCCTAGACCACTCTGGATCCTTCACCATCCCAGAAGGGAGAGAGGTCTTGTGGAGACCATGTTTAAAAGCTTGTGGTCTCAGAGACTGCCGAGAGGAGAGCACGTATTAACTTTTTTTCCTCCACCCCTCAAAAGCCAAAAACAGGTAAAGTTACTTTAATCAGAATAATACTACCCAATTCTCACTTCATTCAAATAGCTGCCAAAAAGTTGAGGATAACCTAACATTCTTCATATGCCCAGGACCAATGATATTAGATAGAACACACTTTTCTTCTTTTTTTTTTTTTTTTTTTTTTTTTTTTTTCTTAAACTGAGTATAGTACTCTTCTTTCTTCAAAGGCACATAGGTTTACTTATCAGTTCTTGATGATCTGTTAACAGTTTCTTGTTTTTGTACTTAGGCTTTCATGTAGAGCACATGCTTTACAGACTACTCTCTTTGCCTTTTCTCTGTGAGGAGTATTTGTTCAAAATCTACTCTCTTTGAAAGAAGTCCATCATCTCTTTCTGGCCTAAAACAAAGCTAGTATATTTATTAGAAAACCCTCTACTTTTGGGTCTCCTACCTAGATGGACCTCTGGAAAAACAGTATACCCATTTTGTCCATTTTTACGTCACAACCTTCGAACTGCATTGGTGCACAATCCCCCAAAGGACAGTCAGCCTGTCTTTGGACAGCTAGGATCTTTCTGGATGTGTTTGACAGGCAGGCAGTTTGGACTGGCCTGACAGTTTAGACTTCAAGACACTTCCCACCTAATGACAATGAAGAATGCAGGCTGACAACCTGCTGCTGAGTGGGCATTTCTAAACACAGTATTCTTCCATACTAATTCTCTAGAAATCAAAGGCAAATCCTTCTTTCTGCTTTCAGTTTCTAAAACTTCAATCAGCCTGAATTAGATATAGACTAGCTAGCAAACTAACCTGCTCCATCTTCCACTCCTGTTCTGTTTCCCATATTAATGTGGATTATTTTTTTTCTAAAACACATCAGCCCATGCAGCTGTCCACATCAGCGCTGCATGACCCTCCAGACATGAAAGTACTTGAAGAAACTCATACTTTATATAAACTTGTAAAATCAAATTTGTAAACTTTCATTATTTCTATTTACATAGAAGACAATACTTTGGCAGAGAAATGCTGCCACGTCCACTACAACACTACACAGTTGTTTATAATATCATTGGAAGTAAAGAATTTTGCTAAACTCATCTGCCTCATCATCACATCTTCACACTACTAGGAAAATGTGCTTCCATTTCCTGATACGACTGCATTGAAAAGAAAAAAAAGAAATCCATGGGGGAGCCAGGGGGAACCAAATAAAGGAGGAAACAATCAATGGGCTTTGTGTGTGATGGAGAAGCTGTGTCTTAGCTGAAGAAATAGGCACAGACATTCCTCAACCAACAAGCTGAATAGGCCAAGAGCTTCAAGGACAACTGTCAAAAGGAAATTTGCTTGCATAAATTAGTTAGCACTTCATTCTATCTATACCAGACAATGTAGCTGGAAAAGGAGATGAAAGAGGAAAAGGAAGCCAGAACACGCCAGGCTATTTAAACAAGTTAGACAGAAGCATTCTCTGCATACTTTTCCTCTGATACGACCACACATACTTAGAGCAGCATAATAAGTTTTTATATTTGCTAGTTGCAGACAAATAGATCCAAGAAGTGCTTATGCAATGCAAGGGAGGTGTTTCCCAATACCTAGTCTTCGCACAGAACTAAAAACAAATTTGTCACATTAAGGATTAATGTGGTTTTCCTTCAAATATCTAATTCTGCCCATGTGACAACCAAAGAATTTATCACATAAGCCAACCCTCTGATAACCCAATCAGGTTTTAGACTGACTGCCAGCAGTGTGCACACTGTATGTAACAAACTACTATCCTTTATGAATCCTCAAACTAAAATAGCATTTATCAAGACACCCTAAAATATTGTAGTTCTGAACGTCCATGAGCTCAAAATTCATGTCACCTATCAGAATGGCTTGTCTATACCTCTTTTGCATTACAGGGAACAGCAGGCTGACAGAGAGACAGGATTCCAACACACACTGCCAAGACAAAACATGCCTGGTGCTGACTGGATTAGCCTTCGCAGCTGAACCACCTGAGATATGTTTGAAGATGTGCTTCATGCTAAAACATGTCAGAAAAACCAAGAAGGGGGAAATCTGAGCCAAAGCTTATTGCTATAAGAAAAAATGAATCAGCAAGTCAACAGGGTTCACATACCCATGCAAACCATGGCTTATATAAGGAGGTTGGAACACGTCCAAAAACTATTGGACATGTTGAAAAACAAGAATACTGAAGGGATGGGATACCAGGGCCTCTCTTTAGCCAGTGTTGTTTCCTTTATGCAAAAGGTCCTAATATTGAGACTATGAGTTGTGATTTTCCTTAGCTGACTAAATACACAGTTTCAAGAACTGCATATTTAACTGCAGCATAGTCAGAAAACCAAATAGAAAATACTACACCACTATAAAGGGAACTGCAGTACTCTATACAAGGGAAGATTTCAGTGACTTGACAAGTGTATACATTAGGTAGAATACATCGAGGAGAAAAAAAAAGAAAAAAAAAAAGAAACTTTAGCACTTGCTGTTTGTTCTTAAACTTTATTTCACCGATTTCAGTTTTACAGAACTAAGAACCCATCTAAGGTTAATTACACATTAATCATTACCTTCATGATAGACTTATGCTTTTAGTGGTGTACTCACTGGATTAAGCAGCACAGCAAATTAAGGCATCTTTTCAAGAAATAAAACTCTGAAAAAACAGCTGAACACTCTCAGTAGCAAGAAGCTTCTATCCCAAACAGACACTATATTTCTTGTGAAGTACAGACTTCACCATTGCATGTTTTACAGTTCAGCTTTTCTAAACCTGCTTGTAGCTACAAGTCTATTGCAAAGCCAGCATTTAACTTCCAACCCTTGTTGGGAGTTAACAGAGATTTCCTGCCCCCTGGAAATGGTGACGGCTCATTAGTCAAGTATGCCAAAGAACCAACAGTTAAGCACAAAGAGGTGATGCACAAGAGCAAACAAAAGCAAAGCACCAAAAAAATAAACTACAGATTAATCACCCAACCTGATTTACTGTAAGACTTCAGAAGTGCTTCAATGCCAAAAAGATTCACAGTGAAATTAGGATTATGAAAACGAGATTACAACTCGACATAAAATTGTTCTTAACACTAAAACATCTGCAATCATTCTAGCTGTGTATGCATGTTAGAACAAGCTACTGTGAAAAATATGAATGCCTTGACAAAGGAAATAACTGCCTCTAAATAGAAGTTGTGCAACGTTGCCTGAAGTCTCTGCTTTGTTATTGATGCTTTAACAGTAAACAGGAGAGCAAAAGCTTACTGAAGAAGTCTCAGCCTATCCACGTGATAAAATCACATCTCATCTCTGATGGTTATTTCACAGTATCTCTCATTAGCCAGAGAACCACAAAATAAATCTCAGATAGGGAAATATGGCACTTCACAGTTCTGTGTAACCAAAGATGTATCGAAACAGTAACTCTGAAATGCTCACATAAAATATCAGGTATTTTAAAAAAATAATTAAGCTTTTCTGCTTAAAAAGATAGAATATTTAAAATAAGTATTCTTGCTTTTTCTTTTTTTGTAATTTTTATTTTAATAAGTCATATTGAGTCTTATTAGTATTAGTCTCAAAAACACATTAAAAAAGAATTCCAACAAATACATTCTCGTTTCATAATGCCATGGAATCATCTTTTCCATATAGGTCTCTCTTGAAGTACTGCCTCTTACTTATTTCCACGGAAATCACAACAGATATAAAAGAACACAATACTATGGAAAAACTTCTCAGCTACAAAACACTCTTTCAACACAGTCACCGCCGTTAGCTATACATTTTCACCAGCAATGAACAAGAGCCTGGGAATGAACTCAACCTGGGAAGGTTGAACCTCTACTGTCATACCACCAACATCCTCCACTGACATCATGGGCCAACATAATAATATAGGAGGCATCACTTTCAGAGCCACCATCATCATTTAAGACTCTTTTTTCTATAAAAATATTTCCACACCCCCAGACATCAAGCTTTTTCTGTGGGTAGTTAAAAATATCTTTGAGTTACTGTACCTGTGTACTTGAGTCAAGGCAAAAGATTAAGAGAGCAAGATGAAAAAAAAAAAAGTGCCTTGCTCCACAATATAAGTAAGGTACTAGAAAGGACTAAGACAATAATTCATTTTGCAACACATTAAGATCAAAATTCTGAAACACTTCAATCACACACTTACTAAAAACAACTCCTTATCACTTTGACTATTGTCTATAATTCTTTGAAGAAGATAACTGCATCTGCTATTGAATTACATAATTAGGTGTTTAAATAATAAATTAAGTTTTGACTTCCTAGAAAAATACCACTAACAATTCAAACAGGTACAGAAAATCAAAGTACAGGCTTCTAACTGCAAGGGAAAGAAAGAAAAACAAAAAACATATTTATATTAATCCACAGCTATTATGAGAGCACTTGAGTTAGATTACGGAGAGCAGAAGTCGATTTTGCTGAGTTTCATTTCACCTGAACACACTGTGATAAAACACGTAACTACTTTAAATACATAATATTCTATATAAAAAAAGTAATACAGAAAATAATAGCAAGCAGCAGTGGAGTTCAGCTTGCCTACACTGAAATGATCATACAGAGTCATAAGAATACAATAATACCAAACACACAAAACATGTTTTGTGATTCAAGCATGACAAAACAGTTACACCACAGAAAATACCCTTAATGTTTCTTGACAGAAAGCGACCAAGTTACCAGCGCTCATACACCTTCCCTACCAGCTACTGTAAAAAAATTCAGCAATTAAAACAATGGTTAGTCATCTCACACTTGAAGGCAAGAGAAGATACACTGCAGAGCAACTAAAACAAGTGTAATCAAAACACTTAATTCCTTTTATCTTCTTCAGTATTTCTAGACAGTCACCTACCCGAATCACTCCACCACTGACAATTCACAGCACAGGAGTCTGAGTCAGCTTCTGAACTTGGATCACAGAGTCACCAGGATGCAGCACAGAGTTTATCAAACCATCCACTGCGAACTGTGAAAAATAATTGAACAATGTTTTCAAGATGACATGTACAAATGGCGTTGTAAAAAAAAAATAATCATTTCAAAACCACATATTGCTTTTGCTTTAACATCAGAATCAAACACAGAAGACACTGAAGGGGTAATGTGTAACTTATCAATACAAGAACCATTCTGCAGTTACTCATGTATATCCTCTGTCAAATCTCAAAGTATATATATACACTTTATATATATACTATATACTATATATACATAGTATATATACATGGTATATATACTATATATTATATATATATATACTTTGTATACAAAGTATATTTTATATATATATATATAATATAAAAAGAAAAAGAAAGCTAAAACTGATTGTCACATCTTCATTTGTTATCAGACAAAACCAAAACATAAACATTGCAAGCAAACTTGTATCCATAACAACTGTTTGTTATTTGTGAGGATGGATTTTAATGTAATTATCAAGTTAACAAAATACAACCCAAGACAACAATTTGTGCAGGAGCTACACTAGATGACTCCCTCCTTAAAGGCTGCTTTTTGCTTTGCTGTTCTGGCACAGCTGAAGTACGTTTTCTGAATCTATACCATCCACACTGTCACAAAAACTCCCACAGACCTCATGGGGAAATACAGCTCCTAGCAACAGATGAGTACTTTAAAATGCAGCAATTATTTTAATTAACCTACCAGACGCCTTTCTTTTAACTTGAGATTTTATTGAAAAGTCTGCAGCCACAGCTATTGGCAAGACAGCTGCTTACGAGCAGTTGGACCTCTTCTGAGAAGTTTTTTCTGCCTGGAGAGCATTTGTAGAATATTACCATATACTCTGTATGCTGAGGACACAGTTTTACTATGTAGACCTGGCTAGTAAGCTGGAATAATGAAGTAAGTCCAAGATGTATATGGAACACACCCATTGCCTCATCTTGATGACATTTCTTGGGGCCAGTTCAAATAAGGTGACAAAATACAGAAGGAGGACCATAAATTATAGGAGGACGGTTTTGTCATCTGCTTTCAAAACAGCAAACATATTCCACACCAAAAGAAATATGTAATATATTTAGGTAGGTAAGTGAAATCTTTCTCTAAAGAAAAAAAGATTCTGGGGAGTGTGGGGGTATCAGATTCTGACTAACATAATATACTATTTTTATAGTCACAATACTTAGTTTAATAATTCAAAAAAATTCTAAGGTTATGTGTAGCAACAGTAGTCATTAAAACAACTTCTTCTGTCACTTTCAGAATACCTACTGTGATTTAGTGATCTCTAAAACCTCCATTCTATTGTAACTTTAACAGATGATTTGTGTTTCAGCTTTGTCAAGACACTGCTGGTATGATGGTGGTGGAACTTTCCTCTGAAATTTTCCTATAGCCTTCCCACCTACAGCCAAAATTTTTACATGACAAAAACACTAACCTAAGTATTGTATTAAATAAAGTTCACATCTGGCCAGCAACACCCTCCACACACATCCCACTTAGAAACTTGTTTTATGATGTGATTTGAAACAGCTTTCTTGGTTTGTAACTAACAGGAGCAGAATAACTTCCCTCTCCTTTGTCTCACCCTCTTCCACAGAAGGCTAGAACTTCAGTTCAGCTCCAATTTAAGTGGCATCCTTAAAGGGGGCTGACAGACATGCTGACTCCTCCAGGTGACATGTCCAGAACTGTGACTGCCTCCACCAGGTACTGAATTCTGCGCTATGCCGCAACAGCATTTCAATCTGTGATGTTTATTATATCCAAAGCAGCAATGACACAGTAATTGCAGGGCCATTTAAGCAATGACTGACTGCACTGATCATTACATGAAGGATTATTATCTGGGTGTTATCTAAGGACTGGAACTCTCCTCCATCTACTTTTCTCTCTCCATACTGACAAATAGAGTTTTGTTACACTAGCTCAAAAGACAGACATCAGTTTAACCCCACTATCAAATGCAGTGTGTTTCCTGTCATCTTTAACCACTTCCTTGTTACTAAGACTAAGATTTAAGTTTTTCTTTAAGAAAGAAAATGACTACTCTGGCAGAAGTACTACAAGCACACACTGCTGAGCTTCTTTCCAAAACTGAATGTTTAGAAGAAGTAGCAGAACGAGCATTTTTAAAATCTTTAGAAAAAAATATCTTGTTCTGGCACTTCTGCTAATTCTTTATCCACAACATGATAATTTAGAAATCCGCGTCTACTTCTAGCTTTTTCATTATCACGTACTTCCATGTTTAATTAAAACACAAGCTGCCTAATTAACTCCAAGAAGTGATTCCAACTCAAAGCCCTGATGAGCAGGTCACTTAGTAAGAAAGCATATATGTCACATTTGAGTTAAACTCATTTCAGAAGGCTTACAAATCAGAGCTCTTCACAGCTAGAAAGATTCTGCCACACAGTGCACAAAATCACCCCTCAGACAACATCTGATAAAGAACAAGTATTTTTGTGGCTGCAAAGGCAAGTACAAGAACAATTCCTACCACACTTCAGAAAGTCATGCTCCATTAAAAAAAAAAAAAGTTGTGAATTAAGAAGAAGAAAATGCTTTTATGGTCCATTTCTGGTCATCTGGTTATCTGTTCATTTTCTCAGTAGCTCTATGGCATGATCAGAATCTGACTAGCCTTGGGAAGTTCTGTACAAGTACTGCAGGAAAAGAGAAAGGTAGGGATAACATTGTTATCCAGCACTTCAAATTTTCCAAGAATATATCTTGGAACCCATGCTTGAATCAGTAATAATCTAAGTTCATAACCCAAACCCATCTACTACTTTTGAACAGACTTACTGGAGAAAGATTATATAACCAGCATCACTTCACTACATAATTCACACAAAGACAGAAAACATCACACTGCTCCTAGCAATAGACACACTTACTGACAGCAGTAATCGATCAGAATGACCATTTCAAGTAGCAAAATTCCTCAGAAATACTCCATCAAATATGCTTTATAGACTCAGAAAGACTATTAAAAATGTTTGTTACTTAGTCCTACTGCATCAGGAGATGTATACAAGCTAGCATTTTGATTTCACAAGGAAAAAAAGAAAAATTTTTTTTCTACTACACAATTCTCTCTTTCTTCATCTACCATTACAGAAGAACAGAAGACACACTGAGAGATTTCCTTAAGTTTGCTTCTGCTGAATGTATAGTTCAAGCTAAGGAGAAATAAAGAGAAAAATATGAATTTATGAATTCATGAACACAAATAGTATGTAAGCACATAAAAGTTGCCAATTTAGCAGTAGTATTAATACATTTGGGTATGAAAAGAATAATGAATCTTATCCACAAGTACTTTCTGAAAGCAACTAAATACTTTCTGCATCAAGTTATTTTTATTAAATGGAGATAATAGAGGATGGATATAATTTAAGAAAACACGCACCTGAATTAGTTACTTCATACTACAAGAAGTTATTTTGAGATGTTCATTCTTCACTCATTCAAAAAATCAGTACAGTTTAAACATCTTTGACTGCTATCCTTCAAAATGTTAATATATAGTTTTGTTACATAGCAACTCACTTTCCTGGAAAGTAAGTGATTGACAGGAGAATGAATCAACTTGCAGATTCTGTGCAAGTGTAGGTACTTGCCAACAAGTAGCTCAACAAATCAGTTTTTACACAACCTAAAAATAGAGAAATTTGACACTGAATCTTACTTTCTTCTCTAGATGAATGACTCCTTGACAGGAAAGGAAGGAAGCCTCCCTAAACAGTATACATTACTGCACTCAGCATCACCACTGGCTGTAATTTCAGCAAGCACAACTCAACTCCTATCCAAGTACCAGGACTAATATGAGAAAATTTATGACCTTAGCATAAAGAGTGATTTCCATTCTGGATATTAAAGTTAGGGATCTTGAAAATCTCTCTTCCATCCTTTAAAACAGACACACACACCCCTCTATGTCATATATATATATATATATATATATATATATATATATATATATATATAAAGATAAATGTGAAAATACATGTTTAATTCACTCCTGTGAACCTTTTCTGCCCAATATTAGATATACAGAAACTGAAGTTCAGTATTTCACAAGCCTCTGATTCTTCCCAAAAGAGACAGGCAGTCAGAAGAAAGCAGAGAGAAAAAGAATTTTGATTTCATGTTTTAAAGTGAAAAAAACATAAAACAGACAACTTCCAAATTAGAAAAACAAAACATAGTTAATAATATCTGCAACTAATATTCATTTGGGGGCAAGAGTGGAGAATATGAACATCAAGGCATGACAACAGAAGACACACATGCCCTCAGGTTGAAAATCATTTCCAATTGACCATGTTCTAAATTGTTACTACAGATATACTACTACAAATGAAGTATACATCTGAACATAATATGACAATCACAATTGTTCCCGTGCTTATTTAAAAAAACAAGAGTATGTATAAATCACCCAACATCTTCAAGTCCTTATCCTCATAATTACTCCCAACCCATTCATTACCCAGTCTGTACTGATATCAGGGATTGCTGCAGTCCAGGTGCAGGACTTTGCATTTTGTATTGTTCAGTTTCATGAGATTCACATGAGTCCATTTCTCAAGCCTGTCAGGGGTTCCACGCTCTGGACTTCATCCTTTCCCTCCAGTCTGTTAACAATACCACACAGTTTGGTGCAAACATACTGAAGGGCATTCAACCTCACTATCCATGTCACCGACAAGCTAAACAGCTTTAGTTCCAATACCAGCCTTTGAGGAGCAACATTCATTGCTGGTCTCCACTTGGACACTGAGCCACTGACCACAACTCTCTGAATGTGACTGTCCAGCCAATTCCTTATCTACCAAGTGGTCTGTTTATCAAATCAACATCTCTCCAGTTTAGAAGCAAGAATGTCATACAGAACAGCATCAAATGTTACTTGCACAAGATCAAGTAGGTCAGCTGCTCTTCCCTTGTCCACCAGAGCTGTAACCCCAGTGCAGGAGGTCACCAAATACGTCAGATACAATTTGCCTTTAGTGAAGCTATGTTGGATACCCCCAGTCACCAATTTGTTCTCCACATACCCTAGCATGCTTCCCAGGAGAATCTGCTCCCTGACCTTGCTGAGCAGAGATGAGACTGACTTGTTGTTCTCTGAATCTTCCTTTTTCCCCCTTGTTAAAAATAGGTGTTATGTGCCCTTTTTCAGACACTGGGAATCTCACTTGACTGCCATAACTTCTCAAATGAGATAGTGGCTAAGCAACATCATCTGCCCTGTCCCTGAGACCACCAGATGCATCTCATCAGGTTCCATGGATTTCTGCATAACATCCTGTCACCAAATTAGAGAAAAATGTATTTCGTGCATCACCTACTCACTGGGTAATGAATTGGCCAGATGGTTGCAGAGAGTTACAGTCAGCAGCTCAGTGTCCAAGTGGAGACCAATGACAAGTGGCATTCTTCAGGAACTGGTGATGGGAACAGAGTTATTAAATATCTTTGAAGGTGACATGGACAGTGGGATCAAGTGCACTGTCAAAAATTACAAAATGATGATGCACCCTCAGCATACTTACAGACAACACCAAGCTGAGTGGTGCAGCTGACATGCTAGAGAGAAGGACCTGGACAGGCTTGAGAGGACAGCCCATGCCAAACTCATGAAGTTCAACAAGGCCAAGTACAAGGTCCTACATCTGGGTCAGGGCAATCTCAGCTCAGACATAGGCTGGGTAGAGAATGGATTGAGAGCCCTGAGGATAAGGATTTGATTTGGGAATGCTGGTTTCCAAGTTTCCCAAGGGATTACATGCACCAGTTCCCTAAAGCACCAAAACCTTGCCTTTCAGAGGATTGGGAATTTGATTCTACTTTAAACCCACCCTGTACATCATCTCAAGATTGAGAATTCAACCAGCGCACGATCAGTGCAGCCCAGACTTCCTCCAATCTTGACATCTCCAGTAAGTTCTTCTGCCTTGGTGAGCAACAGGTTCAGCAAAATATGTCCCCTGGCAGGGCTTTCTATCACCTGTAATTTCACAGATTAAAGACTGTGATGTACAAACAAACTACTGGTATGAAAAATCGTTTTTTAGCTGCTTTAGGATATTTTCAAAACTATCCATTTGATACATTACTACCACAGTGAGTAAGCAACAAACAGCAATGCTTCTCCTGCAGAAGTAATTTTTGCTGAACTAGTATAAATGAAAATTAATTCACACAACTAAGTCAAAAGTTTCTCATCTGTCTAGAAACAAATGTAAGGAAAGGAAATGTAAACTCAACATTAGATCTAATGGAAAGAATTTTACTTGCGACTAAATACTTTTCCTCCTTATAACAGAAAGAAAACCTCATTTTTCTACATCACTGCCACTCTATTCTCCATAGAGATGCAGAGAGAAGCACATTATTGGAGTCTGAGACTGAGTGAAAGAATATCCTAAATCAGCAATAGGAACTCAAAAACCAAGTCAAGTCACACTGAGTTTAGACCCAACTACAGACTGGTATACAGAAAGACTAAGACCTAATTTTCCCTGCTCACACATGCGTTCCATTTAATCTTGAGTTCACACAACCAGTACAACAAGGAGGACACAAAGAACTACAAGCCTCACCTCAACCCTTGGTTATGTGACAGGAAAATCACTTCTAGTCAGAAGAAGGACCCAGAGAATAGCAATCAGTGGTGCAGTCTAGTTTGCTGGAGGCCAATAATGAGCAGAATGCCCCAGAGGTCTGACTGAGTACAGTCCTGTTTAACACCTTCATTAACAGTCTAGATGATGGGGCAGAATACATCCTCTTTAAATTCATGGACAACACAAAAGTAGGGGCAGTGGCTGACTCACTAGGATGGCCATGCAGCCACATCCAGAGGGAACTCAATAGGCTAGAGAAGCAGGATGACGGGAACTCAAGCAGTTCAGCAAAGAGAAGTGCAGTCTTGCATCTGGGGAGGAATAACCTCAAATTGGACTGGAAAGCAGAAAAGTGCCTGAGGGTCCTGGTAGACATCAAGATCAAGAGTCAGTAATGTGCCTTTGATGCTAAAGGAAAGATCCCATATTCTCGGATGCATTAGACAAACTACTGCCAGCTGATCAAGAGGTGATCCATCTCCTCCCCTCAGCACTGGAAAGGATGCATCTAGAGTGCTGTGTCCAGTTCTGGGCCACCTAGTACAAGAGAGACATGGGCATACTGGAAATAATCCAGAAGAGGGTCACATCAAGATGATGGAGGAATCGAGCACCTCTCTTCTTAAAAGGCTGAGTGAAGGGATCTCACCATTGTCTCACCTACCTGAAAGGAGAGTGCAAATAAGATGGAGACAAGCTCTTTGCAGTGGTGCCCTGTACTGGGACAAGAAGCTGTGTGCACAAACAGGAACACACACAGAAGGTTCCCTCTGAGTACCAGGAAGCACTTCTGTGCTGTGTGGTTGACAGAGCACTGGCACAGGCTGCATAGAGAGGTTGTGGAGACTGCTCTTAAGAGATCTTCAAAAGCTGCCTGAACACAAGCCTGGGCACCCTGTTCTGGATGTCTCTGCTTGAGCAGTGGCTGGACCCAACAGACCCAGAGGTCCCTGCCTACCTCAACTACTTAGTGATTCTATAAAACACATCATGAGTCCAATCAGTAACTGATGCAGAAAAGAATTCTGCAAGATTCTGGAGGGAACTTCTTTCTAATTAGACTGACTTGTTCACCTACAGCATATAAAGCAAAGAACCTCTAACAGGAAGAAAAGTGGAAGCATGTTGTCTCCTGTTGGAGAAGACTGAACAGATCACATAACTACACATTCTGCACAGACTTACTATACTTAGACTTCTTCAAAGTAAAGGTGATAACTATTACTTTTGTTTTTACTCTGAGCATTAAAAAGATGCATCAAAAAAAAGAAAATGAAACAACCAAAAACATTTACAAGAGTTGTTAATGGCTCACAACAGCACACTTAGGTCACAAAATTCATTATTGTTGGTCAAATTTAGTCTGCCTCAGATTCACAGGGTTGGAATCAACTAATGATGACAAAACACTGGAGGAAGCAATTTGGAGGGGGGGAGGGAAAGGTGGAAATAAGAATAGTTTACCATTCCAAATCTCAGTTCTGCAGATACAGATACTCCAGGCCATGAGAAGCAGCAAAGTTATGGTCTAGATAACGCTATGTCAGCAGTTGTACATTTGAAGCTCAGAACTGAAAGAAATACCTACAGGATGTGGTCTTAAGTGAAAGACTACCTTTCTCAGCAAATGCTGCAAAACTTTTCGTAAGAAAATGTTAATTTTTATAAATGTTATTAACATACAGAGTAATGCTCTACACTTATAAAAGGCTTGAAGAAAAAGTTACACCACACAGAAGAAACCATCACCTCTAACATGTTAAACTATGACTGTTGGCTTTTTTGTCTTGGCTTGGTTTTTGTTTTAAACTTAAGCTCATTTAAATAAACAAAGAACAGTTTTTTTTAATTCAAAAGTGACCAATACCAGGAAGTACTTTATCAGTAAATGTTCCTGGTTAAGAATTACAGCTCTTCAGTTGGTGTGGACAAATTATAATACTAGAGTTAAAACGATCCTGCAGACAATTCTGTAATTAATACCAAGTTGTAATTCAAAACCTTTTTTTTTTTTTTTTTTTTTTTTAAATACCATATAGATTCATAAAAAGAAACAAAGACGTGAAATACACAGTTGGGCTCCTGCAACTCTCATCTTTCCTACTGCATCAGAAGCTGCTACTCAATAGCAGATAGTACCTTCTACTTAGAGAAGGACGCAACCCACTTCCAATTGTAAAAAGTGGAACAGTTTATACCATGTAAAGTCCTTGTAACAAAACAGCTACTGGGGAACATTTACCTGTTCAGATGTAAAGCAGGTCTAATAGTTTGCATGGATGAAATCAGTGTCTCTGTAGAGCACAGAATCACAGAATTGTAGGGGTTGGAAGAGACCTCCAGACATCATCGAGTCCAACCCCCCTGCCAACGCAGGTTCCCTACACCACGTCACACAGGTAGGAGTCCAGTCAGGTCTTGAGAATATCTTCAGAGAAGGAGACTCCACAACCCCTGGGCAGCCTGTTCCAGTGCTCCGTCACCCTCACCGTAAAGAAGTTCTTGCACACATTTGGGCAGAACTTCCTATGCTCCAGTTACTGGCCATTTCCCCTTGTCCCATCTCCACACACTGCTGAAAAGAGTCTGGCCTTGTCACTTTGGCCCCCACACCTCAGATATTTATAGACCTGGACCAGGTCTCCTCTCAGTCTTCTTTCCTCAAGGCTAAACAGACCCAGTTCCCTAAGTCTCTCCTCATAGGGTAGATGCTCCAGGCCCTTCACCATCTTAGTGGCCCTCCGCTGGACTCTTTCCAAGAGATCCCTGTCTTTTTTGTACTGGGGAGCCCAGAACTGGACACAATATTCCAGATGAGGCCTCACCAGGGCAGAGTAGAGGGGGAGGATCACCTCCCTCGACCTGCTGGACACGCTCTTTTTAATGAATCCCAGAATGCCATTGGCCTTTTAGGCCATGAGGGCACACTGCTGGCTCATGGCCAACCTTCTGTCCATCAGGAAACCCATGAAATTCTAATTCAAGTTAGAAGAAATGCACACTTAACATAAACACTTAATAAGAAATTGATAAAACTTCCACAGAACTCTCCTCTACCCTGCTACTAAATCTATAGAATTGATGTCTTTGACAGCATAAGGAGAAGGGATACTTTCAGAAGGAAAAGCGTAACAATCAAGATGCTTTTATATACCAGACCACAGAGCAGATTTTTAAGTTGCAAACTATCTTACAAAGGGTAAAATACACATTAAGATAATTGTTCAATTAAGATGTTTATAGAGAAAGAGAGAGATGCACTAAGTATGAAAAGTTGATTCTACAGTGCTACCAATAACATATACATGCTAGTAGAAAATCTGGAGTGAACTCCAAAGAGGAAAAATAAATAAATAAATCAGCAGATGCCACAGTTTTACTTATCTATTAAAACTGTAAGTGATGAGAACTGAAGTTGTTCAAACAAAAAAGGACAGAAGTAAACATGGACCTGATGGGAAATTTCTTCATGCTATTATTTCTGTTACTTTCTATAATTCAGTAACTACAAGACAGAGTTGCAGCCACTGATAAATATGGACAATGGAATTTATTGTGCCTGAATAAGAAAGGACTTCCTTTGCCTAACAAGACCAACATTTGTTTATGAAACACAAAATGTATCGGTTAGAATGAAGACAGGTGCCACGGTGCAGACAATGAAGGCAGAGAAAGAATACAGTTTCTTCATTCCTATTTATGTTCTCAACAGAATTTCCTCATAGCTATTCTGAAGAGGGCTGGTGAGATCAGGCAAGCTAATATATCACAGTCAGGAAAAACTGGTAGAGTGGCAGAACAAACCCGAAAGCACACAAGAGCCAAAGTGAGGTGGACCTAAACACAGAGAAGTGACTACAGGAATTCTTTTTGGTTGTACATATTGTCTCAGCACATGAACACTGTCTTGGTAGCGTCATTACCATGGAAGACTGAAGACTTCAAGAAACAACAGGGAACTCAAAATAGAAACACCAACATTTCCTCTTTCAATCCAGAAAACGAGATTAACAAGATTGCACTCCACTTCAAGTCAGATCTGTTAATCTTGTATACCTACACACACATATACACAAAAAGAATGCAGAAATAACAATGGCTTCAGCTATGGCCAAGCTTTAGGTGAAACTACCTCATTATTAAATGCTAGATTTAAATAAATGCATGCCTGCCACAGCTACAAAAATACTTCCTCTCTACTCCCTCCTCCTTCAGGGTGCTATCAAAAGACAGAACAACACTGACGACCTCATGTAAAAAATTAACCTCTGTGAATTATCCAACCGTATGGCCAGTGACGGAAGAAAAAACATTCAGATAGTAAAAGCAAAACTGCTTTAAGCATACACACTTTGTTCGCCCTGGTTGGTTTAACAGGGCTACAAAGTTAAAGTTCTCAAATTACTTGAGAGCAGAAGCAAAATCTACATACAAAATTACAGTTAGAAACTGAAACAAAGTGACTACCACCCTCTTTGCAAACAAGGAAGTAATATACAACAAAACGCCCTCCACCACAAGTTTGCTTCTTTATCATAAAATCCTGCAATATACGGAGCTATTAGTGAATGTTTTCGCTTCCTGTCTTGAGAACTTGCTGAAATTGCGGAGTTTGGGCAGAAGTGAAAATAAAAATGAGCAGCAGAAGATGTTAACAATGCCATTTCTCTACCTGCAATATCAAGCAAATACATACATAAAACAGTAAGTCCTTCTAACCCCTTAATTTGTGAGGGAAGGTGGACAGATTTGAAAAGCATAGCTACCATATTTTGTTTTGCACGAGTGTGATATTTTTATTCATTTGACATATGTTGCTTCCTGAATGGATTTAATATAGTTTGGTATTCCAGCACAAAACTGCTCTCATCATATTTGGCACTTCATGTACAATGTAGCCAGGAAACCACTCCTTATACTATTCAGCCATCTGCAGCAGACAGCAAAGATTTTTAAACAAGAAAGCTGCACTGTTGTAAATACACAGTATTTTAGTATAAAAGTTCTCAGCTGTTAACTAGGCTTTCCATCTGACTGCCTGCTGATAAATTCATGCAACACATAGCAGTTCAACACAAAGTAATGTGGTAAAGGGGGGGGGAAAATTGTTTTTAATCTACTTCTCATCAGAAGACTGCCAGATAGCACTCTTTCTGACACTGCACATTCTACATATTAAAAACAAAAACCCTATGTCTTACTTCATATGGACCCCACTTTGAAAACAATTACTGAAACTCTTAGCTCAATTAGAGCAACCAAACAGAGGTCAGAAGAACACAGTGGGCTCAATAAAAATAAATAAATAAGAGACTGAAAACCAGAAATCAGAGATTGGGAACATGAGAGGAAGAAGAGCTACACTGAATACCTTGAAGCAAATAACAAAACAGATCAGCTGCCCAGAAAACTCCTGCACCACATCTAAACAGGTTACACAATTCAGCTGGTGATGAGAGTCATACAAGCAGAAACACATTCACAGAACACAGATTAAATGACAGGAGTGCTTGCAGATGCACATATTCAATTCCCATTAGGGACTGCTCTATTGCTAAAAAAATAGATACTACTACAAACACAAGTATAGATGCTATGGAAGAGAAAATGCTATGGAGAACTGTAATGAAACAGAATGCTTAAAGAAACAGAATATGCAAAAGGCATTCCATCTTTCTTCAGAATGCTCTGCCTTAAAGAACATTTCTGTCCTTATTTTGCTACCCATCTCAGCAAGCCAGTTTATCTTTTGCCCTTCTGCAGCATCTGATGCACAGACTCAGATGTGAACAATCCAAATCATTTATTACAAATTCTTGCATCACTTAAATACCTTCACAAGTTTTCTTTTTCTAGCTTTCCCACTCACCCCTACAACTTTCCTATCCACCTTTACATGTCAACAGAGCATGCCACAAACATTCTTCAACCATTCATGTGGGCCCTTTTCCAATCAGAGCCACAAGCTGTTCTCTTCTTCTAGAGGCGTCCTTGGTTCTCATGCTGTTTATCTTGCTCTACAGGTGCTGCTCTGTACAGTCCTTGTATTTCCACACCATTCCATTTGTTTTTATGAAGTACTGTACTCCAAACAGCAAGTTTATATTTACAGTGAAACTTTAAAAAGCACTTTTTTTTTTTTCCCCGTATCAATTATTGGTCACAATTTTGATATACAAGAAACACTCTTCTTTGTCTGAGCCATGGTTCTAAATACAAGACTCCCTGAGAATTCTCCCATGCAGGGCAGCACTATTTTTCTTGTCCCATATTTAGCTTTACTCTCAGAATATGCATTTTAGTTTTGCCAGTTTGTAGTCCCTTTTCACTCCTAACACAGTAATTAAGCATGTAAGTGAAGTCATTTTTCTCTTTATGTAGTGATGTGTCCTTCTAGGCTAACAATGAATAAATTTAAAAAATAAAATAAAAAAACATAGTATGAGTTTTATTTTAATGCAACAGGCACTTTGAAGATTAGATAAGAAAATGTTACAACAAAATTTAAAATACACACATATTCTTAAATGGTTTCCAATGGATTTTTTTGGTCTCTTTAGATAGCAGAGAATAATAGTTTACAACTTAAAATAAATAAATAAATAAATAAATAAAAGAATTACTTGTCATTTCAACAGCTACGCTGTAGGACAAATTCTCTGTAACAAATTATCAAAGTTGACAGTACATCTTAACTCAAGAAGAAGTTTTTCACCAGCTACAAAGTTTAAACAACTCATTCTTCCTTCCCACCATAGTGCAAAGGACAGCCTCAAAACTTGTACTTAACTTCCTGAAGTCCTGTGCTTTTTAGCAGGAGAAAAACAGTTACTTCAGTGGCATCAAAGAAATACTTCAAGAAGTAGAGCAGTGCTGTACTGATTGGCTGCTGACATAATAGGCCTTTTTTCCTTAGACTAGGAGAAAAGAACTGAAGAAGACAATGCAGAAATTCCAGGAAAATTCTTAACCCTGATTTCAAATAATTTGAACTATCCAATGGGTACTTCTCCCTTCAGTCTGAAAACATGTTTATACAAGTTTCTGGAAATCAATAGCATCCCCATGCTAAGGTCATTCCTCAATAGATATTTCAAAATTAGAAGCTGAAATATTAACACTTTTAGCAGTTACACAAATTGAATGTCTTGTTATCTATGAATCTAAAATGAGTAAATACCTAATCGAATTCAGTAGCAACAGGCAGGGACTTACTACACCTGGGACAGGTGGAAGCAAGTGTACTGTTTCTACAAGACTGCTGCTTCGTGACCAGGTTTTTTAAAGTAGAGTTAAGAGAGAAGTAAGAATGAGATCTAAAAGTAACTGTGAGTAGAGATTCACTTCTCTTCCATCCTGTAACCCTGTTTGAATTTGTTTTCTTGACAGGGCTGTGATCTTTCCCATTAGCTGTCACAGACTGCTACTGTACAACCAATTCAGTAACAGCAGTGTCATGAAAGGGTACAGGACACTGGAAATCCTGACAAGGCCTCTCCTTCCTTTTTACCAGTACTGAACCGGAAAACTCCACATAAATATCTGCCTGCTCCACCTTCCTCTAGAAACAGCAGCACTGCAAGAAGCACACAGGAATGACACAATTCTTGGCACCTTTGCTATGCTTCAGAGAAGCAAGACAAAGGTGCTGCTTGAGGAGCTCACTCAGATAAATACAAATGGAAAAGTAAATTTGTCTCATTTAAGTCTATTAAAGGTCATTTTAATTTTATCTTGCTTTTCTAGTATTTGTATTGCTTATGTTTTAATCTTTTTTAGATGAAATTTCTCATGAGAGACCCAAAGTATGGAAGTCTAGATTAAGAATAATGCACTGGAAAAACAGGATTTTCTAACATCCACAGAGAGCTCCCTCCTACACAGAACATTGTTTCAGGAAGAAAAAAAAAAAACAAAAAAAAACTCTTAAACTAAGATGCCAACGATGCACTGTGGTTAAACAATAGCAGAGTAAAAACAGTACAGCTCCAGTAGTTTCTCTCTCCCATGTCAGTGTTTCTGATCTTATCTAACAGAATTAGAGTCAGACAGCTTGCCAGATTCAGAGGCCCAATTGATTTCCCCTTCCTGCCACATTCCCAGACAGGATGGGAACGCACAGGTTTATGCATCTTTCTCCTCTTTCCACTTACAACTGAGTTAATTTTTTCCTTCTGGAAAACTTAAAACAACACCCATAGGTGAAACAACAAAAATTATCTAAAGTCAAATTCCACCGTTTTTCCAGCATTCTTCACTCTATTCCCTGGGTCTGTAAATCCTTCCCCAGAAGGTAACCTACCAAAAAATTCATGAATATTCTCCTTGACTTAGAATAAACCATACTACATAAGTTTAGTAGAGCTGAATTAAACAGTACAAACACTGGATAACTACGTGAATAACTATGAATCACAGAGAAGTGAACTTAAGGAATTTTCTCTCACTGATAAACTCTGGAAAATACAAAAAAAAAAAAGCACAGCTCAGAATTTAAAAGATCCATGGTTTCAGAGTTAATATCAGAAATGATCATGAGAACAGAAGCAAAACAATTATTCTCTCCTAGAAAAAGCTCACTACCAAGCTGACCTTCTAAATTACCAACAGGTCATTTGCCACCGCAAAGAGATGGACAAACAGAATGTTGAAAATGTAACATAACAGCTGTAAGCACATTCACCTCCTTCCCTTGGTGTACCCATCCATTAGGAGAAAGGGAAAGTAAGTGAATTCAACACCTGAAAGTTATACTCCATAGCAAAGAATATAAGTGGCTGTAGAACATTCAGGTCAGGAAGGTCTTAAACTTTTTTGCTGTTGTGATTTTCACTTTACTTTCATTGAAAATACATGCCTTGAACCTGTAAATATTTACCTAGCCAAGCATTTCTTTTACTTTGATCACAAGTACACATAAGCAATGCAGATTAAGCATAACAGAGAAAGAAATAATAGCTTACATTAGTATAATTATTTAAGAGTTCTCTGATATCCTGCTCCATATACCTATCCCTGTCCTATCTTCAGGGCTTCCTGTAAATGAAGACAGAACAACTGCAGAAATCACAGAATGGTTTGGTTTGGAAGGGACCTTTAAGATCATCTAATTCAAACCCCCTGCTAGAGGCAAGGACACCTCCCCCAGGCCATGTGGCTCAAAGTCCCATCTAGCATGGCCTTGAACTCTTCCAGGGAGGGGGCATCCAAAAATTCTCTGGGCAACCTGTTCCAGTGTCTCACCACCCTCACAGTAAATAATTTCTTCCTAATATCTAGTCTAAATCTGTCCTCTTACAGTTTAAAACCACTTTCCTTCATTCTCTCGCTACATGCTCTCCTAAAGAATCTCTCTCCAGCTTTCCTGCAGGCCCCCTTCAGGTACTGGAAGACTGCTATAGGGTGTCCTCAGAGCCTTCTCTCATCTTATCCACTAACATTCTAACTCCATCACAAAAGGCCACCAAGTTTGCCAGGCATGACTTGCCTTTGATGAATCCATATTGGTTACCACCAATAATAATAACCAGACAAATGGGATTATTTTCAGAATTATCATTTCTTCCATCAAAAAGATTAATTCCAAGATTGCTACAGTAACATGCAGAGAAAAAGCAGCAGCTCTCAAGATGTTGCATTTCCTAACAGCCTAACAGAAACATTCCTGATGAGTCTGGAAGTGCTTTCCATCATCCAAACACTAGAAATTACATCCATGGCAAAAACATTGATTTTTGCTGAACCTGCAACTTATGTTCAAAAGAATCTGGTGCTGCATTACAGACATTAATTAGATGTACATCATTTTTACACCCAGCTTTCCAGAGATATAGTTAGAACTCCGGATATTTTAAATTCAGCACTGATAACCAAATGTATCTGAAAAAAGAGAGGCCTCTTCAAAAAAGATACAATCCTTTTCAAATGAGAACTGCACTAGAAACTTTTCATGTAAGTACTCAAAACTTCTATAGACTACTTCAGAGCCTCCTCTACTAGTAAGCTAATAACCAACTCAACTGAGACAAGAGGTAGACACTGTGCACAGCCAGCCCACAGGAAGGCATCTACTACTTCCAAAACATAATTTTACCTTCAAGAGAACATAAAACTCAAACACTTCAAGCAAACAGTCCCTTCCTACCTGTTCCCAGAATTCTGCTCACACAGCTGCAGACCCTCCCACTGTGATAAGTGTGATAATCAAGAACAGTCAAACAGCCATGGTTCAAGTACTGAATTATTTCTCTCTATTTATTCCACCCTCCTAAGTTTCATGACAGAGACTACAAGACAAGAAGCGCAGAAATGGACATACTGAACTATACAAAGAGAGAATTCAACATTATGAGATCATTATAAGCTTATAACAATGTTCAGTTTGCTCATATACCTAGTGAATTCTGGACTGATCACTCTGAGGTCACCAACCTACAATTTCTTCCAGTTGTTATTCCTGCAATGTGCATTTACATAGGAGAATTAGAAACAGAAAGTTTGCTTATAGCAGCTGCTTCAATTTGCCTTTATAATACAGCTTTTATGCTTGCAGAATTTAAAGAGTTACAGAGAGTTTGAGAACCCATAGTTTTATTTTTAAAAGATGCAAAGATGTATAATATATTTAAAATCTGAGAAACTAAGCAGAAGCTATACAGTTTTGAATCATTTATCATTCAAGTACCTTTGCTCTTGCAAGGACAGAAATTGTTATTTTAAGTAACCCTTTTGGTCTAGACCAGGCATGTTTCAAGTACAGCACAGGACACTCCATCCTGCAGCTTCCACCTGCTTCACACCATCACGGCAGCTGCTCTGCCCCATTGTGTGGCCTGGTCCAGCCCAAGGTTCACACTCATTGCTCACAGTAGCCAAACAGCACAGTGTGGGCTGAAATCAGGGCAGAGGGAGAGTAAGGGGCAGTACTACTCAATTACAGTAAATAATTGCATAGTGATACACTGGCTAAGCACACTTCTGTGAGCAGCAAAAACCATACAGCTGTGCTTTTCATTTTGATAATGGAATCTGAGAGTAGGTTTAAAGACTGATGAAAAATTTAGCTTTTTTTTTTTTTTTTTTTTTTTTTTCCTCCTGTATATTTGCAACTCCCTTTTTAGTCAACATAAACATCTGCAAGTTTGCCTTATTGATGTCATCCTGTTTTGGCAGTACATACATTTATGAACAATAGTTTTCAGTGATGAAGTACTGAAGGAGTACACTTCCATCAAAAATCTCTGATGAGCACCTACAGAGCTCACTAGGAACTGCAACCACTGCTATCGAACCAGCCTGGTACATTAGTTTCACAAAAACAGGGTCAAACATTCCATTAGTATTTTGCTTATGTTGCTCCCTTTTGTTTTAATAAAAATTTATTTGTTGAAGTTTTGTTACTTACGTACATTAACTACATTTATATATATGTGGCCCAATACAATTCCTCTCCACTCAGCACGGCCCTGACAAGCAAAAAGTTGGACATTCGTGGTCTAGACTGTGCCTAGTCACTGGATAAAGAACTGAGAAACACATCAATAGTGTTCAATAGTGCTCCTACTCAATCAACCAAGTTGTGCATGGGAACTGTTGAGTTGCTACACAACAGTAGCAACTGTTCAAAGCCATATCAAAAAATAGAAGAGTAAGGTAGTCCATTATGTATCTGTTGAAGTGGATACATTCCACTTCAGGGAGGAAAGTGGGATGGAGGGGAGTACATACATGTTCTAATATAAGAAGCTCTGGAAGCATTTCTACCTTCTGACAGTATGAGAACATCCAGGACAGCCACAGCAGCAGAGATGGCTCTTATTATCCTCAGGTAACAATTAGTTAGCATCAGATATCCACAAATTAGTTCCAGATACAAAAAGAGCTCGTCTATTTATCAACTTAAACTACACCATGGAAACTAATCACAGTGGTTTTCCCACATAAATATACCTTCATTTTGGCCGTAATGAAACCAAGCAAAGAGGTTTGTTTAGCTTTATTTCTCAATTATGAAAATCGATATGCATTCTTAAGGGCAGAAAGTACAATTTAGTGCTGAAACAACATGTTTCTACATCATCTTTACAGAAAGTACATGCAAAACTAAACAGAGTAATAAGCCAAATACCTGTATTGAAATGTAAGTATCAGAGGAAAAAAACAAAACAAAACAAAAAAACAACTTTAAGAAGAACAGGTAACAGTTGAAAAAGATCACCAAAAAAGCAGAATAATTCCAAGATTACGATATAATAAAAATACGAGCAAATTCATTACAGCAATATTTACCTCACCCATTTTTCTTCTACAGACAGAAGAGGATTTATAGATCTCTTCAAAATCAGCATCCTCCCTTTCAAAGATCAGTTTTATGATCTTATACTCAGAACACACAATGAATTCAATGAATTTTTAATCAGAAGTTAAAGTTGTATTTTTGTAGTCATTTTTTTACTAAAAAACTCTCCAAAACAAACAACAAAAAAAAAAAAAAAAGAAAAGAAAAGAAATCAAGAAGAAATCAAGTACATGAAGCCCAGTTACATCCTCTATCACCTGCCTCCTCCAACTCAATAACATTGCTGAACGATTAATAGTTACTCAAGTACAACAGACACTGATTTTTTACTGATATTTACGCAGCAAGAGACCATTTGCCAGCTGTGCTGACAGTGGCTTCTGCATGCCACCTTCACAGTTTGAAGCTGCAGAGACACAAAGCAGCTGCTCCCTAGGATGATGAGAACAGTTAAGCCTGTGGGAAACTCATGTGAAGCTCTGAACAGCCTCCTACCCCCCCCCAACACCGCTCTTGTTCAGAACTGCCAACATAGAAGTGCTCACGTTACCACAAGAGTAGAAAAGATATTCCCTATGTATTCAAAACATGAAACAGGTCAGTTCAACTTCTCTAAGTTGTAGAAAAGTAGCTTTAACTTATAGATTGTCCTTTGGACTTTGTAGGCATTACAAAGACTCTAGGCTACCAAACTAATAGGTTACCACAATTAATGCACTCTCTAGCTTGAGAAAATAATTAAATTAGTAAATAGTTAATAAATAATTGATAAACAAGTTATTTAAAGTTTTTATTCCGATGTGAAAAGTGTTGTCTGACAGTTTTACTTAAAAGCTAACAAATGCAAAATAATGAGGTATCTGAACCTACACTTTCCAGATAATTCAGACTTAAACCTGTACTGACTGTAACATCAGCACTTACATGCTCACAAAAAGAAACAATTTTTGTATCCATAAGAGTAGTTCTGTCCTCCTGCCCAGTTACTCAGAAGAGATCAGATCTGTAAACGTCAGACGCTTGTTTAAGGTTATTCCTTAGGGAGAACCTTCTGAAAGATGACATACCAAGCACTTGATCTTTACATAACATTTTCCCTAGAAGATTTTCCTTTTCGTTTGTAAGCAGGAAGAATAAAAACAGAACAAAAAGCCCAAAGCAGACAGGTTACACCCCAACAGGAAAGTTGAGTTGAAGAAACCTGCTCTCATCCCCTTCTATTTCTAGAACCTCCTGCTAACATGCTAAGTTTAATGCATGTTACACATGTGCGTGCCTTCCCTAGTGAGGATCCTCTGAGCACGGCCCTCCTTACTCAGGTCTGTGATCTCTGAACCAGCTCCACCAAGGACAAAGCAAAACTTGGTTTTCTTACACCAGCTGCCTACTACACCAACCAACTTTCAGAGCACCATGTTTATATCAAACATTATATACTGACTAGCTTATAAGACTATACGCATACTTTTACAGTGGTCATGACAATCATATTCCACAGCGTGCTGTAAGCTGTAACTTCAACCTTGTTCACCGTAAACCTACCTACATAAAATTACTAATGTTTACATGAGCTTAATTTAACTCATAAGCAAGAAACAGCCAGGTAAAAAGAATGTTTCCCCAAGCCATCACACTTACCTATGAACGTGCTGTTCCAAACAACGCAAGCTACCACGTGTATGTTTGCATCACTTTTTTCATAACACAAATACCAATGTCAGCCTAATTTAGTTGAGATGGTTGATCTCAAGGAAGAATACACTCCTTCATGACTTCTAAACTATGTTTATGACATTAATTGTGTTCTATGATATAACCATTAGCTGTACGCAGTACTGAATTCCACTTTCATCATTAAAAAGAGCCTTATGCACAGCTACCATGGTGACAAAACACCAGTGTAAAAAGTTGCTGCTCCACTACAAGGATCTATTCTTCCCCGTGGCATTGAAAAATATCAAGTGCATCATGAGAAACACAAAAGGTCTGAAAAGAAACAAAACTGCCTCCATTACAACACAGTGGTTTACAACTAAATTTGTCATGCATTGCTACAATATCTCTTCCCACATGGAATCTCAAGTCATTACTGGGGCTAAAACACTGCCTTGGAAAGTGACCGTTCTTTGTAAAAGGATTACTCTATTTAGACTTCATTGCTTTTCTGCCAAGCACCAGCCATATAAGGAAACCAAAGTTCACTGTCATTTATTTTGTCCAGCCCTTTCAGCCACCTAAGAATAACCTTCCAGCTGCTTAGAAAGGTAAGTCCATAAACTACAAGGCAAATCATCTACTTGTTATCAGCACCAGAAGCTTTTTTAAGTGAGTTAAATGCTAACGTTTGTCCCCGTGCTCAATCAGACCAGCAGAGCTGGATTAATAACTTCACTCATTCCCTGCTATACAAGGTGCTGCTCGAGAGCTGCGCATGTAACAGTTTCAGAGCAGTGCACAGAAGTGACTGTCCAGCTCCTACAAACACCAACACATCTCGGATAAAACAAACCATAAACACTCCAGCTGGCAAACATGCTGGCCACGGGTTGTCAGGCAGGCGCACAATCCAGATAAGCCAGCAGAGCTATGGCTTCCAGCTCAGGAAAGCATTCCCAATCGTGAATGGCCTGACCAATAACTCCTCTTTGAGGCATGTGAACGAGTCTGTGGTGAACGACGCCGCTTTCACTACATGCAACCGAGTAAGCTCCCGCGACGGGAGCAGCGCAGCAATAGCAAAAGCCTTACATCAGAACTTCACG
This sequence comes from Coturnix japonica, assembly GCF_054131305.1. Classification (NCBI taxonomy): domain Eukaryota; kingdom Metazoa; phylum Chordata; class Aves; order Galliformes; family Phasianidae; genus Coturnix; species Coturnix japonica. Next base: position 59,600,796 of record NC_140702.1, on the reverse strand, counting down.
TTCAGCTTCCCCTCCAACAGCTTCGAACGGGACGCTTCGTAAAAATAACAACGCAGAGGGCAATACAGCGCGGGGCAGCGTTAAGCCGAGGCCCGGCGGCTCGGCGCCAGCCGGACAGACAGCAGCACGGCTTTCTTCTTTCAGAAGCAGCCTCGAGAAGCACGGAGCGAAGGGCAGCAAAGCGCGGCCGTCCCGAGGCGGGGCGGGGGCTCCTTCCTGGGGCCGCCCGGCTCCTGCCAGCACCCCGGAACGGACTCGGACCCGAAGCGCCGGGTCTTCCGATTAAATCAAAGCGGCTGCCTCCGCCGGGACGCTCTAATTCACCGAGAACTTAATGGCGCGGCGATCGTTCGCGAGGGCAGGACGCGCCGCGCGGAGCCGAGCGCCCTCAGCCCGACACCTCCCGCGAACAAAGAAACTTCTGTGCCCGCGGAGCTCGGAACTTTCCGTCTCCCCGGGCTCCCCCCGCCTCCCCCGGCCTGGCCGCGAGACGGGGCCGCACAAAGAGCCGCGGGGCGAGGGACCGCGCAGGCCGAAAACAGGATATGGGCACGGGGCGAGACCGCCTTCCTGCCAGCCCCTCCTCGGCGCACGGACGGCTCCGCCGCCGCCCCCCGGGCCTCCCGGTACCGCTCACCTTTAAGCCGGGCGTCCGTACCGGGTCCGGCGGCCGCGAGTTTCTCCCGAGCCCGAAGAAACGTATTAAATCCAATCGGGCGTTCCGACCGCTGAACGGGGAGAGAAGAGAGGGAAGGAGGGAGGGAGGGAGGGAGGGACGGAGAGAAAAAAAACCAACAGCTTTCGACGAGACGGGGGCGGCGGCTGCAGCGCCGTGTGCGCGCGCGTGTGTGTGTCTGTGTGTGTGTCTGTATGTGTATATGTGTGTGTGTGTGTGTGTGTGTGTGTGTGTGCGGGTGCAGGGCTCCTCCCGGCGCCGCGCTGTGCCCGAGGGCAGCCCCGGTGCACACAGCCCCGCCCTGCAGCACGGAGCCCCCGCTCCGCTCCGTTCCCGCGGCCCCCGCCCACCGCCTCAGCCCGGGCCGCCCCGCCGCCCTCCTCCCCCCCGTAGGGCGCAGTGCCGCCCGCCTCACCTGCCCGCCCGCCGCCGCCCTCTCTCCCCGCCTCCTCTCTGGCGCTTCCCCCTTCTCCTCCGTTCCGGCCTCCCGCCCCTCCCCGGCGGCGGCGGCTGCGAAGCCTTGGGGATGGCCCGGGGGTGGCGGTAGGACGCGACGGAGAAGCGCACGAGACCGAGGCCGCCTCGCCGCGCCCCTGCGGCTGCCGGCGCCGCGCACCGCCGCCCAGCCCGGGGGGTGTCACGGCGGGGGCGGGGCCAGAGCGGGGCCGGGGCCGGGGGAGGCGGCGGAGCGGGACGGAGCAGAGCGGGGCGGGACGGAGCAGAGCGGGGCGGGGCGGGGCGGAGCGCACACACGGCGCTGCCGCGGGGGAGGGGCGCGCAGACCGGCCGCACCGCCGAGCCCTACCGGCCGCCCCTCCCCCGCGCGGCGTGGGGCTGAGAGCGGGAGGCGGCGGAGCAGCCAATCCCGGGCCAGGGGCCGCGTGAGCGACGGGCCGACGGGCCAATGACAACCCGCGGAGGAGGGGGGGGGGCGGGAGAGCACCGTGGAGGAATAGGGCGAGGTGGGGGCGGGGGCGATGTCTGCGATCGGGCCGGGCCGTGGGGGGGGCGGGGGTTGGCAGGCTGGGCCGCGTTGTGCCGTCAGTCAGCATCGCCACACAGCGTGCTCATGGCGGGAAGAGCCCTTCAGTGCTGTGATGGTCATGGTCACTGCGTGTATCTACATCACCTTGTGTATCACAGTCATCTCGTGTATCCCTAACATATCGTGTATCCCCGCTTATTCTTCTAAACAAGCCTTTTATATTCTAACATGCACGTTCAGTACATTTCCACCAACAATCCATTGGCTAGAAAGCAAGCAAGTTCCATAACAAGCAGATAGGTTATCTTATGATAAGGTACAAAACATCCCTGTTTATTCATCCCTGTTTATTCTGTCTCCCTTACAGATTCTCGTTATCAGATGGTTGACATTCGACTAGGCCAAGTCCTCTCCATCTCCCACAACCTTCCTTCCTCACCCAGTAACTGCCAAGAGAGAAGGGTGAGTGGTGAAGGCACTGCAGAGGATGGAGACGGGCCTCGTTCTCCTGAAGGAATGCATCAGTTGCTGACAAATTCAGTCCTGAATGGCAAATGTTTTCTTGGGCATAAACAGCTCAACTTCCTAATTTAATAATGACAGATATTACCTCAAAGTGATGAAAATACTGTCTGGCGTGTATGGAGGTGCTGGCTGAGGACTCCAGTGACCAGTGCATGGAGAGAAACTTGGTGGGAGAGCCATGGCCTGCCCCACTGTGCCGTGCACAGGCAGCCATGCTCAGAGGCCTGCAGTACAAGTGTATTTCTAGGTACATCAGCCCCTGGTACAACAGCGCAGCAGTGCTGAAATGCTGTCAACCACAGCAGCTAGTGGTGTACAAATAGGTTGGAAAAGCAGCGAGCAGCTTCATGGTGTGTCATACAGTGTTTGCTCCTGTTTGCTAGGTCTCGCCAGTGTGCTGATGGGAATGTTTTTTCTGTTTAATTTCCCTGCCGTCTGAAAGAGGTGTTTGACAACCCATGGTGTACGCAATATGCCACTGTGGCAGTCCTGGAGCCCCAGTTCTACTCAGCCACTAGGCAGAGCGCTCCACTGGCAGCAGGGATGGATCTTCCTGCTGCTCACCTTATGCTCTTAATTGTCTTCTGCTTCTGTGCCCATTTAATCCCAGGCTTCTCTGCTGGACTGCCACCAGCTCAGGTGTATTTTGGTAATGCCTGCTCACTGCGAAATGGACAAAATGCTGTAAAAAGCCAATTTACGTGAGCCACCAACAATGTCAGTTTAGACACCAACCTGTGTCTGACTGTGAGGTTGCACAAGAAGTGAAGAGGCTTTAAATCCTTCTGCTCTCTGAAGGTAATTTTAGTGGTCTTCCATTCGGAATCATTAATTGCTTCATTCAGTTTCTGATGGAGCGTTGGGCAAAAATGTTCAAATTCATCTGTGAAACATACAGCTGGACATATTTATATAAGCCCACTATGTTTAACAGTACTGTTACTTATTTAAAACTTCTCAGCTGTGTGTGGGAGTTGCACATTCAAGAACTTAATTCATATCCAGATATAGAAAACAAGTGTGAGTTTCTGCCAGGGTAATAATATACGCTGATTGTTTCTTTCCTCTTCTATGAATTCTCTCTCCATCTTTATAGAGCATGCAGTCCTCTTCAGGAACTACAGCTGTGCCTGGATTTAAATAATTAAACTGAATTAAATATAACCACCAGAGTTTGTAAAAAATAAAATTGCACACATATTTCACAAAACATTAAGTCAGCTTTTGTTAAACGAAACAAAAGAAAACAAACAAAAAAAACCCCACCACTTTGTTGTTGTTGTTTAGATAAGGTGCTTTATGTAAGTAACTCTGCTACGGACTAAGGCCAAGGTTGAGAGCTTCAGCTGCTACTGTTAAAAACAGTGACAGTAGATCTAGAATTTCCCACCATAATGAGCTATACTGGTGTTTTAATAAAGTTACCAATATTTAATCTCATGAACCATTGATCATTCTGATCGAATAACAAATAACCCATCCTTATCATAATATATACAGATGCCTCTCTGTAACTCATGTCCTCCCTCATGAACTCTCCAAGGCACCTGTGTTATACATGGCATTGTTGTAGCTTTTATTGGTGTGAAATTGTTCTTTGGCAAAGTTTGCTGCAAATTGCCCAATGCATTTACCAATGCAGCTGGGTAACAGATGGGTGTGGGAAATTTATAGCAACTATTGTTCCAATGATGGATCTGCCATAGCTGTAAGATTAGTTTCAGTGTAAGGCACTATTTCACTTACAGTTTTAGCCATCAAAAATAAAAGCCTAGCCAAAGATCACTGAAACTATAGATAGCTGGACGCGGCTCCTGAAGACATGTTGCACAGACAAGATACAACTGTCTATGCAAACTAAGAAAATACCAGTAGTTATCCCTGGGATTTAGAAGTGCTATAAATATCAAGACAGTATTTAGATTACAGCTTCAACAGAGTCCCCAGCAACATTAATTCCCAGGGATGTTATCCCAGTTACCCTGTAATTACAGATTAAGTGCACAAAGTACAAAATATAGAGTTACATAATGAGTCTTTCAAGTGATACTCTGCAAGTGATCCCAGTGAAAGTTTAAACAAATTCTTTATACACGACTTCACATCAGACACAAAGTCCAAAATTCTCTCACTGAAATTTCAGTTCTTGCCTTGGAATAGTAATGTGAGTAAACACTGAGTAAAATAAACTGAAGCCCTCTTTGAATCTGTATCTTTTGAGAGTTCATATGAGCTAAGCAACACATATGAAGTTGCTCAGAGTGTTTACTGCTGGTTTTCCCCATTCTTACTGTTTGTTACATTTGTGTCTTTCAACTTTTCTGATTAGACTGAAAGGCCTCCAGAGTAAACACCTCTCATTAAATGCTGAGGTACAGGAACAGTGGATCTTAACTTGGTTGGAATTGGAACTTTTGGACATCACTGCGATGCAAACAGTAAATAAAAACTACTGGAAGTCACAATCACCCAAAAGACACAAAGTGACATTGGGTAGACTTTTCTGTAATTAGTGCATATTGCAGTTTTGCCATTTATTTTAGGGATACTCTGCAATTTATATTTGTCCATGATCCCTTCAAAGTTACAACTTCCTTAATGTATAATGCCTATCTTCTGTATTTTAAGAGAAGTTAATTAAATCATCTCTGTTCAGTTTAATGTTGAAACAGTGAAAAACTGGCACTAACTAAATATTGTGTTGTGCCATAGAAAGAAGTTCTATCTATGCTGGACTCTATTATTTTCAAATAGTAAAATATCGAATATAGCAGTGAACATAAATGTATTATGTAACAAAAGTTTTACAGTATTACGCAAGTAGCAGTAGGAAACCTTTGTAACACCACAACCTGTTTTGTATATACTGTATTCCAGAAATGGTTAGGAATGTTTTAGAGTTATTTTTAAACATTTAATTGTGACTTTTTGTTTGTATTTCTCTTCCTTGGTTACCATGGATGAGCTCCTGAATTCTGGCTGAGGAGCAGTTGGCATGGTGTTTCGTAAGGAGAAGAAAAGACAAAAAGGTGAAGTTAAGGCACCTTCACACTTCCCTGATTTGGACTGCTTTGCTCCTGGACAGTTTCCTTAGCACTGACTTTAAGCTATGCTGCAGCCTCTTAGCCTAAGAGCCTGTTTTGACAGCTGATGCCCTCACATAAATCCTGCTCTGGTCAAAACAAACAGAAAGTAATAAAAACTGCAGCCATGTCGTGTGAGGACAGGGACCTCTGTGGATTGTTGCCATCAATCCCTCACTCAGGAGATCCTGCAGAGCTTCTTCTGGCCCTGCTAAAGGCAGAGTTAAACATGAAGTTGTCAAAGGTGTGCATAAAACGAGCTATTTATATTTTTTGCCATTAACGCCTACCAGCTGCCCTTAGAAAGATTTTTATATCCAAAAAGTGTAACAATTAATGCTGCTGAGGGCTTTTGTGTCCAGAGACCAGAAATAGCTGTTCTATCAGAAGTCAACTGTGCTAGCCCTGTAATAGCTCCATAGTATCTCTGTGGTAGTTAAATTGCTCTTCTGAAGTCTGTTGTGCTGTATCCTGCAGGAAGATTATCATTCCTCTCTCTTTACTGGGAGGAAAGTTTGTTTAAAATTAGCAATGCTGGTGTTTTTAAACTAATGAAAACCCATAGAAATGAATTCTGGAGAACCAAGTTGATGAACATGTAGTGTTATGGGTTTTTTTGGTTTTATCTGTCCTTAGTTCTCAGGAAAACAATAAAACTAAAGTAATAATTTAAATGTTTTAAGCCTTGTTTCCTTACCTACAAACAAGAAGATGCTCTCAGAAAGTCAATTTATCAATTGCTTTGAAAAAAACACATTAGTTTATAGCTGTAATTATTCTGTAATGTGATTACTATTACTAATATACTTAAAATATTGTACTTAGTTGAGCTTAGGTTGAGAAAATGCATAGATGGAATCTAACTTACTAACCGTGCTATTAACAAGAGAGCAGAGACTACAACTGAGCATCATGGCAGCAGCAACTCATATTTTCATGACCGTACCTCACAGTGTTGTTGTTAGTATACACTGGGATTAAGCAGACACGCTGTTTTGGGAGGAATTTGTCCCTTTGAATTTGCACTGAACAAAAAAAAAAATTAGCCTAGCAATAAAAATAGCCTTGTTCTTCACTGTTGATGAGACAAATCCACTTAAGTCTATACACAGGTGGAACAAAAGCCTTTAGATTCAATGAAAAACATTCAGTATGAACTACAGTTGTAATGAGGCCCTTAGGGCATTGCTTTTCAACCTTATAGTTGCCTGCATAAAGTCTAAATGTGTTGTATTTCCCTCTTCCTCTCAAACCCCTTCCATTTTCTGCAAAAGTGGGAGAATAAGTGTACCAATTAAAAGTTTCTCTAACTTCTGTGCATTTTGAGACTGTAGTTGTGATAGTCTGGATATTATGCCACGGTAGTAGTGAGACAAGTGTTGTGGAAGAGGTAATAATCTTTAATTAGAAGGACTGACAGAACTGAAGAAAACAAACAAGCTTTAGGACTTGACTGACATTCATTAATCAGATCTGACAAGTAGCAAAATCCAAACTAAATACGAGTTAGATGTGATTGTTCTTAGTATAATAAAACATTTTAATCAGTTGAACTATGGGAGAGAGAACAGTTGCTAACATGGGATGAATCAGCAAGAAACTGGTAAGCTTTAAAAACAGTGTCATAACTGAGCCTACAATTTGCTTATCCATTGCTGGGAATTTAGTCCACAGGATCATTTATTGAAAATTATTTGTACATCTCCCATGAGGATCAGTCCTGTGCAAGCGATGGAATTAATTCTTTAAACCTATTCTTTTATGATTTGATGTGTTTTGTCCTCAGTCAGATATCCCTGTAGTTCATTGTAATGGATAATGGTCAATTAGCTTCACACACCTAACTCTCATGAGGGCAGTTGATATGCTTGGTGTAATATATCACATTTTTTAAAGCAGAAAAGCAAGATGCATGGAAATTAATAATCCTTTGGGGCACTGACATCAATTATGTTAAATATGATGGTATCCATGAATTTTGCATTTGCTGTGCTGGCAAGATTTTGTTTTGATGAGCATTTGTTAGTACAAGGGCAATTTGTTACGGGTTATGAATTCAATACTGGAAGCACTGTTTGAAAAGAGAGGCAGGAAAGAGTACCCAGTAGAATTCTACATAGATGTTTTTTAGTAGATGCTGTAATCATTTAACATATATATGTGTGTGTGTGTGTATATATATATACATATATAATCAGCATCAAAACATGGAATATACAACACTGTGAGAGTTTTTGCATCATTAGAATCATGGATGGTATTCTGTTGTCTAATTCAAAAGCACAGCATGTTTCTTGCGGGGCACTTTTAAAGACTTTTTCCTAGAGTGTTTTGCATGGTGGCTGATTTTGTGAAGAGTGTGTTGATCTGTGGTTTCCTATACAGGGTAATTTGTACTGTATTTCTTTTCTTCTTTGTCAGCCATGTTTATCTAGAAAGATGACATTCTAGTACAGGAAACATAGTAAATACTGAACTTGCAGTGAAATCAGTGGGGAAGCTCAAGTGATAAAGATGTGTGTATGTTAGATACAGAGCTGGTTTGTTGGCACAGTTGTCTCAAACACCTTCCCACCAGTAGCTGATGAACAAACGGGCATACTGTTATGGAGGAGGCATTTTAAAAGACTTTCAGATTTTGTTTGCCCTTTCCTAGTGATTTGTATAGGTCAGTGTGAGTACACGTAACAACCACCTCCACCTAAAAATCATTGATTTAGGTGTATCATGGTTTTATTAAAGGAATGATAGTATACTTTTTCAGTTCTTTCTTTAGCATTAGCAGAAACCTTGAACTAGTCTACTGTAAAACCAGGAGACAATTTGGAAATAAATCCTCTGGGATGAGGGTATTCATAAACTACTTTTTAAGATGTTCACATGTTGAATTACACTGCCCTTGTCAGGCTGTTCAGCATTTTAGATCTGCACAGACATCTCCTAACTCTGAAATCACCAGGATATGGTTGTGTTCTTTTCCATGCCATATTTACTGTATGAACTATATTGCTTGCAATTCAGCTGTAGATTTAAGTTTCAATATATGTTACTAATAAATAAGTAGATTTCTGCATACATATGTTTTTATATATACATCAATAGGCTACAGCCTAAATATGAAATATGCTGGATGAGATACGTAATGCAAAAAGTGATGCCTCCTATTTATTTCCATGGTAACTACAACAAACACAAAGAGCACAATGACACTGTTGCATAAATTCTCAGCTACAAAACACTATTTTTCAACACAGTAACTACCATTAGACATTCACTTTCATCAGCAATGGGCATGAGCCTGCACACTGTGCTGATAATTATATGTGCCAGCTGAGGTGACCCACTGCTGCCACTGCTGAAATGCAGCACTCACCCCTCATTGTGTTCGCATCCACTGTGTGGTCTCCACTGGTGTTCAGTAAGTGTAGATCAATATCAGCACGTGCCATTTCTGCCACATGGAGGAATTCAATCCTATACCATTGCTTCATATGCACTTCCACGTCAGATGCCTGACTAAATTTTGTCATGGAAGGACTTACTGAAGTCATTTCACTATAGACAGTGAGGACTCTTGAGGCTGAGTGCATATAATCATTCAGTTGTCCAAACCTACAGACTACTTGTGCCAGAAATCCTGAGAAAAGAATATCAGCTAGTAAATATTTTTCTGCCTGATTAATACGCTGTTAATGTGAAAAGCTACACAGGAGACAGCATTCTTTTCGTTCTCAGGTGAAGGAGTTCGGCTTGCAGTGCTGCTGTGGGCTTTTACAGCTCTCTGTGCCTAGAATCCAGCTGCACCCCTTCAGATCTCTGAATTCCTGATTACTCTTCTCAGTTGCCTCCATTTGTACTTTTCAGTCAGTGACCATGCCAGAAATTTTAAGATCCAGTTTAAGAAACGATATCCCAGCAAATAGAATAGTTCACTCTCTCTCAGATGCTCACTGGGAAACACTCCTTATTTCCCTTGCTTCTCCTCCTCCCACACATGGATTTTATCATTCCTCACTTCCCGTCAGCTTGTTGAGTTCCTCAGGGAAAACTCTTGGAAATCTCAGTATTTCAGCAAACGAGTCATAGCTGTCTTGTCATCACTCATCTGAAGATCATCCTACACTGTTAGAATTAAGTTCCACAGAAAGCCTTTTCCTCCACCTCACAGGCTTCAGAGGATGGCTTTAGTGCTCCCTGACCACGCTCCTCAGGGTAAACCAGCTTTGAAAATAAATAATATGAATGTGTTCGGTGAATAGGGTGAAAAACAGGGTTTACAATCTAAATTAGAGTCTCCCCTAGTCTGGTCAATATCCTTAGCATTACCCTTTTCAGAGTGTATTATTTGTTGCAGTTTTTCAGTTAACTTTCTGAGGTGGTATTAGATGGTTATCCTGATAAGTCAAATTATGGGAATATTGCTATGCACAAATAAGAGGCACAAACCATTGTTAGCTGTTGATATTTTGAATAACAGAGATTCTCTGGAAAGTTGAAGTTTTTCTTTAGGCAGTAAAAATGGAATTCAAGATGCCAGAACTACAACTTTACAGCTGTCCTTCTTCTCTCCAACATGGAAAGCTATGCCTTCCCAGCTACTGCTCTTCAGAAGACATTAGATGTCTTCTGTTCCATCCCATATAGAAAACATTCTCTTTATCACTCCCTGTTCAATATGGAAAGCATTTTAGTTTGGGTAGATCACAATCATCAACATGATGCAATAAAAAATGAGTAAGGTATTTTAAATACAGAAGAATGTTGGACATATTATTTTCAGAAGGCAAACGATCTTCTTATTTTTCTTCTTTCTGCCACAATACTCCCCTTCACACACGAATATGTAGACCATTTCATTCCTTTCCTATGAATTCTGTCATCCCATAATAGTTTCCATGAAGAATGAAATCAACTGGAGTGCAGTGCTGAGTTAACTCTTACTCATTGAACTGCAATAAAAAGGGGAGTTTTCAACCACTGAATAATGAAGACCTTCATCTCCCACTGGAACTGAATGTAATAGTTCAGCTCCAGACACTTCAGAGAAGGACTGGCCTATGAAGGATGTATAAATTGGTCCCAGGTAAAGAATGCTGCCTTAGGAAAAGGAAAGTAAGTCCAGGCAGGCCATGGTGGAGCAAGATGTATAGAAGTTCCACACATCCAAACATCATGTAACTGCCTCAGCATTTGCATTGCTTTCCTATGCACAGCATAGACTAGCACATTCCAGTCATGCTGACTGTATATACAGGCTTCCAGAAATGAGGAAAAAACATATGTTAGCTCTCTTATAACTGAAGGACCGAACTATGAGCATTGTGGGAGTGATTTCTTAGGCAAGAAATGCAAATAGAAATATAAATTAAGAAGGCTACAAGGTAGGGAGGAGCTGCTGTCACTGAGAAACTTGAGAAGTAATTTTTAATAAGTCATCTATTGGTGGCTGCTGAGGAAATGGATGTGAACAGCTAGAATGCAATAATTTACAGTGGGGAAGAGGTGGAGAAGAGACAACAGTAGATATTATCATACAGAGCAAAAATATATCCAGTGGTCTTCTCAAAGCCTTGGGAAAACAAGGGAGCAGCTGAAAAAAGAAATTAAAGGAGGCAAACTCATGTTGTAGCATAGAGACTGCAAACAAACAGGCATTCTACAAAATCATTCAGAAGCAAAAGCTGGGAAACGCAATTAAGGTGAACACTACGTGAGGCAGATGCTGCTATGCTCACTTCCACTGGAACGACCGTAATCATACAATCTCCTCATCAATTAGTCTGTGTCTTTAAGATAGATTAAGGTTTTCCCCCTACAGATTTATTGAAGAGCAGAAGTGTTTGTGTGACGGCAAAGGGGATCAAGATAAATAAAGGAGAGGGAGAAGATATTAAGGCAGTAAAGGAGAGGGAGGTAAACAAATGAAGGGACAGAAAGAAGGGAAAAGTAAGGAGAGAACAGAAGCAATGGAGATAATAACTAGCACATCACTCCAAAAACAAAACCCTCAACCTATGCAAATATCCCAGTCCACTTAATGAAATCAATGCATACAAACAAACAAAAAGTCTTTGAGACTTCTGGCAAAAGATTAAAATGGTATTTCAGTACTTTCCCATTTTTGGCCTGACACTGCTCTGTTGGAGCTTTGTTGGAACCTTGTGGTTGTTTACAGCCACTTCAGGATTAAAGGCTGAATATGTATTAGAGATTTCTGAATAAAAGGCTAGAACCCAGGTCCAATAAAAGTATTTTTGCATTTCATTCCACTTGTTTTATGGAAAGTAAAATTCCTAAATACTTCTGTTTAGAGCTGTATTTCTTGCTCACAGAAAAGCCATTTACAATAGAAGTTTTAGAAGTCTGCTAATTTATGCCAGTTAATAATTGTCATCACAGCTTTAGGAAAAACCAATTGTGCCAGTGGCAGAGTGCAGCAATCAAAACCTGTCTAAGTTAATGACATTTTACTTGAAGTTAGCGAGCTATATTCAGAACACAAATTCCCAATCAAGTGTCCAGCTTGAAGAATTTAACTGGAATATATTTCAGTTGTTCTCTCATGCTTGAAATTAATTAGCCAGGTGTTCAGTATTACTTCTTTTCCTGAAACTGTAAAGCTGAGGCAATTATATGAATCACATGGCACCAACTCTTACTTTAGTGTGTAACTTGCCACTTTTTAGCTTACTGAAGTACTAAACTGTATACACATGTAACAATATCTATATTTTTTTTATGTTTTGCGTACTTCTTGCATTTATTGTTGCTTGTCTCATGGATAATATAATAACTACTTTCAATTAATGTGAGATTTGCTGCCGCCTTCTTTCAAAAAAGAGTATCTCCTTGCAGGAGGCTACTAATTCCATGCAGTTGGCACAGAATTGTAACACATTCACCAGGCATACTCTGCTTTGACACACTACTGCTGCTTGCTGAACTTTGCTGATAAAAGTACTTAGAGTGGGCAAGTTGTTAAGCAGTTACAGAACAACCTGGAATGGTCTGTATTTGTCCTGTAAGCTTCCCATTTCCATTGGCGACAATTTACATAATACAAACATAAGTTAAAATGAACTCCTTGTGCTTCTGGGAGAATAACAACACAGAGAAATACTCTCCTGTTTCCTTCTCCCACACTGACATTTTTGCATAGATGTCAACTTTCAGTTACAAAAGCACAAAATGAAAACAGCAGTGAAAAAATGAGCTCGATGTAATCATACATAAACACAGTCTGTCCCCTTCACTTTTCCAGCAATACACCACTGTTATTTCTCACATGAGATGCCCCTTGGTAAAGAAGCACAAGCAGATAATCATATTTGCATATTTTTAGAGTGTACAAAACTATCCTGAATGAAAGTACTGTTTCTAAGGATATGAGTGTATGAAATCAATCTGATGTTCATCTACATACAGTTAATATTGTTATTTTACAGTAAGAGAAGGTTTTGCATGTGACAAGTGGGCACAGAAAATGTTTGCTGCCTTACCGTAAGTGCAGCAGCGCTGTTGGGAAAGAGAAAGAAATGCAGAAGTTTGAAACCTGCCAGTTCTGGTGAGTGCACACAAACAAAGGTCAGAAATTAACTTTCATTATACACCCAAATTTCTATCCCTAAAAAAGTGACCTCAAAAGAAGTTGTAAAAGTGCTAGCAGGATCTCATTAAGAAACAGCCATCCATCCCTCCAAACCAGAGAGCTTAACACAGACAAGGTGACAGAACAGACTGCTCTCTGAACAACATAAGCTCATCGAAGACTCACTGATACCCAAAACTGCATTGAAAAGTTTTATCAGTTATGAAGAAGTTCACTACTGTGAATATTACATCTAGTATATATTGCATCTAGAAAACACAAAACCAATATCACTTAAACTATTATTACCTTAGATTTTCATGTCAAATGCATGATTTTAAAAGCTTTACCTTTCATTTCCAGCATGTTGTATCATTTTTTCCAAAAAGGGTATGCTGGATTTTCTCATTTCAACCATGCTCCCAAGATTCTGAGAGCACCAATTAGTGCTGGGAATTTCCTGCTGACCTAAAATTAAATTAACAATTACAGTAACAAGGGTATGCAATAAATACTGTGAATTTCTAAACCCAATTACTAGCTGGGAAAAGACTGACTCATTTAGATCTGTTACTGAAAATGGGTGTTTGGATTGTAAAGCATCAGTTTTCTTTAGGCTAGAATGGAGAAGGAATGTGCTTTCTTAGTGCAATAAAGCTAAAGATAATACAGTGAATGTATAATTACATTTGCTTTGAGTTCTTTCGTATGGTGCATTTTGACTGCAAAACACTGTGTAGTCATTCAGAAGTGAAGGTACTGAATGATATGCTGAAAAGAGGTAGAGGCAACCCATTAATTCCATTCCCTTTGTTTGCATTGCTACCCAAGCCCCTGTATTATTTTCTCCAGCAAAATATTTTTCTGGATATGTATTCCATTTGTACAGCATTTTATGCAAAAAACCCAAAGTGGTAAGTTTTTCACACTGGCTAAAAAATGTGGGCTTATGGTAAGTATGTTAGTGCAACACAGGTAATATTGTAAGAACAGGAATTCCTCTTTTGATCATCAGAAGAAAGAAAGCAGAACATATACTTACATTTTTGTGTAATTACAAGTAATTAGATTTCATGGGTTATTCAGAAATAAACATCTAGGACACAGGAAAGAAGGTTTCAAAATTACAATAAACAGGCACTGTTCTCTTCCAAATCTAAAGTCCATACAGTGCTCTTACAATTGAGGTAAGGAATAGAACAGTAATGCTGGGGCATTACCACACATTTAAAAGATACAATGGAATATTTTTCTCAATGATAAAGATCCACCAAATTACTAAAAGTTCACATGCAAATAAAAGTTAACATTTATTGGCTTAAAAAAAACCCTAATAATTCTTTACCGCTTCAATGAACATTCAGTTCAGAAGGGACTGGAGCACTAAGGTAGAAGGGTCACCATTGCTTTTATTGGCCTTTGTGCATCAAGAATTGTGGGTTGTTTTTTTCCCAAGCTGTTTTTCTCTCTGTGCTTTCCACCATTATCTACAGCAGTGATGCTGCACTTGGCCTCCAGAAGGAAATAGCAGATTTTGCAGAGGTTTTAGAAACCATACTAAAGACAAATGCCCACAATCACATACTGCACATGAACACGTCTTAGCTGTGCAATTAGTCACCATGCAAACCAATAAAAGTCTCAGATATTTTATTACCATGATTACAGTTTCCCTGCATTCCAACCCTGATTTTCTCTGATCTCTGAAGTATTGGTGCATTCTGCTGGTTTTGAGGAGAAAAGGACTCTGAGGGAGGTGTGAGCACTAAGTCGTGAAACAGCCATCAGTCAACCAGAGCAGCCTGCACATAATTAATGTGGGCTAAACTGAAGTGCCTGAAAGTTTTTCTTGTGCTCCCGCACATGTAGGGGTTTTACTTCTCTAAAATCCTCCCAAGGAGGAAGTGGATTTTCTGCAGCCAAACAGGTGAATATGTATTTTTAAGTATTTATAATAATTTATGTATTTGTAATACTCCTGTGGCCGCTCACTAACCTCAGTTGCAAGATGCTCTTGCTGTAGGAGTTTATTGAAATAAATATTTTCTGCGTATCCATGTACCAGAGAATTTCAGAAACGTATTTTTACTTATTTTAATCTAATAGCTAATAATAACAGCTTGTGAAATTTCTGGGGAGCTTTGGCTCTGGCATATGTGTTCAGCTTCAGAAGTCTTTCTTTTTAAATCACTTATATCTTTAAAATAAGTATGGATCTTGTCATCAGAGTTCATGTGTAATTTTCCAAACAGAGAGAATTTAACAAGTGGACTGCAAATAAAAAAGTCTGACATTAAGGCATGTTTAGACCAAAACACAATACAGAATTGTCAGACAAATATGCAGGGTAATTTAAGATTCAGCATTAATACCATGTACAACAATGATTTGGAAAAGAAGAAAAGGAATCTTGTGCCAACAGTTTATGCAGTCATGCAGAATCAAAGCCTCTCCACGCAAATAGTTTTGGAATGAGCATAATGAGACAAGACTTTAAAGGTATATATGCTATATCAAAATGCTGGCAAAAAGACTTGGCTGTGACAAGAATAATCTGCATAGGCTCTTCCCTGTAGTCTCCCAGCTTTCAAAGCTAAAGCTCCCTGTGAAAATGAAGGGAGCTTTTCCAGCCCCCAGTGCAGACAGGGTTTATGCACAGTGCACTGATGGGACAGAGCGGGCATTGGGCCTATGCCAGGCTGCTGGGCTCACCCGTCCCTGATCAAGGCCAGGGCTGCAGCACAACACAAGGGCAAAGTCTGCTCCTAATTTCAACCTTCAATGAATATCATCATCATCAATATAACATCTTTATTAATGATCTTGATGAGGGGATTGAGTGCACCCTCAGTAAGTTTGCAGATTACACCAAGTTGGGAGGGAGTGTTGATCTGAAGAAGGGAGAAAAGCACTACAGAGGGACCTGGATATACTGGATCAATGGACCAAGGTAAACTGTATGAGTTTCAATAGGGCCAAGTGTCGGGTCCTGCATTTTGTTCACAACAACCCCAGGCAACCCTACGGGCTTGGGGAGGTATGGCTGGAAAGCTGCCTGAATGGAAAGGGACCTTGAAGTGCTGATGGACAGTGGGCTGAATATGAGCCAGCAGTGTGCACAGGTGGCCAAGAAGGCCAATGGCATCCTGGCTTGTATCAGGAATGGTGTGGTGAGCAGCACTAGGGAAGTAATGCTGCCCCTGTATTCGGCACTGGTAAGGCCTCACCTCAAACACTGTGTTCAGTTTCAGGCACCTTCATACAGAAGACACTGAGGTGCTGGAGCAGGTCCAAGAAGGGCCACAAGGCTCATGAAGGGCTTGGAGAATATGACCTATGATGAGAGACTGAAGGAACTGGGGCTGTTTAGTGTGGGGAGAAGGAGGCTTGAGGGGAGACCTTAATGCTCTCTTCCAATATCTGAAAGTTGCTTACAGCAAGAGCAGTGTTGGTCTCTTCCCTCTGGTGACAGGATGAGGGGAAATGGCCTCAGGTTGCACCAGGGTAAGTTTAGGTTGGATATCAGGAAAAACTTCTCTACTGAAAAGGTTGTTAAGCACTGGAATAGGCTGCCCAGGGAGGTGGTTGAGTCACCATCCTGGAATGTATTTAAAAACCGTTTGGATGTGGTGCTCAGGGACATGATTTAGCAGAGGGTTGTTAGAGTTAGGGTACTACGGTTAGGTTGTGGTTGGACTTGATCGTTAAGGTTTTTTTTTAATCTGAGTAATTCTATGATTCTATATCATAAAGGCAAGTGATGAACACTGGGAAAAGAACAATGGAAAATTACAGCGCAATAGCGAGTTCAAACACCTGAAAATGTATTGCTGTGGGAAAGTGAGAGTTCCTTACTCTGGAAAGATGGTAACACTGGGAGATGGCCATCCATTAGCAGTACAGCACTGCTTTCCCTCATCCTCACTATCTGCTCTAAATAAATTAAAGTCATTCTAATAAGCTCAGTGACCCAGACTGCAGCACTACAGAGCGGAGGGAGGGTGGATTAGTCTCCCTACTTAATTTCACCAGACTGAAAGTTTGTTCTTTTTCAATGCGACAAATACTGATGAGAGTGCAGACCCAGCTGGATAAACACATTCAAGATGGTCTTTCCACAGCTCATGTTCTCAGCACATGAGTTTCAAGCAAACTTCTTACGATCAGGAAGAGTCTGTATGGTAATCCTGAGGTGCCCATGCCAGGAACCACTCTGCAGCACTCTGTGTGCCCAGAAACTCACCCACTGGAAGCCTTCCCTGCAGGTGATCCACCCACTGTGCTCCACGGCACCCAGAACACCAGCAGGGTTGGTGTCAGGGCACACAGCTTTGCTGAACTGCTCAGTGTGGCAGGAGTGTGTGAGTACCAGGACATCTGCTCCACTGTGGAACAAGTTACTCCAATTATGAAAGCATCCATGATGTCACGGAAGCTATTAAAAATAAGACATGTCGGGCGCATAGCTTTCAAACAGCTTCACGTTTGACTTGTGCTTTTATCTGTATAACCAAAGTGGCATTACACTTTATCATTGGGGTTTTTTGTTTTGTTTTTTTTAATTTATTTATTTTTTAATGAATGTACATGCAGTGTAAATCCTAAATGTTCTACAGTCCCAAGAAACTCAGTGTAATTTAGCTGAGGAGCAGGGCTGCTATTACCAAAATCTCTGTCAATCTTGTTTTCGGAGTGAAAGGATAATCTTGTTAATTCATGATTGAGGATTTAGCTGCTCTGAACTCCGTATTCCAGTCTGCCACAGACCATTTGTGACAGGAAACAGGTAATTCCCTCTTGCTCTGGGCTGTAGGCAATCCGGGACAGGAGCCTCCCTCATTCTGTACTGGTAGTGCAGCAGCACTCCCTGCACCACTGTGGTACAAATAACAGATACCAGAGTGTAAGAGGAAGCTGTCAGAGTTGTTGAACTCTTCTTGGTCTGATGCCAGCGCCTGATGAGACACTGCAGGAAACGTGACGGACAGAAGCAGCACAGTCACCCAGCGCAGGGCTCGGTGGTGGCAGCAAGCCAAGGCCAACACTCAGGTCGCCAGGGTGGCTGTGCTGTCCCATGGTGCTGCAGTAGTGTAGGGCTGTCCTCAGGGCACAGAAACAGGAGGAGTCTGAGTCTTCCAGAGCTGCAGACATCAAAGCAGCCACACTGCTCCCCTCCTCCCTTCCGAAGACCAGAGGCAAACCACAAACTGCATACACCTAGCCAGAAAACGAGACGAGATAACCAGACAAAAAGGCAGCTCAGCTTGATAAACCGGATAAGTTTCCCCACTTGCAGACTCGTGACATCTAAACATTATGGCAATATCTAACTGGCAGAGCTGCATAAAGGCTCATCTGCTCTCTCCTCGGCCATTCAGAACCTGCCTGGCAGAGCCCATGCGTGGGCACTGGCAGCCATCCGCCACCCAAAGCCTTTAATGATGCACTTCATTGCTCAGAGGTGGCTGAGAGCACAGCATGGCTGTGTTTGGCTGTTTTCTTCCCTGTACACCAGCCTCAGGCCTGTGAGAAAGAAATATTCAGCCAGTTCAGCCTGCCAATTAGAACAGGTGGTTGCACAGCTTCCTCTAAAAGGTACAAAAAGCCATGCACTCCAGGAGGCGAAAAGGGAATAAACAAAATCCTGCGGGGACACACTCAAGGGCAAGAGCAGCTCTCAGGAGCATGGCTCTGTCATCATACAATGCAGCTCCAGGGCCTCGCTGCTGAGGCTACAAATGAAGGCAAATATGAACAAGGGAACTATGTTCCACTGGGTCATGAGCTGCAGCGTGGGCAGAGTGGGATCTTGTTGGTTTGTGGTCAGTACTGACAGCACTCACTGGCTTGTTTCTGCAGAGGAAACTTTCACACCAGTGCCAGAATAAGGAAATGGTTCTGTGAAGTGCTGAAGTTTGCATCATGTGCTGCAGAGAGGTCCCATCTTCTCCCATCCCCCAGCACACCAGCTTCTCCCTGTCAGTAAGTGGGTCCTTGTTCACTTTTCACACTGTTTGCTCTCCACTCCCCCCCTGCAACTGCTTTTCTTCAGCTTCCCCCACTGCTGATAAGCAAGAGTTCTGCTTTCAGACAGAGACCCAGAGCTGAGTCAGCCCAGTCAATGGACACTACACACACATTTCAGGTGTCAGACAGACTAGATCAGCCATCCCCTTCTCCCACACAGCTGACTGCAAGCTTGTTTCGTCAGATGCTGCACCTTCAGACAGCAGTTGTGTCCCTGCTTTGCAGGGGGCAATTGAAGATAAGTACATTGTTGTACAGACAAGATCTTTCAGTTTCTCGGTTTCAGGTCAGTTTTGTGTCTGTGTGTATGTGTGTTCCTGTGTGTGTAACCATCCTTGACTCCACTATCTCTTTATGTAGGCACTTTTATGCGTGCTATCCCTGGGTTACCTTGGGTACTGAATCCAAAGCTCTGCTACATTTCTCTGTGAGGGAAAGTTGGATGGCAGCCATCTCTGTGAGGATGTGAAACAACATCATGTGCCCTCATTTACCCTTGTTTTCCTGTGGAGATCTTTCTGAGTTTTTGGGAGATGGAGATCAGGCTGTACAGCCGCCCTGCTCAGAGGAGCCTTGCTGTCTTTGCAGTTGTGCACATAGAACGTTGTGCTCTCGCTGTTGGTGTGCTCCTGTTGGAGCTTGTTGTGAGCTCTGAAACTCACTCAGGCAGAAAGGAGGTGCTGACTGCTTTCTGTTGTTCACAGCTCCACTACTTGCAGTGCAGTGTGCAGCAGTGGCAGGAGGAGCGCTGGTTTTGCCTGGCACTTGGGTAACAAGTCTCCACATTGAATCATTTCATCTTCATAAGGAAAACGTAAATGATTGGTATTTACAGCATGTGGGAAAAAGCACTGCTGAACACAAGAACATTAACTACCTCGGAACTTGCTGCAGCCAGAATAAGTTGAGCACGGGCTGCAGGTCACTACAAAGCAGCCCAAGCACGGTCTGTTTACCATTTCAGACACACTTGAGGCACTGGTGGGAATTTCTTTTTCCAAGTTCACCCAGCAGGCAGGGTCTGAGAGCCAGGAAGTGGCAGGGCTGTTGTTCTCAGCCCAAGAGGCTGCAGAAAAGCAGTTGCTGAGTCAGACAGGGCACCCCTGAGGGCTCTGGCTGCAGACCAGCCTGCAGGACCTGCCAGCGCACCTACCCACAGAAGTGATGTTTTAGGAAAGAATGTGCAGCTCACAAAGAGATTTGTGTTTCTCTGAGAGCTTTTTGATATTTTAAGTTTCATTTGCAACAAAGAAACATCTTGAGTGTTGTAAAATCTGGAAGCACTTGGAACACCAGCTCCCCACCCTCCACCCAGGGCTCTGCGGCGTTCCGCTGTACCTGCTGCCGTCACCATGGCAATGGGTACTGGCAAAAGCGGGATAAAGGCTTTACAGTAATTACCAATATAATTAGTACGTTCACCTCTCAGGAGATTAGCTCTCCTCAGAGCCCCCACATGGTGAAACTGTCCAGTTCAGACTCATCAGTACAGCAGCATCCGAAGGGGCACTGGTTCAGACATCAGCGCGGGGATGGCACACGGTAAGGGAAGCACTCTTGGAGAGGTGGAGCAGTGGATTCCTGCGGCCTTCTTCCCTGGTCACTAACAAGAAGCTCTGCCTCTCTGCCATGAGTTGCTGCTCCAGTTTCACTCCCGAGTTACTAAGAAGAAAGGGCACAAACATGGAGCCTGGGGGTGGCTCCATGAAAGTTTGCAGAGGGAACCAAGGGGAGGTGGTGGGTCGGGGAGAGAGTTGAGGGAAGAGAAGTCATTAGAACAACAGGTCTCAAGATACCAGAGAGGAAGAAATCTCGACACGTTCACTGCTGCTGCACAGCAGCCACTCTGGGTGCACAACTGCTTTCCTTCTGTGTACTAAATGCACAAGACAAAGAACTCCCTCTGTGCCCACCAAGACCACCTGCTTGCAGGAAGAGTGTGGGAGCACACAGCAATCTGCAGCAGTTCCTACAGACACCCCAAAGCCACCACAGGTCTCCTCACCTCCAGAGAAGGGGATCTTAATTCCTGCTGTATGATTACTATCACCTATCAGAAGCACAACAGCCTGCTTGTCTTTTGGCTGTACCAAGCTCACCTTCAGTGTCCAGTGAAGTGCTGGTTGCATCATTATTACTGCTTTCAGCAGCACTAACGTTCGGACAGATACAGGCTGGAAGGTTCTGCCACGGATAGGGAGCAGAAAGGTGCACCTTCAAAAGAAACAAATGGATTCACAGTGTGGGGTGGTCTTCCACTATCACCTAAATACCAGTCATTACTTCAAGCCATGCATCACCATTGTTCTGCTTTTTCTAATGCACTGAAATTTTCAGGACCTCTTACAGTGACAAGCAATGCTCTGGGGTGAAGTAGAACACTGGTCCTCTTGTTCTGCACAGGACCTTCTCTTTGAGACTCCAGAACCCAAAGGGCTTATTGTATTCATTGCTGCTGTTATCTGTTGGAGAAATATTGTTGGGATGAAAGATTATATCATCCAGATGCATCTGTCATCATCCATCTCCATGTCTACTGCTGTTATGTGCTTTCAAATCAACATGAGGTTTAGGCCAAGTTCTGCAACAAAGAAAAGATGGCAGTGGGTGGAATTATTCTCTGCCTTCTGATAGAGCCCCTGGGACATGTGCACACTGGAGACATTCACATTTTGTTGTGGCTCACTGCAGGGAAGGCCTGAGGGGTTTTCCCACAGGACTGGGCAACAGCAAGCACAGGAAGACCATTCCAACCAAGTGCTGAAGTGAATGGCCTTGCCAGCAGGACCCTGTGGCTGCTGGGGGTGGTTCTGCTCTTGCACAAGGTTTGGGTAACTTTCAAAATGACTCCCAGAAAACCCCCAGATTCCTGAACACCCTGCACAGCTCTCCCTGCCCAGGGAAATACAGTGGCCAAGTTTCCCAGCAACAGCTCCACTTCGAAGTCATCTGCCAAATTCCTTCACTATCTAGTTTCAATAAGTTAAATATATATTAAAAAAACTCACCAATGTTTGCATTAACCAAGTAACCATCTTAAGCAATAAGAGAGGCACAGCTGTGTTGTGTTTTGTAGGCCAGTGGAGCACATCAGACTGAGTTCCAAGGCAAGCACTCAAAGAATTAGGAGGTGCTATAATTAAGGTACGTAAGGTTAGGAGGCGCATAATTACGTTCAACCATAATTACACCCACTGCTGCATGTGCTTTATGGTATAGTCTTCAATTACATGACCACCTCCTTTCTTCTTTTCCCTATGGGATCCCTGCCTGTGTCCGGGCCGTCTCCATGGCACAGTGCTGCAGTGCTGCCCAAGCTGCCATTAACGCTCTGCTGGGACACTGCAGCGCCCTTGCTGCACTCTGCCCAGGACACATAACTTCCATCCCAGTCACTTAAAAGTTCTCAACACAAATACATGCATGAAGCGTGACAGAACAAAAGGCTCCTACTGAGAGACAGTAAATAATAGATACCTTAACACTGAAAAAGTTAAGTTACTGCTGGTAAATTTCCACGTGTACACTCAAGAGCAGAATGGAGCACTCTTACACTCATCACATGTCAGCACCATGAAGAAATATTTACACTGCGAGCAGCTCATAGCAATCTTTCATAATTGCTGCTTGTTAACATCTCCCCACTTTTGAGGCATGGTAGAATCATAGTTTCAGTGATACTTCTGAAATAACAACTGTAATAGCAATACAGAAATTTAGCTATTAATAGCCATAGGCCATCTGTCTGAAATGAGTATAAATAATTCACACAGCAATGGTGGGGGTACCAAAATGAAATCCCAAAAAGCAAGCTGACCTAAGTTTGATTTTTAAAGGATATCATTAAAATATGCACCGATGTATCATGTAAAAATAGAGTCCTAATTGTGGAGTTTGGCCCCTTGTACAGGTATACTTGAAAATTCAGATTATATTACCAGGGTGAAAAATACAGAGATCTTGTTTTGGTTTACTTAGAGTCTGAAATCTGAAGAAATGAAATTCAAAGCATGTATGTCCATCAGACAAATACGCTGCATGCAGCAGGGCTAGAGACTTACTGAGAGCGTCCAACAAAGAACAGACCACAGGTTTCAGAAGTAACTTGCTGTGACCAACTCAGGAAACCAATCTATAAAACAAGTCAGTGAGTGCGGCCTCCATGCAGCGTGCCATTCAGCACAGCATTCCTGCCCAGCACCATGAGTTCCACCAATATAACCTCAGCAAGAGTGCTGGCAGCAGGCGTGGAACAGCTTCTGCCTTCCCTTAATCACACTGGATGGCCCAGATCTGTTATGGCTCAGTGCCCCTGGAACAACTGGAGAAGTTTATCTGATGTATCGCATTACGCCAGGATAAATAAGATTAAAGATCTTATATATCTGGAAACAAAACAAGCCTTTCAATAAAGTCCCTTTCTCCACCTTCCATTAGCAGTACATTATTTTTAACCTCCATCTCTTATATAAGTCCTGCTTTTAAACACACATCACCTTAACTTCTTATACAAATACCTCATATTCTTCGTACAGGTGGAGATACCATTTCATGTTTCCACTTTTAAAAGTTTAACATCATATCAGATTTTACTGCCAGCAAAGGACTAACTCTGCAGTTGCGGAGCACAGTCACCTTCCTGTTTACTCCTCTAATTACCATGCACTCAGTGTCATTCTACTTTTGGTTTCAACACGTCTTGCAATGAAGTACACATTGTTGTCATTTGGTAAGCTGCTTTCCTGTCCTTGGCACTAGATACAACGCTCCTTTCTTAGTCTGACGTCTATATCTGCATCCGTGAGCATGACATCCTTGTATCCTTATCTGCAAACGTTGCAGGCAGAGGAGAAACCACACTGATACCTACTGCTTTTTCTGTGCAGCAGCCTTGTCAATAGTTGCTCTCACCAATAATTGCTGGCTCTGGCTTTGTCGTGTTATGTTGTGGGTTTGCTTCTGGGAGACAGCTGTAACTTCATTCAGTCTGAGAGCATACAACTGCATGGAGTAATTGCCTCAATAGTTTCCACAGCTGAGGAAGGGCACCATTATGTCTTTCGGGCTCATGTTTTACAGCACTTTCCGCAGTAAGAGATGTCAGGTGTAATTGAGAAACCTGAGGCAGTATGAATACATGTCAATTAAATAATAAAAAGGACAACATCCATTTGGTGCTTATCCCAAACACGGTGTTTTCTCCTTTTAAAGTTGACCACTACGTTACCTTAGAAGGCTTTTAAATATTTGATGGCCCTCACAGTCCATATTGTGAATGCAAGTTGACTGGGCAGCTCACGTAACACAGCTCCGCCAGCTGAGCTGTATCAGCAAACATCAGCCCATGATTCACTCCATATGATAGTTATCTGAAAACATCTTATGTGTAATACACGAAAATTTAACCCCAAATCCTTCTGTTTTATAAGAGCTCTGCTTTTTAAAGGAAGGAATGCTTACATAAGCACTTCAATTATTAAAAAAAGGAGCAGCTCTCTCCATTTTCTGCTATGAATTCCTAGGGAATTTTTCAACAGGTTGCACGAATGATCAACACGTAAATGACAAAAAAGACATCAAATGAAGGAGATGCTGTAAAACAAAACATAAAACAAAAAGCTCTTTCTGTTCAAATCTGGAACTTCAATTAAAAACATGCCAACATTACAAATGCTAAAACATTTCCATCAGTACCAGCTCTTAATTATCATAACAGGAAACTCTTTCTCCATCTATTTTTATAAATCATAATCTTACATTTAGAAATTACTCTCTACATGCAGTAAATTATAGGTTGGGCTTATAGACCTGCCTGCAATTTAGGCAGCCCAACGCTTCCTTTTATAATAACCAGTTTTTAACTGCTTTTAAATTTGCCAGATTACAACAGTTTGGCCTGAAAATCTCCATGTTGAACATATACCACAGGCTGCTTTGGGGGAAGAAAACTTCACCTAAATTCTTCTGTCTGTTTAAAATATATGTAATAACTTGACCTGGTTTTGTATTTCAGTAATTGAAAACATTTGGTGTCCATGCTGTAGGGCACAGATTTGATATTTGGCAGATATTTTTTGTTTTGAAATATCCTTTTTGTTATTCCCAAGAAAATACACCTACTGATCCAGATTATATACCTACAAGAACATGCAATTCAGTGACATTTCTGACAATTCAGGACAATTTAGTAACAGTATACTTGAACATTCCTTAAACCCCTTGAAATGCTAAATCTCCCACAACCCCTACAGCGGCCTCAACTGCAAATGAAGCACTCAGTCCCAGGCAGGGCTCCCCCAGGCCACAACCACGGGGCATGAGCTGGGCAGTCCCTTATAGCAGCTGGAAACTGACTCAGGCTGCAGCAAGATGGAGCAGCAGGACTGCAGCAGAACGGTCCCTCCTGCCCTCAGTGACCAGCCCCCAGCAAGAGACAAGGCACTGGGAGGGAGGGAGCTCCCCGAGTCTGACACCAAGGGAACAAACTGAGGGCACAGACTGAGCAACTTTTGGACCAGGTATTATTTCTCTCCAAGCCAGGGACTTATTCTTCCCTCAGAAGTGACATTCTATCAGAGATAACTGCATCAGCACCTAAACACTGTGAAACTTCGGCATTTCCTTCTGTTCTGCTCAGCAAAACAAAACAAAACAAAACAACCCCAAAGACCATGATTTCCCAGCTCTCTAAACAACATCTGCTATTGAACTCAGTCATTTTGCACTCCCCCAGAATCAGTTTTACTTAAATAACCAACTTTGGGCTCTGCCTTTCCACATGTTTCAAAATGCTGTTAATAAATGCTAGTTACACACAGATGAGTTACGCACCATGCTCAAGGAAAAGTTGTGAAGTTTCTTTATTTATGCCCTATTTTTCTGCCAGGAGAATGAACAAAGTGCTTACCAACTAAAAATGCATTTCAAGGTGGAAGTAGCTCCAATGAAGGCAAAGAGGCCCCAGAGAGGCCTGCTAACAAAGTACAAGGCATTCCCAGTACTGAGGAGAAGGCAATAGGAAAACTCTGTATTTGCATTTTAAGAAGATTCAGGTGACAATCTGATTGAAAGCGAATAAAGAAATGTTACTTGAATCTATTCTCTGTTCTGAAGGCTATTATAGATGTATTAACAATGTCTCAAAAGAATCATACATTATTCAAAGATGTGTTGTTGCTTACTGAGGTATCAGTTTGCAAGTCACATACTGAAAGTTTTCAGACAGGGGAGGAACCATCGCAGAGTTCTTACTGCTACACTTCCTTTAAATTAAAATGATGCAGTTCCATTAAATCTGTGTAAGAAAATCAAATGTTATTTTATTTGACAGCATATTGATTTTTATTTCTGTCTCTGACTTGCAGCAGTATTTCACAAATAAAATCAGTATTTTGGTCTTTATCAACAAACTAAACTTTTTTTTTTTTTTTTTTTTTTTTTTTGCTGTTGATGCTTCCATGTTTCAACATCAGGTTTTAATATTTTGATTTATAAATATTTAAATTTATAAATATTTAAATAAATCCGATTTTTCAAGAATTTACAATACTCAGGCCCTTTGACTTATTTTGACTTGGCCTTCGACTTACTTTCACAGGACTCAGGTCAGACTCTCCACCTAATACTGATTTTTTTTGCCTTGAAGCCAATGGATGAGTTACAACAAATGTGCACCTATCAAGGAAAAAGCCCACGAGACGCAGAGTTACGTGACTAAACTGACTGAATTCTTTTATGGTATGTAGACAAACCTTTCTGAGTAATGAATGTGTCATTTCCTGTGATGCTGGATCATCTCCTGGAATTCATCACCCAATTCTTGGTATTTTCTCAGCTGATGAATAGTTTTTGGATTTTGTACATAGTTTTCACACTTCAATGGGAACAACCACCTGAGTAACATGACATTCCTTCATCACAGAAAGCATACTTTGTATACCACATTTATGTTTTACCTAAGCAGAAGCATTATGACCCTCAGGTATTCTCAGATTAGAATTAACCCACTGCATTCCAACCTGACATCACATTCTCTCTGACAAACCCACTTAGGAAGCCTCTTTCCCTCTTTGTCTTCGTAGCAGACATGTTCCCAGGCATAGCTCTGCTCACAGCTTAACACACTGCATAGGAAATGGTACAACAAGAGCGATAAAATTAAATCAATCTGTGATTTAAGCAATTTCAATCAGAATTTGCAGGATTGTGTCATCCCTACGGGATGACTGAGATGAAAGCCAGACACTTTAGATTTCACTGATGTATTAATGAGCACTCTGCAATAGGGACAGAAAAAAACACAAAAGTGATATAGCTTTTCAGTGCCATCATAGATCAGAACTTCCTCCTTCAAGTTCAGGAGTACTGTCTGATGTTTCCAGTAGGTTAAATGTGCACACAGAAAATGACCTGGAGGAAAACAAAAACACAGTCCAGCACAGAAGCACAAACCAGTGCCCAGTGGGCCAAGCACAGCTCCATTTAGGTCTGCATCAGAAACTGTGCATCCAGCAGACCTAGGGAAGTGATCACACCTCCGTACTCAGTCCGGTAAGATCATACCTTGAGTACGTGGTCAGGTATTACTGACCTCTTACTGCTAGGATATGGAGTTGCTCAGAGCATTCAGAGAAGGGCAACGTAAGCATCCCTCTACAGTTACCTGATAGCTACCCAGGCTTTACCATGCCTGATCAAAAACATGCAACAAACTTTTCTTGGTAAGGTAGACTATATGGAATCAGATTATTCTGAAGGGGAAAAGGACAACAAAATCAATCTGATTTTTTTTTTTCACCTGCCATTCCACTTCACTGTTACTCTGAATGAAGCCTAATACCTTGTGTTTGGGGAAAGTGTAGCTTGTAGAAGAACATTATTTGTCCAGACGCAAAGACATTAAGAATTGACAACTACCCATCTTCTGAGCAGGTCTGTTTTTTCCCCATTACTCAGGCTCCTTCACCACTAAAAATGCCACTATTTTCTCTTTCAAAAACAGCCTCTGCTTCTAGCTAACATTCTCCTACAGAACTGCAGAACCTTTTAGTATATGATGTCAATACCTAGGCTATGATTAAGTCTTCACAGAATCTTCTTGTTGTTAAGCTGAAAACTAAAGCTTTTAAAAGCATCACTTTGAAAGTTTTTTCTACCTCTCAACAGATGATATGTTCTGTGTCTCTTTTTCCTCAAACAGGTTCATCCGGTATTGTAGCAGATAGCTAAAAGTAGATGCCCCAGAGGAGTATTAATAGACACTTTCTTCTAAACTACTCTGATCTTCACAGTGGGTCTTCTTAAAAGATCTATGTATTTAAATACAGTCCATGGGTATCTCCTGAAAGACTGGAACTTCTTGTATTTTATTTTGAAAACACACAAAACCCACAGCCTCTAAAACATCCTGGGTAAAAAGTTTCAGAGCTTAAATCTATTCTATATACAAAATAATCTGTGCTCATTTGGAATAAAATGTCCTACTATCTTCACTTGAAAATGTCATCAGGAAAACTGAATTCCAAAATACATCCATTTTACTCCTGCCATATACATTAATAGAATCATTAACCTGCTGTGAAGCAACATACTTGAATTCATCCATCATGAGACTGCCTGTTACTTATACAGTCTCTTATCAATAAAGATTGAACTGTCTGACAACTACAAACAGTTTCTACATACTTGCAGAAGTCAGTACTTCCTAGAATACAGTTCAGCAAAGCTTTAAACCTTATTTCTAGTTACTATTTTGCCCATGCTACATACATTTTTAGGATGAACATACAAAGCTGTCAGTTAGTAGAATTACCACTTTTTGGATTACTTGCCAATTTTATCATCAGTGTTCTTATACTGCTTTCAAATCTTTAAGCATTGAATGTTGACCTAGGCTGATCCGTGATTAACTGAGACGGCTGTAGAACATTTCTGACATTGGCCAATGGTAATTCTGTTCCAACAACCACAGTCTGAAAACAGACAGGTAGTTCTTAATCCATTGTGCTCTTTGACGCCAAGCTGCCTCATTCCAAATGAAAATACACAGCACTAAGTCAAGTAACCTTTACCTAAATCTTCCCCACAATCTCTTTAATCAGCCTTGTAAAGAGCGTGACTTGTTTTTCGTAACACCACTTACACTCTATTAATTACACTCATGGTTTAATTCTTCAGCATCAAAACCACACTGATTCTGATTGTTTTGCTGAAGAGAGATTTCAGGCTGTGTGACCAACAGTCACCTATTTGCTCTTTTTGAACGCTGTAATTCATTAGCACTGTTCAGGTATGATACCGTATGTGTGGTATTCCAAAACTAACAGCACTAGGAAAAATCCATCCCCATCAATTCTTGTAGTCTGTAGAGAGCAAGTTGCTCAATCCTACACATTCAAAGATTTTTGTTCATAGTAATTGTTGCTTAATATATTCCTTACTTAATAACGGAGTGGAAAATACCTGACTGTTCTTGTTTGATATGATTACATCATGTTACTTCATTCTAAATGCAGAAGACAAACAGTAATTAAAAATCATATTCTCGTGCCACAAGCAGAATTAGCATTTCCATCTACTAAAGGTCAATAATACAAACAGGATTTATTAGTCCATAACATATGCTACATCTTATTGGCTTTACAGTTATTTTTTCTAGACAGTCTGTTTTCTTTAACATTTTAACACTTTAAAATTTCTCATTCTACAGCTGTTTCCTGCTCCTGTTTCCCATTTCTGTTTTCTTTTAATTTTTCATTGCTGGTTTTGCTGGTGAGCAGATTGTTTCTTAGTCAGAGCTGCTCTCTTTTTAAGCTGTGAATATTTGTGGCCAATTACATTCTAAAGATGTACTACTTCTCATTCACAATTTTAATTCCAGTTGATTTTTTTCTCTAGCCCACTTCACAGTGATATATTTAGCCCTTTTAATCCATCAGGAGTATAACTCAAGCAAGTATTGGTTGTGTCTATCCTTTGTTAATCAATACTGAACAAAATTAGGTCATGATTATTGGTTTCTAGGCAACCACTAACTTGCAGTTTATTTAATTAATTAATTCATCTTTATC
Source organism: Coturnix japonica (assembly GCF_054131305.1). NCBI lineage: Eukaryota > Metazoa > Chordata > Aves > Galliformes > Phasianidae > Coturnix > Coturnix japonica. The sequence goes on along the minus strand of NC_140702.1, from coordinate 59,570,843 downwards.
TATCCTAGTTAGTTATACATATGAGGATATATAACGTATTTTTATATCATGATATAAGAATTCCAGCATAGGCCCCCACAACCTGAACTTCCTCTGTACAGTGTCACAATTTTTCCTTTCTGCAGGGGAAACTATCATTTATATTATATTCATGAACAAAATATTGGTGAAACAAAAAAATCCAGCTCCAAATATCAGGAAGAAGGACGAGCATTTAAGGAACAAGCTGATGCAAAACCACATGTTCTTCGGCATGCAAATAAAAATACAAGAAATTTATTGAGAGACTAATGTTAGTATGTTTTGTTTCTAAGTCATTAAAAAAATGCTAGGCAAAACCTTATGTTATCTGGCATGCAAATAAAAACATAATAGATTTATTCAGAGACAAATATTAACACGTCTTCTTTCTAAATCATTTTTTACAAATCATTAGCCTTTTATAAGTCATTACGCATTAAGCTACTACCTTTTTCATGATATCTTCCCAACATTCACCCCAACTATTCTACAACTATTGCCCAAACAACCTGTTTAAACTTAATTCTTCACCCTACTATTTTCCTTTGATGTGCTATCACATCATTTCTTGATGTCTGGTCTTTCTCAGCTCTCTCAGTACTTGATTCAGTCCTCAATACCCCCTGACACGCAATTCCAACTATTGAAACTCTAGCTGCTAGCTCTGTCTGTATCACTCCTTACACAAACAGCTCTTCGATTCTAGAAAACTTCAAGAGTTTCCATCTGTTTCCGCCACTACCACCAAAGGTAGTTGTTACTGATTATAAAGAGGATGCTTTTACACTAATAACAGACAGCACAGAGCTCTTTGGATGGGCAAACTAGAGAAGTACAGGCTCCAGCACGTCTCTAGAAACATAGACTCTGTATTTTCATGCTCTTCTAAGTCAGCAAAACAAGCAACACCCAGCACAGCTCACAAAGCAACATTTAAACCTTTCCTACAGATCCTTTTCATATGGCCTGCAAACAACTCAGACAGCCTGCATGCTGGACTTGTATCAGACGTCTGGCAGCAGGGATGGCTGAGGCCACCACTTAGCCATTGTGTGGCCTATTTAACTTGTGTATCTAAAACAGAAGATTGTGATCATACTACCTGCTTTCTTCGGGGATTTTATGTCACATGCTTGGAACAGTGTTAGAATGAACAGTTTCACATCCAGAAAAGGTTTCATGCCTACAATGGAGATGTGCAAAACCAGCAAAATGGTCTTTATCCAGGTTATTTTTTCCATTCCAAGATCAATTCTTTACAGCTTCAGCTTGATTCAGAAGGCTTCCAAAGGGCAACATAACAAATGGCAGCTTACTTTAATACATTATCACTTTAAGATGATTAAAGGCCATTTTAGAACATTACACATTTCTTTCTTTAGAGCAATTTTAGCCATAAGATGATCTTAATTACAACCTGGTGGAGGCTTTTGGAGATGGTTTCTACAAAACAAAATTGCAGAAAACTATTCTCTGGGTCAGACACAGATCATAATATTTGTCTTTGTGGGCCACTAATTGGTTTTAGATTTTCTTCTTCCTACACACCTGGATATCCAGCTGGAATCCATACAGTCCTGTACGTATTTTCATATACATGTAAGAGCAGACATTTTACTGCACTACAGTAAATAACTTTGCTACAGTACAGTTACTGTGTACTTTGTTACACACATTCTCTGAGGAACAGGAAAGTAGACAAGTCAAATTATCACCATCAACATCAGCAGTGTCCCAAATTTAACTTTTAAATGTTACCATCACATTTTTTTTTTTTTGCTTTTAACTACTGCATTTGCATCTATCTACCCTGATAGGAGTCTGCTGTTTTATTGCAGAGAAAGGTCTCCCTCATGTGGAAGTCTGCCTGGCAGCTGCAGAAGAAACACTACATTTCATGTCTTAATAGGACTCTTGTTACTTAGATTTGGAATGTGCTACTAAACGTATTTTTAGAGTATTTTAGTTCATTGCAAGGTGAATGGAAAAATACCTTTCATAGGATAGGATCACAAGAATTTAAAAAAGCTTATTCAAAATGAAAGCAAAATGCTCACAAATATCATCAGAATGTAATGGAAACTAATCAAATAAAAGATAATCTTGAATTCATCAGCTTTCTTAGCTTTCCTTTATACTTGTTCTACTGAATACTGTTCAAGAGGTTCTAATATATGCAATTTTTATGTATCACTTGCAGATGACCTTGCAGAACTCAGGTCTAAAACTGTAAGTGATTACAAGCATTGGAACTGACTTAAGTTTTCACAGTCTGACAGGACAAGGATGAATGGCTTTAAACTAAAAGAGGGGAGATTTAGGCTCGATGTTAGAGGGAAATTCTTTACTCAGAGAAATGTGAGGTGCTGATACAGGCTGCCCAGGTGTAGTGGAACTCCACGGTCACAGCCTGAAGCAGTGGGTGAGCCACGAGGGTATGTGAGTGCCTGCAGCGGTGGGGGGGTCTGAAGCCACCTGACTTCTATGCTGCATAAGTTTATAAATAATACAAGAGTTTAGCATGCATCAAAACGGAACAGAAGTATCAGATATATTTATCTGTGCTGTAAAGCTGTCTTGTCCAGGTTCTCTTTCTTTGAATTTGTCAGAAAACTGGATGAAAACTTAATTAATTCAAACAATTCCACTCCACCAGGAACACTTGTGAGCCATCAATACAATAAAAAGATACAGAACATAAATGAATGTTTCTTTTATTGCTGGTAATGTCCCTTTTTATCCCCAGTTTCAAGATTCATTTGCAAGACAGTTTAAGTGCATCTATTAAAAGAGAAGCAAGGCATCATATCCCCATAGTGATCAGTACCATAACCATTCAGAAAAGAAGTTACCACCCAAGTTTCTCAACTTCTGCACATCTCAGATTTTTTTTTCCCTGATGTTTGCATTTTGTAGTCCTGTGCAATTTAAAAATCACATTTTTATTTTTTAAAAAAATCAGGAAAAGTAACCCAATTTGTCTAAAATGATACACAGTTAAAATATGAAACACGTTGACATTTCCAGCTCATTCCATACGTACGTGCACTACAAAGGAACCATAGTTTTACTGAACACAGAGTCCCTTACTCAGTAGGAAAGCTCTCTGGCTTGGTTTACGCTCCAAGAAGTTCTGAAGCATATCCATCCCATCCAAGGATCCTCCAGGTTTCAAAATAAGATTTCTGTATTTCATCCCGGCCTGATAAAAGGTAAAGTAGAACATTAGTATTTCTTACTTTGGAAGCTGCCACTTTTACATACTTGTCACGTCTAATTGTGGTCTTTAAATACATCTCTTCTCTTTCCAGATTTTCTTAATACCAAAACAAAATATGCCACAAATATAACCTAAATCTGCTGGAAGAGCTCAAGACAGGAGAAATTGAACCTATTACCTTGCAAATCATCTTATTTTTCCTGTGGTTTTGCATTATTTTGGGATATACAATCAGATAAACTTGCCCAAGTTAAGGAAGTCATTTTGTAAGTCACACCATGGCAATAGGCAGGCAAACAGAACCTAACCATCCATTCTCACTTAACTGATGATTTCTCTTTCTTCCATATCTATTTGAAGAATGAGAGTACAGAGATCAACAGAAATACCAGTGACGAATAACATGGCACACAGTGACGAATAACATGGCACACAGAAACAATTTATATGCATAACTATTTAATATGAACACAGACACACGTTTTCACAATTAAAGTATCCTAAAATAGTGGAAACTTAACCCACTTTGTATTTTCAGCAAGAATGATACTAATGCAGGAAAAACAAAATGAGCTTCTTAGACTGTATTAAATGAAGATATTCTTAAAAGGAAAACATATATAAAATAATGTATCTGGAGAATTTAGGGCCTCAGAGACATACCTATGAATGAGAAAATATTTTTTCACATATAAGTCCTAGATGCTTTTAGTATTAAATTAAAAAACATTCTTCCCTTCAGTCACTGTAGATAAACATATATACTTCCCTCACATGCCAAGGCTACGAGACAGAACTAAACTGCTCCCTGATCACTGCTGCAAAATCAAGCTTAGGTATTTTTAACTGATGGGCTTCCCATGACTTCGTTGCATTGAAAGAGAGATGGAAAAAGCCAAATGAATAAGACAATCTATCACTGAAGAAGGATTGCTTATATTTTGCAATTTGTGTTAGTTTCCTGAATGTTAATAGGAAAAAAAAAAAAAAGTATTGCTCCTCTTGATTTAAAAGTTAGTTGTGTAAATGTGAATTTTTGCTGCTGTGTTTCCAGTCAGCAGATTACTCAGTTCTTGAGAGACCAGAAATAATTTCAGATAATGTGCATGAACTCTGGAGTTTGGCAATTAACATTGATAGCATTTGCTGAATAACTGCTACAGATAGAAATGCTTAAATGAGTTTCAATAGCGGTTGCTCAAAACAGGAAGAGAAGTCTTATTCTAACAGGAAAAGGTAAGCCAAATTTCTAAAAGCCCTTGTCATAATACTGTAACTGACTTCCTTTCCTGCTGTTGTGAAAAGTAGTCCAAATCTAGATATATGAAATATGAATAACTGCAAAAATCTCACTAGTATCCAGCATCTGTTTGTAAAAGATAATTTTCCCACCCCGCAGAACTCTGTTACACTTAAATAGAACGCAAGCACAGAAAACAAGTTAAAAGAGAACCAACTTGAGAGGATAGTACTGCTGTAAGGAGGGAGAGCAAATCTCCTGCAGAAGTTCCCCTGAGGTTATATGAACATCCAAACAAAGTATGTTTGCACACATGAGAGGGCGAGCAAGGCACACACATGCCCATGTACATGGATACACATACAGAAATAACCATTTCTATTCTATCTTCTTAGCTGGAACAGGAAGCTTCGCATTAGTCACCTCTTAGCTGCAAATACCCACTTGGTCCTTGTGTAACTGAACTCTTATCAAAGTGCCACATTCAGAGACTGAGAAAGAAAAAAAAAAGCTACACACACACAAAGTAAAAAAAAAAAGTTCTGAAGGCCAGGAATAGTGGTAACAAAAAAATTCTGTAATCACGCGCTGTGTGAAGATGGGAGAATGGTTGGACTTGATGATCTTGTAGGTCCTCTACAACCCTGTGATTCTGCGATTCTATGAAAATTTCAAGATAATTTAAAAAAAAAAAAAATTTACACACTGCTTTTTTTCAGTTGATCTGAACTTGACAAGAAGCGTACTTAAGATGTTATTTCTATGGATATTAATTGCAATAAATGTGGCTTCTGACATAAAGCACAACAGGAATCTTCAAAAGAAAGTATTTGTTACCTACCTTCGGATTCATTATGCCTTCTTGCTTAAAGCAGCTATAAAAGATGTCCATGGAAAACACTTCGCTCCAGAGGTACCCATAGTACTGTCCATCATAACCACCTGCCAGATGCCCAAAGGTAGCTGGCATGTTTGTTCCTTAAAAAGTGAATTCACATTAATTAATTTAAATAAAATGCAGTCCTTTCTTTTGTGTATGAAAAATACAAAATATGAAGAAATTAATACAGAATTTGTATGAGCTCATTTGAAACTGCATACATAACAGGTCTGATAACATCTCCAAAAGCATCAGACATATTTTGGTGACTACAAAAGGAAAATGCAGCTTTGGTCTACTTGCACGTCTGATTCAGATGTGACAGAACATTTAATGTGATACTGACATCATCTCACTCCAAAATATAACTTGCAAAAGTACAGCTTTTGATGCTTCCATCTTCATTCAGAAGAGATCTCTAAGATTATTCCAGCATTCAAAATAATTATTTCAGCTTCATAAATTAGATTATTTTACAAACAACTACATTGATTTTTTTGTAAGTCAGACATTATTGGGATAGGAAAGCATATTTAAGGAAGACATTTGGGCATACTGAGGAAGGCATATTTAAATAAGGCATTTGGGCACACTGTACCAATATACCTGGGGTTGCAGGAATTCCTAGGATCTCCATACAGTATTTGGCATATTCATCTCCTGGGTCAACAGATGGCTTTGTATGGAGCGCCTGGTCAACCTTGCTCAAAACAATCTGGCGGAGGGTTAAAAGACCTGATGGAATAAGAACATTCAGTTAACTAACACCAAAGGAGCTGAAGTTTCTTTAGCACCTTTCATTCAAAGATCACAATAAGCATTCTAGATTTTTAGAATTTTAATTTCAGAAAAAGCTTTGAGTTATGTCATTTCTATCCAAATGTGTCAGCTAAAAAGAGAGAAGAAATTGTAGAGACGAATATTTTTGAATGACCATTACAAGGTCCATATGCTCAAGCATTACTTTTCTCATGGATCAAAGACTAATAAAAGCAGGTATTTTAAAAACAAGTATCAGTATTTAAAATTGTGTCCTCAGCTGTCATTGGTTCTAGATACAATCTCATTGAGGGCTTGCACAGTGCATGTAATGACACTGCCCAATACACAGCAAAGAATAGCAAGAACAGCTGCTGCTTTAGGCTCTGCTATTTTGAAGAAGCTACAAGATGTGTACCTCTATTCTACATAAAATGTTTATGCAGTTGCAGCACCTGTACAAGCTGGAAGGATGGGCACTCCTTGTTCAGGATAGGGAAGAAGTATGAAATAAACAGCAGTGCTTTAATGACATAAACTGCACAATAAATGATGCTTTGGGGGGACCTCTGATTACGAGGACAGTGATAAGAGGGATAGAATAATAATGAGATGATGGGCAATAACATTGGAATAATCTTGCTAATCTTGAGATAGAGATTGAGACAAGCTGTGGAAAGACAACAGAACTGGGACCTCAATTTGGGAGCACAGTGTACCTACTGAAGTGGAGAACACAGAGTTATGACTCTGGATTCAGAAGTTAAGAGGCTGTTTGAGCAATGAAAGGCTGCAACACCTCTTGTATCAGGTATGTAAACAGACTTAGTAAACCTGCAAACAACTTTCATTTATATCAAATAACATGTGCAAATGAAATCTATTATATATATGCAGAAAATCTAATACTTCTCTACTAATAATGCACAGTGTCTGCCTGGGGCTACTAGAAAAAACTGTAAAAACAAGACTCTCTCACCCAGCATTAAATAAATGGAGCTGCTGGGGTAAAAAAGTTAACACTGGGGAAACTGTAGAGGTATATCAGTCCTTTGGATAAGCCTGAAAAACCAGAGCTGCTGCTGTTCTTGCATGCAGTGGTATAGATCAGAACAGCCTTTATTAGTGGTTGTAATCAAATCAAGCAAATAAACTCAGGAATTATTAAGGCAATGAACTGAACTTTTTGGTTTAAAGTGCTCACTTAATAGCACTGACAGAGATAGTGTACATAAAGAAGAAAAGTAATGGGCTTGTTATGTTTTACAGAGGGTGTTTTCTCAAAAGTTTCCAACCAAATTTTTAAACATTATTCATTTTTTTCACATACACTGTGTGAGAGAAACAGGTACCTGTATTAGCCAGTCTAGAGGCAGCTAATTTCTCAAGGAGAGCATCTGCAACATGGCTTTCATCCTTGTAATGTCTTGACATTTGCTGCAGTGGTTCTTTTTCCCACACCCAGTTCTCAAACATCTGTGAAGGTACCTCTACGAAGTCCGTTTCCACATTAGTTCCACTAAACCTGGCAAAATCAGTCTAAAAAGAAAAGCCATTGTATCAAATCAAAATAGAAACCAAGATTTCTAGAAGAACACAAAATTTCAGACATTGGAATTTCAGTGTTTCAATTAAAATAAGATTCTGAACTTCAAAGAAAGAAGGACAAATATACAAATATATATATTAGGCAACTAAAAAGCAACAAAATAGATGATGTAGAAGTTGCTTACTCCATTCTCTGATAGTGATTCTCTACATCAATATTTTTTAGCACTATTCTTTTCACCTCTCAGGTTATAACCACTACAGAAATATTCCCATGCTTTCTTATGACAGTGACAAGATTAGTCAGTTGTTATAAAATTGTGTTATACTGCCTTAGAGTAAAAAAATAAACTCAATAATACACTTGTAAAATTGTTTATTGTATTGCAGTCTAACATACCCATTCACAGATTTTACATGACCAATTTATGCTATCAAGTTTTCTCTCATGACTGTCTTCATTTGTAAAGCATATAGTTAACATGCTGCACTATTTTTGAGTGTGTAATATGTGGCCTGAAATAAATGAACCCTAGCAGCTTTAGCCATGAAAGGTCCCCCAGAACTGACAGTCATTCACTTTGAAAGCCAAGCACACTGCAGATTTTTCTCTTATTTCATTACACTTTACACTGGCTACCAAAAAAAAAAAAAATCATGCGTAATATTAGGGCACACATTGAACTGATGGCTATGTCACATGCATATCAGAACAGGAGAAAAGAAGAATATTTGCTTTCATTTACACCTGTTGATAACTCAAACCTAAGGTTGTAACAGGCTAGCCCTTCTTCCTACAGTTGCAGTAGACACAAAGATAAGTGAAGAGCCATTAAATAGAAATAAACTAGTGATAGAAGCAGCTAGAGTAAAAGACAAGGAGGAGCGCAGGAGTTTGTTGGCCATTCTCATTTACTCAAACATAACTGTACTACTCCAGTAAAAAAAGAAAATACATTGGTTCAGGTACTTGATTACTTGTCCCTCCCTAACATCATACAAAGATCCTGTCTCTACCCTAATATTTCAAACACTCCCAGCACATTACTGCCCTCCAAACACTGACCTTTACCAGCTGCTCACAGACTCCCACTCAGCCAGATCCCCCTATATTTTTTTTAAACATTAAGTTTTAACATGCTTAAAAAATAAATCAGTAAATGAAACAAGATACTGCTTTGCACATGAAAATCCCAGAGCACAGGATGTTCCTATGTGCGACTGAGAAGTTATTTGCTGGTGTATGTATTAATCCATTAAATTATTCACATAAAACACAGCAGCAGTGAGCACAGTAGAAGTGTACACAGAGGACAGCACAACAGTGAAAGACAATTGGAAAGAAAGCCCCCTGACCTATGTGCAATTTTCAGCAAGTGGAGGAATATGTGCACACCGAGGCTGCAATACCCAGGGACATCTTTGTTGGTTACCAGAATTTTGCAGTAATGCTGAATGCATCTAATGCATAAACACCTTTCATGTAATTGAGAAAAAAGAACAGGTTTTATTTCTCGATTTATTTCTTGATTTCTGAACTCCCTTCAGGTGGAGATGATCACATTACCATCACTTTCAAGATGCAAAAATATAAGTGAACGCCTAGCTACTTGCTCTTAAAAGTGTTTGAGCATCACTTGTTTAATTCTAGATTTATTATGTGGATTTGTATGTGTCTATTTGCTTATTCTACAGACCCAGGTTCTGGGATTGAGGACATAATCAAAATCCAAAGTACATTATACTGCTCTGATTCTATGAAATGGCACTGTTTTATAGATAAGACCATAGCAACACTACACAGCATTTGGATTTTGTGGATAATTAGGTAACTATTTAAGTGAATAAGCATGGCAACTTGCCTTTTGTTTCTGAAATACGAAGTTTTCCTTAGCCCGACAACAAATTCAGTATTTAAAACTAATTCTGACAGAAGAATGGAAAAATGATGAAGGAGATTTTATAACTTTATTGATACCTTGGTGCAAAATCTGCCAAACAGGTTCAATTTTTTCTGGTGACAGTGAGAACCCTGATAGTCAGATGTGAGAACAGAAAACACAGTGGATTAGGCAAGACCTGCTTTATGTTTTTCACAGGAAGAATGATAGCTCTCAAGTGTACTACAAAAGCACGGGAGGGCAAGGACATAACTGTATGAATTCATAAATCATTTGCACTAATAAGCATAGTAGACTTTTTGTTTGTTTCTGATATCTATCATGCTACAAGGAGTGATAAAACGACATCAGACAGCTGTAACAAAATCACAACTGAGCGCCTTCTCTATCTTACACATGGATCTATTTAATACCCACATGGTGCAAATGCAAAACTATATGCTCTTCTAAAAATGTTTTTTTTTGGAAAAGTGTTTTCACTGCTGTGTTGTTAGAAATGGAAATCAATAACAGACAAAGCAACTGGTCACCTTCAAATATAAACAAAAAAAAGTATACACGTCGTGAGTTAGCGTCACAACACAGGGTTCTCATGCCAGGAAGATTCTTTTATTGCTGTGATGACCATGAGCATGATGTGTACCTGCATCGTGTTACGTATTTCTGTCATCTTGTTTAGCCCTGCTTCTAAGCAAGACTTTTATATTCTAACACTCACATTCAGTACATTTCCACTAACAATCCATTGGCTAGAAAGCAAGATCCATATCAAGCAGAGAGCTTATCTTATGCTTATACACAAAACACCCCTGTTTATTCAGACCTTCTCATTCCTTTCCAGAGCCCTGTTATCAGTGAGTCGACATTCAATGAGGCCGAGATGACCTCTTCATCTCCCACATATATACACTTTGCTAAAATTATAAAATTGCAAAAATAAACTTACTTGCTGCTTTGAGGCTATGAAAAATGTATGAAAATTGGAACTGAAACATCACTAACCTGTGCACATATCTGATGCATTACGTGACCAAACTCGTGGAAATATGTCTTTACTTCATCATGTCGCAGCAGTGATGGACGATCTAATCCTGGTTTTGTGAAATTGGTTACCAGAGCAGCTACAGACATCATTCTGCTGCCATCAGAGAGAAGACAGCCAGGCTGGAGACCAAAGCATGCTGCATGCCCATACTTTCCCTCTCTGTACAAGAAAATATTTCAGAAATTATCTTAAAATCACAATCCTGCTCACCAGAACAAGGAAAAGAGCTGGTTTCTCTTTAAAGTTTTAAATGAAGAAGTTATGTCTGTTCATTAGGATGACCATACAAATTTATTATGTCTTCTATGAGTCACTAGGCTTAAGATTCTGCTTAAGAACAGAAGGTTCTATTTTAAGATTCACAGCAGCATTGACAATTTGATTTTTACTCAAATTATATATACTTCAGATGCCAATTCTATTTTGAACTACTCATAAACACTGTAACAAAGAGGACTATGTTCTATTCTCTGAAGCAGTAACTTTCCTTTCATTACAAGAGACAAAAGAATACAGTTTAAAGAATCTGCAGTGTGATCCAAGTTTAAGGAAGAATGATTTTGAAACTTTTGCCCTGGATACAAGACAGTGGGGTAGTAAAGGCAGAAAGGCCTTAATAACAGATGTCTTTAGAAATTCACATTACATTCAGAAAGGACGAATATTAAAGCAGAAAATCTGTGCCTACTTTTAAAGCAAAGAAATATATTCTACTGTATCCAGTAATTTTCTTTATCCAGAGAAGTCTTCAGTAAATTTATACTTTTACAAAATGCACAAACATATCAATTACTAAAAAAGAAATTAAAAACCATCAAGAAATAGACAGAGCTGAAATAGCTGAGAATAAATTTTGTCATATTAGTCAGCTCTCTTAACCTCTGATGGAACACGGATCCTGCTGCAAACAGCAAAAGAACAATGCAAATTAACCTAGAAGTACACTTCAAGGTGTGCTCAACAGGAACCTTGTCTGGGTCTTGATCTATTTGACACCTTCTTTAGCAGTTAAGAGAACTGGCTACACAACAGGCATACAAAGTTTAAAGAGAAAATGGGAGAGACAATAAATGGTGACCAGAGAGGAACACAACTGATCTGAACAGTTAAAACATAGAGAAGGCAAACATGGTATTTTAGTTAGAAAGGAAAAAAAGAGAAATGGTGGAAAACTGACAAGTCAACAATACTACACAAAATGAACAAAGTTTTCATGCTTCAAAAAGTGAATATGTTAGTAATGAAGAAAAAAGAAAAAAAAAAAGACAAAGTAAACTATCTAAAAGGACAACTTAATTAAAGCAGCAATAGTCTCACCAGTGGAACAAATATTTACTTCCCAATGTATTTAATTTCACCCACAAAAGTAACCCACTAAACCAAGTTCCATTATAAACATATATGTAAAATGCTAAGTAATAATTACCGAGGGTAAAGGTCCAAATAGAACTGCCCTAATGTTTCTCCCGTTGAACTGTCCTTTACTGTATAAAGAGTAACACTGTCATGCCAAACATGAGCACTTTCTACTCGCTCAAATACAAGTCCAAGCAGCTTCTGGTAAATATTCAATAAGCCTTCTGTAACAGCCTCAATTGGGAAGTATTCTTTCAGCTTCTCTTGATCTATGGAGTACTTCAGCTCTTCTGTTTTGTTCATATAATAATGAAGATCCCACGCATTGATCCTTCCATCATAATCACAGTTTCTCTCTTGGCACTCCTTTTTCTTCAAGTCTAGAATGAATTCTCTTTCCTTCTCAACCAATGGCTTTAGCTTCTTACTCAAATCATCTGAAACAAAGATTGCCTTTAAATCAGCTTGTTCCTTATTATAACGTATGCTCTTATAACGCACAATCACATTTATGTAACATAACTTTAAGCACATGTCCCTAAATGGTATACTCGAATTTCCTTTTTGCTGATGAACAGAAAGCAAATTGCTTTCTTGTCTGAAAGAGTTTTAATACAGACATACTGCAAACATTGTATAAATCCAGAGGGGCTTAGCCATACTGTGAAGAGTTTTGGTAAATTTAGATTTATTCAAAGACATCAAAAAATGGAGAGTAACACTTGACACACAAAACAGTACTTGACACATGTGCTTGAAGCTTTGTATTTTACCCCAGCTAACCTCAGTTCTTTCAGAGTGCTTCCGCAGAAGCAGCCAAATGCTACTACTGTTAGTTACTGGAAGTGCAACAAGGGATTCCAAGACTTTTTTTGAGATCAATTAAAATCAGATTCTGATCTACTTCTAGCTACAGTTCTTATTAAACAGCAATAAACCAAAAGCTCTTGGCTAGATGATAACTATCTACACTTCTACCACAGCCACTGTTTATTACACTTATTGACCCCCACTTCTTCCAATATAGATTTTCTTGGACAAGGAAGGATTATAGCACAATGAAAACAATACATTGAGAGCAAAATGCTTAAGTTTACTGAAACTCCCTTGAAGTACATGCTATGTTTGCTATGTTTATTGTATTCTGAATATTTCTAAACTACCAGAAATTTTCTATAGGATTTGAGATTAATGGTCTGTCATGGCATATGGAGGGTAAAATTTAAGTACTAGCAATGCTGTTCTGGTATGACTACAAGGCACTATATACTTGTACATGACTGATAAATACTAATGGTTTGCAGCCCCAAATACACTAAATTCGGAATATGTCATAGGGCAAAACAGGAGATTTTCCTCTGAGCCACAAGATCAACTTATGAACATTGATTTAAAACATGAATATATATGAACAAACCATAGCAAACTATATTGCCATGCTTGTGGCTGAAGATCGATCAAAATTACTAAATTAAAGCTGACAATTTGATGAAAGTTCTCCCTCTATCAAAATTACCACAAAATATTTTTGATTAGAAAAACATATGTCATCTTGTAAAAAGCTGAAGTCACCACAATAACCATGACATTTTGAGGAACATCAGCTTCAAAACAAATTAAAAAAAACCACACAGTGTAATGATATATACTTAGAATTACAAAAATACACCAGATTGAAAAGTGTTTTAGATACTGTAAACGTATTGTAATACTCAGGCAATTTTAACAATTACAAATCAAAACAAAGGTTAAGTTAATTTATAAATACACGTATAATTGGTATTGCCACAGCATAACATGAGAAATGAGAAAGAATTAAAGGTAAAGGAAGAGATGCATTTGAACCTCCTTATTGCCATAAAAATAAACAAAAAACAAACAAACAAAAAGAACACTATCACCAAACAACTTATTGCTGTATAAAGTAGTTTTGGGGGTTTTGATATTATGCTATATCTAAATATACAATCTTCTTCACTAAAATGTATAAAAGTGCCCTGAAATCAACAGGATGGCTATACAAATCTGCACTACTGTCAAAGTATCTCAGTTTTCACATCAAGTTCCATTGGAGAGCTTTTGTCTTCAGAGGAGTCAAGTCATTCCTGATTTAATTTATTTTATAGAGTTCGCTGAACTGTCATCATCACACCCTCAGATCTTTCATTATACTCATTGCTGTTGTATCAATGCACAGAAAGAAACACTTAAGACTACATGGGCACAACAAATTGCAGCTAATGCAAAGGGAATGAAAACCTGCAACTGTGATGCAGCCTTCTGAACTGAGAGAATACACCTCAATAGCACCTGTTATTCGGGTTCCAAATTAAGATAACTGCATTTTGCAGCGGAGAATGGTAACAGATTTTCTATATTGGCTGCCATAAAGCAGTTACTTTCTGAATTTTATCTTATACTTCCATACCTTGTAGCAATTTGTACAGCTATGATATAAAAAGAAAAGGTGACCAGAGGCCCTAGAGCTCTTTTTCCACCTAAATTTGATAGATACTATTGCCAAGCATGTGTTTCAATGTTTCTTTACTGAGGAGCCATGCTGCCACAGCAAATGCAAGAAGATCATTTATAAATTAAAACAAACCTAAGAAGGTTGCTACGTTATCTGTGCTCTTTGCAGTGTTTACCTCCAGAACAAAGTTGGCATGTGTATTATAACCAAGCAGCTCTGCTACTTTTGCCCTTAGTGGAAGCAACTGCTGAAGAATTTTGGTGTTCTCCTGAAAAAGAAAGCAGGCAAGTCTGTGAAATGAAACCAGGAAATCTACATTACCAAAAAATTACATGAATAATATCTGCAATCATAACAGATAGGAAACATATATAATAAGGCACTTTAAAACATAAATATAAAAAAACATAAGCTTAGCTAGATTTTTGTAATTTTTCAAAGATTTGATTGTAAGTAGATGGACATCTAGTTTTCAAGTCAATCCAAGCCACTACACTCCCTAGTACAATTAATCTATTCCAATTAATCAAAAGATATACCACTTGTTTTAAGGGTAACAAATCCCTGACTGTTGCAAAATTTTACTTATTTTCTTTATCATTTAAATGTAAAAGATGACAGGGACAGACCTGACAAAATTCTTAATTGCTTGTTAGTGGTTGGGACAGGCTGCAAAGCTACTGTGCTGATATTCAAAGCTTATTTGCTTGTTTGTCCATGTTCTGACAATAGCAGCCAGAAAGGGATCTGAAACACAAAAGCCCCCAGTCCTGGCCTAGACATTGTAGAAGATCCCTGAGAAGCTAAAAGCATAATTGTGTTACTCTGATTTCTAGAAAAAACAAGATTTCTCAGGGAAAAAATAAAACAACAAAAATCAAGGTACGTATAATGTAACAAATTTGAAGTTGCCCCCTAGTTACAACAGCATGCCTCTTTAAGTGTCCTGACTTACAACTGTTGGTGTCATCTTATCTTGTGTTCACATTTCACAGCACTTCAAATACAAAAGCACAAATCTGACTTTGTTCTCTAATGAATGGTTGGTACAATTGCCTGTTGAAAGACACTTCTATCTTTTCTAGCCTTTTCATTATTTTGGTACCTATTTAGGTTTCTCTCATCAGCATCAAACAAATTGTTTGTGAAATCCTCTCTTCTTTCAATAAGGCATATTTCCATAGATAAATTTAATCAAATGAATCTTTTAAAAAATTTTAGGGTTTTTTAACATATAATTAAAGACTTCCTCAAGATGCGGTGTATTAATTTCACATTTAATTGCGTTTCATAATTAAAATGCATTCAAATAATCTCTGCCATTCTGAAGAATCTGAAGGTCTAGAGAAGCTATATTCTGACAGCACCATCTGTGAAGTAAGTGCAAGCAAGTGACCACACAACTCTGTAGAGAAAGTCATCATTTTCTCAAAACGCCACGTATTTCAACAGCACCCACTGACATTTTATGATCCATATGTACACACACATGTGAAGCAAGGAAATGTTGAAGAACATACTAACAGGTTTTAATTTCACAGTACTAGACAATACATAGAGTTCAAATGTAACATCTGAATGTTTAGCTCTATATTTCAACCCTGTTGTTACTCTGTAAAAACAGGCAATATACAATTTACCTCCTTGCATCTTGTGTTAAAGGCAGATTCCATTTTTCTCCTGGTTTCTGAAATGCAGCACTTCTTCATAACAGGAAAATAGTGAGGATATTTTAATGTTACTTTATATTTGTCCTCCTCAGTCTTCTCTAAACTCTTAATAAAGTCATCAGGCAGGCCTTCTGCAGAACACAATTTAATAAAGAATGTTTACCAGAATTATCTACTCACCTCTTTTTTTTTTTCCTTGCATTATTGCATTTGTTTTGCTGCTACCAAATTTGATAACAGGAGTTTAAACAGAAACACAATTCTTCTGCCTTTTCATACTATTAATGCTACTATTTCCTAATACTAGCTATGCTAAGCAACATAAATTTTGAAATGCTTTACTGGAGAGCAAAAGAGAAAAATTTAAAGATATCAGATGAAAATAAATCGTGACATGAGAAAGTATCTTGCATTATATTTTATGCTATGCTCCCTAGAAATGCATCACTAAGTCTTCTGTTATGTGAAATGGGTTCAGGTTATATATGTGAAATGGGTTTAGGTTATATACAAGTAAGAAACTCTTTACTCAGAGGGTGGAGACAAACTGGAACATGTTGCCCATAGAAAGTGTGGATGCCCGATGGATGCCTGGAGGCATTCAAAGCCAAGCCAGATGGGCAGCGTGATCTGGTGGCAACCCTGCTCACAGCAGTTGGAAGGGGAAGAGCATTAAAGTCCTTTCCAACCCAAGCCTTCTATGATTCTATGACTTCTAGATTGATTTAAATTATTTCAGTGGCTTAAACATCTTGCATGACAGAGAAGTTATTCAGATAGTTGTAAAGAACATAACACACTCTGGATTGCCTGATATTGGAGAAATGAGAAAAGAAGCAAAGATGAGTAATGTTACAGAAATGAAAAGGTGGGGCAGATATCCCAACTTTATTCAAGCACAGGTCCACAAAGGAATTTTAAACATCTGCAAATTGTAATTCTAAACTTTCTTTGGGGAAGAAGTAAGAATGTAATACAGCTGGAATTTCTTTTTATCTAGCCATCATCAGTGGACCAATAAAAGAATACCTGCAATACTGGAAGGCAAAGAAAAGGCACAATGCAGGCATAGTACTCACCAAGTTCTTCTTTGGAAAATACAAGAAACATATTTTCCTCATTCAGGTTTTTGTTGAAGTCTATACACAGCTCACTTAACTTTTTCTTCATCGTCATTATTTCCTATATTGGGTATAAACTAAAATTAGTGGGAAAAAAAATCAACTGGCAATTACTATTACTGAATACTGCCACTGGCTAATAATACATTGCAGTAATACATCTCTCTTGCCCCTGAGCTCTTTTTTACCTTTCTTTTGTCTTGAGTAATCTAGCTGCCAATGAGCCCGAGGCTGAGACCAGTGCTCCAACAATTTCAAATGTGTTCTCAGCTGAGACTGGAACTGTGAGTGCAAACAAGCAAGTTCTCTGACAGCAACACTGTGACTTTATAACAATTACTACATAAGTGCTCCCGAAGCTTGGAGTCACAATTAATGTTTCTGAGAAGCCTTTTGGTTATGAATGTAATTTAGACAGCCTCTGTAATCTGAAGATAAAGCAAAACTTCCAGATAACCTTCCACAGTAAAAAAAAAAAAAAAAAAAAGGGGTGTTGGGAGTCCAACAAATTAATTTTAAAAACTTACTATAACTGAAGTTTAAAGGATGGACATAGAACTAAGAACAGTTAAGATCAGAGCCGTAATTAAGCGAGACAAGAAGCACAAACACTTGTTACACAAGAATAATACAATCTCTTCAACAATTTGCCCTTTAATTTATAAACTAAGAACCATATTTACATGTTGCACTTCTTTAGGAAGATGGAGTCCATTTCTTTTTCCCACTTGAACTGATTTGTCTAGGTACCGCTTTGTTTCAGGCTTTACATTTTCAAGATTGCAGGTTTGCTGAAATGACAGAAATAATCGCTCAGGTTGGAACTCACCTTAAAGATCATCCAGTCTCAACAGTTTCTTGCTGTGGGCAAGGCTGCCCCACCAGCTCAGGCTGCCCAGGGCCCCATTCAATCTGGACTTGAGCACCCCAAGGGCTGGGGCATCCTCAGCTTCTCTGAGCAGCTGTGCCAGCGCCTCACTGTCCTCTGAGTAAAGAATTTCTTCCTAATATCTAATCTAACTCTACCCTCTTTTAGCTTAAAGCCATCAGCCCTTGTTGCGTTGCTACACTCCCTTAAAAACATTTCCTCCCCATCTTTCCTGTAGGCACCATACAAACAATGCACTATCATGAATTATAGTACGAAGGATTTTCCAAAAAGTTGTTCCATATAATTTTATTCTCATATTGATGTAGCATGAAATTTTCTTTTACTTAATATCTCGGTCAGAAGCAGGAACAGAGGCATATTCTGTGTACGCTTTTCCTAAGTAGCACATTTAGACGCTGTCATAAAAGCTAGCCCTTTTAATTATTATTGCAGTACACTAAAGTTCCTTATGTAGAAGTAGCTTTTCTGTATATCATTAACCTGCAGGAATTGGTGCTGTAAGGTAGTATCATAGTTTAAAAATCGAAGGGATTAAAAAAAATATTATTAATTAAAAAAAAATCTTAAAAAGTAAATGCTTCTAGGGTTCACTGAAGATTTCCAAATAGCATAAAAGTGAAGCTTATAGGTCTATCTGCTCTAGGTCAAAGCAACCCATAGCAACAAATAAAACAGTATTTCTGTGTCTGGTTATGCAGTTACAGATTCTTGAATGACCATTTTCTAAAGCAACCAATATTAACAGACGAGACACTGGCTGTAACAGAACACCAACCAACGTCATGAGGGTCTTCCTTCCAACTGACTAAAGCTGAACTATTTAATTCAGAAAATTGTGATTTTATCCTAAGTTGTAAATACTGCTATAAAATAGCATTTTACATTACAATTTTATTTTCCACTAGCTAAGAATGAACATTATAACAAGATGCAAACTAAAGCACTTCCTAATAAGGACATGTTCTATTTAAATACACCTTTAAAAAAGGAAGTTGTTGGGATTAATTATGACTTGTCTTAACAACAACCTCACCTGCTTACCTACATACAATTAATTCATGACTAGCATCTCAGAAAAATCAAAGTGTCAACTAACAACTGTCAGTGCAAATTAACTTGTGTAATGATAAAAAAAATAAGAGTTAAGAATCCGATTGTATTCCAGGAGATAATTAATAGCATTGACAACTCTGAAATAGATATTTTGTTTACCAAATGCCATTTTAAAATAGCTTACATGACAGCACATAAGCAACATCTGCTTCTGCTACTGCCCTGTATACAGACCTAAAAAATAGTGTAGATTGGTTTTACAATCATGTAAGCACTTAGAATGGTTTAGCCTTCCCTTTACACTGCAAAGAATCACAAGTCACAGAAGCATTACAGCAGAACCACTAAGCATTAGTGCAGTTGTATATAATATAATGTCTCTAGGGACATGGCTTCCCCCACAGATCTGGGCAACCTGTTCCAATGTGTCACCTATCTCACTACAAAAGACTCTCTTTATATCCACGATAAAGCTATACTCATTTATAATGAAACCATTTCTCCTTGTCCTATTACAGCAGACCCTGCTAAAGTGTCTGTCTCTTCCCTTTCTGTAGCTTCCATTTAGATACTAAAAGGCTGTTATCAGATCTCCCTGAAGCCCTCTCTTTTCCAGGACGAACAGCCTCAGCTCACTCAGCCTATCCCTGTAGGAGAGGTTCCATCCTTTGGATCATTTTTGTGGCCCTCCTCTGGATGCATTCCAACAGCTCCTTGTCTCTTCTGTACTGAGGACTCCACATCTGAATGCAGTACTCCAGGTGAGGCCTCACCAGCACAGAGCAGACAGGCAGGATCACCTCCCTCACCCTGCTATCACGGAAGGTGAATAGGTTGGTCAAGCAGGATTTGTTCTTGGTGCTGCCATGTGTGTTCTCCCATGTCAACTCCCTGTCCTCCTTGTGCCTCAACTTCCAAGAGGTTCCACGAACTTCCCCAGCAACAAAGTGAAACTGATAGATCAGTGGGACCCAGGGTCATCCTTTTTACCCTTCTTAAAAAACAGGAGTGATTTTGCCTTTTTTCCAATCACCACGGACTTTTACCTGACTTTTTCAGCTACAACTAGTGTGACAGAAAAAGTACAACATTGTAGAGGTGAAATATACAGACACAGTCAGACCATTAATATTTATACTGTGTTTACTGTGCTGAAGGCTCAGAAATAGAGTGATGAAAAAAAAGCAGAGCAGGCTACTCTCTGTAAAAATGAATTCCTATAGCAACATTTAAGGACAGGGGGTTCTGAGAAGTTTCAGAATTAATAAGGCCTTGTGAAGGATTTCCCAGCCTCAATATCACACATATTTGAAAAATGGAACTGCCACACAGCAGAGATATGAAGAAGAGCGAGAGAACTTGCACATACTAGTCTTGTTTCCTTAAATCCAGAGAATATTGGTTCCTTCTACATAAAACTAAATAAGAGGAAGATATTATTTTGGGTAAAAGGGAGTGGAAACTAAATGATTGTTTGACTACATGACTATATACCTCTCCATATGCTTTTAAGTGATCAGTATTAAATAGCTTCTAGTACTTATAGTAGCCTTTGAGTAGTTTATCTGCATTACAGATGTGTTTAAATCAAGGACAGTACACATTCAGAAAGATCTATCAGATCTTATAAGGACAAGCCCTCGTGAGCACCAAGGAGCTGAGTATTCTCTGCAGTCATCTCTGTAGCTCTCTCTGGTCAGGATGCTCCCTGCAGCTCAGTGTACAACCTCTGCAACAGAAGTGCTAATCCTGAATATACTACACACGTGAAATTTTGGAATTTCCCAGAAGTTTTTAAGTGGTCACTGTTGTTGATTTTATACACCATTTCACATTGTTTGTTTTTGAATAACCATGCTACCTTATCCTTTGAGGAAGTCTTCAAGCAGAATAAGAAATAGAACCAACTTAGAATACTGTGAACTGCAGCAGCTGTTTACATCAAGCTGGGATTCCTGAGTATGTGTGGGTGGAGAAGACTGGCAACATTCTTAAGCATGTCTGTGCTAGCCAACATGTGCAGATGTTAGGAGTAAGAAGATTATAAACGATAGCTTCCCCACCAAATTCACTTTTATAACAGGTTTAAGATGCCAAAATAAAAGTTTTCTAAAGAGTAGGTCTATTTGGCAACATAAACCAATGAAGAATGTTTCCCCTTACATACACAGAAAGGAAAAAGGCTACATTTTTTTTTTACCTTTTCCAGTTAAATACAAAAACTTTATGGATCTTCCACCATCAACAGTTCCTAAATAAAGCTAAAACAATGAAAGTTTAGTCCTCACTCAGATGTCAATGAAGTGTGGCATATTTAGTCATCTTTTAGTGGAGTGACATATAAATAATATGCAAGTGCACAGGGCCTCATTTTCTTCATTGCATTTAAACTGTCCCCTGAATTGGATCATGAAATTCAACTATCATACAGGAACCATAACAGAACACTGAGGTGATGAAAAGCCTGATTTAGCCGAAGTGTTTTGCTAGCTTCTTTAAACTGATGAAAAGATTGTAGGAAAACATTTCTGCTTGTTGAAATCCCTTTCCTCTCTGGAATCTGACTTCTTAACTAAGAGATTCCAACAGGATAAGGTGTTAGAAGTTTAGTAGAAATTAACAAGAACAGTACTGTTATTTGGAAACAGCAAGACTATCAGTCTGCCACTGTTGGCAATTTCACAGCTGTTCTAAAGAAAAAAGGTATTATTACTACTTTCATGGTTGTTATGAAGTTGATATATGCCCAGATCTTAGTGCAGGTCACTACCCTAGAGCACTAACTGAACACTAAAGATTCCTGCATGCTGCAGTTAAGCCAGGTACAATCTAAGAAACACTAATGGAAGATTTAAACAGAAACAGTAACTATTACATAAGTCAAATATTGCTGAAAGGAAAACAAAGAAGGCATTACATGAAAAAGATTTTATGAAGAAGTTGAACTGAAAGCAATACTAATTAATAATAGCAATCAATTTCACTAGCTTTTAACAGAAATACCTGTAAACTGAAAAGAGACAAATACACAAATACAGTAGATTAGCCCTACACGTATCCATGAATACTATACAGAGGGGTGAGAAAAATGCAGAATATAAGATAACATATTAAGCATTACTGATTCCAGTAACAGACACCTCAACACAAGGCACTGTCTGTCAAAACATACCAGGAGATACTGAAAATGACGCTATGAAACACCTACACAAACATGTGAATAACAACATCCAGACATATGCCTGGAGAATACAGAAACAGAAGACAGTGCTACTGAAATGTACTTTACTAAGGTCTTGCTAATACTACTCATGTTCCCATTTCAACACTGCAAAATGTACAGACAATTACATCAAGAAATAGGTCTCCAGTATACGGGACCTACTCCAAAAGTAATGTCTCCTGTTTTATTCAGTCAGCCACGACGTCAGAGGTGGGTGTTGGTTCTATGGCAGAGGAAGTTGAATCTTCCCACCAATATCATGTTACATTTTGTTGATGCATGACAGATGGCAGCAGACAGGCATTTCGTCATAGAAATGCAGATGAAGCAAAGCTGTGCCACTGAATTTCTCCACGCAGAAAAACTGTCACCCACTGACATTCACTGACATCTAGTGAACACTCAGAGACCCAACAGTGAATGTGAGCACAGTGTGGCCATGCGTGGTGCACTTCCGCAGAGGTGACAGTGGGCTACCTCCACTGGTACAGCTTTTTACGAGAGCAGTATGCAGGCTCTCGCTCATCACTGGTGAAAATGCACAGCTCATGGTGGTGACTATGTTGAAGAAGAGTGTTTTGTAAATGAAAATTTGCACTGTCAGATAGTGCTATTGCGCTCTTTGTACCTGTTTTAACTTTCAAGGAAATACATAGCAGGCATTACTTTTGGAGCACCCTATAAATTATTAGCATCACTAACAGTTTAAAAATTGGCAGGGTTGAAAGGGAAGATTCACACTTGGACCATGGACAAATGCGCATGGTGTTTTTTTGGTTCATATGCGATGGCTTCCCTGCATTATCTTTAAATTACAGGTCTGGATATTAAATGTTACTAGATAGACTTAAAAAACATGAATGTTCTTCCAGTTGTAAGAAAATATGAACTGCAAAGTAAACAGTGCAGATGAAGAATACAAGGTTCATTTAAGGGGTGACAGGGATCTCAAAAAGTGTTCCTTTATTGTAATTTACCTGCAAATAAACAATCTTCTGAAACACATCTTCTCTCATGCTCATCTCCACATCGAAATTGGAAAGCTTTTTGTCAGCTTCTGTGCTTGCTAAGCGTACCTCTTTGTCAGGTGAGACATGCTGGGGAAAATCCAACATACTTCTTTCCACTGTTTAAATAAAAGGCAGTGAAAACTTAGAAGGCTGGAAACATCACAAACAAAGAAAACTTCCCTCCCTTTTCTGATATATAGAAGGTAAAAAAAAACAAAACAAGTATCCAAAGCAACCAGATGCTCAAATTAGGCTTGATGGACACGAGTTAACATAAAATAATGAGTCATGGAGAACTGCATAACATTATAACAAATAAACATTTCACCAAAATAATCCATTACCTAACACTAACTACCACCTCTGTATTTCTGTGAAGTCAACTGGAGGTTGTACAAATAGGATATACGATTTTTGGAAAGTATAACATTTGCAAGGAAAGACTGACAATGCTTCATAGCTGGCAAAAAGGCTTCTAGTTTCTAAAGTAAAATACTCTGAACCTTCCAAAGACACCCATCTGTCCTGAAGTTATTCTTAAACTGGTGCAGGAGAGGAGTGTCAGATCACCATCTTCATCTGCATGTTTAAGGGAAAACAATCTGGTAACAAAAAGTTATCATGTATTCTACAGATTGTAAACTACTGATATTTTTAGAATATTCTTTTGAGACAAAGTAAAACATTACTAAACAAATACTTTATCTTTTTAAGGAATATTAGTGCTAAATAGAAATGATTGTTTTGACTAGCTGAATTAACTTAAGTCAATTATAATTTCATTCTCCTCTCTCAAAAATGATGTTTTAGATTAATGATATCTTAAGATGATGTTGTAAAAACTCTGTAAAACAGAGTAAATTTTACTTACTCTGAAGTTGTTTACAAAGCATCTAGATTACTCTTAGTATTTCAGAAACCCTCAGAATGTGCACATGGGCATATGGTTCCACTTGAAAACCATTGGAAACTCGTTATTCTCCCCTCCTGTTCTCAGAATACTGAGGTTCAAAACAACAAATTTAATTCTGGCTTCCTCTAAGGATAATGCAAGGCTTGTTGTAATGTGCATCACCACAGATCATGAGCTCCAGTTACTGGGGGAATGGTGTTTTTCATGCACCTGTGAAAGGGATAAATGGGACTAAAAATACAAGATCCTAACTAAAGTCTTGCTGTGTTAACAAATCATATGCCATGGGCTATTTCAGAAGTAAGTCCTGGTATTTTCACATACAGCTTTGATAAATGGCATTAAAAGGTTAGATATGACCCAACTCAGCAACATGGAGAAAAAAGTACGTCTCAGACAAGGCATGTGAGTTTCTGTGGCTCTCCTTATTCAGAATAAAACAGACTTGCCTTCTAATATGATTTAAAGCATGGAGGTCTATACATAGGCAGAAAATCTTAGGATATTTGTACCAAACACGTTTATACAATTAAAACCGAATCTGGCAGGAATCTGTTTGGATGAAGATTAGTCAGCCTATCTGCCAGCATCAATTCCAGTCAATTCACTGGATGTAACCAAATTGTGAAATTAAGTAATGTGAAAGCAATAGACGAATATTATAACACTATAATTTGTGCCACAAGCTGTTCCGTTCTAGTAATGAAGACTGAGCTCCATGCTGAAGTGCCTGATTTCAGAACTCCTCTTGCAACTGCAGTTTATTTCAGAGAACTTAAGAGAGTTTGATATTTTATTACACAGACCACTACAAACATGCAACCCCTGTATTGTAGATTTTCCAAAACAAAGGCACTACAAACATTTGTATTGTTCCCACCTTCTCTGAAGATTATTAACAAGTTAACTGAATGACCCGTGTTTGACCGTACACTGCATCTGTATATTGGAAGGTCTTGGTAATTCATTCACAACAGTCTAGATGCGATCACAGAACCAATACCTCTCCTGCACTGCTTCAAGTCCTCATAGGCCATAAAGTAAAAGAGAGCAGGTAAAGTATTCTTTTATTGAAAAAAACATTCACAAAATTCCTCCATTCTCATCCACCACCTTTTCTCCATTAAGAATATGTCAGTCTTTCCATTGTTACATTTGAGTTGCTCATCTCAGTCAGATCCTACAGCAACTGAGATAGGCACTGCTTACCACTAGAGAAGAAAAAAAATCACAAAAGTGTACACTGACCTGCATATTCCACTTCTATATCTGCCAAGGCCCGTACAGTATTTTCATGTGTCACTTCTTCAATATCAAGCTTCCCAACAACATCATATACATGTTTTGTCTTCCTGATCAGTTCTTCTGTTCTTGTTCTAATTTGATCTGGTGACAGGTCCCATCTCAAAAGGTTTCGGCCTGATGCTATGTATGAAGAAGCCTTGAGCTGATTAGTGATTTCTGCTCCTAATGTCATTCTCAACAAAATCCGAGGCCCAATGGACCTGAAAGAAAGAAGAAAGATCTTTGCATAAAAAGATGCCAGTTCATGAGAAAGTTTATAGTAAATATTAAAAAGGCAGCAGACCTTTAACAACCACAAATAATTTTATACAAGTAAGAACAGAGTCCTACTTCAAATCACATGTTACTTGTCCAGCAGGAGCTTTCACAGATATCGCTCTTATTTTAAATTAATTTTAGTTAAGTCAGAGGTTTGTCCTTACACCCTTCTCCATACAGTGACAAATATTAGAAACAGAGAAGGAAGAAAAACAGAGTTTCGGTTACTGAAACTTTACACAGTAATTTTTGAAATTAGGAATAAAATCTACAGTGTTTTGCAGGTTATGATGGACAAGAACCATGAAGAATAATGCCGCAGATTTTAGTGCCTTAAGAGACCAACCCGCACCTACAGAAAAGTAACAAGGACCAGACCTCTGAGTTACTGAGAACAGCTCTGGATGGCAGAGCCTTATTATCTGTCTTCCAATTTCATTTGCATAACTTAAAAACCAAAATAATATATTGTTATGGTAATGACAACAACTTTTGACTTTCAAACATAACTAATGAAATATAAGAACACACAGATTGCTCACTACTAGAAAGAACGGTGTTTGTTTTTTTTTAAAACACCATTTCATAAGAAAAACCTTTTACTGTTAGCACTAGTCACTTGCCTGCACTAATTTTGTAGCAAAAACCAGTCTGACTATGTAAGGTTCTGGCATAATACTGCAGAGAGCTCACATAAAAGGACAGGCAATTGTGGCCTGAAGGAAAAGCAAAGCAGACCAGCAAAGTGCTAACAACCCAAGAAGAGCCACATGCAGATCTTAGGCAAGACTTCAAATACACAGTCTCACTGGCCTAAAAGAGGAATTTTCTAGATATGGCCAAGTGGAAGTTATTTATACAGGACATAAATGAAAGGAAACATCCCTAATCCAGATTTTATGCTGAGATTCTTTTCCCCTTGTTATTATCTTTTCTTCAAATCCTCACATACCAGTATAGACAAGTTTCCTTTTAATTTCTGCTGGCATACAAAAATATCAACCTCTGTAATATTAACTACCAAACTCTGAAAATGAAGCCTGAATAAAAAGCATTCCTTCCATCTCTGCTCTGTCTCTCCAGTACAAATGCAGATCTGACATTAACGTGTCACCAGCTTCTCCACTGGAATACTGCAAGTTGGAATCTCATCTAAAAGTTTCTCATAAATGAAACTACTTTCATGAAAACAAAAGGACAAGTGTTAGCATTCTCAGAATGCAATAGTTTCCGAGAATCCAGAACTACTGAATTCTACCCTGAATCTATGAATCTATTACAGAACAGAACTTCATTAAGTCTGCTTCCCACTGGACTGTGCTTTGTCAGTCTTCAACACACTGCAGCTCTGACAAAGCCTGTGGGCGCTGAAGGGGAACATCCTCAAAGCAGTTTCATGGCTCTGAACTTGCCTCTTCTACCCTCCAAAGCTTGTCAGAAGGAACATGAAATACACCAATTTAAGGTCAAAATAGAAATGAAACAGAATCAAAAGAAAACAACCTGAAAAAAAGAAAAAAAAAAAAAGTTGATGGCTATGCTAAGGCGAAGGATATAAGACTGATATAACTTTTAAAGGGAACCTACAGCTTTCTGTAATTCATTACTCTCATATTGAGAAAACACAGCTCTGCTACTGACCAACAATATAGTCCCAGAAACAGATCATGGCAACATTTCATTTCAGCCTGTCAAACAAGTTCAATTAATAAAGCTGGACAAGTTCAATTAATAAGGAGTCCCTAATTGCTGCTAAGCACTTCTTTTAAGCATAAAAAAAAGAGATTAGACCACTTGATCTTAATAGACTGGCTAATTGCATTGTAGAGCACATAAAAATCAATAGCTTCAGAAATGATTGGCATAAATGCCATCAAGTGATTGTCTATACCGTTAGAGACAATTAACTCAGAAAACTGGGTTTGTTTTGCAATGCTGATACTTTGCCTCCTCCTTCTGATGCAGTGAAGCTGGTATTCATGTAGAACAAAGCCAGTGAAAACCCAGAAGGACCCACAAGTCTTTCACTAAACCAATGTGGGCTTTCAAAAATGATAAAACATTTCAAGTAAAAACCATCACCACATGCAACCATTAAACACAACCTCAAACTGCTATTTGAAAGCACACACTGTTACCTTGCTGCCAGTTGTACTTTGGGCCAATGTGACTCACATCAGAATAATGAAAAGCCACATGCAACTGAAGTATGTGCATAGGTGAAATCTTATTCCAGCTATTTCTTTGAGTGGATTAATATTTCGTATTTGTTGATTACTTAGAACTGTAACCAAATGACCAAAACTTCAAATTTCACACAATAAAATTGAGAATTACTCATTTGTTCAAGGGAGAAACATAGGAATTATCTCAATCTAAAATTAAAGATTAAGCAGAATATTAAAAAAAAAAACAAAAAAAAACAAGAAAAGAGAATATTGCTAAAATAATAATGTTTCAAAGATGCTCTGCAGCTTTATTTGTCAGTGTTACTAGAAAATGTGACTGTAAACTGTGCCACTGAGAGAAACCTTAACTTCCAAGACACGAACTGGAAAATAAATTAAATAAATTGTATTAATAACAGTTGGAACTAGATGAAGCAACAAGCAGTGTTCTTCAAAAACTATTTAGTTTTTTAGTTTTGAACCAACCTGCTGCGGTTATTATATAAAAGGATTGCTTTTGGTAAATGGCAGCAGCATTATAGAGGAGCCAGCCATTACTCAGACTAAGCAATAAGAAAATTATTCAGTTTAAATTAGGCAGAAGAATAAACAAATGTGGGTCTGTAAACAAGATTATGTCTATACTGCAATTATCTCATGTGGCCATGGGTACGCTATTGCCAGTGCGTGAACTGACCAGTTCAATCTTTCAGACATTACATTTAATTGTCTGCAGTGCAATGTGGAACTGCTGACGTATCTGGTTATGGGTAAGGTCCACATTCAGGAGCTTTTGATATTCCTCTTCCTTCCTGCTCCATCCTCTTATTTCTGCTTTGTACATGACTCCATCTGTGATGGCAGTGTAACTACCATCAAGACCATACTTCAAAAAGCGACAGGATAACATACAGGTGAAAAACAGAATGGCTTTTGTTGGAAGGGATCTTAAATATCATCTAGTTCCAACTCCCCTGCCATAGGCTGTGACACCTTCCACAAGACCAAGTTGCCCAGAGCCCCATTCAGCATGGCTCTGAACACTTCCAGGGGCAGGGCAACATTTTCCAATAATTCACCACCATAGTAAATACCTTTTTCCTTACGTCTATTTAAAAAAAAAAGAGCCTAAATTTAGAACTTGTATGCCTTGCTCTACTACCACACTCCCTGACAGAGTCCCTTTCATTGTTCACTTAGGCCCCCTTAAGTACTGTAAGGCTGCAACGAGGTCTCCCCAGAGCCTTGTGTTCTCCAGACTGTACAAACCCCGATCACTGAGAGCCTGCCTTTGTAGAAAGCTTCTAAATTACACACTGCAATCACTTCTATTATTGCTAGAACATCAGGTAATTTATTTTGCCTACAAATCTAAAATTTGATTACTTGCTGCTTCTGGAAAATATGAATACAATTTGATTTTAGAAAGGAGGAGGACTTTTATTATACTCTATTACAGCAGTATAGTGGCCAATATGACTGCTGCAAAGATGAGCAAAGCAATTAAGTTTATGGGCTGATTTTTAACTTGTGCAGTAAATTCCTTAAACATACTAAACATTTATGTAAGCCTGGTTTTGATTAAAAACAATTTTCCACATCTGGAAGATGCCAAACAACCCTTTGTAACAATGCTCTATTAAACAGAAAAGCCTCAGACTACAAAGCAGAAGTAGCAAAGGGTAGCACCAGCTTTAGAAAGTGCAAACACAAAAACCTGCAACTCTGATCCTACTACTGATGACGACTTCGTAACAGATTCAAGTTTGCAGTCTCATTTAACTGCCACTGCAAACTGATGGAATCGTGGATTTGCTTGAGTTGGAAGGGACCTCAATGATCAAGTTCCAGCCCCTCCATTACTCTGTCCAAGATTCATTCTTTGACCATACATCAAATTTTCAAATTAAGCTTTACCTAAACAGCACGAGCTACACTGAGAAGAATTTGCAGACTAACAAAATCTATTTACAAATGTGTTTCTGGGAATACATATAGATTTATTTTACATACTCAAAGATCTGAAAGTTCCATGTAGCCATACAAAAATCTGACTATATCAGCTCTGTGGAAAACTATGCAGGTCGCTCTGAAAGTAATGCCTGCTATTTATTTCCATGCAAACTACAACAGATAGAAAGAGCACAAGAACACTGTTTGACAGAGAAAATTCTCAGCTACAAAACATATTTTTCAATACAATCACCACCATGAGCTATGCGTTTTTACCAGCAATGAACAACAGTCTGTATGTTGTGCTCATAAAAACCAGCACTGGGGGAGGTGACCCACTGTCCATGTTGCCATTGCTGAAATGCACCACCCACTGCCTCACTGTGCACGCCCCCAATGTTGGTCACCACAAACATTCATCAAGTGTCAGTGAGCATCAACGGGTGCCATTTTCTTCACATGAAAGAATTCACCTTTCCTCCATGTGCCCTTCCATGTCAGACGCCATTTTGTCAGACTGACTCTCTGCTGCCATCTGTCTAACAGCAACGACAGGTTTGTACATATGAATTTAAAACAAAATGGGATGTTACACTCTTTGTGTGCTTCTCACTCAAAATAACAATAATAATAATAATTTAAAAAATTAAAAATGGCTCTCAGCTCAAAAATTGTAACAATATGTGTGGGTTTCTTACACAAACAAAAGCATCACACACAACATAGTCATTGAGCTTTTAAATATGCTTAGGACAAACAAATGCAGAGATGTTCTCTGTGTTGTACTCCATGTGCAATGCAGGGAGAGGAGAACAAGCAAGAGAGAAGTGCAAGGGAACCAGCACCGAATGTTGGAATGCTGCGAATCAGGAGACCATCCATATTCATCAGGAGAACGCAACCAGCAATCACGGGGCCTCAGTGTTCCAACGCCACCTAGTGCTCTCCTTTAAACTGGAAAAAAAAGACTCGTCCCATTAACACAACATGAAAACTGACAGTTTGCCTCAGGAGTGATCATTTAATACATGAACAATATGCCATATGCTGGCATTTCCCTGTGGGTGCTACCAAACACATATAAATGGTAACAGACAGGCATGATTTAAGTAAACCTTTACAACAGCCAAGCCTCATATTCAATCCATTAAACCATAGAATAGCTCACGTTGGGAAAGACCTTAAAGATCACCAAGTCCAACCCTAACCTAACCCTTAACTCTAACAACCCTCTGCTAAATCATGTCCCCGAGCACCACATCCAAACAGGTTTCAAATACAACCAGGGATTCAATGGCATGTAGATTTTCTATTTTTGCTTTTTTGTTGTTGATGTTTTTTTCCCTGTAAACTAAGACCTACATAAGTTGAAAAGCATTTCAGAAACACTACAGTCCGTATTCAGCATCAAGGAATACAGTTTGGACACACTGTAGTTGGTCTGGGTAACCTGGATGGATTTTGAGATGCAAATTAAATAGACAAAATATCTGTCTAAATTCTTTGCTTGTATTTTAAATTTATCTCCACTGTTCCAGTTTTGACTTGTAGATTTAAGCAAGAAGTATTTTTTTCTTCTTTATTTTAGAGTTAAGAAAGAACAAAATCAAGTAAAGTCAACTGAGGACTGAGTAACCCCAGGCAGAAAAAGAACTGAATGGGGAAAAAAAGAGAGAGAGAAGTAAGAGAAGTCCAAGAAAGAACAAAGTACACCTATATCACTCAGACTTAAATCAGAGCATTATTTCAATTGAACATAAGGAATGGGACCGCAGCCACAGAATTTAAGTAATGACTTTTTCCTGCTGGACAAACACTTTTGAGGTCATGATTACACTCCACCTCGCAGTCCTTTCATTAGTTTGGCTCTTGACAGTGCCTGGAATGGTGAATATGTGCCTTGAATTCTTGGGTGATTTTCCTTGGCAAAGTACTCAGCTCTGTGTCACAGTTTGGGACATACAATCCCACAGTGGCAAGAGGACAGCATATTTTATATTTCCTAATGTAAAGTTCCAGAACTGTTAACAAGAAACCCACTCATCTTAAACAGTGTTTGAAGGAATAGAAGATGATCTGCAGTCTTTCAACACTAAATAATTAATTTTGTGACTGCATCCTTTTTTTTTTTTTTTTTTTCCTGAAAGATTATTTAAGGCTCAGTTCACAGTAAATTAAATTCTATGTTGCTCATCCAGATGAAGTGAAGTAAAAAAGATGGAAGTTATAAGAACATTTCAGAATCTTTACATTTTTCTCTATTCTGCTTTTACAGTCTTAGCAACTCTCAATGAATGCTTGCTAGTTTTTTTGGTGGAAGTAACACCCAGAGTAGTAAAGTAACTGAGAAAGGTACTTTGTATCAAATAACAAAAAATGCAGACCTGAAATAGAAATTCACTGGTATGCATAACAAGTTACACATGGCACGAACCTCTAGGCCTTACGCTATACTTGCATACTCTACTCACATCCCCCCAGTAATTTTGAAAAGCAAGTTGGAAGCAGCTCTGACTGATTTTCATAAGAGAAAGCTATCCCCACACAATAAGCTGGAGCGGACCACACGGAAGGTCAGGTTTCTGCAGAATGCCTGAGATCCTCTCTCTCATAACATAAAATGCTAGCGCCCACAGTTCTAAAGAAAAACAAAATGAAAAACAGATGCACAAATCTTACTCTGTCTGATGAACTGGGCTTTGAATCTATTCTGTGAACTGAATTCACGTAGCATCATGGCACACTTCCATGCCTGCATACTTTGCTTGAAGAATCTTAAAAAGGAAGCTGGGAGACTTAACACGTGCATGCAGACTGCAGGTGGTCTACTTACACTACACTGAATTTGATGCAGGAGGCATCCATCAAGTATCTTCTACTACACAAAACACAATGGAAAAAAAAGCATTTCCAGTTCCCTCATGTACTACTGCTGCATAAGCACCATCATGCCTGCAATATAACACACACAGAATGCACACCCTGTAGTGCAAACACCACACACTGCAACCACCAGGACAATTCAGTACTTCAATGCAATCAGATAACAAATTAAAAATAGCTTCTTGACTCCAACTGAAAAACAGCAAGACAGACAAATATTGAGGAGCAATACAAATACATTTAACACATACTGGAAGAGAGCCTCTTTGACAAAGGGAATTCATGACTCAGTAACCTACTGGAATTCTTTGATGGTCTTTTAAATAGACAGAGGTCAGCTAGTGTCATCTGTTTGATTTCCAAACACTTTTGACCAAAAGGTCTTTAGAAAAATGACACTGCTGTCATCATATTAAAAGTAAATTGTTAAAAGAATGGAAAGAAACAGAAAACTGGAACTCGGTGACCTGCATAGTTCCAGACTGGCTCCTACATACCTCAGCATATCCACGCCTCACCTAAAAAAAGGTGGGATTCGTGAAATTACAGCAGTATGATTTTTATGATTACTGGGGGCAGTATGTACAAAAATGTGGGGCTGAGCAAAGGTGTAAGAAAGAGCAAAGCACTCAGTAACACATGAAGCACACACATACTACATACAGTTCTGATGCTCCCAGAACTCTCTTGGTTTTTATTCTTCCACCTGCACAAATCCCTGTCCTCTTCTGACAAGTTAATAATGATCAATGAGGGATTAATTCCACTCATAGAATAAGTAGATGGGGATTCTTCCCTGACAGTAACACACAAACAGAGAAAGCTTTTAAGGAAGTTACACAAATAGTACAGAGAGAATGCGCAGTGATGAGTTCTTTCCCTGCTACTTCTGACACAATTCAAGAAGAGATCAAACAGTTGTAAGAGGAAAGTTCAACATAAAAATGCATTAGTAGGATTATTCTTATTATACTATATTTTATTTTTGCACAAAATCATACGACAACTATCTTTTGTGTTGGCAAGTCCCCAAAGCCTACATGATGATATGGCACAGGACTGTTCTGAAGTTACCACATTACGTTTGTCCCATCATATATACTTGCCTACATTTGATCTTGACAGACTTTTGCTCTGTCTGGACCTTACACTGTTGCTGTTGTTGGACCTGGTAGTTTAAGGAAAGCATACACATGCTGTATGGTCACAAATGATAAGATACAAGAAAGTGACTATAAAAGTGTTTCTGATTTCCCCACCATCCTCCTGACTCTTCCCCCAACCTCCCGTTGGTTTGATTCCTTCTCAAGAGAAAAGCCAGCGTTCACAATATCTTTCCAGGAATGAAAACCTAAAATTAGCCCTTAAGTGCAATTTTTATGGACTTTTTTTCCCCTTGAATCTACGTACATTTTCCTTCCAGCTCCAAATTTGATTTTGAGAATTCTGAAGATTTTGACAGAAAGACTCTAAAATCACAAACCCCGCAGAATTATTTTAGGGTAACAGAATTATTTAAGACACATTTTCCACTTCTGCATTCTATTTTTCCATTGCACATAATATCCTCAAAAAGTAAAGAGACTACTGTGCTGACTTCATTAACGTATGCCTTAGCCTGCCTTTTTCTATGCATTTAGTTGAAATATTTGTTAATCTTTGAATCTCTGAATCCTAATAGGAAAGGTACTCAGCTGGAGATAAGCTCCTTCTCCAGATCTGTCTATTTTTAACTGAATTATTCAAATGTTCAACGCCATTTTATCTAACATTAGACATGCAGCTTGAAACTTCCTAAAAACACAATTTTTAACCACCCATTTAAAATGAACTGACTAAAAATGTCACCTGAGAACGCCTGCTATTCAGTGTTCCTACAACCATGTGCTTAACTTCTCAAACTGGGAGGTCTCTGTTTGGCTTCTGAGATGGCTCTTTTTTGTATAACAACTACTGGAGCTCACTAAAATGATGACTGACAAAAAGCAAACCAACACAATTAACAAACGGCACTGACCATTCCTAGATGTACATACGACAAATGATTAAGAAATAAAATCAATTCTGAAATCAATGTCAATCCTTCCTTATTACTTAAGGAGATATCTTCAGTTTCCAAACATAAGTCACAAAGACTGATCTTTTATTTTATTTTTTACACAATGGAATAACTTCCATCCTTCTAAGACATCTTCAGGACAAAGAAGGTCAGGCAGCATTTTGGACTGACACACAATGGAAAACAAAGAAAATGACTGTATAAAAAGAATGCAACCGAGTTGATCAATTAATTTACAGCAGCTGGAACTTTACGGGGAAAAAAAAATATATTAATTTTAATATAATATTATTATATCAATCCTGTTTTCTAACTGCTGGGGCCTCCAGCCGTAACTCAGCGTGAAGAATCGCCCTGCACCGTGTCAGCAGTGACAGCCCAGGATCCAGCCATGCGGCTGGCAGCCCGCACCCAGCTGTCATTTCTCAGCAGCCCACCAGAGGAAAGCAGCGATCTCCTCCTTCCACGCTCAGCCCCGCGGCTCACACAGCCCGGCCCTCAGCTCCTTCCTTCCCTTTTCCACCGCTCGCCGTCTCACACGACGCTTCCCTGGGCGCTGCTGGACACAGCGCTCACTACAAACACAGCGCTGCTTCCAAACCCTCCAGCACGGCGCCCGCCTCACACCTCACACCCGTGGAAGGAGCTGAGCTCCCCCCCGCCATTGCCTCACGGCGGCTCCGTGCAGCCCGGCCCGGCCCGCCGGTGGAGCCGAGGGCGTCACCTGCTCACGCCGTCCATCGCCGGCCCTATTGTCTGCCGGCCCCGAGCAGCGCCGCCGCAACCGGGGACATGGGCGGCGCGGGGCCGTGCCAGGCCCTGCCGGGACGGCCGGCACGAACCGAGGGACGCGCGGACAACAGCGGTACGAGCGCGGGGCCGGCAGGAGCCCCGATCCGCGCAGCGCCTACCTGCGAGCGGTGCACAGCGCCAGCATGGGGAGGGAAGGAGAGGAGGGAGCGAGGGAGGCGGGGCCGCGAGGGGAGGCGGAGAAGGGGGAAGGGCCGGCGGAGAAGGAGGAAGGGCCGGCGTCGCTCCGCTGTCACCGCCGCCCTGCAGCCGGGCGCGGGCACAGCCGCCGGGACCGCGCCGCCGCCGCCGCCGCTTGGCGCATCCGCTTCCGCCGCCTCGTTCGCCCCGTGTCCGGCTCGTCCCGCCGCCCCGCGCGGTAAGGCCGTGCCCCGTACGGACCTGCTCCCGGTCTCCGCTCCGGGCCGCGGCAGCTGTCGGGGCATGGCGGCCCTCGGCCGTGCCGGGGGAGCGCGGTGAGACGGCGGCGCTGCCCGGCCCGATAAACCTCTCGTTGGCTGTTTATCGCGGCCCCTTCGCTGCTCGCAGCCCTTCGGGTGAGGTCTCGGGGTGGCGGGGAGGGGATTATGCAGGCGCTGACCCGTTCATCCATCGCTGCACCGCCTTCCCCCGAGGGCTGGGTGTCAGCTGGTGCCCGTTTGATTCGAAATGGTGTAGGAAAAATAGCTCGGAAAGTTGGAAATAGGGTTTTGCTGGAAGTTATGTAACTGGCGGCTGATGCGGAATGCGAATCAGAGCCGCCCGTGTCCCCGATCCCCGGCAGAGCCGAGGTCGCCGCGCTCCCGCTGTGCCCGGGGCGGCCGCGCAGCATCCAGCAGCGCAGCATCCGTCTGGGCACGGCAGCTGCTGCCGAGCTGCTTCGTCTTATCGCTGCTCTTAGTGCAGCTCTGAGCTTATTATGACTCAGGCATGTTTTCCCCCTTCAAAATGCGAATGACTTAGGAAAATAAATAAATAGATAAATCCGGACAGGATATCCTTTGGAAGCAGGAGTTCGTGAGTTATGCTCTGTGGTGAATCTGAAGAAATCTCTGCCCTTCTGATGGCAGGTTGGAAGGTTGTAGGAGATGCCCATAACCTGCACAGCCCCCCCACCCCCAACCCCCCCTTTCTTTCTCTGAAATAAGGGGTCCTATTTATTTATTTGTTAAGACAGGAGAAATTCATCAGTTTGAAAATGTCATCGGTCAAGCGCCTGGTTTATGCTTTCATCCATTTCTTGAGAGAGCAAAGTCAGATGGAAACTTTCACTCCAGATGAACAAGAAAGCTTGGAAGGTAAGTGGTGAAGGTGGCAATACCTGGGCAGGTATCATGCATGCATATGTTATGTTATTTGGTGTATACTACAGTAAGTAATTAGAGTGACCTAAACAAAACTGCTACAAAATGGCATATGAATAAGGTCACAGTATTTCAGGAATGATTAGTTTTAAACCACCTCTCATTTTTAAAATTTTTAAAGTTGCAAAATGGATTTTAAGTACCAGATACTTTGAATCACATCAAGTTAGGCAGTGCCAGAAAGCAGACTATGGGAGTGATTTGTGTATGCACCTGTTACATTAAGAGTATGGTTATAATACTGCTTGCCAGAGCTCCCTCACGAGTTCCTGAGCACCCACCTGCCAGTGTTCACTGGGACTGACACCAGACAGTTTCGTACACATCTAAAATGAAGAGATGAGTTATTGAAGCAACAAGTTCGAGGCTGCCATTGGTAATGAATGAACTGAAATAGTGCTAAAGTGTGATGGTTGTGCCAGTGAGATGCATGCCATTCTGGGTATGCTTTTTAAGGAGGGTAGAAGACATGATGCAGGGAGCAACCAACCTGTCATTCTCATCTCTGTGCTGGGAAAGGTGATGGAACAGATCCTCCTGGAAACTATGCTAAGGCACATGGAAGATGGGGAGAACTGTTTCATCCTTATAAGACATATAATAGTTCCAGGTAGTTCATCAGGGAAAGCTAAAAGAACCCAGGAAAATAATGCCAGCAGAGGAATACACATTGCTTTCAACACCGTCATTCTTTTCTCTTAATTCCTAGGAAGTAATATTACAGTGTAGAATTAATAATTAATTCTGTGATGCACTTTTCGTGGCATCTGTATAAGACACTTGCCTACTATTCTAAGCAGTCTGAGGCTTCATGACTCAAAAGGAGGATAAGTTGGAGACAGGGAATGGCGGGGCAATAAATGGCATCCTGGCAGTTATCTGAACTGTAAGGAATTGGGATTGAGGAGCAAGTCCTGCTTCTCAGACATAAACTTTGATAGTGAAACCTAGAATGTTATTCCTTTCAGTGTCTGTTGCTTTTATGTTGTAGTTTTCACTAAGGTAGGATGGAAGGAAACATTTGTTGCATATTATTCAAAGGTTATTCCACAGATCTGTTTTTGTGTCATTTTGTTGTGTTGGCTCACAGTGTCGGAGGCAGATGTTTGTGGTATGGCGATTGAAGCTGAACCAGTATTCCCACCAGTGTTCCATGTTGTTGCCGTGTGACAGATGGCAGCAGAGGGGCACTCTGACAGATTGGCATCTGACATGGAAGTGTGGATGGAGCAAATGTGACACTGAATTCTTCCACGTGGAAATACTGGCTCCCATTAACATTCACAACGCTTGCTGAATGTTTGTGGAGACCAAGCAGTGGATGTGAGCACAGTGAGGGGTGGGTGGTGCATTTCAGCAGTGGTGACAGTGACAGCATTCCTCTGCTGGTTCGGACTTTTTGTTCATTGCTGGCAAAAATACGTATCTAATGGTGGTCACTGTGTTGAGAAACTGTTTTGTAGCTGAGGATTTTCTCTGTCAACTGGTGTTACAGTGTTCTTTGTAGCTGTCAGAGTTTCTGTGGGATTAAATAGGAGGCATTACATTTGGAGCAATACATATAGGCGACTATCACTTTCCACATGTATGAAATGTAACTTGTATTAGGTTATAATAGTGTTATAGTGAAGTTATATTCAGCTCATGAAAGAAAAGCAAGGTTTTGAAGAATTATGTAATAGGAGATGGAGAACAGTCCTTTTGTTTTTATTATACCACTGATAAACATTGGGTTATGCCTATGAAGACTTACCTGAATACATGTTTTAAAGCAGTCTTAGCCTCTGCCTAAAAGAATCAACATTTTACAGATTTTATTTTCTGAATACAAGTATTAGAAACCCTCACTTAAATGCTTATGTAAAGTTTACCATTTTAATACAGATATGAATCCTAATTTTAGAGCTGTACCCTGCCAGCAGTTTCTTACCATATGGTATGTGTTAGAGGATCAGAGGCAAGCATTCTGAGTAACTGACTCATTTTGACTGTGCAAAATATCTGCATGTGGAATAGCAATAGTCCAGGTCTTACCAATGGAATTGGTTAATGCCAAATGGAAACTTAAAGGAGGAAAGAATTTGACTGATATTTTTCATTGTTGCCTTATGTATCTTGGTGTTTGTGGGGGAAAAAAGAAAATAGGGGATGGTTAGTGGCTGTGCCAGGAAGTAATTTAAGTATTTTCGATTCCCCACAGAACAATAAAAAGAAGTAGATCATTACAAATGAAATTGGAAATTTATCAAAACATAAGTCTGGAATATATATTCTAACTCTATAGTGTTCGAATTATAACGTGATATCAATGATAGTGCAAATTTCCCATGCTTACATGATGAATAAAATGCCTTGATTTGAGAAAACAGGAATAATCAGAAGGTAGACTGGAGAAATATGTTCTTCTGTAGTCCAGAGTCTAGATGAGCAGTTCGAATCTCTGTTGGCTAATGCTCAGCATTATGGGATGAATTAGCAACTTCACTTCTGCCAAGTTGTATTTTAGATGATGTACTTAAGAGGCACTCATTTCCCTTTCATATATACAGTTTCTACACATTGTTCCTGTTTGTAGCACCTATCACTGTGGAATTAAAGCAGAAAATCTATACAAATGGAGAAAGGCTGTGATTTTATTTTTTTATTCATTCATTCATTTTGCTTCTGACTGCAGTGAGTTCTCAAAGGCAGTGCTTTATGAAAACATGGAATGCACTGCTTACAGTGAAGGATTCGTGTCACACTTTGGATGACAGTAGTTACACATAAGATGAAGTAGGTTGAGACTGAACTGCACTGATAAGGAGTAATATTAATATGTAGTTCCGAATTCAGCATAATCAGTACGCACTTTACTAGAAGTTATTCTACTTAGCAGGAGACAAAGGAGTTTAACACAAATCATTCATCACACTTACTGAATAATATAGAGTCTGGCAAACCAATGTATGTTCAGCATTTATAGGCCATAGGAGCAAGCTGTATGCATGTTTAACCATATATTCAAACTTTAGTTTTGTTATACTTGGTATGTTATGAGAGGCTTTAAAAAATAATCTTCTCAGTTTTAGTATTTATTTTACAGGTTTACTTCCTTCCCTTCCCTTCCCTTCCCTTCCCTTCCCTTCCCTTCCCTTCCCTTCCCTTCCCTTCCCTTCCCTTCCCTTCCCTTCCCTTCCCTTCCCTTCCCTTCCCTTCCCTTCCCTTCCCTTCCCTTCCCTTCCCTTCCCTTCCCTTCCCTTCCCTTCCCTTCCCTTCCCTTCCCTTCCCTTCCCTTCCCTTCCCTTCCCTTCCCTTCCCTTCCCTTCCCTTCCCTTCCCTTCCCTTCCCTTCCCTTCCCTTCCCTTTCTTTCTTTTTTTCCCCCTCTCAGCTATGACAGAAAGGCTCCTCAAACTGGTCTTATTCTTAACCTTCAGTCATTTTACTTTAATGTTTGGGTCAGCATTCAGGTCTCTTGTAACGCACTGAGCTGAAATTAATTTTGCATTCTAAGATGTAGTTTTTACTGATACTTAGATTGAGTTCATCTATTCCAGGTAATCTCTAGTTCAGGTTAAAATGTATTTGGAATACAGCATAATATTAGGTTATTATTAGACCATTTTTCAGTTCAAATTAGGCTTCATGAAGGTTCTTCTTTGTTCCTCCTCAGTTTTCAGTCTAAAGCATTTGATAATTTACTTTGATGGAAACATTCTAACAGGTTCTGAAAACATTATGGAAAGTATTGATACAATTTGAGATATTATAATGTACAGAAAATGTGTTTATGCATAATTATATTTAGTAATTTCTATTCATCTTTTTTTGCCCGAAATTATGTGCTCACATTTAAAACTTCTTTTTGATATTTGGTCTACTTTAGAACTGCATACTGTGAGCATATGTAATTATTGCAGGATAGGCAGTGCTGCTTAATGAATCAGATGATTCAGAGAATTGAAAGAAATACTGCATATTTGTTTAAGAATAATGGCAGAACAGGTAAAGACTTTATGTATCTTTTAGTCGGTCCTGTGGCGTGTCCCATACTGTGACTCTTAGTTGCTGAATAAGGAGATGTGAACCACAACTTTATAAATAAATTAATGAAATTAGACTTCTGTTAAGACTTCTGTTAATTTTTATTATTATTATTTTCCATGTAAGTTGCAATTCAGTGTCTGGAGACCGTTTTTAAGGTTAATCTGGAAGATACTCATCTTGCACCTCCACAGCATTTGATAGAAATATTTGCAAACTCTTTCCACAAGGTAAGATTTAAATATAAATTTTAGCATCGTTTTGACAGTGTGTGTTAAGATTTTGTATTGTATACACCACTTTGAAAGTGCTGTGTAGGCCAAAACAGTGTGAAAGCCTAAGGAAAATATGTGAAAAATGAAATTTCAGTAAGACATAACAGACTGAACTCTTTTGGGACAGTATGAGGAATTACTTTTGGCAAGACAAGGACAATTCCATGCATACAATTACTGAACAGTGGAGGTCAAGTTGTCACTTGAAGGATTTTATCCCTCAGTTAAGCATTTTGCAGTTCCCAGAGGTAATTATCTGCAGAATGCTCGAGGTCATCTACAGTTTTCTGATACTTCCCACTCCATTGTGGAAGTAATTTAGATGATCACTAATCTTAAAGTGGGAACTTTCCAAACATGTACAAATAAGTCTTACCTGGAAGTTTCCATTACAGGAAGCATGAAAACTGTGATGGATTGCATATTTCATATCTCATCTTCCTGATTTCCTTAAGATGTGTGTTGAGCCATAAGGTTTCTTTGGTTGTAGAAAGCATGCCATCTTTCTCTTCTGAGGATGTCTTAGTGGTGTTTCAGTTCTTTCGTACTTCCTCTGCAATACAGAAAATGTGTTTGCTTGTTGATAGAATGATGTCTAGGATGGAAGATTTTTTTTAGTATAATCACTCCTATATTTTATATATAATATATTTATATTATAATTGGTCTTATATTTTAATGAAAAAAAATCCAAAACACTTATTTTGTTTACATACAGAATGATAAGCTGCCTCTCTCAGATTCTTTACCGGAGGATATTGAAAAGGCTGACCATCTGAAGGATGAAGGTTTGTAAATTAACAAAGTAACAAACATTCACATATTTTTTCTGTTGTTGTTATTATCATGGGTAGTGGTGGTAATGTATCTGTGCTGAGCAACATAACCTGTACAAAAAACTCAGCTTATTTCCCTTGAAATTATTGTGTTCTAATAGAATAGGCTAAGAGATGTGCTCTGATTGAATTTTAAGAAGGTACCAGTAGCGTTTGTTATGATTACAGGACTGTAAGGATATCCAGCACCTTGTAGGCGTGGGTATTGCAGCATTCTGTGATCTTAATCTGTGTCTTCCACCCCCTTATCTGTCAGGCCACAAGGGTTTGTGAAATGGACTAAGATTTCATTGTCTGCCATCAGTGTGGAATATTACAGTTGCTTTTCCTTTTGTCCTGGATTTCTTAATCTCAGCAGAAATAGTAGGTCTTCTGTTTTCCCTTAGCCAGTTTTTAACTGCAGAGAGAGAATAATCGGTACTCACTGATACTAGCTCCGTTCTAGCAGTGTTTCTTGTCACCTTTGGTTCACACCAGTATTAAAAAATGCCACCTTTGGTGGCCATCAGTAGTAGTTGTGTTTTAGAGAAAGGTCAGGTAGTGCAATCTTGTTGAGTGCATGTGCTGTGTGAGTCTTAACTCTCAGCAGGATTTATTTGTGCAGTTCTTTGTTTCTGTTTGTGCAGAAATGGTGAGTCGGTTGTGGGCCTGGAAAATTTTGCAGCCTGGAACTATTTGTTCTACAGTCTTGCTTTATTTGCTTTTATGCAATTATCTACAGGTGTAATAAACTATTGATCTATCCCTTCCTTATTTTGGAAGAGGGCTGAAATGTTTTGCCAAGGTACAGGGAAATCAGTGAAAGTATGTAATTGTCCTGATAACTTCTTGGCATCGTTGGGGAACCAAGGCTTCTGCAGGATCTAGCAGGCCAAGAATCCATAGTGGTGGCACCAGGGATGAGGTTAAGCTTAGGTATCCTGTAGTAGGACTTTGTTTCTCTATTACTCTGTCATGAAGAATGAAATCACTACAACTGCTCTATATCAGTGAGGAAGGAATGTGCTAAATAGCTTTTATTTGAAAGAACTTGCCTCAACAATCTCCAGAGAAAAGTTTTTTTTTCCTAGCCTTTTCACTGAAGTAGGCTTGAAAAGATATAGTATGAGATGTTATTGAGCAGAGTGCCATTGTACATATAAAAAACCATTTTCTTTGAATTGTTTTTAAGCTACCTCTGCTATATATATGCTTCTCATTATCCTTACTGATGAACCATGAAGCAACATCACAGAAGAGGGGCTTATTTCTCTTTTTAAATGAATAGTTACAGGGAAAAAATTTTATTGATGTTGGACCAAGTAGTTAACAAATTGCTTATTGGATTACTGATTAATCTGTATTAGAGTGCTACTGCAACTACAGTCATATTTCTCAACAAAAGTGATCTTTCCTTAGTGGCAAAAACCGTCAGGAAAGTATGAAATAGTGGGAAAAAAAAATAAGAAGAGAAAGGCTTATGTGGTGGATTGCAATGCACTTAATAACCTTTACAGACATAGTATATGCTTCTATTTGCTTTGTTCCATGCCAGTTACATTTTAAAGAATATATTTCAAAAACATGCTATTAGAGCTGCTTTATTTATTTGCTGTAATGTGGCTTCTCTTCTTTTTCAAACACAATGACGTGTCTTCTAATTACTTAAGAGCTTTTTGTAATTTATTGCAGGTAACAATCATATGAAAGAAGAAAATTATGGTGCTGCAGTGGATTGTTACACTAGAGCAATAGAGCTGGATCCAAACAATGCAGTCTATTACTGCAACAGGTAAAAACAAAATAATACATACGTATTATTCCCAAACCTCATAAACATTTTTTAAAATATAAAATATTATGTAGAT
Organism: Coturnix japonica; assembly: GCF_054131305.1. Classification (NCBI taxonomy): domain Eukaryota; kingdom Metazoa; phylum Chordata; class Aves; order Galliformes; family Phasianidae; genus Coturnix; species Coturnix japonica. Next base: position 59,526,757 of record NC_140702.1, on the reverse strand, counting down.
CAAAACCGTGTGAGGCTAGGAAAAAACTGCTATTTGTAAATTAACATGGTAAATTTGTGGCAGATCTAAAGCAGAATTGAGGTAAAATCTGTATCAGAAGTTGTCGTATGGGCTTTAAAATTACTTTGACACTAGATGTCAGCTTTCTGTAAGTTAGGATGTTTATTGTAAACTGTGATGCAGGCTGTGGTTCCCGGTGTATTGAGAATAATAATCTGGTGGTCTGGTTGCCATTTCAGTCTTTTATAGTATTGACTAGCGTTAGAAAAAAGCACTGGTGTGGGTATAACATTTTGGAGATTTAAAAGATATATAAATATTCTGTGATTTTATGCATGATCTGTTGAGAAATAACAAGACCACCTTCTTATAATTTTATTGTATAATCAGTTCTTCACCATAGCACTGACATGGGACTAGATGAAGTAAGGAAGGGCAAGTTATTGCAGCAGCAGCAGCAGGTTGCATTTTCAGTATATTGCCCTGAGGACCAGTATATTTTGAGTGGTATATTTTGAGCCCCTCTGTAACTGGAGGCTCTAGAGGCAGTAATGCCCTGCCTCTAGAGCCCCTCTGTATCTTACTCTTGGGTACATCTATTACCATAAGGAAGTAATAATTGGAGTGTTGTCAACCTGTCCTTGTGGTACTGCATGACATGGTATGAGGGCTATGCTACCGTTACTCCAGAGTTTAGTCTGTGATAAATACAAGTGAGACTCAGTGTTTTGTGGCAAGTGTAAAGAGAAAAAGAATGCACAACATAATAGTGTTATTATACATCACAGAGACAGTAGCTTAAGATGTAAATAATCTATGTTAACTTAGAAGACTGATCACATAAATGACATAAATAGATATAAAAACATTAATAAAAGACCTGATTCTAAAGCCCTTCAAAGTCAGAAAGATTCATTACCGCTAAGAAGAGCAGAGAAAAATTACAGCATTCCTTTGGATAGCATTAAAAATATACTTCTTACTGAAAAAATGATTTCACTTTAGAGTTTCACTTCATGAAATAGGTTTTGTGATGTATTTTACGCGTAGTCATAAGCTGGATGTAGAACAGTTTCTTAGGATTATTTCTCCTCTGTGCCTTCAAGGACAGGTGTGTTCTCCAAAGCCCTAGTCCATCAATACGCCTTAGCATATTAAGAATGTTTGCTTGTCCTGCTTCACTGAGGAAAGCTGACACATTGCCTTAATAGTGAATGAAAAGTCAGAAAGTTTATACATGTGTGAAGTTAGTCACAAACATGTATATAAGCTTGTGTTGATTCTGCTGTTACTGTTTCTCTTCCTAAGCTCTCTCCTTTTTTTCTCCACTTTCTCCTAGGGCAGCTGCTCAAAGTAAACTCAATAAGTACAGTGAAGCAATAAAGGACTGTGAGAGAGCCATAGCAATAGACCCAAAGTACAGCAAAGCATATGGAAGAATGGGGTAAGCTAATGGAAATCTGAGTAAACACTGAAAACCCATGTGCAAATCAGTGTACATTTTCAGAGATAAGTGGAGCTTTGTTGTTTTACGTAGCTGATGTTCTTGTTTGGGAAGTGTGGCGATTTTCTGAGGATGACTTGGTCAGGGTGACAGCTTTAAGTTTTATTGACCTTAAGTTTTAATTGGCCTTAACATTTTCATATTGAATCTTGACTGTTTTTTGGGGGGGGTTTTGTTTTGTTTTAATTTCATTTTATCAACTTTGCAAATTTTGTTTCGGAAGTCATTCTGTGTTTTTCTTTTCTACCTCCTACCTAATTATGACTAATACAAATTCTGCTATGGGATAAAAGGAATCTGTTAATGATGCAATTAGAGAACATCATCTTTTAAAGTACTGGGGCTTCAGCACTAGCGGCAGAAGCCTGATTTTTCTGTTCAGTAGCTGCCAGGAAGCAGATGTTTAGTCATGCTAAAATTATGGCAGTTTTCCTCATCCAGGTGGAGGAGTTAACAGGATTGCCCCTTCAGGCAGAGGATCTGCTAAGTGCAGTCTGAAAAAGAATGACTGTTTGAGAGAAGGGCCATAATTCTAAGGTATCTAGCTTTGCATTTTCAATAACAAAGCATATTGTGAGGGTGTGGGCTGAATACTTCTTCAGCCTTTTGTCATTTGAAGTTTATCTACACTAGTAAATTCAAAAAATGCTTGGGGTCAGTTGGCACAAAATAGCCCATGTCCATATTATTGTTTAAAATCTAGTTACAGAGTGACCACATCCAAACTGCCTATTGCTAAATTGCATTGGTCTGTGTTAACTTCTGAACTGTGCCCCAGAATTGTTTGAGTAGCTGTCCTGGGGCAGCACCATTCCAGGGAGCGTTTATTTAAAATCAAAGATGATAGAATTCTGTAACTGGAAAACCTTCCCAGACACAGTTTATTTTACTGGTACAATTGTAGTCTTGAGATAGTGCCTAATTATTTCAATTTGATATTCTGAGGATTATGTAACTCTCCTTAGATTATTATTTTTTTTCTGCATAAAACGGAACCCAAGATCTTCAGATGTCAGTGAGATGGAGGGAAACTACAGGGTGATGGAATTGAAAACTGAAGGTTATTTTAGAGTTTTGGGTGTAAGATCAGTGTGCTGTTCACAAACAGTGTTAGGTGGGATCTCATTCTCAAGCACTCAAGCTTTCCCTTTTTTTGTCTGACTGCTTTAAAAGGTGATATATTCTAAACCACCGGGTACTGTTCAACTCAGCAGCTAGAAAGATTAATATATCTTTATATATTATATCTTACCATATATATATATGTAAGATATATATATATATATATATCTTATATATATATATATATATCTTATTAATAGGCTGAGCAAGGATACAGTGCTTGTTTAGAAATAACTGGGGAAGAAAAGCACAGAAGCCATTGTCTCAAAAGAAAAAATCCATGTGAGAATGCTGTTTTTTCTGACTGAGTTACAAAAGTGAATCAGTTTTTCTGAGGATTTGATGTAAAATTCAGTGTCTTGATGCCACAGAAATAAACAGAAGTCTTACAGAAATATGCAGCTGTGTAGACAGTTAAAAGAAATGTTGGGTCTGTAATTGTGAGCAAGGAGACTTGCCTGCTGTTCGGACTGTAGTATGTACTAAGAAGCAGAATTTTACATATTTTTTCCATAAATAAACATTGTTGCATCAGAGAAATATCTGGCTGCATTTATCCTTTGGTTAGAAACTGGTAATTTATGGGCCAAGGGGGAGAACACAGCTCATGAGAGCAATCGCATTGAGAAAACATTAATATTGCATGAGTTACTCTAGAAGTTTTGTACTGGAGTTTTATGCTGTTACTGAGTTTGTTATAGCTGACAGTGATGACCATGACTGATGTATCTAACCCGCTGAGCTCTCTTGCCTGTGATAAAAGACCAAGGTCTCACAGTGGTTATTAGCACAAGCTTATCAAACTTGTCTCCGTATTAGTGGAATGTAGGTTACACAAATCTTTCACAAAATGAGGGAAAAATCAGGTTAGTTTTGTGATCAGCATAAATTGAATATATAGCAGAAGGCAGAACTAAAGCTGCAACCAGATGGACTTCTGGAATAGCTCCAAGAAAGGAAATGTTTTTAATGTGGGAGCTAAACAAATCTGAAAACAAATATTGTTTCAGAAGTAGTAGGTGATCCATTCTGCACACTCCTGAGCTGCTGGAGAATAATATTTTACAGAGCATTAAGCAGGCTTCTCTGAAACATACGTTTTTAAAGGTATTGCTACTATCCTCTATATCTTATTATTTGTCAAGCAGTGATGTAGATGATCCAAGAGGAAAACCTTACACTGATCCAGTGCAAAAGCCTGCTAGATTGAAACCTATGGTTTTACTCTTTGTTTTCTTGCAGCAGCAGAATTCATATTAAAAGCATCTTAACCCTACTTATCTTCCAAATATACCTTTCCAAATAATCTCCTGGATCAAAGGGACTGGAGGAACAGTAAGGGGAATTTCTGAGCTCAGCTTGTGCTTTCAGAAATGGAATCATTTGATAATGCCAGAGTTTTTAATGAAACTTCCACACGTATGAAGTAGATGATGCTAGATGAGTTATCGAGGATCATCTCTTTTGCAATAATAGAGGTTTACTTTAAGCAGTGGTAGCACAACAGCAAAATGTCCTTTAACTTAATAGTCAGGATAGAGTTAGTTGTGAGATACTGGTTTAATTGAAGGAGACGATGTGTCATTATCTTTTGACGATTGATAATGTTCTACCCGGGATTTCTTTATTTCACATTAGGTTGGCTCTGACCTCAGTGAACAAATATGAAGAAGCAATTACCAGTTACCAAAAAGCACTGGATCTTGATCCAGAAAATGACTCTTACAAATCAAATTTGAAAGTAGCGGAACAGAAACTAAGAGACATGTCCAGTCCTGTAAGTCAGCTCTGCATCTATTTATTAACAATGGTTTTGACTGATATTTTAGATGTAAACTTACCTTCAAATCTTACTTCATTTTAGACTGGAACTGGGCTGAGTTTCGACATGGCGAGCTTGATAAACAATCCTGCCTTCATTAGTATGGTGAGTGCACTTCAGGCTTTACATTGCATTGCCTTTAATGCTGAAATTTTAAGAACTTCTCTTGTTTAGTAACACAGGTGTTTTTAGTGCTTATTATAAGTTGCATTATACTGAATTTAAACTTTTCTAAGTTATCTTGTATTTGAACGTAGAAGGGGAGGGTAGATTTAATTCTCGTTAGATTTCCAACTGATTCTATCCTACTTATGAACATACAATGATATAATAGATAGCTGTGCTGCTTTCAAAGATGGCAAGAATAGCTAAACACATGTTAACATCATGGTGGGGATATCTTTTTATTCACCACAGTTGATAGTGAACGAAGAAATCTCCTCTTAAATGAATAGCTGTTGGTTTATATGCAGTCTACCCAACAAAAGTCTAAAGCGGTAACTGCACAGAACACCTTTTTGTTCTTACCCTTTCAAATTGTCCCTGACATCTTTTACTTCAAGAGATGTGTAAATAGTGAATCTAAGTAATATGTTGCATTTTCCTTTACTTCCAGCACTTTTACAAGTTGTAGCTTTGCCCCTCAATAGTTTTCTCTTCATGAAGGTTTGTTTTAGCCAAATGGTGTATATTAACTTTGAAGAATGGAGTTTGCAGGAAAGAAATGCAAAAAAAAAACTTATTTCCTGTGAGAATCCAGTTAAAACTGTTCTACCTTTCTGGTAGTTTCTCAAGGATAGGACATTTCAGCCCACACTTCAGAATGAAAAACAAAGATCAATACATATAGAGGCAGCAAGCAAGGAAGAAGTGATGGATGAAATAGCACTGGAGTTCTGTGTACTGCCTCACAGGCCAAATGTATATTGGTAATAAGAAAGTGACTACTCAGGCTACACAGACTATACAGTAAAATCTGTGTAGTCAAAGATGTACTGGTCATTCATTATGGAACTAACTACGAGGAAAGGATTTGTTTGTATCAATTCAAGGTTGAGTGAACAGAACAAAGGGTATTCACCCTAGAATGAATGAACTTCTCCTTTGGCGGTAGGGAGTTTTGTTGTTTCTTTGTTGTTTTGTTTTGTTTCAAGGAAGAAGGTGTCTTACCTTGGGAACACTATTTCTGGCCTCCTTTTTGGCCTGATAACTTAGATCAAACCTGCAACTGATGAGAGAGGGGAAAAAGCCCTTAGTTTCCCTTGTAAGAGATATGAGTTTGACATCTTTATATCCTAACATAGACTAGATAAAAGAGCTGATTTACTTTTGAGAGGTTGTATGAAGATGTATTGGCCAACTGTTGTTTTATTTGTCTGGGTTTTTTAGTACGCTTAATAAAATAGCGGATGGGCACTGCATTATGCATTAGTCCTTGGCCACAAATTATTGTAGGAATTATATATATGTATGTATATGTTTGTATATATATCCTATACACACACACACACACACACACACATACATACACATATATACATATATACATGCATATATATATAAAATACTATATATATACACATATTGATAATACTAAAGCTATTACTAGTAATAGCTATTCAATCTCTCACTATACAGTCTTACACAACAGTAAACAACAGCGAATGAGAATAGAAATAACCTCATTCTTGAAGCAAAGTAAGAAGACACACAAGATATACAAATAACCAAAGAACATATGTTACAAAACTATGGTATAAACCAAGTTCACAGTCTGTTTTTTTCTGCGGTATTTTGTTTATCTTGTTATTGCTTTAAGAGATTATTCCCACTACTTAAATAGAAGCAAAAATGATTTCTGAAACCTGGGAATTTAAAATCCTTTATAGAAAACCTTTGCACTTCGAATTTTATTTTATTTTTCATTTTTAGTGTACAAGGTTTTTAGGTTTGACTTCTTGTCATATTTTTCATGTGTGAATCTTCAATGTGAATCTGTTGTCTATTGTGTTAACAATTATCTCAGCATCGTATTTTTCAAGTATTTAACTGTAATGATTCTTTTTGCTGGACATCACACATTTTTGTACATACGCTTAATTTTGTAATAAAACATAGCATACACATTGATTTTATTTTTTTTCCACATTTTTTTCAGTGACACTTATGTAATGAAAGTGTTATAAAATGTTATAACTGTAGCTATATATTGTCTATTCTAGGCAGCAAGCTTAATGCAGAATCCCCAAGTTCAACAACTGTAAGTATAAAAATGGAATACTACTGAAACAAATGTCTTTAAGGGTTTGAACTAAAAGTAGTCAGTACTGAATTCCTAAAAATGTAGTTTTGTATTTGTTTACTGTAAATAGAAATGCTGCAGTTTCTTCCTCTCACAGCGTAGTTCCTCCCTGCAATTCAACAAAGAACTGCAGTTTATTGCTTACTGTAAAGGTTCTTGCAGACCCCAGTGCCAACCCTGTGCTAACTGTTCCAGGATGTCAGGGATGATGTCGAATGCCATTGGTGGCCCTGCTGCAGGTGTTGGTGGCCTGTCAGATTTGTCCAGCCTGATCCATGCGTAAGTATTATGAATCATAATGTTACTGATACATTTATGGAAACCTCATAGTGCACCGTGTCTTAAAAAGGGATAGCATCAAACCAGATAAACTGCAGCCTTTCCTCACTGTGTGCTTCTTTATTATTAAAGGTCATAAGGTCACAACTGACTGTGCTCTGGTAAACCTACACTTTGACTGAAAGAACTCAAATGATAGTATGAAAGTGGCTTTTACAAAAGCCAGAACCCCAGTCTTTTATAACATTATAACAATGATGCTTCTGGAAGAGTCAGCACAATTGCTTGTATGGCATATCCTAGTGACAGTCCTACAATTTTATTTTCAGTCTTTTAGCCTGTTTCAAACCATTTTAAGTTCTTCCTCATCAAGGGAAGAATAAGTTATCATTGTCAGCACAGACAGGACTGTGACCCTTCAAAATCAAGGGCCATTTTGACAAAATTTGTGCTATGTACAAAAATGTGCCTAGACTTATGAAAATGGTGGCCCTTCCTCAACCTTCACTTTGGTTGAAAGGAGTCTTGACTAACAACTGATACTTGGGCAAAATGCAGAAGATTGAATATCGTTGCAGGACATCCATGAGGTAACAGATTTTACATAGTTGCTTTTTGTAGTACACCAGTGTACTACAAGATGAAGTCGTGACACTATAGCTACCCTGCTGTATAGCATTAATCAAGATATCTTTAGTCTTAACTTTCCTATACTGCAGTTTTCAATTACATTAGATTTTGCTACAGATCTCTTGTTATTTTTTCAAATTAGTTTTTTTAAACTTTTCGACACAGGGGGCAGCAGTTTGCACAACAGATACAGCAGCAGAATCCGGAGCTCATAGAGCAACTGAGAAATCATGTCCGGAGCAGATCTTTCAGTGGCAGCACTGAGGAACATTCCTGACTTAAATGAGTCCTGTGAATTGACATGGTATATAACCCTGAAATGCATACCATAGTTAGTAGCAAAAGCACCATTGTTAACTCTTCTGCTTGAATAGAAGACTGAAAATTCTTTGTGCGTGTTTGCAAACGAGAATAAATCTGTTAAACAGATCTATTGTGCATAACATCATCTAATGTATAGTTAATCCTCTGAAAATTAATATACTAAATACATTCAGTGGTTTATTAAAATCCTTGTGTACAAGTCATTTCAGTATGTGCATCTCCAGGGGTGTTGAATGGCAAGGAGTTCTGCAGTTGGCTGATTTAGTGTAACATCTTAATTCTAACTTCCTAACATAAAAGGCATGTTATTCTGATGATGGGAGTTGTTACAGCTGCTGAAACAATAGCTTCACAATCCTTTTAATGGACATCTGATGTGCCCTTATATAATGCGTGTAAATCAGTGTTGGACTGTAGAATGTACATAAAACTTCTGCTTGAAGTCTGTTTGTATCTGTGGAGAGGCTATCAATGGTAACATGAAGTACTTTCTCAGCTTCATTTGGCTGGATAAAAGGAAATGACTGCGTATAAAGGAGTACCAAAAAGTAGAGAAAAAAGATAATTCTTAAGTGGAATTATACAAACACCAAAATACATTTTGGCTAGGTAAGGAAATTAAGGAGTTTCAGGCTCCTCAGCTGCAATGCATACCCTCAGGTCAATCCTGGAGGCCAGCAGTATGGCTCTGTTTTCACAGGCATTGCAAACTGTATTACATTCTGTATGTATGCAGTATTTAACATAAGCTTAACTTTCATAACTGTAATAAACTAAAACCGATCATATGACTGTAGAAATATCTTATACTGAAAAGTAATCAAAAATGATTGCCTTAGAAGGATTCTCCTCCTGATCCTGTGTGATAAATCACTGGCCTCAGATTCATTGCACGTATCTATTCTTAGCAATGATTGTACGGCTAAAGATTTTTCCAGTTTTTGTTATTTCTGTTCATACATTGGCATTCTTAGTCATCTAACCTTATTCTGAAAGAGACTGCTGGTTTTTTCTGGATTTTCTTTTAAATTCTGCTTGCTGTTCACATTGCCTTCTTCATTTATTTCTCTTCTTAACTCACGATTTCCTCTTTCTAAATCGAAACTAAAACTGATTTGAGGAGCCTGCTTTGATTCCTAAGACAAAGAGCCCTCTACTGGCCTCTCAGACTACAGGCAGCCTGGAAGAATAAAATCGAGGTTCCCAAATGGAAAGGGACACAGTGGCTCCTTGGACGTTGCACATTATGTCTATCTGATTTATCTTGTGGGCAAAAGAAACAAACAAGCTCAGAAAATGTAAAGGTGGGACTAAGCCAAGGACTCCAGTAAGAAATGCGTGCATTTACTGTGCAAGCCTTCATCAGCTTAAAACACAGGAAAAAAGTACAGCTGGGTCCAAGGAGAAATGAAATGGAGAAAACAAAAAGTCCCATGAACACAAAATCCGCGTTATCATCTGTTGAATCATGAACTTAATACTGCATTATCAAGATATTTGTAGGTTCTTCAACAAAGCAACCCTACACACAGCACTTACTCTATCTGTATGTTGCTGTGGCTGCCTTTTTAGGGCTGTGAAGCTTCACATTAAATCCATTTCCAAATAAAAACTGTTAACAACATTTGATGACAAACAAGCTTTTTAACGTGATCTTTTTTCAGAGGCAGTTAGGATTCTGTATCTAATCTGTGAGTTAAGTTCCGTTACACTAACATAATAGGAAAGGATACTGTCTATACGGAAGGTGGATGTATGTATGTGCTACGTGGGCTAAAACTACTGTACAAATAGTATTCTGTGTCATGTCAGGAAAGAAGCATTGCTCCTAGCACATAACTCCTATAAATCTTCACAGTTCCTTAATTTTCTTCCATAGTGAGTTTTATTAGCTTTGCTAAGGGGAGAGTAGTAAATCCAGGAATGTCTGGATAGCACATGGGGATCTCTCTCAATTAATTTATGCTTCTGTTGGCAGCACTGTTGATGCAGATATCTTTCTACTCTAAAACAGCAAGTGTGAAGAACCTCTTGAGAATTCCTTAAAAACAAGGAAATGTGGTAATACTGATAAACTGCTGTAGAGGTTGTACTGTCTTCCATAAATATACTTCTTTTATTTATTTTTTAAAATTGTTCACTGGTGGGACCCTATAGTTTACTGTATTTATCAGAGCATTATCCCCAAGATAAAAGATAAATGAGTTATTGGTTTGTTATTTGAAAACACTGTAATCATCTTCATGTATATTTTACATACCACGGTACTATCAGTGTTTAGGTTTTATGCCTGTACCAATCACATGTAACCAGAATATGTATTACAATGATGGCATTAGCTAACCCTTTTGGAATGTGCTACAACTCGTGTAATACTTGTAAACATTCTTTGTTTCTTGTGTATTAACAAAAAGGGCTTTATAGCCTCAATAAAAGACAGTGCAACCAATGACAGGAGCTGTCATTACATGTTTTTCTCTTGAAGCCAGGAACAGAGGGATTATTTATTCTGAAATCTATTTGGCTTTCAATAGGCTGAATTGTTTCACAAAGTCACGCAATATGCCTTTAACACAGGGTGAGGAAGGAATCCTTTTCCTGTGCAATAACTGCACTGCTGTTCTGCACTAAAACTTTTCACCCTGCTCCATCAAGCGGTAAACTCCAGCCACAGTACATACTGTTTGTAATTAAAGTCAGTGGCAGTTTTTCATTTAACTGAACAAATACACATTTAACACCAATCTGATTTTGTATCATTATTATTCCATCAACACGGAAATGCGATAATGATTAGAGAAGAAAGTAAGTGTTCTGCACTCAAACTGTAAACTCCTGTAGTGGGCTTGCATGGAAATATATGCTAACTGTGCCCGATCAGAAAAGCATCTAATGAAATATTCACCACAGAAGTTGCTTCTGTTGCATTTATGGCTTTCTAATGAGTATGAATTAAACTCACTTATACCAAGGCAGAATTAAGCCTGCAGCTTGTGAGGAAATCTTCATACACTGTTGGAGGGCTAACGATAATCATACTGACAAAATGCAACTTGCCTACCATTTCTGTACCTCCCCTACCTCTTATTACCACATGGTCACAGCTTCAATTTGTGTCAGTTTAACTTGAAAACAGATTATAAATAAAGTTATTTACTTTTTTGTTTGTTTGTTTGGGTAGTTGTGGCTTTACTGTTTTAGCTTATTGGTACCCCTGAAAATAATAACTAAGTAGATAACTGGTTGTATACATCATGTTAATGAGCAGATTATAATTCTATTTTATTCCTTTAATTTAGTTAGCTAGTCATAAATTCACCCAGTATCTTAAAACTGAAAATTAACATTGAAAGACTGCATGTATAGCAAAGCCTAAAGAATATGTTTTCAAAACTACAGTTACTCACTGCTTAACAGAGTCCTGAAGTCCTTTTGTGCACGTGCTTTGCAGACCTTGATCTGGGACAGTTTTCTTCTCATTTTCTTACAATTCTAGTTAATGTAGGCTTTTTGGTACTGCTTTCTGGCATGGGAAAAATAATTTGCACTACCTCAGATTCACAATCAAAAATACCCAAGTCTTTAGTTTCCTTGTATCAGGGAAGATGATAACAAACCTGTTCACAATACGCCCTGCAGTTGCAGGGAAGCAGAAATCAGTGAAACTTCACCTGTGCTGCACAAGACAAAGCAAAGGACATATTATTTGCTGCATTACTTTTTTTTCAGCAACTGAGCCTTTGCAGGCACATTCTTTGATGGGTAATCTGTTCTACCAGCATCTCAATAGCACCAGGTGCTCCCTTTCACCTCATGGCTAGACATGTGCCATGCTAACATACTGCTACTCCACACACCCAGAAATATTTCTTTTTGGATTTAAATTCCTGGAACTTGCCTGTGAAAGGCTAAGTCCTTCACACTAACACAGTTTTGTCTGAACCACAATTTAATAAAATTAAATAATAATTAAAAAATAATAATAAAACAAAAACAAAAATAAATACAGTGTGCTGCTATTTTAAGTAAGTAGATTCAAAGAAACTCCCATGTCAGTCCTTACCCTTGCACAACATTTAATGTAATACAATTTGCTAGAGCTATACTTTATTCAAAGGCTTTATTTTTATTGAGATGCACATGCATCTTTTCAGAAGATTTTAAAACATTCAAAAAATTCTCAGAGAAATTAAATAAGCAACTTGTGTGTATGGATGTATCGGGGGGTTATTTCCTCTATACACATGATATTTCCTCTATACAGTATGATTCAACTGCAGAAACACAAGAAATTGGTCCAAAAAACAAACAGCAGAAATAAAATGTTTCTTCAGCTTTCTTGTTTTACTTTTGAAGAAACAACGCAGACTTGTGCAATATCATCATATTCATATGTTCTCTTCAAAAATGTGTCGGTAAGTCTTAAGCCAGAAACACTCTAGAAAGGAAAAAAAATGTAAGACCCATTAATAGAATTGCTAAGCTTATAGAACATTTTATATTTTATAACAAAATATAAAATAAAATAAAAATAAAAATAAAAATATTTTATATTTTATAACAAACCTATGCCACTGACTTACTTGCAATCCCTGCACTGAAGACAATAGTGTAAGTGCAAGACGGAGTGAGGAACTTGGATGTAGTTTTCCCAGTTGTCTTCCAGAAACTCCACACCAGTGGATGGCATTAGTATTGCACATTTCTAAAACCAGATCCATAGTCCTTTCACTGCTAGAGGAAATTGAAAAATGAAAATAAACCTGTGGGCTTTTTTTAACCATTCAAGGACTGCAGATATTTAACAGCAAGATTATTATTTGGGTTGTTATTAATTAAACAGTTTATATAGTTATAAGACAACAAATAAGATTTACTGTGACGTGCACTAATTTGTTTACACACAGCCTTGGCTGATGTGAGTGCTCTGTCATGGATCTAGTTAATTGGAGTAGATAACAACGTTCACCTTTTCAGTGGACTATAAGATATGAAATGTGCAGTACCTGCAGACCAGGTATTTGCTTTAGTTCCTGGCTTCAAATTTTGTTTAAAATTGCTTTACAAAAGTGCTTCAGGAGACAATAAAGGTCTACTGGAGATCACAGTGTAAATACAAATCAAGTCAAAACATGAATAAAGACCCACAAAAGATCACTTAAGACAACATTTAGCAGACATTCTAGGGGTGGTACAGAACTAGCAGTAAAATCAGACTTGATATAAATGGTATTTATTCTGATAAATTTATCTGTAATAAAAGATATATTAAAAAAAGCAAGCACTAGTTCTGTGAAAGAACCAAGAGGACTTCTGCTTTAAGTACACAATTGAACTGTGAAATCTTGTATGATACTGCAGCCAATTCTGCAGAATTCCACTGACTTTTTGACAGTCTCCAATTAAAATAATATTAACACATAATAATGGAAGATATATTTAATTATTTAGAATCAGTGGAATACAAAAGATGTCCTAAGTAATTAACCAGCAGTTTGGTGGTATTCAGAGTAAGGCCCCTGTTTGGAATGTTTCAGGAGAGATGCCCTGAAAAATGTAGTAGCTGCATCTGAGCAAATCAGGAAGAAGAACAAGACTCACATGACATCATTACCTGCAATTTGTTATTTTACATGTAATATCAAAAGGCTCTTCCAAATTTACGGTGTCAGGTATTGTCTCCAGAGAAAGCCTTACATCACCATAGCCAGGAGCCTGGGGAAGTACAAGAACATACATTTCTCAAACACTCGTTGGTTAAGTTGGAGTTTTTACTATTCAAGTTTTCGTTTACTACAACAAGACTAGAATAACAGGATGTGAAGAGGATTGTCTCTTCTTGCTCAATCAGTGTACCATCCACTATTATCACCTTTCTGATACATTTAACAATTCATTAGACAGGACGATCTTCATCACGTATAATGAATTCATTTACAGGGAATAATACACACTTTATTGTTCAGTTTTTCAGACAGTTCACTCTCTCAGAACTCACTCATACACTGTTCCTGATCAACATTCATCTCTATGGCCTCTCTATCAGATGGTTATCAGAGATGCCATGGGTAATATAGTTTTCCTGCATTAGTTCTTCACTGTTCTTCATCTTTAGAAAAAGCTGATAAAACGATGCTGTGCTAAAAGCTGCATCTACAGCTTAGTTAAAAGGTACTCCCAAAGAGGCCTAGACAATAAGTCAGTAATCTGACTGCTTGTGAACAGCTTTTAGTTATATATGGCTCATTACAGACTGAAGACAGATGATACTTTAAAACACTTATTAAATTAGACATTAGAATAAGCAGTGTCAAAACAGAGAATTTCAGATCAGTAGAGCAATGGAACTTTGGAAACCTGCAAGAAAGAAACACAGCCTGTGAATTACAAGACCACTCCAAACACAAACCAAATTATTTTAAGCACGGAAGATCCAAGAAATTGTGTCAAAAATGCATTCCTGATTTGGACTAAAGTAATGATAGAAAGGAACAGTAAGGGTAAAATCTGGGGCTTGTGAGGGAAACAAAAGCTTGTTGGATTAATAAGTGGATTAGGAGAAAAATGATGGAGTGAAAAGGTGAGTGGAATCTAGACATGAACTACCTGACAGCACTTTGAAGATGAGACAATGAGAGTAATTACAACCTCAAAGTTCATGAACTTATAAATTGACCAGAAAAAATAGCCTGAATCAAAACTGTATATCTGAAACATACACAGTATTACATATGCTACACATAAAGATTATTACTCATAGAAGCTCATATGTCTGTATGAATTAGGGAGAAGACTTCTTTATGTGTGCTAACCATTCATGCAGGACTTATTTTTTTAGTGCTTTTCAGCTTCCTGCCAAATGGCAACCAGAAGTTGTTTTTTTCATTTTGTTTTGATTCATTTTGTTATACACTACTTGATTCCAGCAACAGGGGCACAAACCATTAAGTTACACTGTTCACTGTAGTGACAAAAAACAAAACACATGTTATGTGCCAGAGAAGAAACAGTCAAGAAAACAAGATGACAAAATACACTGTCACTGACGTGATCCAAATGAAAACTCCTGTTGAGTGTTTTTTACCACTCTTCATAGACCAAACGTATGCTCAATATTTACATTACATATGAATCCAGAATGAGATTCAGAAAGTAAGAAGCTTTAATTTTCTTTCAAGTGATTATTCAGTTGTTCATTGAGTTGTCTTAAAATTGATACTAAGTTAAACTGATGCTTAAGGACTTACCATTCTTTGGAGCTGGCTAGTTTGCAGTCTTCCTCGCTCACCTAGATTCGTTTTCCATACAATATCTAGTTTGCCAATCACGGTCACACCTTTTATTACTCCAGCTTTCTCTGCAAATTCCTGCTTTGGTTTCAGGCAGTATAAGTACTGACGTGTGTCCATAGGTTGTAAATAAGTTCTTGAGCCAAAAGTTGACTCACTGGAACAAAAAACATTATTCCTTCATTTAAACAGTTGTTTTTAGGAGGACTTAAGAAGAATTCAACGTTTCTTCCCCTCCCTCCCCGTTTTTACTGTGCATGTGGCAATTTATTCAATACTGGCACACATTTTATTTATTCACAATAGAAAACAATTCCCAAATTTATGTAGAACTAAAGGACCATGTTTAGATGGGAAGAAAGTAAACTCAGCTGAGCGAGAGAACTGAGGTAGAAATACACTTTGTTTATTATCTGTCATCTCAGTGTTTGAAAAAACATGCTGGTAATTTTCAGAAGCTAATTTAATCTCATTAAGTCAATACTTGTATACAGATACGGTTTTGTTTTAAAAAAATCAACTGTAGCAATGCTCCATCTACCTTAAACATACACTAACTAGTCCTTTCAATTCTGCATAGATATTCACAGATTAAAAGATACAGAGGTAAAACAATATGCAAAGTCAGCTGTATTCTTTTATGAGTTTTGGGGGGTTTTGGTTGTGTTTGATTTTGTTTGTTTGTTTGTTTACCTTCAGGAAACAGATATAAATCAAAAACACTTGAATACAGAAACGAGGTAGCTGATATAGGAAGGGGCAAACACAGTTACTGAAGCAAATTTAGATCTCCAATTGCTTTGTTTTTCACATTAATTTGAATGAGAGTTAGATGATAGCAGAAAATGCAATCACTCTAATTCAGACTCCCTATGCATGACCAGTTCTTAGAAATAAACAATTCTTCACATCAACAAATCCAAGGAGCTTGGAACTTAATCGTGGAATGAAATAAACAAGGGAATAAATACTTAAGGACCACATATAGATAAAGACCTCCAAAGCCCCTAACAAACCAGTATTTGTTTTTTGGGGGGATGGATTTTACAGCAAAGGGAAACACAGTCTGCTTGTAACAGTCCACAAAACTGAATACATTAATTCATGTGCTATTAAAATACTGAAAATTTTGCAAAACGCCCAAAAAACAAATAAAAAAACCTCACAGTTACTTAATGAAGCTATTAACAAAAGATTAAGTTTTGTGCTTGAAATGTGCTGAAACATCACTTAATGAACACATTAGGGAATCATCGCATAGCATGAAAGCAAGGGAAGAGTAAAGATGGATTGAATTCAGTTTCATCTTCTCATTTTTTGAGACATCTTGCAACTACTTTTTCAATAGCAGTTTAATCATCTTCTCAAGCATCAGGAAAAGGGAGGAAGGTAGATGCTGAGAACCAGTGGGCTCAGGACATGGGTAAAGCTGGCATGTAAGTATGATACATTTAAGAAAAACAATCCCTTCTACAGATCAGAAATAAATCTATCATCATCAGCTTATTCATGTTTTAAAGTAAAGATTTCATGCTGAGAAGTAAGGAACAACATCATTGTAACTAGTAAGAAGTATAGAACTTATTCTGCTATTGAAGTTCAGTTTATTTCAAAATAATTCCAAGAAGAAATTGCCGTGCTTCCATTTCCTGTAATCGCTATAGGCTTTTCTATTTTATCAAGCACAGATCTTTTAAGTTTATACTTTCAAGACTCACAGCCCCCTCAGCAACTTAAGAAACCCTTTGTTCTGCCTTTCCCACCTCCTCATTTTTTAATCTTCTATTTACCACTTAGTCATAAGATTTTCTTAATTGCTAAGATTCCAGACGGCAATAGTCACAAAGTGGAACTGGATCCATGAGTGCAGAACTGCATTTCAGCTATGGTATTCACCAAGTCTCAATATGCAAAAAATCAATTCACACTCAGTCATTCTAGATATATAAGCTGTTATTTGACTCCTTTCTAGGAAATTCCAGGCTCTCTCTGTTTTACAAGCCCATGATTACAGTTCAAGACAAGAAACATTACACTGGACAAAAACACTGTGTATGAACAGCAATCCACTTTACTGCAGCCAAATGCTTTGACAGACAGGGAGAAGACAGAATTGTCACTTCAGCTCCCACTATAGAGCACTCAAAGTACATCTCCTTCAAAAAATCCAAGCAAGTGCAAACTGCAAGCAGCCAAATCTGACTTCCACCCTACAAGCTCTTCTGTTTCACAGAACACAGTAGACAGCTCTTCTGGTATTGGGTGTTTATTTCAGCATGACAAACATCTGTGGTCTAAGACCCTGTAAAGGAATTCCACTGATTCACCTTGACTGCTGGTTGGATAAATTTAACTATAATAATTGAAAATGGATATGCATCTACTAGAAAGAAACAAGGATGGAAGGGTCCTGTATCTATGAACAGACAGGTCAGAACCATACACGTGCTTAGATTTATAAAAAATATACTTAAAATGCATCCATGTTATTATTTGAGGGTGAAAACAGGGATTTGTTTATAAATTTTTAAAAATAATTAATACAAAAAGAAAACTAACAGCTTTTATAGCTGAATATATAACAGGAATTTATTTTTTAAATTATGCAAATAAGTGCACTCCTACAGTTATAGGCAACTCAGTGATTACAATGCTTACAACTCATGAAATCACAGTATGATGTTTCCTCAGTCCCAACGTACCTCTCCCCTGCTGAGTCAACTGTGTTCAGTTCTGCAACGTTGTACATAATAGATGGCTCTAAAGAAACCTTCTCCATGAACATTGGAGAGGTAGTGATATTCTGAATCTGAGCTTCCAGAAACACTTCGTCTGTCTGGGGGGGGAAAAAAAGAGCAAGATCACAAAAATGCAATTGCTGCTATTAAAAAGAACAGATAGTCCTATTGTTAAAAAACAAAAAACAGTCTTGTGTGTTTAGTTCATGCCTGCAAATCAAAGTAATTAATGCAAGAAAAAACCTTAATCCCAGTTACCATTAATAGGAGCAAAAGTGTTAGTGAACAGATATGTTGCCAAACAATGGATGTGGGATAATTTTTGTATGTTCTAGCTACTGCTTATTTGTAACACTTCAGATTGCCACTTCCCAAGATTTTCAACAACTCAGTAACAACTGAAGTTCTAATCCAAATTATTAAAAAAATAAGGAATTGCAGTGCACATTAATGCCATGCCATGCCAGATTACTAATGCTGTATAAAAACAATTAAAGGAAGTATGCATGTTTTGCTTGAACTAAAGAATAACAGCTCAGGGACATGCTCTGAGATTTTTATGCTGAAACATTTACGTGTCAACTAAAAAGTAAATCAGCTTTCCCTTTCACTCAGCTTCATCGTGCCAATGGTCACTAGTATTATATACACCTAACAATTTAATGGATACTCAACTTTCAAAATGTCCTATAGGATCTATCTGCACTAATGAAGCTAACATCTCAAGACGTACTCGTGTAGAATGAAAGGTACAGACTGTTTTACTGAATATACTGGGGGAAAAAAACCAACCAACCAAACATGAAACTAGAGGGGTTTTTTTGCCTCTGCTTCTCTGGAAATGCAGACCATTAAAGTCACCTCTAAAGCCTGATGGCAGAATAACCACTGAAGGCTCAGGCGGTCAGAGATATAAGCTCCTGAAGAAGTGCCAATTACAAAAAAAGAAGTATGTGCTGGAGGGAGGAATCTCAATTTACAAGACAGTTACCAGTAAACTGTGTAACAACAAGCTAAAGTGGTATGATAAATGTAAAAGATGCATTTCATGGTGAAATGGAAAAATGCTTACATTTTCTTTTAAATCTGTGTCAATAAAAAGGAGAAGTCCAATTTGTAAGTTACAGATTATATCTGAATTATATCATCCTCAAAAGGAACTCAGTTAGAAGGAGAAATACAGACTGGTAATTGAACAACTCATTTTGCCATACAAACATGTTATGCCCATATTAGATATATAGAGGAATGGAAATTGTGCAAGCTTAACAGGCTACAGACAGATCTTGCACTTCCAGGAGTTGGGAATAACTCCAGATTAAACATGGCTCTAGGCATTCATTACAACCACCACCTGACTGTTGCTTAAATTGACACTGTTTATATCCCATAAATCCATTGCTCATAATCTCCATTAACCCAAGTTTTAGTTGTTTTAACGCAGCAACCATAGGCAGAAATTTTGGAAAAGCTAGTTTGAAAGGGAGAAGAAAAAAACAAGCAGCATAATGAAAAAGCAAGTTAGCTTTACGTTATTCCTAGATGTAACTGTTTAAAAATCAGTTGGTTTTGCTGTTTCTTTGTTGTTGTTGTTGTTGTTGTTTTTAATAAATAAAATAAAAAACATCTTAAAGTAGTTCACCAGAATACAGCTTGCTTTAGTACACCACACACCTTGAAGTGAAATCAGACTGCAGAAGTACCATACTAACTCATCAGCTCTTACACGCAGTTAAAGGCTGAAAGCAAGGTTCCAGCCCAGGGAAGAAAGAACAGCCAGCTGCAGTTCTCTCCGCAAACCCACTGTCTCCACTAACTGGATGGGAAAAGTTCTGTCACAGCTTACACAAGCAGTGTCTTAGTTAAATCTTCACTCCCATGGTTCAAAACTATTAATGTTTTAAAGGTTAACTCTCACTTTTAAGTAAGAAATCCCCTTTTCCAGTTAAAAATAAAATTTTCTCATCAATTTTTTGTGATATGTCCTACGGAACAGCACACACAACAACTTGAAATTGCCAACTTTCAGTTTCAAGAATGGGTATTAAAGAAAGAGCTAACCATTTAAGTGATTAGCTGCATGTATGCAGGACCGATGGCAAAACATCAGTTTATGATATGCAGAACAAACATTGCTTTTCCATTATGTTTTTAAAGTGTCAACAACAAGCACAGAGACAGACAGACAATTAAAAAAGCATACAGATTTATAAAAAAAAAATAAAAATTACCACAGAACTGAGGTCACTCTAATGGGAAAATAAAAAAGAACACATTAGAGAAATTAGGGTTAAATGTTAAAGAAAAAGGAGGCTAACTTTCAAACAAAATGCATTTCTGCATTTTTTTGCACCATCTAAACACAAGAGCATTAGTAAGACAGAAATGTAAATTAAAATGGATGCAAACAAAGATGACAAGTACATTTCTATTAAGTGGTAGCTAGTATTGTTACATGGTTTACCAGCTTTGCTTCAGATTTTACTGACTGCTGCAGAACTAATGCAAAACAGAGATTGAGGCATACAAGCCACATGTGAGGAGTGGTAGAATAAACTATTTTTAAAAAAAGCCATTTTGGAGCAATTTTAAAATAGATCTTTAATTTAAATCCATGCAATGAGTTGAGTATGATATGGAAAAACAGTCCTTGTCATTTCACAGATAATTTGAAGTATCCATATATTTAATGTCTCAGAAATAAAAAAGCAGGTTTTAAATGTTCTTGCAAAGATACAACAAAATTTGGCATAATTTAAATGGGGGAAAAAAATCTTTTTTGGGGTGATAATCTTCATTAAAAAGAAAAAACAGATTGCTTCAATTGAAAACTTTACTTTTTAAGTTTCTGCATGATTGCCTCCCTAAGAATGTTTGCAGGAACAGAACCTTTTCCAGATCCTTTCTGAGGCAAAAAAAAAGTCAGTGAAAGACTTTCTAAAGACTGAGTCAGGTCATTCAATCACAGGATTGCAGCAGGCTAAGGTGACAGGACATGCATTTTATGCACGAATTTCAGTGACCACCATGATTTGGGTGTTACTGCAACATGAGCAACATGCAAGATTAAGTTCAGTGTTATCCCTTGTCTTAGTGAGATGAAATAAAACTAGAAATTGCAATTTGTAATTATAGTGATAAATTTTACAAATTGATTGCATCTCATCTGTAACATTAACAGTTCAGCTGTTTACTTAACTTCTAAATATCTCTAGTTAATCGGCAATGACACATTCTACTCCCAAGGAGAAATCTTTCTTAAAATTCAGAATGTAGGCACTGGTGCTTCTGATAGCAATTACACACAGCATTTACCCAATTTCTTCTTTCTTTCTTATTTTATTTATCTATCTTTTACTGTTGCATGACATAGCAGAGCTTAATGTCCTTCCAGATGTGAAATTACAATCAGTTTGCTAGGCACTTGAAAATCCTTCAGCTAATACTATCCACAAGGTTTTTCTTTAATCAATTATATTAATGCTGAAGTAATGAAGTTGCACAAATACCCAGGCAGAAAAAAAACCAAAAGTCAACAAAGCAGTCTTTTCAAGCCTCTGTGGATTAAAAACAAGCAAAATAAATAAATAAATAAATAAAAATCCAACCAGCTCACCAAAGCAAAACAAAAAAACAAAAACCACAAAACACAATCAGCTCAGACACCTCAACTTCTCACAAAATTTTATTTTTAATGAGGAATTGGTGGCGAGATGAGGGATGGTGATATTTTATTCAATGCTTTATCAATGCCATTCAGGGGGAAAAAAATCAAGAAAAGAGCAGTCATGACACATAAAGTGTCTGCCTAAAATTAAGAATGCTTTCAGCACAAAACAAAATTTACATATAGAAAGACAGCAAGGTTATTTTTCCCTCTTCACCCCCACCATGTATTTTCTGCCTGAAATAATGTGATCTGTGTAGAAAATGAAGTAATTCCAAAGACATTCCACATTTCTGGAATCTATGCTAGATCTATGAAACACTCAGCTAGTTGTACACACACATATTCTGATCCTCTCAGGTATCTCTCTTGGTCAACCTAATAAGTGAAGGCTAGATGTCACCAGGTATTTTTAAGAAAATATTTCATTTCAATCCTTCATACTAAGACATTTAAAGTATTTGAAGTATAATCCCCCTAAATAAATCACACATGTGATATTAAAAGGCTTATAATCTACATGGTGTTCATACACAATAGAAAAAATCCTGGGGAATCTCCTGTGCAACTTTGAACGTGGCTCATGTTCACATCCCAAATACTCGTCTGTAGACCAAAAATTATGTCATTTTTTCTGTTTTCTCTGTTGATTTTATCAGAAATATATCTTTCACAGCTGTATAGCCACAATCCCGCACAATGAAGACCATATACTAATATGATTGATAGAAATAATTAAGACAATAGACACTCTGCTTTTCTACTGCAAATTCATAGCACACATCCCTCCATTAAGAATAGCAAAATGTTTTCCACTTAACACAAATTATTGTCAGATTATCACATTTGCCTTTTTTTCTTCCATTTATTCTTCACTACAAAGAATTTTCAGCAATTTCACTCTCAGTTAAACTATTTCAAAGGAAGTATTCAAGAGTACTAGTAAAGATGTTCAACCAAATGACTGTCAGTGTAACAGCTGACCACATTTAAGAGGTTATGGAGTAAGTTATTACTCAGAACTCTGCAAGAACTGAACTTTGTACAAACAATACAAAATATGAAGGACTTGCTCATTATCAGTATCAGCTACTTCTAATGGGATACATGGGAAGTTTACATCCTGTAACATATCTATAGAACACATATATCTACAGGGAAAGTCTACAATTGAAAAGAATGATCAGTGTAATTCGTAGGAGTTTCCACTATCAGTGGAATTAGAATTCTACCAGTAAAGAGTCAAAATTAGATAGGTAAGTACATCCAAATAAATATTTGCAATTATAAGGTTTCAAAGTGCCATGCATAGCTGATACAAACCTGAAAATCAAGCTATTTAACAGAGAGTTATATTTACACTGGAGAAAAAATCGTTTTTCCCATTGCAGCAAACCATTATCTGTTTTTCATACAATTAATCTCCCCTTACTGCAAGTAGTAAACATAAAAAAAAAACCAAAAAACATAAAAATACTATCTATCTGTAAATGCAAGTACTTGAGTTCACGGGATAGCAGAAAATACAAAAAATTTTCAGTCAATTTCATCAAATTCTTGACGTGCTTGACTTATATATATACATATATATATATATGCCATTTCTTTCCCTTCCATCATCAATGTATCTATTTTTAATTTACATTATATAAACTCATCAGCAAATAAACTCAGTCCTTAAGAAGCTCTCTGAATTTAATCTAACTACCTAATACAAAGTAATAAATAGTAAGCCAAAACACACCTAAATACAAATAGCTCACATTTACCTCTGCATTGTAGAATTTGGTTTTCACATCTAGTGGTTTGAGCACCTGAGTGAAATGGAAAGAAGACAGGTTGACAATTGGTTTCTCAGACATCTTTAGTATAAACTGCTTATAAGTGCTAAATCTTCACCAAAGTGGTATTCTTGGAATTTTTTCTACTTCTTACCTTAAGCAGAACAGATGCAAAGGTACACAGTAGACTAAGCTAAAAACTCAAAATGTGCCGTATGCTAACTGCTAGTTATTTACTGGCCTGGCTGCTTTCTTACTGCCTGAGTAGTCTTCTCATATTGATAACAAATACTTCTGCAACATCCTCTTATGAAATGAGAGAAATACGATGTAGTGAGCTGATTTTCTCTTTAAAATAACATTACATCTGGCTTGTATCCTGAAGTGATCTCCGCTTGCTTTCAAGAGGGAACAAGAATAATCTAACAGGCCCTTGAACATTGAGCACCAAACGAGAGTTGCTGAGGACTTCTCTAAAAATAAATGAAAGAACTTCACATGATTTTCGTAAGCAATGAACCATTATTAGCCTTGACTTCCTTCTTGAAAATACAACTGTTAACATTACTACAAACTGGAAAAAAATAGATACCAGACATTTTAAACCTTATAAATCAGCAGAGAAAGGAGACAATAAAGCAATGGTTTTTAAGTGTTGCACAACAAACAGTATTTTCATCTCTGAACAGTTAATACTTAAAAATGGAAATACACTGATAAAACTGAGAGAAATAACATATTATACTTGTAAGGAAACAAGTTTAAATTGTCTTGCTGGGAACATTTGTTCTCCTACACATATGGAAGGCCCACAGGTACTAATAGCACACTCTGATATTCTTCGTCTGTACTACACGGCAATTTAGCCTTCTAAAGACCAAAATAATTTTGTCTGCAGAAATCATATTGAGTACAGGGCTAAAAGAGTAAAAGAAAGTGCAAACTAGAGAAGACATGCACCTAAACAATAAGCTGTAGGTCTGGCTCATGTGTTGTCAGAACCTCTGTAATAATAGCCAAAAACATACTAAGTAAAACCTGTCACCCAGTATATCTTTGTTATCCCACAATTATCCAAGTCTTAGAATATACCACAGTAAATCAACATCCATTAAATACACAGTTAAATACACGTTCCTCACAAAACCAGCCCAGATGATAGTTATTTCCTGCTTTCATCAGTTATTCTAATCAAGTTTTGGTACCTGTGTGGTAGATTAAAGACTTTCAACTTTATCAATTAACTGTTATGATATTAGTAAAATACAACACACTAGGATTCTTTTCTTAGCTTCCTTTTAAAGGTTAAGTTTAAAGAGGTTAAAAGGACTAAAAAAAAATCAGATTTTTACAATTTAACAGGTTAGATGTGTCAAAGTCAGACTGAACAATACTTGGTGTATTTAAAAAGAATAACCAAAATGGCTGCTAATAACAGATTTGAAATTGGCTTTTCTTTATCAATTAATGTAAAAAATAGTATCTATTACTTATGAAATCTTCATCTGTGCAGTAATTGTAAAGCATCAGTTCATGCAGTTTGAAGTAATTGCTTCTATCAATTCAACTTCTAGTGTCAAGTAAATAACAGCACGTAAAAGTACTTCTGAAGCATAAACTGTTTTAACATTAGTTTTCCAGATTTACTCATTACTTACAAATAGAATAGAATGCTTTGTACTATACCTGAAATTTGAAGAACTTTCTGAAGTACATCTTCTCTCCTGTTTGCGTAGTATAACTTACTGCACAAACTAAGCTAAAAGAAATATTTTTAAAAAATAATAATTAAATTTTGTACTATGTCAAAGAAGGAACAGAATATCAGGCATGTGCTACAGTTTCACAGTTCATTATAGCTCTGCAGTACTCAAAATAAAACAATAACATCAGATAAAAACACCAAGTCTGAAGATTTAAAACCTTACATGTGTGTTCCTATTTCCTTCACTTCATGATGAATCACATCATCAATACAGCAGTCAGGTTTAAGTTCTGCCACTGCAGCAGTAGAAGCTGAAAGGTTCAAGCGCTGAGAACTTGTCTGAAGATCAGCCTAAGAACAGAAAAACAAAGCATCCGGAAACACTTCAGTTGCTTAAGGTAACCTATGGAAAAACAGCTTAGGCTGAGAAGTATCTGAGGGGTTTGAGTCCAGCACATTTTTATACACAAAGTACAACTATGTTTATTGAAGACAGGTTGCTTCTATGTATTTTAGAAATTGCCTTTGACAAACCTAATCCTTTAATATATAGCTTGTAAAATCCCCATTTACTCTGAGTTCCATGAACTTCTAAAATTTCTGTTCTCATGGAACTCTCTGTTCAACATGAAACGCAAAATATGATGCACCAGGAAATAACTCATTTGATACATAAGCAAAACATGGGTAAATATAAGCTACAAAGAGACTTGCTTAGATTAAATAATTGAAAGTGCAAATAAAAGAATACATATCTTTTTGGCTCTGGAAGTTTTGCCACTAATTCTCCAGAGAAGCTTTACAAATTATCCACTTCTTAATTCAATTTCTTTTTTTTTTCTTTTTTAAATTTAAATATTTAAGTATTTCTTATCCCCACTTCTATTTTCACTTATTTTTGTTTCCAGTTGCAAGGAATAATTTCTGGATCAGAAAAAAGTGACAAACAGTCTGTGTAGAAAACATGCTAAATGCACTGCTATTGTGAGAAAACAGTTTAAGATCAGTATATAGAACAGTTAAAATCCAGTATATAGATTTCACATACCTTCACCAGTATGTCCTTGACAACTTGATTACTATCATTATGTACACTGATGTAACTGGAAAATGTTTCTCCCAGAAATATATTTCTGTATTTAAAAAATATACATACATGTTTAGCAACAACAACAACAAAACATTTCACAAAATCCCATTTTTAATATATATATACTTTTATTAAGCCTCACTAACTTTAATTACTAGCTCCAGTTCTTAAAATGCTAGAAAGATGTAGTGCTTAATACAGTGCTTAAACTATACTACAACAGTCAACAGGCTCACTGGGGGAAATCCATTTGCTGTGGTTAATTTTTATACTTAACTAGTATCCAGAAGGAAACAGAATTATTTATGCAATTCCAATTTAAGGATAGCTAGGGAAGCTGCCAAATCAAACCTTAGAATATGCTGGCAGTTTCACACCCATTCTTCTAAATTTCATTCTTCTAAGAGCAAATTTCAAAAGAAAACAAGAAAATCAAAAGTTTTTACAAGATAAAAATACAAAGACAACACTGCACACAAAACACTACAACATACAGAAATCGCCACAATAAAATCTGTCAGTATAAGCTGTGGTTTGTAGCAGCATTTTACATCAGACCTTCACCCAGATTTCTTTAAACTTTCTGTTCCCGATACATTCGATCTGGCTACAGACGACATTAGGCAATACACATTTATACCTTCCATCACATTCAAAATCAAGTCACAGAATGGGTATAAAATGATTTAATATTTTATTGCAGAAAAATGCTATTCAGTAAGAAAGGCAAGAAATAAATACATTACTGTTAAATGAATCCTAAAACTTACACACTATACATTACAACAACTCAATCTTACCCAAAATTTTGAGGCAATGTCAGCATTTCTCCTAGCATCAAAGCTTCAGCTCCTTTTACAGTAGAAGGATCATCTTTCATGAGCTGATTAAATAGATTACCTGTAGAACATCAAATTGCGTACACCTTAGTACTAGCCAAGTCAAAGGCTTTGTCTGCATTTAAGATATGATGCTTTCTTTGTTTTGCAATTTATGCTACACATATTTATTCTACAACCAACTTATTTAGAGTATAGTATGCTTGTTTATAAGGTAGATATGTCAATTCCAATTAATGGGGCATTTTCTCCAGATAAAGAAAATATTAACAACCACCTTTTGTTTTCTACAGTTACATGTTTTTATCTGTTAGAGATACTTTCTCAATTAAAATAACTGCATGCTCCCTACCTCACAGTAACAACTATAGAGACAGTGTCCTAAGTGCACAGACTTCATCTGTTTGCAATATAATCACTAAGTTTTCAAGGCTATGGGTGAGGAGTTGTACAGTGCATATTGGCATTTCCTTTAACAAATACCAAACAAAATATAGTGGTATTTCAGCTTGGTTCCCTGACCATGACATTTCTAAGGAAGGTCAGAAGATTTTTTTTCACATCCAAATCTTAGATGAGCTGCTTAAACCTAGCAATAGGTGCACAATAATCAGTTAGTAGATGAAACATACCTGGCAAATCTCTTTCTTCACAAGTCACTGGAATATTAGTGAATAAGGTA
This sequence comes from Coturnix japonica, assembly GCF_054131305.1. Lineage (NCBI taxonomy): Eukaryota > Metazoa > Chordata > Aves > Galliformes > Phasianidae > Coturnix > Coturnix japonica. Next base: position 59,498,983 of record NC_140702.1, on the reverse strand, counting down.
GGTTTTGTTAACCTCATCACTGCAAAAGCAGAAAATAAATCACAGGTCAATGGAGCAAGTTTATTCGTTCATTTTAAGCACATTTCTGTCTTGCACTCCCTCCATTAAAAAAAAAAAAAATAAAAAAGGAATAAACAAAACCAAAACACTACCAAATATCAGCAAAAATGCTGTCAAGATCTTTTTAGCTTATCTTGTCATTTTCAATAGAATAAATTCCCTGCTACTCTAATCTAAGCATACTGATGGTGCAATTGGTCCCTCTTACTTTGTTTCTCTGGCACAATAACATCTACCATTTTTTATCTTAAATTTGAATCTGTCTTATCAGTTAAAATGTTGTACTATGTGCTTGCAGACTTGAGGAGTGTACAAGTTTCATTCAGTGCGACCATTATAAATCAGCTTGGATGTCTGTTCTGTGACTCTAGATACCATAGAACCAAACACAATGACTTATCTGGATCTTAGCAGCCATAAATACCAGGACACAACACAATTTACATCCTAATCTCCACAACATATAAATGACACAGATACAAGTAAGGAGTTAAGATTGTTAAGACAAATACAACCTTTACACCTACAACTTTAGTTCATGCAGCAGGGAATATGACCACAAGGAGAAGGCTGAGGTCCTTAACACCTTCTTTACATCTGTCTTTAATAGGCAAATCAGTTATTCTCAGGGCACTTTACACCCTGATCTGGAAGTCTGGGATGCTACATAGAATGCACCTCAGGTGATTCAGGGGGAAACAGTTACAGAGCTCCTCCTCCATCTGGACTATCAAAAGTCCATGAGACAGGACTGGTAGATAAGCAAAAGTCTGCAGATGTAGAATACATTGGCTTCAGCAAAGCCTTTGATGCAGTATCTCACAGTATTCCCCTGTAGAAACTGGCTGCCCATGGCCTTGACATGGGTAAGGAATTGGCTAGAGAGCCATGCCCAACAGGTAGTGGTTAATGGTCCAGTTGGTGACCTGTTACAAGTGGTGTCCCCCAGGGGTCAGTACTGGAACCTGTCTTGTTCACTGATGACCTAGATGAGGGGACTGAGTGAACCCTAAGTAACTTTGCGGATGACACGAAGTTGGGAGGTGGTGTCGATCTGCCTGAGGGTAGGAAGGCCCATCAGAGGGATCTAGTTAAGCTGGACCACTGAGATGAGGTGAATGGGATGCGGTTCAACAAGGCCAAGTGCAGTGTCCTGCACCTTGGCCACAATAACCCCACACAGGCTTGGGGATGAGTGGCTGGATGACCGTGAAGAGGAAAGGGACCTGGGGATGTTGGCTGATGCTTGGCTGATGGGCTGCATTAGAACTAGCGTGGCCAGCAGGAGTAATCATCCTCCTGTACTTAGCTCTGGTGAGGCTGCACCTCAAGTACTGTGTTCAGTTTGGGGCCCCTCACTACAGGAATGACATCGAGGCCCTGTAACATGTCCAGAAAAGGGCAACACAGCTGGTGAGGGGTCTGGAGCACAAGTCTTATGAGGAGCAGCTCAGGGAGCTGGGATTGTTCAGTCTGAAGAAGAGGAGGGTCAGGGGAGACCTCATTGCACTCTACAGCTTCCTGAAGGGAGGCTGTGATGAGGAGTTTTGGCCTCTTTTTCCAGCCAACAAACAGGGCCTGAGAAAATGGCCACAAGCTGTACCAGAGAAGGTTTATATTAGACTCAAGGAAACTTTTTCTTTCAGAGAGTGATCAGGCACTGGAATGATTGCCCAGGGAAGTGGTGGAGTCTCCATCCCTGGCATTGTTCAAGAGGCGTCTGGATGAAAAGCTACAAGATATGGTTTAGTGCTTGTGGTAGCAATGGTGATGGGAGAACGGTTGGACTAGATGATCTTGTAGGTCCTTTCCAACCTTGTGATTCTACGATTCTGTGATCCTGAATGGGTTCCTGGGCAGCTTGACCTGGTGGGAGGTTTTCCTATTCAAGGCAGGGGGACTGGAACTAGGCGATATTTAAGATTCCATCCAAACCAAACCATTCTGTGATTCTCTAACTTAACTAAGAATACTCAAAGTTACATGACTTTCATTTGCACTATGTATTTAAGATACTTCACAAGATAACAGTAATAAAATAAAAAATATACGCCACGGAGTGAAGTCAAAATGCACAAATTAAGACATGTAGATTATTACATTTAATGGGACTACTAAAGTATTCTGTCCTTGTAGGATTACAGATTATCTCTTGCTTTTCTTCTCAGATTCTAGATACAAACACAACACTTAATAAAACATTCTGTATCGGACTCCACTGTATCTCTAAAAATTCTGATACCACAAAGTAACTTCATTACTATTATCTTTAACATAAAAAAGTAATTTCATTTGTGTAAGTTGGCTACAAAAGCCTTACAATAGCAACTGCTAGTTACTTCAGCTAGCATGTCATATTAGTTTTGCTAAGCAGTAATATTAAATCTCACAGATGCACCAGATTTTAGCACAAATCATTCAGCCTTCAGTTAAAGTTTAAAAATACATGTCAACATTCCAAATTGAGCAATATCCTTCATTTTGAACTACAAAAAGGCATGCAACGTCTACAATAAAATACTATTATTCAAACATTATCATATGAAGAAAAGCAAGTAAAATTCCAAAGGGAATTTTCTGAAGAATTTAAGTGCGGAAGTTTTGGGTTTGTTTTTTTTTTCTCCTTTAGACAAGGGATGACAAGAAGAAATAAAAAAGGTACTACAGCAAACATATGTACTAATCCTCATTGACCCATTCATGATTTTCCCAACACAATAGACTTAAATACATTACTGCAGCTTGAAAACCATACTAAAGTAACAAAGTCATCTTCTCCTCATTAATTCATCAGCTATTCTGAGGTTTGTACATTTCAAGCTCCTTAAAAACTAAGCCACCTAAAAACTACTTCAGACAACAATACTGTTACAAAACTTACAGTTATAAACTAAATATAATTCCAAATTTATGTACAACTAAATTCATTTTATCTGTAAGGCTTAGCTTTTCTCTAAGAATACTTCTAACATATTCACAGTATAGTATATCACAGAAAATCCATATCTGTCCCAAAGATCTTTGGATAGTAGCATTGCAAGACGGCAATTCATTCTGCTTGATAAGTCTATTCAGTTTTATCCAGATGTCCTCCAAGTTCTGGTTATTACAATTAGACTGCTCAATTGTCCACTTTGCTCTATAAAATGCATGCAACTTAAGTCTTTCCAAATTGTTTTGAAGTTCTTGAGATAGAGGAAGAATCTTTTCTTTAATCTTAGGGCTACAGAGAGAGACACTCCAAGACCTTTTCAATTTCTGTTTTCCATTAGATGGTGGTTCTCCTTGATTCTCCAAGTTAATTTGCCTATGGCCATTTTGTGTGTGCATTAAAGTCTGCCCATGATTCACATCAGACTGAAATTCAAGGAGATTTTTTGTGCAGTCATAATTAGGAGAGTCTACAATATATTCTGAAGGTGTAGAAAGTTGTTTCAGTTCTTCCACTTCTTCAGAAGAAATAACAGGTGGTTGCTTTTTTGGTTTGAGCGGAAGTCTGTACAAATCATTTGGAAACCAGGGTGTGAATCTTGGTAACTGACGAATGGGAAACTCCTTCACTGCTGCTTCTGCAAATTTCTGCAGTTCCATCAGATCTCTCTGATGTGGTCGATAATGTAAGACCACTTCCATGCTTGTGCAGTAGGAATCCAGTTATTCTTAATTACAAGAACAGTCTCTTGATGAGGATTCATAAGTCTAGTCTCAAACATCTTATTTACAAGAATTTCCTTGCCCCATGCTGCAAATATCAGTGAGAAACAGGACCTAAAGCAGAAGTATTATGAAAAAATAAGACACTACCAAATTAAGAAAAACATTGCTAGGATATTTTGTAAAAAGCAACACATGGTAAAAACAAGCCAAACATGTACATTAACTTTTCCACTTCACTCAAGCTGACTACAGCAAGTGCGTTCCATCGCCATCAGTGTAACTGCAGTACACTGAACATTACCCAGAAGAATGCAGTCCTTCCCCAATAGTATTTCTTTTACTGGTTCCTTTTCATGCTTGCTATCCACCTGTCAGTCTTGTTACATTTTTGTGATGAATATTAAAGATAACTGAGACGTCCTTAAATGTTAATTTACACACATTAAGGCAAGTATAACTCTTTTTCCAAAGATTCTGCACATGCATGACTTATTAACAACTGTATTATCAAAACATTAAGTAAAATAATTTGTTTAAAATATCATCTTTAATAAGACACATCACTACCACTGTCAATTTCAGCAAGCTCACCAATCAATCAAATATTTCAAGTACTTTCCACAAAAATTTCAACAAACTAAGCCAAAGCATATGAATTAACTCCACTGTGCACTGCTTACTGAAATAGTACTGACAGATGTAACAGTTTCTAAAGTTGACACTACAAAGGGAAGTGCCTAAACAGACTAAGGTCTGCATTTTTATATCGTGTTCACAGATGTTCAATTCTTACCCTCATAGCTTCCAAGGATTACATGCAGCCATTCTTCCAGACATAAGTACTCACAGATTTTATGCTCTAAAAATATCCATAACCTCTTTTTTTCATTTAAAGCCCAAATTAAGTGTAGGGGGAAAAAAAACCAAACCAACAAACAGCAACCTACAAACACGACTATGGACATAACACAAAACATATGATAACATGCACTCTAACTTGAGCTTCCTCTCTCTGCCCACCAAGTTTGCAGTCATTTTGGTTCTCTATCAAACATCAGCAATATACAATAATGTTAGAGCCAATACAATTTCAAATTCCTTAATCATGTCATTGTCAATATTTTGTATAAAATAGGGAAAATGTAAAGATATTCAGATATCCTTCTGATTTCTATTTGCAAAATATACAGCCTGGGCAGTGTATCAAATTCAATACAAGCCCAAGGATCCTACTGATTTCTTGCAAGCAAACTGTCATGCCATACAACTTGTTCCTTTGTATAAGTTACTAACAAAATGTGCTGGTAATGGCAGCTGACAGTATTTCCTGCACTCATGTTCTGGCTTAGACACTGTCTGTGCACATGCATGAAAAAGTGGTTGCTGATATGTGAATTACGGTTAATAGATTTGACTATAAGATGCTGAAAACCCTCCCAAAAAACACTGTGAAGAAAATAAACAAACAGAATATGGAGTCTAACATCATCTATGCACCTCCACTGCTTTATGTAGCTGAGCCATCTCACTTAAAATACACACGCAGATGAGGCTTCAGCTGTTCCCTACTCCTCCTTAATAGCGATGCTTATTTCCAACAAGCACTGTTCAAGAGGAAGGTAGATTTACTTCCACTGACTGCAATCAGGGGCAGCTACATTCATTGTTTTCAGTGCTTCACTTCCTAACTCGATGGCACCAAAGTGCCTGTTGGCACAACCAGCTTCTTTATAGAAATCTGACCATTATTTTTGTTGCTATCAGCTCTAGCTCTGTGACCTCATGAGATCTACCAATTTTTTTCTCTCAATCAAGAATCTGAATCAAGAATACAAGCCGGCGGCTGCTCACTGAGGGTGAAAGGAAGAAAAATCAGAAAACTATAATGTTAAAATATGAAAAAAGAAAAATAAAAAAGAAAAAAGTAAAAAAAAAAGAAGTTAGAAGTGCTGAAGCCTGTGAAGATCCCGGTTCGCCAGGCCCGTGGCGCAGCCCTCCTCCTCCCACCCGTCGCTCCCGAGCCGTCCTGTGCCTCCTGTGCCTCAGGGGCAGCAGCTCGGCCCCGGGCCGCTCCCAGGCTCAGGGTCGGTACCTTTCAGTGCCAGCAGATGCTCCTGCTTGGGCTGGTTCACGTCCATGGTGCAGCCTGAGGCCCGAGCGCCGCAACCAGCCGAGAAGCGCGTAACCGCAGCGCGGGCAGAGCGAGCACCGCTGAACCCGGAAACAGCTGCTCCACACACGCCCCGTCATACACCGCCACGGCGCCACAAACTACAACCCCCACAGGGCCTTGCGCCCGCTCAGCCCACATCCCCCGTCCCGAGGAAGGCGGGTCCCGCGGGCAGCCCCGTGGCGGTGCATTCTGGGAGCTGTAGTTCTGGAGGGTGCCCAGGCGGCGGCCTCGCGGAGCACGACGGGAACTGCAGTTCTGCTCTCGGAGGAGGCGCAGGAGAGCGCATGCGCACACTGAGGAAGGGGTGCTGTCTGCGCGGCCCGCTGTGCTCCGCCCCGTCCAAGATGTCGGCCCTGGCTGTAAACAAGGCTGCGGCTGCGGCCGGGCCGGACGGCGGCCGCGGAGCTGGGAACAGCTGGGGCCCGACCGGCGCCGCCGTGAAGGTGAGGCGGGGCCGCTCGCTGCTCTCCAGCCGGTGCTCTGCTGTGCTGTGGCGGAGGTGCCTGCTGGGCCCGGGAGGAGGCGTACCGAGCGCTCTGCAGGGTTTCCTCAGGCGGTGTGTGCCGCTGCGGTAGGGCCTCGCTGCTCCTCCATCGCACCGCGGGGCTCCGGTGAACGGCTGCGGGGCGGGAGGCGCTCGGGGAGGCCCCGGGTGGGAGCTGTGTCCCTGCTCCTCGCGGGAGGGCTGCTCCGTGCTGCTCCGTGCTGCTTCCGTTGTGTTTTTGTCTTGTTTCGTTGTCTTGTTTCCCCCCCCCCCCAGCCTGGAAACAGATGGTATCTTTTCTAAAATCGTAGGTTCTCGAGTGCGGAGTCTGTGAAGATGTGTTCTCTTTGCAAGGCGATAAGGTTCCTCGGCTGCTTCTGTGTGGCCATACTGTGTGCCATGACTGCCTGACCCGGCTTCCCCTTCACGGCAGGGCTGTCCGCTGTCCTTTTGATCGGCAAGTTACTGAATTGGGTAAGAGAGCTTAGGCCTGAATTTGTTAAGACCGAACAGAATGTTTAAAAGACCAGCAAGCCTTAACAGGAAATGTATAAAGGCTGATTTGAGTTTGTAGGCTGGCAGTGTGTGGTATCAGAATTTTTACTGTTGATAGTTTTGATTTGGCTGCAAATGGATGAGAAGGGTTTAGTACAGTAAAATGCATGGCTAGATAATGTGTGTGGATAGTACACAAAACCAAATAAGATGAATGTACTAGTTGTATTTGTTTTGCAGCATTCCTCCTGTACTCTGGAATGCTTTTTTTTTTTTTTTTTTTTTTTTTCACTGAGAGGAGTGAGAGAGATCTCATTAAGATTAGGTAATAAGTTTTATCTTCTCCTTGAATATAGGCTTGCAAACACCTTGTTTGTGAGCCTGTGTTTACAAAGTGACTGGTCTGTTTTAAATCCCTGTTTAATGATTCTTGAGAGGATATCAGTTTCCTGTTGTCCTAAACATTAAGTAGACCATACAGTTACGTAAGTTGTTTCTCTGTCAAACAAATTTGCCTGGATTCACAGTGGAATGATAACAAACCTGTTTGTAAAGTATATGGTAATTCTAAGGGTGATAGAACTTAAATTGACAGGCTGTCTACAGGGATTTTATTACTTTAGAAATGTGTCTCAAAAGATCAGATACGGTGTTTATTCCATAGTGAGAGTTTATTTCAGGCATATGCTAGTGATTGTGCATTCAACATAGAGTTAAAGAAAGGACAAGTTACTAGAAGAATTTGTGTCAAGGTTAACTTGTGAACAGAGCTGTCTGCAGTAGCTTTGAATAGCACAGTGGATAAAAATATTAGGATGGCGGAGAATCCATGGAGCAGGAGATATCAAATGTAGTAATGCATGAAATAAATGTACAATTATCAAATCAGCATGAATACGTATTTACTTTGAAGTGATAGTCTGCTAGAGTTAAAGAAATATTAAATGGAAACAAACTCAGAAGAAACATCAGCATGATGTGAAAGAGTTTTGTTTGTGGTAGGAGAGGTGTGGATGGTATGTGATTGAAAGAGGATTGAAAGAAGTTTATTTTTTTATGTGACTGTACATCTATATGGGGTTTATGTATGTATGCTTTAATAGGGAGCGTGTGTTAGTCTTGCTGTTGTGAAACTTCAGCGTGAGCCAGCTGCTTGTATCTTGTAAATGGGGAGCAGAGCTTTTTATTGTAAGGGGGCGTTGTCACTTTGTGGCTCTTACTGTGTGATTTCCGCCTGACAATTGGAAGCATCCTACAGTAATTTTTTATTTTAGTTTCAGTTTTAACCAAAAATTAAGTTTCTTCGTCTTACGTAACAACTAGTGGTTTCTGATGGAACAATGTGAAGTGTTAAATTTGCAAGGCTTCTATAGAAAGGTAGTGGGAAGAAAAGCTGAAGCTTTCATTTCTAGGATAGTAGGCTTGCAGCTTATTGGATGGTTCTGGAAAGAAGAATGATATGTTGTGATCAGCTGTTGCTCAAAAAAAAAAAAAAAAATTAGCAAAACAACCTGAGAGTCAAAGCACTTCTGTGAATGAAAATGTTTTGCCTGATGGTTTGAAGCAGAAGAGGGTCATGGCAACATTTCATCTAATCTGTTCTGTAAGTCCTCGGGGAATAGTAGAATCATAGAATCACCAAGGTTGGAAAAGACCTAAAAGATCATCCAGTCCAATTGTTCACCCATTACCAATAGCTCCCACTAAACCATGTCCCTCAACACAACATCCAGTCTCCCAGGGTCTCCCCCAGGGTCCCAGGGTCGGTGACTCCACAACCTCCCTGGGCAGCCCATTCCAGTGTCTGACCACCCTTTCTGAGAAGCAATACTTCCTAAAGTCCAGCTTGAATCTCCCTTGCTGCAGCTTGAAACCATTCCCTCTGGTTCTATCACTAATGACACAAGAGGCAGACCCCCAGCTCACTACAACCTCCCTTCAGGAAGTTATAGAGAGCAATAAGGTCTCCCCTGAGCCTCCTCCAGGCTGAACATTCCCAGCTCCTTCAGCCTCTCCTCATACGGCCCCATTGTGCTCCGGACCCCTCACCAGCTTGGTTGCCCAGCTCTGAACATGTTCCAGGGCCTCCATGTCTTTCTGGCTGTGAGGTGCCCAAAACTGGACGAATGACATTGAGGATTTCAGGACATGCAAAGTCTGCAAGTAAAAATTGACAGTCAGTTTTACAAAGCCTTTTTTCTTCCAAATACTCAGGTTTGAGTTTGAGAGTAGACAATTTCTAGCAGCCTTCTTTCTCTCTTCTGCTTCTTGCATGGGATTGGAGTTTTTCTGTGATTAGTTTTTTTGGTGTGTGTGTGTTTTTATGTGAGATGTTTTGGTTGTTGTTTTCCAAAATACATAGACCAGGCAATTTGGGGAAGGATATGCAGATGTGACAGCCTTGGAGGCTGGCTTTTCCACTTTACCTGAGCAGCTCTGCTATGGAAACCTCTCAAAGTTTATGGGTCAGGTGAACTCTTCCTGCCATCATCACGTAACAGAGCTTGAACTACTTTCTGTCATTAAAACTCGTTCAACTAATGTATTCAGACTTTGGTGTACATCATGGAATCCGTGCCACTGGCACTGTTTAGGTATTCTTTTTCTAGAGTGCTAAGATAAAACCTCAAAACATTTTGCAAGAAAATTTGGCTGTAATTTAATACTCCTTTTGCTTTGTTTAAGTATTTAGATGCAGGTGGCTCTTTTATTACTCCTGTTATTTTTTTTTTTTCCCCAGACAAGCTTCATGCTTTTGAAAATGTTATTTGTATTGTTGGCAGGAGTCCATCTTAATATCTTGAACAGCTCAGTCACTGTCTCACTCCTGGCAGACATGCTCCCTGCTAATCATGTCTTAACTCTTCTTTATAGAAGAAACAGTCAGATTCTGTGGTAGTTTTGTAATGGGCACAAACATCCCTTGTAGGCACGGAGATGAGATCACTAGACTCTTTTACACTTGTGACCAAAGCAGAACTTGAACTGAAGTTTAAGAGACTAAACAGATATGTTTATGGAACTTGTTTTTTTATTATAAAGTATATGCTGATTACACAGCAATCGTTCAATATATTTAGTACAAGAAGCAGCGAATAAGCTTTTTCTCAAATAATGTAAACTCTGATAAGTACTATTGAAATGAAATATGAGCTTCTATGAACAGTGCATGTTCCATAGGTGCTTATTGGTTATAAATTCTGCTTTAATGGATTAGTTCAGATGTATTCGTGTAAGCGTTGCCTGTTCTTCTGTGCGTCTCCAAGGTTACCATTGCATGTATAAGCAAATTTCAGCGTTGATTTCAAAAAATCAGAGTGAGCTTGTTTGTTCTAAAAAGTTTAAAATCTGAACTAGAAAATAGCTTGTAAGACAGAATAGTTGCAGGTATAACTTTCATATAAGTTAACTGCTTTTTTTCTGACTTCACTTTCTCTTCATGCTAGCTCTGAAAGAGGAGGTGATTAAAATCAGATACTAGAATGTAAACAAGGGGAGTTCATTAATAAGGAAATTTTCTTGGCTTTTAAATTATTATTTCTTTAATTAACATAGAAGAGTTTCATAGTGTACTCTATCAAGATTGAACAGCTTCTTCATCTTTCAGCCTTATCCAGTATTTGCTTAAAAGCTAAGAAAATGTTTGATAAGTTGGTTTATCCTTTTGGTGAGTTTACACCCATGTATATTTTGTTATTAATGGCTTTCTGGATTTTTTTAGAGGTACAGAAGTATCAATATTCATTATACAGGTGTGCTGTTAATGTGCAGGTTTTTTACTGTATTATCTGAAGTTACATCCCATTTTAGCATGGTCTGGTGGTACTCTGAATGCTGCAGTAGAGAACTGTCCAGATTACTCTTCTGTAATTGCTTTTTGGGATTTAGTATCCAAAAGTCGGTCTGGATGGAGTGCTGGAAAGTCCACGCTCTGTTTACAAACTGGATTGGCAAAATTTAGATTCCTAAAATGGGTATTCAATTCTGTATTTTTTTTTTTTTTCAATTTGTAGTGAGAGTTTACTTTCTCTTGCTCTGGTTTGGAAAAATGCCATTATACTGATAGGAGTGCTTATGCTAAAAAGTAACACAGATGACTGTGCTTGTGCTAAATGTAGTTGTAAAAGAGCAGAACACAAGCTCCTTCAGAAACTGTGGTAAACAAAAAATACAACATAAAAATAGTGGGTTTTGTTCACATTCTGTCTTAAAGATTGCTGACTCCTTAAGCTGAATATTGGTAATTGTGCTTGCACTTTAGAAAGTTTCTTCATTGGAACTGGTAACTGCAGAGAGCCATGCCATGCACTTGCTTTGTTCTGCATGGTTTTCATTACCTGGTAGGCCCACTTCCAGAGACAGGAGATTTGCAGGTTGCTGAAAGTCACATACAACCTAGCCCCAGTAAGCAGGGTTTGTTTTGTTTTGTTTTTTAATGTACATTAAGTATTGCTTTGTACAGGTTGATGAAGTTGGAGGAGAGAATTGCGTATACATGCTCCCATTTATAGCTACAGGAAAATAGTTTCCATCAATTTATCTGTATTGTGAATTTTACCTTTTGGTAACTCATATTTTGAGTTCAGCCACTTAGAATAATAGTAATGTCTGTGGGGAAGCGTACCTAGAAGATTAAGTTTTGAGTGTTGAAACTGTAAACAGTGCAAAGTCGTAAGAGCTGGAAAGTGGATATGTTGATTCCTTTTCATATCTTTCTTCAGTGATGCCACAGCATTGCTGCTCTTTGTATTAGAAAAATCATCTCAAGAAAGCTGGAGGTATTTGGTTGTCTGCGGACAATTCCAGGCAGCAGTACCTAACCAAGCAGTGCAGCTCTACTCTATGAAGCAGTACAAAAAGAAAAATATTGGCAGGTTGTAAAAGCACTTGTATGTATTCTAAACTGGTTTTGAGTTTTAAATCCAGTCTCGTTTCATAGCTGTGAAACAAATGTATTGCCATTATTCTCTTTTGTATTATTATGTATTTTCCTTCAAAAGCTTTGAAACAATACATTATTATTTGTGGTGTGTTTGACTATTCTCAGTATTGTGGGGGGAAAAAAAAGTCTAGGTTAGTTGAGGTGACATCTGAATTCCAGAAGGATGCAGAGGACATACAGCTACCAGGCTGCCACAGGGCGCTGTAATAGAGGATGCTTGAAACAACACTTGGGAGAATCAGATGGTTAAAGTAGCCTGGGCTTTCTCTTTGGGAAGATAACTGGGATGTAGGTTCTGTGAGGTTGTGTCAGAGGGACTCTCCTGTCAGACACAAAATATGTGGACTGAAAGTGTCAGGAGTTTCTGAAGGTTGTTTGGAGCCAACTGCTGTTCCAGTGGTCTTTGCACCTGAATTACAAGAGGAAGCCCAGATTTTTTTTCTGGATCTGGTGCTGTTTTCTAAAATTGTTTTCTATGTTCATGGTTAAAGCAACATTTATGTTGTTACTTGAATGAAATGACAAGCCATTTTATTTACTTTTTTACAATGCCTTAATGAGCAGAAGTGCACTGATAGATCTGTTTATATTCTTGCACTGGTATGTTTGCTTGGACTGTAAGTATTTGAAATATGAAAGTGTTATGTACATGCGGCTTTGTCTAGGAAATGCTACTGTCTTTTCTTGTGTCAGCAACCCTGTACAAAAGTTTGATAGAGGAGATAGCTGGCATAGGTTTTCTGCTGTATATCTGTTAGTGCAGTAGAAATGTTAACTATACATAGTTAAGTAAATTGTATTAAATTTCATGATAATTATAGTTCTTATGGTCTTTTGTTGTTAGTTATCGCGGATTATTTTACAAGTGGCATTTCTTAAGTAGGGACAATCTGCATAAACAGTAAATAATTCCATGATGGAAAGAAGGAACAGGATGGAATGTTATTGTGAGCTGACATTGAGCAGCCATGGTACCTCACTGGAATTATATGTTCTTTTTAATGTTAGTTAAAATCTTCTCTGTGCTTTGTGAAATTCTCATTATGTTATTTGCTTAGGCATTTTATTCCTATCCCCTCACTTTATTTAGTTGTTTCTCAAAAATAGGAGATTCTGGTGTCTGGGGACTGAAAAAGAATTTTGCTTTGTTGGAACTATTGGAACGGCTGCAGAATGGGCCTCCTGGACAGTGTGGGACAGCAGAAGAAGCCATTGGTCTATCTGGAGAGGTACAGATTTTGGAAAAAGAACTGTGTTACATTTGTGTAAAAATATTATTAGATAGAAGAAAATTTTCTTGGCAAGTGTGTTTGCATTAATAAAGTTGTTTTCTTTCTGTATCTAACATGAAGATTATCAGTAATTCATAATTTAATTCTAATGTGCACTGACTAAATCAGAGAAGTTATTACCAAGTCTTCCCCCCTTTTTTAGGCTTTAAAGACTTTTCCAGAGGGTTACTTGTTTGGATATTTTATTTGTAATAATTTTAGGAGAGTTTTCTGGAACTTCCTAGCATCTCTTTTTACAGACTTTGAAACAGCTCTTCTTTCTGGATAGTTACCTTTTATAGTCATTCAGTGTGACTGTGTTGTATAATAGCTTCTTTACCAGAAAGGACTGCTTTAAGCAGTCTGGTATTAACAGCTGTTATGCACAAAGCATGCAGTGCAATTTTAGGAGCAGATCACTGTTCTGAGCACATATTTTTCTATTGTTGTTTTGTCTCTAACTTTCTCATTCTTCTTTCCATAATGCTTATGTTGAAGAGCTGTCTGGAACCTGAATTACTTTAGCCTCAAAAGCTCTACTGCTTCTGCTGAAGTGTACATTTAGAAAGTCAATTAACCGCTCAATCAAAACCCTCTAGAGTAATATTGGAACTTACTGTTAGGGAAACTGATTTTTTTATTATTGTTAAGTAACAAGAGGTCAGGTTTTCAAAGTAGTCCATATTGGTGTCGGGTCTTCTGACTTTTCCGTGTTGCTGGTATTAATAAATACTAACAATTTTGGTTTATGTTGGTGTTATTTTTTTAGAGTATCATTCGCTGTGATGAAGATGAAGCCCATGTTGCATCTGTTTATTGCACTGTTTGTGCCACTCACCTGTGTGCAGACTGTTCTCAGCTTACTCATTCTACAAAGACACTAGCGAAACACAAACGTGTACCTCTTGCTGATAAACCTCATGAGAAGACCATGTGCTCCCAACACCAAGTGCATGCTATTGAGTTTGTTTGTTTAGAAGAGGATTGTCAAGCCAGTCCTCTCATGTGTTGTGTCTGCAAAGAGTATGGGAAGCATCAAGGTCATAAGGTACTGCTGAGAATCTGTTTCTGGTCATGCTATGGAATGACTTGCATATTATTTATCCAATTTAAGTAGAAAAAGTTATCAAGAGAGGAGAGCAGAATCTTGATGTGCTTTTATAGAAGTACTGTCATTATTTTCTTTCCTTTTTCATTAGGAGAACTGCCACAATAAAAGGTACAGGGAAAATAGTTACGATTAAGACTATATTACTTATAAGTAAATTATATAGTTAATTTGATGCTTTTCAGATCTTCTCATGGTATTTTATTGCCTGACCTGAAGGTTGTTATTCATCTTGTAGTTTGTTCACCCAATCAGTTGCATTCCAACCTCCCTTTTGTGTGTGCTTTAATAAGTAATTATAGTAAACAGGCAAATTTCTGTTTGTACTTATATAATTGCTAGATGCCTGTCTTAGTAGTAGAATAGTATTTAGATTCTAAATAATGCATTTATGTGATTTACTTAATTAATATATTTTTTATCTAGTACGACAGAAGTGATATTTAAAGAAAATATTTGATTGATCATTGATATGTTGCTTTTAATTAATAGCATTCTGTCTTGGAACCAGAAGCAAACCAGATTCGTGCATCCATTTTAGACATGGCCCACTGTATAAGAACTTTCACAGAAGAAATCTCAGATTATTCCAGAAAATTAGTTGGAATAGTTCAGCATATAGAAGGAGGAGAGCAAATTGTTGAAGATGGAGTTGGAATGGCCCACACAGAACATGTATGCTATCTTCTTTGTTGTTTTTATTTTCTTGCATATACAGAATATTTACAGATTGTAATAACAAATAGGAGCTTGTAAGGTTGTTTTTAAGCTTTTAACAAATAAAGATCTTTTTGGGAGGTAGTTAATTATAACATACTTTATTACAATTACATTTCAAGGAAGTTCTTGGAAAACTATATGTAGGCTTTACAAGACAAAACTTTTAAGTTTTAATGTCTACTGAGAGATTAAGACTTCTGTCCCAATATTGTTATTGAGACAACAGTTAAAGGCAATCTTGTAGTACGTGTCAAGGTTTTTAGTCATCATGAATGTAGAGAGTCAGTAAGGAAAGAGGTGTAAAGGCTACTTGATTATTGAAATAATTTATCTGAAATCTTGACCTTAACAACGATGAGGCTGTCTATGTAAATGGGACTAGAACTGTAAGGTAACTAAACAGGCTTGAACAAAATTAAGAGATATGAATAAAATGACACATACACTTGTACAGTCTTGTGGTGTTTTTAATTCTCTTGACATTTTGATTGTGACACTGTAGGTACCTGGGACTGCAGAGAATGCTCGCTCATGTGTCCGAGCCTATTTTTCGGATCTTCATGAAACCCTCTGTCGACAGGAGGAAATGGCTCTTAGTGTTGTTGATGCTCATGTGAGAGAGAAATTGATTTGGCTTAGACAGCAACAAGAAGACATGACTATCCTATTGTCACAGGTTTCAACAGCTTGCCTTCATTGTGAAAAGACTTTACAACAGGTAGGTTGGCAAGTGAGCTGCAGCGTCTGGCAAGAGAAAGATAATGCAGTGTAAGTTTAGGCTACAAACAAAAAAGTGTTCTGCATTTTATTTTATTTTATAATTTTAAAACTGTAATTATATTACATGAGATTGGCCAAGTCCTCCAGTTGCTGTAAATTCTATGGCATGACTCTAGAGTAACTTCTGGTTGATTACGGGAGAGGTTTTTGGAACAGAGGTGAAATGGAAGGAAGGAAGAAAACGCCTGTGGGATTTGTGGGAAGGATTTTATAGCTGCAGTTGCTAACAGTTTTTTGAAAATGGTTTTTTGAAAACAGTTTTATACTAAATGACTTGCTCTTGATCTTTGCACTTGCAGTATGGATAATTCAGTATCAGATTAAATGTGTGAAGGAAGTGAATGTGTAAGACTGTCTGATGCAATATTCTCTTAATGATAACAAACAGTAGATGGCATCTATAATGAACTGTGTGAGAAATTACTTCATTAGTGTGTTACTTGCACTTAAAAATTTTTATCTAGTGTCTGATTGCTTAGTCAAATGTACATTTAACTGCAAATCTTTGTCAGCAACGTCACAGTACTGATAATCTTTTTTATCAATTGTGTTACTATGTGATGTGAAGCTGCAACTGTATTTCAGCTGATGATGTTATGTGTGAATGATGTAAATATTCTAAATGTTTAGCTTTACTCTGTTTTATAATTTATATTCTTTTACATGAAGGACTAAGAGATCTAGGAATAACTTTTTTTAAAACACAGAACTGTTCAGTATCTACTGGTATTAGAGAAGAATGACAAGACCTAATTATCTAAGTACTTTTTTTTGGTTTTTAAAGTTTTTATGTAAATATTTCTTTACCTAAAGTATTTGTTTAAAATGAAAGTTTTAAGTTCTCTTTCCAACTGTTGTGTTTACGGTTGTTTCATTCTGCTAAGTAAATTACTAAGAAAGCGTTATGCTTTTGTGGTTTTTGTCTATTTAGGATGACTGCAGAGTAGTGTTGGCCAAGCAGGAAATTACAAGACTGCTAGAGACATTACAGAAGCAGCAGCAACAATTTACAGAACTTGCTGACCATGTGCAGCTGGATGCTAGCATACCTGTCACTTTTACAAAGGTACTTTTAATCTCATGAAAATATAACTACCCAATTTATCAAGTGCTAGATGTGCTTTAAAAGAAAGCAAAGCAGGAATTATGTATCTTCTTTACAGTGCTCTATTTGTTTCAGCAAATGTAGACAGTTCGACATGAAGTTATCACAAGATGAGTGCTCTCTGGGGCAACAAAACCACTCTGTTATAATTAGTACAAGAAACAATGTTTAACGTTGGCTACACCAGTAGTTTTGTTTGAAGATCAGCTGCTTTTCTTCAGAGATTTAGGTTAGCATTCATGAATTCCAGAAATACTTTTATTTGGCGACATCCCTGATGTGCCAGTATGTGCTCTTATACAGTGTTCTCTTGAGAGGTTTCATGCCATATCCTTTTGGAAAACAATTATTTAATTTTAATTCATTAATTCATTGCATGCCTGTTATTTCTGCAACAAGTACCTAATCCAGAAGTGGTGTGTATATGTTTTAAATCGTTACTTCAGGCAGTGATCTGAAATAATGTTGCTGTTGTCAAGTTGTAAAAGATTGAAAGAGAATTGAGGTGAAGAAGTATAGCTGTGGAGCTTTCAGCAGTGGAATAACACTGTAGGTAGGAGTGTTAGTATTATGAGGAAATATAATGGAAAAGTTACTAAACCAGTGGATTTCTCAGGTCTGAGAATTCTAATTGCTATGAGCAGCTTATTCTTGGATTGAAGCCCCATGGCAAAAGAACCTGAAATATAAACACACATGAGGTTGGATGGCTTTCTAGAAGACATAAGTTGGGTAGAAGTTGCAGGTTCACTACAGAATTCACTGGACACTGTGGTCTGTTTTATTGCTAGAGGTGATTGGATGATGACTGTGCCTTGTACTTCTGGAGTTCCTCCACTTAATCACTTCACAAACAGCAAGAACATAAGCATCTTGCCCACTAGGAAATTTAAGTTAAAAAAATCCTTAACTTTCTGTATGCTGCTTCTTCCAGGACAACAGGGTACATATTGGACCAAAAATGGAAATTCGAGTTGTGACTCTAGGATTAGATGGAGCTGGCAAAACAACTATTTTGTTTAAGTTAAAGCAAGATGAATTCATGCAGCCAATTCCAACAATAGGTTAGTCATAACAATTTAAATGTAAGATTTTTCTGAATGTTTTATTTATCTGTGGAATTTGCTTCTTTTACGTTCATGTAGAACAAGATTATAAAACTTGAATATTTTTTAATTTAGGTTTTAATGTTGAAACAGTAGAATACAAGAATCTGAAGTTTACTATTTGGGACGTTGGAGGAAAACACAAGTTGAGGCCCTTGTGGAAGCATTATTACCTCAATACCCAAGGTGAGACTAATAGAACTTCTAAACCACATTTTGTCTTTTAACTTATATGTCAGAACCAAAAAGATTATTAGTAGAGTATTTAACTGTTAAAAAACAGTTTGTCTAGTGCAAAATTCAGCTGCTAGATTCATGAGCTAAATATTTTAATCCAGTTGTTTATTGTGACAGGGGTGCATTCTGCATTAACCCATCAGACAGTTCATGGAGCCAAACAGAATTAGAATCTAAGGTTTTGTCTGACAACAGGCAAGGTGCAGTGTTCCAAAGTTTGCATAGTGAGAAATTGTGCTTGCCAGATACAGACTTTAAATAGCACTAAAAATGAAAATGCTTGGTCTTTAGGAGCATCTAGTTTCTCTTGCAAGAGCTGAACATTAACACAATGCATGTGTATTATTAGATTAGATTTTAATATATATAGCATCTTTAGGAGCATCAGTTTTTTAAAGTAAACTTTAAAAAATTCTACAGTTTTATAACTTCTTCCTTGGTATCATGGGCTTCAGATTATAGATTTCAGAATTAAGCAGTTTATTAGTAAACCTCATTATAAGTATTGCTGACTTGGAAATTCATGTTATCCTTCTGTAAGTGCTCAACAATTATTTTCCAATTTAGAAACGGGTTTCTCTTCACAAATTTGCTGTAAATTGCCTGAAATACTTAGGAGTGACAAGCATTGATTTTTAAGTGTTTTGTTGTGTGTATTACTTAGCTTTTATTACCAACTTCAGCGCTTTCAATCCCCTCATCTTTACAGACTTGGAGACATTTAACTCTGGGTTTCTGTTGTCCTGTTGGTGCATATCTGCAGTAGGTTTTGTTTGATTTTGGATGTTTTATGTATTTATTTTATTAAAATAGAACAAGCTTAAATTCTGTCCTTTAGCTCTGCCTCTGAACTCTCCAGTTTTCAGGCACTGTCATTACCCTCTGATGTACTGTAAAACTTTCTGCTGATGTGTTGGGTCTAAGGAAATCATCTCTATTATGTGTAGAGCTATTCCATAGCTCAGGAAAGCAGTACTCATTTGACTTTAGAGTTTTTATTGCTAACTAGGGCAGATTGAAACACTTTTGTGGGAGTCAGTTGAAATGAATCAAAAATAGTTTGAATGGAGATGCTCAATCCTCACAACTTAAATCAGGTTTTAAACCAAAACAGTTAAAACGTCAGACTTTGTTAGACTAGACTAAAAACTGCAGAGTTTTTCTTTGTTTTAAGATGAATTGCAGATTTTTTTTTTATGACGTATATTGGCATATATTGTATTTCTCAGTCTTCCTGGTCTTGAAAGTGAAGTTGTTTGCTGCTGAGAGATTTGGCATAGAGGACTTCTAGGGGAAAAAAAAAAAAAAAAGTTGTAGGTTTCAGCTGACTTTTTGCATACATTTGTATACAAAGTGTAATGTTTGTTTTATTTCTCTTTTATAGCAGTGGTGTTTGTTGTTGATAGTAGTCACAGAGACAGAGTCAGTGAAGCACACAGTGAACTTGCAAAGTTATTAACAGAGAAGGAGTTGCGGGATGCCTTGCTCTTGATCTTTGCTAATAAACAGGTACTTGTGATTTTTATTTATTTTTTCACTCTTCAGTTTATGAAATTCAAACTTTCTGAATCCTTTTCTGTAGAAAGGGAATGCTTATGTGAGAAGGAAAAAATGTACGTGTTCTCCTTATGTTTAATTTTTGGAAAATAAACGATACTGGTGTACTTACTAGATTCAATAGGCAGTTTTTGTTTTCTTATACTTTATAGAAAACTTGTAACTGTTCGACTTTCATGTCTGGAAAGCTTTCATGTGATCCATAACCTCAGTCTGAGCCATCAGTGAAAAGTCCTTCAAACATAGCTCAGAAGAGTAATTGAGTCTGTCTGGTTCTGTTGCAGGACGTAGCAGGTGCACTTTCAGCGGAAGAAATTACAGAACTGTTGAGTCTCCACAAACTCTGCTGTGGCCGTAACTGGTATATCCAGGGCTGTGATGCTCGAAGTGGTACAGGACTTTTTGAAGGACTAGACTGGCTGTCAAGGCAGTTAGTGGCTGCTGGTGTCCTGGATGTGGCTTAATTTCAGAACAGATGTTTGTAGGTTACTGTTTTGTTTTGTTTGCATGATTTAGGATTTTGTAACCAAGTCTGCTGTCTGAAGAGGGGACAGCTCTGCGGTTACAGAAAAATGTAAGAGTTCATGCAAGATTGGATAATTGTTTCAGTAAGCTTGTGCAGTTAGTCTTTTTGAAACTTGGTATGTGTACAAGTAGTTAAATGGGCTAGTTAAATGAGTGCCTTGAAATTCTTTTTGGTGGAATTAGCTTGTTAAGATTTTAAATTCTTATGAAATACGTTATAATTTATGTAATAACCATAACAAGGTTACGGTAGTTAGTTGATGTCAGAAAAATTCTGAGTGATTCAGAAATGCTTTCCCAAGAAACTACTCCAAAATTCATAGCAAGCTATTAGAATAGCCAGCTCTGGTTGTGAGCCAGAAACAGATGATGCTTCTCTTAGAACTAAGAAAGGCATTCATCTGAAGCTTGTGTTGAAAATTACACACAGGTATAATGCTAATGGTAAATGTGTCCTGCATTATTTATTAGCTTCCTTGTTGCTTATTGTAAGGAAGCACAACAGGGCAGAGAAAACTGAGAGTGGGGAACAGTGTCGTAGAACGATGCAGCCAGGTGGCATTGTTTAGCTGGCTATTTCCAAGGGGATTTTTTTAGTGCTTTTTTGTAAGTCTACACATTATAAATTATTTATGGATAGAACAAAGTGATATTACATTGAAAATGTATTGTCAATGCTTGAGGATGTAATCTGCCTTCAGAGATTAATTTTATTCCTCAAGAAGTCAAGTGAAGTTTAGAAAAAAATGACAAAACTCACACCTTTTTAAAGAAGTGTGGTGTAATATCGGTCCATCTGTGTCCTCTTATGTAGAAGTCAAGCCTCCAGAATAAGGTAGTGGCCTTTACTTACTAGGTAGTGTGATGTAAAAAGTGTTCACTAATTACAGCCTTTACAAGATCAGATGGCAAAATATGATGGAAAATTTCTGTATTTAGATGAATTCTTACTCCGTTTTCCACATTCAGCTGTGTCTTCATTTTCAGCAGTCAGTCCTTCATAAGCTCATGAAATGCAGGTGTGACACTTTAAATTTAGAGAAGGTTGTGATCATTAAGAGGCATCTTCCTTATCTGCAACACATACAATTCAGATAACAGTTTTTTTTCTGACTGATATCCATTGAAGAATCTCCTGACCTCCTCTTCTAATACGCAGTCACTGCTGGTTGAAGAAACCAGCACATGACTCTCTTCATCTCAGTAGGAGAGATAGAAAGAACAAAGCCAATAGATCAAAACAGGATAGTGTCACTTCTCTTGCTGCAATTGAGGTGAATAGGAGGAACCAGGTGGTAGAAGTGATCAGCCTTGTTTCACAGATAGGTGGAAGGAATTTTCTGTCGCAGTAAAAAACACACTGACCAGTGAACCTCACCCGGTAGAGAAAATATATTTCACAATCTATGACTATGGCTTTCTTGATATTATAGCAGCTTAATGATCTTTTCCCACTACGTACCTTAGGTAAAAACCAAGAATGTATAAATAAATAATAAAGTATGCTTGCACTTTTCTTTGAGAGGAAGCAGTTAAAGCAGCTACTTCCACATAATGACATTTGTTCTTAGTTTTCTCATTTCTTGTATCTCATGTAAATAACATGAATTGTAGCTTCAGATTAAGCAGGTCAAATGACTTGGAATGGTAGCTGAAAGAACACTAAGCTTTAAAATAGTAGAAATTTCTTAAAAGGGCTTCAGTGCCTGTATAGGTACTGAGAAGGGGTAATAACTCTTCCTGCAGATAACCTTATAAATCTAGAAATAGTTTACAATGGGCGGAAGGATGCTTTTCCAGCACCAAGCTGAAAATGGTTCTCCTTTGCAGCCTGTAAGTTCTTGCACGGTATGCTGCTGGCTGCTCTCGACTTCGGCATCTGCTCAGCCTGCAGAGCAGTTTCAGGTCTAGTTAGTGCTGACTGTCCCTTCATAGCTCTTATTCAAGTACGAACAAGTTCTGCTAAGTGTGGTAGGTACCTTTCTCTGGAATACGGGGAAGACATCTGTTATTTAGAAAAACTTGAACCTGTACTTTTGTTATAGTGGGCATATGCCGGTTTTACATTCCCCTTGAACTGTGATTCTAAATCACTGCTTTAAGATGTTCAAAGTTTGTGAGTTGTGTTCTTATTTGTTGTTTTGGTTTTTTTAAGTGTATATTTGAGGGCACAGGAAAAGTACTTGTACATCTTTTTGAGCACAAAAGATTGCTTGCTTGTGATGTGTGGAATACTACCATAAAGTGTTTTTTAGTGGAATTTATTTAAGATGACTTCAAGTAACTGTGAAGGTATTGCATTTGTCTGTGAACTCTTGAGTGTAAACTGGTGCACTAAGAGGTTTGTCTGTATTATAAGTTAATAAATACTATATATAAACTGCTTCTGTTACAAATTTAAGCTTGTTTCACCAGTTCTCTAGAACTTGAGTTTCAGTGTACTGACTTGCGCAATGGAGGATTCCCTCAACTAGAACTTACTCAAGCATTTCAATGAGGATTATTTGAAAAGACTGATTAACACTTTGTGGGGATATTGAGTTATTTGTGAAATTAAGCGAATGCAACATCCAGTGACAATGTTGTGGCTTTCTTTAAAGACTCTTGGCTCAGTAACAGTGTGCTTAGGATAACTGGAAAAACCGTGGTTTGTCCCATCACATGACGTGGTGATACCGTATGCATCTTCAAACTTATTGTGCTTTGTGTGGTACGTGAGGGTTTCCTTCTGAGACAGTTTAATTTCTGAACTGTTGGATGTTACCTAATGACTTTTGAAGAGAAAGGGCTCTGTTAATGGAAATAATTAATGAGCTGCTGCAGACTGAGTTGCCCAGAAAAAAAAGTAGTGATATTTTTTTTCAATAAAGTTATCTAAAACTTCTGGAGATCTAGTTTTCTTTTAATAATAGGAGTGCACTAGAAAGACAACAGATTTATTAGGTAACATTTCATATACTGTGAAATTCTCATCTAATTCCTCAGAATACCCTTCTGTGCCAGTTTCCCTCCCTGGGATAGCAGTTTCCAAAGGCTCTGAATTTGATTAGTGTGCATTACATCACTGTTAATTGTTTAAAAAACAAACAACCAAAACCTATCACAGTCATAAGCTCCTGAATCTTGTGGTCTTAGGTGGACATCAACAGTCAAAAATAACACTACAGTATCTTAGAGTACAGGATTGTATTTAGCCACAGGTTCACAACAGCTGGATGTGAGTAACCATGTCAATTAAGTATTTTAATAAAAGTTGTAGTGTTTGTCTGATTTGGGGGTAAAAATCAAGCCAGCAACAGCATGCCTGGGCTAAAATAATGAGAAATGAAACATTAAAAAAACACAAGAAAATCATACTGGCAATGCCAGTACTTGTGCAGGACTTAATACACTGTTACTGCGTGATTTGATCCCTTGTTCATTTAGTCTAATGGACAGGGACACATACACAACTGTCTTGGAAGATAAGGTAAATTACATATGTGATCCTAGCACAGCCTGTTACAGTCTGATTTTTGATAATTTGATAATTTTTGATGTGTGTGTATACTGTTGAAGAGCTTATGACTAGCCATCTGACCTCTATCTGACAGAAATAAAGGTACAGACTGTACTCAGATCATGTTCTAAAGCTGTTATCATGAACCATGGTGTGTGTTTGAATCTTCAGTCTTGCACAGAAGAGACAAAGAAGAACAGTAGACTTTGTAAGAAAGAGGCCAATGTTTTTATTTTAAAAAGGAAAATTTACCAAGAAATACAGGCTTAGGGCACTTTAGGTACATGAAAAATAGTTTCTACATCCAGGAATCATCAAAAAAGTTTTTATTCCTTCTGTGTTCTTTCCTGGGTCCCACAGCGACGACATTCTTCTGTTTAAGCTGGAACCTTCACCACCTGACTTACTTCACTGTGATGTTAATGATGCTGATATCCTCATAGGGTTTATCAGTTTTGGGGTTGACTTTAACATTAGAGATTCTCTGAACAACTTCCATTCCTTTAGTCACCCGTCCAAACACGCTGTGTTTGTTGTCTAGCCAAGGCTGTTTGAAGATACAGCAGAAGACAGAAAAAGCAGATTAAAATAGAAAGCAGCATGTAGGTTAGATACCAAATGAGTGACCTAGAGTAAGTGAGAATGAGTATATATTGAACACTACTGATTTTACACTTCTGTAAGTAACTGTAAAACAGCTGTTAGAACAAGCAACTGTTAGCAGTGCAGCTAATCATACTGACTTATCTTTTAAATTACCTTCCCAAACTGCTACAGACATCAAGTTCTAGTAATGAGCAACATTTTATTGTTTAAATTCATTTCACTGAAATGCACATTTACTTCATGGTAGTTTCACAACTGAATTTAAGTGCTAGACTAGAATACTACCTAATTTAAAGTCATACAAAATGCCTAATTAGCAACTGGAATATAGACAATGACGTGATTTAATGACCTTCAAAATTAAGGTAGACGGGTACTTCCTAAGAAGGCACATGACTGAGGAACAAAATTTCACTCAGTGCTGTGTTAAGGTATTAATTTTGCACATTAGACTGCCCAATTTATTTATGTATTGCTGTGTAGTTGTATACACATCAAAATATTAGCAGGGACATTTTCTAATTTGCTTACTGGCTTTACTGTATAGGAGTCAGCAGCTTTAAGCAGTCGTGCTGGTACTAATCCAAACACCTTAGAATGATCTTAACAATAGGTAGATTTATGTTAAGTTTAAGCAGGACATGAAAATATCCTACTAATACAAAACTGGTTTTACTAAGAATTAGATTAGGTTCTTGCTCCAGTTAAAGTTCACAGGTCTGAACACAACGATCACAGCACTTTCCTGTTTCTTAGATAACTGTTTTGGTGAAGTCTACGCACAGTTCATCTTTGTGTGCAGTGTTGAGTTGCAAAGTAACCAGATAAGTTACTGCATTTTTACTGTGCAGTTACCATCTCACACCTTAACTTCAAACTTTTAATACTACTTACGGTTGGCACTACTGTTATAAAAAACTGGGATCCGTTAGTATTTGGTCCTGCATTAGCCATGCTGAGTGTGTACGGTCTGTCATGTCGTAAAGTTGAATGAAATTCATCTTCAAATTCTCCTCCCCAGATACTTTCACCTCCCATTCCTGTACCTGTGGGGTCACCAGTCTGAATCATGAAACCCTGCACAGAAGTTAGATGTTACTACATCATCGCATGGAATAAATAAGCAAAAATACGTTATGCTACGGTTTTGTTGTTTTATTATTTATTTTCCCCAAGCTTGCATCATCTCTTTCAACAAAAATCCATTGCTAAAATGAAATGGAAAGGAATGAAGGTAATTAATTTCTTTCATTGCAAAAAAAAAAAAAAAAAGAAAGACTACACAAACAAGATTACTTCCTGCTAGTGAAGGATATAACAGGTCTGTGCCTTCTGCAAAGAATTAGGCTCAATTCACTCGCTTCTCATGCAGTAAGAATCTTTACAAGAGATAACATTCTGACATGAAAGAAAATCATAATTCACGCAGGACTGCTGAACTGATATTTTTCTCAATTTTCAGATGTTTTCCACCTTTTCAGTTGCAGGACAACTATTAAAAAAACTGTATGTAAAGGCCTTCAGGATCTCAGTATTTTTCAGACCTATCGGGGAAGAGTGATGCTGTTCCAGAAATCCTTTGTGCAAAAGCAGCTGTAAGGGCTGGTCATAAAATTACATCACATAAAACACCATCAACAACAACAAATCGTACAGGTTACCTTGATAATACGGTGAAATATGTGTCCATTGTAGTAGCCATTTCTGCTGTGTACACAGAAGTTTTCCACAGTTTTGGGACACCTGAAATCACATAATAGAAAACACAGGCTACCTGAATATTTGTTTTGTGGCAAGGCCATAAAGATTTTGGGTGAGACTCAGATCCTGTTGTGCTGAGCACTGTTACAGCATACTGTAACAAGGCTTTCATGAAATAAGGTTAAAGCAACCTCCCACTTCCTCAAACCCAGAGCTGGAAACTGAGCTTGGGAGTGTGAAGCTGCACCTTTACATGTGAATTCAGCCGTGGGGTCAAGAATCTGTTTTCTCAAAGTCAAGACCACGTGTTCCTTCTCCAGATTTCTATCTATATACTATAGTTATACAAAGACAATGCAGGAATATAAGCTCCAAATGCAGAAAGTATTTATTCTGTAATTCTCTTAAGGTTTCCAGTGCTGTGTATTAGAAGCAGAACCTGAAACTAAACTGTGTTAGTTTTACAAGGCGATTCTGCAGTCAGCACAGAGCTTGTCTGACAAATGCTGTTGAGAACTATGCTGCACAAAAAAACACCAAATACATACTCAACGGGAAAAAGCTTAATATGTATATCTCCCATGCTTGTGTGGATAATGGCGCTGTCTGAAACTCTCTTGGGACCTTCTGCCTGGGTGGCTGCCATGACCTCTTCTTTAGAAGGTTTCTCATTGAAGACATCTCTGTCTGAGTCTGCACTCTTTGTATCTTCTGGTTCACGTTTAGTAAACTGAAGAACAAAAGAGAAGAAGGTGACAGTTTGTATTCTGTATTTTGTTTTTCCTTATCTTTGGTTTCCCCAAAAAGTGAAACTAAATTGTCCTGTCCCATTACTGTATTAATGCAAAACGAGCAAAACCAGCACATTCAACTCAAAGCAGGAAAAACATCAGAAATTATATTTTTAAAGCGCTTCTTAAAAAAAACAAGAAATACAATAAATATTAGCGTCCACAAGAAGACAAAGAAGTACAATTGTGTATCAAATGACAATGATTAGTTTTCTGCATGCATTCACTCGCCATATGAATGGTCATGTGCTACCCAGAATGAGCATTATTTCCGTACTGAATATGAATTTTCTCCCTTGTCAAACTATTCACAGTAGTATATTCTATTATATATATTCTATTATATACTATATACTAACCACACAAAGGTTTAGAAAGCAAACTACTTTGCTGCAACTGAAAACATCAAATTCAAGCACAAGTAGTAACAGACGGACCTGTAACCCCTGCTGTGATCACACCCCAGATCAGCTACTACCCCATCCAGAACTGCAAGGCTGACACATCACTTCTCTTCTAAAACCTAAATCTGCAAAGAAGATGAATCCTGTCTGCGTTACCCGTAATCCACCTGACGCTACTCTGAACTTAGTTGTGTCTATTAACTACTTTATACATTCAGTTGTTTCTTTGTAAGCATAGTATCTTGTTAGGTTTTTTCTAAGCGTTCTTATTTTCTTAAACTGGACTGACTCTAATTCAGACAGCTAAAACATCAAAGTTTCTTTAACTGCTTGAGCAATTGTGAAAACAAAGTTAGACTACAACACTGTTTCTGATAAATTTTTAGGCAGTTCAAGCTAAAAATTTTAGCACGTGGTTTCAGTTTAAAAAGACACTGCTAGAAATGCTGCATTTGCAAACATTCAAGACAAAAGGCACTGGAAAGGCTTAAGCAGAAAATTAACAAATAACAGAGAAAATTCTAATAAAAAAATAGAGTTACTGAAATGGACATCGTGCGCACCATGTAAAACCTGTTCTTTTTGAAAGCTGTGCAGATTACTGTTGGATCTGCCTGGACATTTTGGAGAACAGGGTTTTCAGATGCCTTCATTTCTATGGTGATTGCAGCACGATGCTTCTTTGCAACTCCTTGGAATAAAGCCAGCTGCATCACCCTGATGTTCTCTTGTTTTCCCAAGATACGAATGCACCTGAAGTATAAGACAAACAAGTGTAAAAGCTGTTAGCTGCTCAGTCAGAGAATATCTCCTTTCTGACTGCAAGAAACTCAAGGCAAAACTCCAAAGCCTCCCCAAAACAGTTTAATAACTGTATTTATAATCCTTCTCTATTCAAACTCGCTCCATAATCTACTAGCCAGCCTCCCTACTCCATAGAGAACAAACTGCATGATCCATGTTCACTTTATCACACTGTTAACTAGAGGTTAATTGATTACCCATTTTTACTATGAATATGCCTCACATATTTTCTCATTTTACTAAGCTTTGAATTGCAAAAATCCTTTAATAAGGAAGGGACTATTTTTAATCAGCAGTCTGACTGAAGGCTCTCAAATAGCAGAAAGATTAGTGGTAACCAGACACGACAAGTTTTAAATGTGAGTGATTAAGCATGAAATTCTAAAGAAATTAATCTCCTCACATCTCGCTAACACTTACCTGTTAGTCTCTACATTTATGACTTTAATGCCCAACATTGTTCCATAGAGAACGAAGTGTCCAGTTTCATCAAAGATTATATTAATTAATCTTACTGCATCCACCTTCTCCAGCTCACGCTCAACTGCCATGCGCCGGCCAAACTCCATGTCTGGTAGTTGCTGTCTCATCTGCTGAAGCTCAGTAAACATCTACAAGGAAAAAAAAAATAATCACTATTACACTTACGCCCTGATCCAGACAAACACCAGCCCACATGCTTACAGAATACAGAGTCCAAGCAAGAACCCAGCCCAGCTCAAACTTATCTGAAGAATTAAACACAATAATAACAATTACTGTAAATTGTAAAAGTATAAAAGAATATTACAATAGGTAATATTCTTCTAATGACCTAATTGGCATGTTGTACTGTGCTGAAGCAAAGAAAAACAAGTATGCAGCTGTCTTAACAAAGTTTTAAAAATATTACAATTTTTTAAATTACTATGGTTATTACTTATTATTATTTTTTCTCATTGCTCCCTAATAAAAAGAAATCTAGCAATATGGAGGCAGATGGAAACTAACAACTCAGTTTCACTAAACAGCTCTAACGTGCATCAGTAATAATTAATTTTGGGGTGAAGCAGCACAAGAGCCAAGGAAGAGAACAGAGAAAACCTTTCCTGAGCAATAAAGCTCAGACTTAGAAACAGATAATCATGTGGGTGCATGTGATGATCACTAAAGTCAAAGACACAGAGACTCAAAGAAGAGAACCAAGACCAAACTCACACTCAGAGATTCATCAAAGACTCTCATGAGCTTTCCTGTCAAAAATCGGAAAATCCTGACTTTTCTGTCAGACCCAAGAGTGGCCATTTTCTTGCCATCAGGTGAAAAACTTATACTGGATGGGTAAGCTTTGCATTTAGCAAATTCATACAGATCAGTATCTGTTTTATATTCCCAGTTCACATTCTTGGGAAATTTATATTCGTGAGGAGTACCAGTCCAATACTCGATCATTCCAGATTTGTCAGAGGACACAACTACTTTGTAGACAGGATTCAGCCGTATCTGAGTAAGAGAAGATGTATGGAGTTTATCAAACACATGGAGGGGCTGGTTATTTCCTCGTCCATCATAAATGAATATTTTTCCTGTGGTCTTCTCAGATGTTGCAACAGAAGATATGGCATCTCCTGGGCAATATACCCATTCACACTGGCCAGGGGTGTAGCTGCAACAAGAAGGGGGAAAAAAAAAAAAGAAGAAAAAAAAGAACAAGACTGGTTTTATTCAGATAAGAATCAAGTCACAAATTCAAGAAGGAATATCAAGCAAATCTTTAACTTTATTTACACATCTTGCTAACACCTGTCTTGCCAACATTTAGCTGTGTTATCAAGTTTTTTTCCAAACAACACAAGTTTTTTCTAAACAACAGATAATTATGCCAATTTCTGTTACTTCCATATTACCTCATAGAGATGCTGTTAAAGAAAGAAGAAGGTGGGTTTAAAAGAAGTAAAATGATGGAAAACCAACTAAATAGCACTGGGTAGCATTAAAGATTATTACTCAACTTCTGTGACTCAGTAGCACTTTTCTTTCAGCTCTAAGTGGTAAACGCTTCAGTGCAAACGAAGATACCTGCACCTTTGGCATATACTTACTGAAGGTATAGCAAGGTTTACAGAAAACAAAAGTTAGTTATCCAAATATAAATAAAACTATGACCATCACGCTAAACTTATATGTAACTGCTCTGAATATACGAGGGCTGCCGTGAAAGTAATGCCAGTTTAATTATGTTGGCCTGTGATGCCAGAGGAGGATGGTGATGGTCTGTAAGCAAAGATGCTGAGAACTAGAACTTCAAAACTAAATGTTGGACAATGAAGAAATGATATTCTCCATAGGAAACTCATTACTGTGTGTTCTATCTCTTATCCAACTAACAGACACTAAAGGCCTAACAGATGCCAGATACTAATCTTCTAAAATGAAAAAAAAAAAAAAATTAAAAATCTGTGAGCAATAATGAATATGAAGGCTGATAGTTGTGCCATGTTATACACACTTTATGCAGAAATAGCTCCCTTTCTCCCCATGATTAAGGTAAGCACACAGCATTAGAATCTGCAGGCAGCTACACTGTACACATTAGTTAAAAATGAAAGGATCTCAAGAGCTTCAGACAAAGCTAATCAACTACACAGCGTACTGGCATGCTCCCGTCAAAGAAGACAAACAAGTTAATGCAAGCTGAAATGATGATACAGCACTTACGAATTCTAAATTAACCATTACAAGCTTGAGCAAATGCCCATTAATAATTTCTTAGGTCAATAAGCTGCCCAATAAGCATTGACACTGCAGATAATGAAATGGACATTAAGTGAGAAAGCGTATTCACAACACTGCTTCCATTACAGCTGTATATGTTCCTCTTCCTCATTAAAGAGACCACTTCAGGTTTAACACAACTGTCCCTGGACAAATATATAGGGGAGTTTGATTACTGGTGCTAAGAAAACTATTCAGAGATATGGCAGGAGATACAGTATAGACAAACACTAACAGCATTGTTCACAGTATCCCTAGTGCAAAATGGATTTAAATTCTACCTTAGCTTCCCCTGAATTCTCACAGAGAAAAAGAACACCTTCTACAATAACACTGAGTAAAGGTCTTTTTAATATTAAGTTCACTTTATTTCATTATGTAGTTTTACTGATGTTGCAGTGACACACAGGGCTGCTAAGCCCAAAACACCAGCAAAAATAAAAGACTTAACACTAACTGGAATTTTTCCGCATCAGACAGCCAAGAGGTAATCAATTCCTATAGGCTAAGTGCACTATCGGGAGGATATTACTAACGCTATATCCGTAAAGCAGCTAACATAAGCATTTATAAGGGCACTCTAAAAGGTATCTAGATATCACTTTTAACAGCTTTCAAAGCAGTGGAAGTCTTGGTGTTAACTTCAATTACAAGAACAATGTCAATAACGAGCATTTTTGAGTTTATACTTAACTCAGTTTCAAAATTACCTACTAAATACTAGACTACATGGAATAAATGGTCTCTAGTATCACAAGGCTTGTGGGAATATCAGTACCATTCTTGGCAGAGCATTCATTAATCCTTCTACTTTCCGACCACAGTCCAAAATAAAAACCACAGGATTTGATTTCCTCTGTTGCTGATACAATTCCAATAATCTCCAGTCCTATCTCTTCCAAGTTCTCTACCTATCTACACCATAACAAAAGCAAGATTAAAGAAAACAATGCCCTTTTTAATATTAGAAGAAAAGTGTTAGCCTTAAAACAATGAATAATGGCAAATAATATATACAGACCATATTTCTTTACTATTGGAAATGTTAGTTGGTTATAATTTCTAACATTCAGTGCCAAACAAATGGGAAAAAAAAGAAAGAAAAAAGAAGATGCCTAGCTAAATTACTTAAGGAACAGCATATCCTTCTGCCTAACATCTGACAACAGAAAAGGGTGTAGTCATACTGCGTTCACATGAAGGATGTACGCAGTCAAACTTTTCTACTGTCAGCCAAGTATTTTGCTTAATGCAACGTACTCATCTTCATCTAATCAGAAGAAAAAAAAAATCGAGTCAAACACATTATTCACTTACCTCTTACACAAAATAAGCCCTCGTCACAATCTCAAATAAGCATTTTCAAGAACTGAGCAACTTACCCAAGTTTCAGCATGTTGATCATATCAAAGTTGACTACATCAAACACCTTCATTGCTTTGTCATCTCCAACTGAGCAGAATAATGCCCCTTCTGAACTAACAGCAATACTCTCAATAACACCTATCAAAACATTTAACATAGTATTAAGACAAGGAAAGGTGTATCTATCATTTCAGTACTCCACGGGAAAAGCAAACAGGAAAAAAGCACCAAATACTAAACACATATAGACACCCAAAGCTGTTTCAGCTATTTCTCTGCCCTGTCTTCAATTTAAAACTATGTGAGGATGTGAGGGTCCTTTTCATGTGTTTTTTGGTTGTTTTTTTTTTGCTGTTATTTTGTGGTATTTTTTAAAATGCTTTGTATCCTATAACTGCTTACTATCTGGGCAGAGAGGATGGGCCACTTACTATCTATGTAAGTGAAAGTTTATTCTAATAATGACTTTAATTTAAAATGTCAACTGGAAAAAAAAAAGAAAAGAAAAGAAAAAAAAGACTAAGGCAGTGTAGTAAAATAAAAGCACTTTTAGGCTTGCATTCTCAAGAGAGAAATAGCAGCAGAATGCTAATCATTGCAGTCCTGCTTTTAACATTCGTTAGGGATCAAAATGACTGCATCTGAGACTTCTCAATACTTGTTCTTCTTGTTTTTGCTCAGTAGGCTTCATTCTCACATTTTGTTTCTGTATATAATGAGAAGCTGATGCTTAAAATAAAAAACTCATCATAACATTATATGCTGATTATCAAATTGTTTATTTTCCATTAAGCAGACCATGATTTCCAATAGCAGTGAGTTCCTGAATGCTTTGTGTAGTATAAATGATAAGGAAGGAAGGTAACATGACCTCAAGTAATACCTTTTTGAACATCCCTGGATTCTCTCCATACTGTTCTTTCTCCTTCTTCTTCTTTTTTTTTTTTTTTTTTTTTTTTTTTTAATAGATTCTTTGTACCTGTCTTAGACATTGTCCCTAAAACCAGGGTACAAGGCAGTAAGTGATCTACACCAGGACTCACATTGCATATTTTGTTCCCACATTATTCCTCCTGCAGTTTGGGAGCAGACTGTAAAAGGACGAGTAGAATTAAGCATGATATAATTGAATCCCTGACTGCAGTAAATGGGTCCCGGTACCTCTCTCCTGTCAGATTATAGCTCCTCTTCAAACTAAGGCAGGGAGCAAAGGGGAGCTCTTTTATAAACAAAAACAAACCTCACCTAAGTGGCTACGGAAATGTTTAACAAACTCAATCCCTTCTTCTATTTTTTTCCAGAATTTTACATGCCCATCATGACTTGCTGTGATGATAAAATCTGTCCTGCAATTACAAAAGAACAAATACATAAATGTGCATACTAAGTACTTTCACAACACATCTGGATGACAATTAAGATGCTATAATTAGTGCTGTATTGAGAATAACATTTAAATAAACTACTGTAATGGTCTGCCTAAATGAATACTATCAATTTTCAGAAAGCAAACAAATATTTTAATGCACGCTGGATTAATCTACAAAAGGTCAACAGTCTAAAGAAATATATAATGCCATCCCTTTTGACCATGAAAGTTTTACTACTTCTTTAGCTCTGGTTTCACAGCAGATATTGTTCACTAATCAATAAATAAATAAATCTCTCTACATGTACATACACACATATTTAGATAGACAGATAGAAACACTCACATAGAAGAGAAGAAAGCTCTCTTCTCAGTCTGCACAGTTCCAGTGAATTCATTTGGTTGCAGATTTCATTTGATTGCAACCAGTATTTTATATTTCTGTATATGCTGAACACTGCAATAAGGGTTTTGAGAATCCCTTTTTGTCTGTTTAAGTAACTTCTATAGTGCTTTTCAGAAAGCGCT